>NC_086179.1:5820000-6445000 GCF_023053635.1 Elgaria multicarinata webbii | reverse complement strand
GGATTCCTGCATTGATCAGGGGGTTGGACTCGATGGCCTTGTAGATCCCTTCCAACTCTGCTATTCTATGATTCCATGATTCTATATGAGCAGACCTGGATGGGCCCCCTATTTCCCACCACCCCCAAATGCCGAGAAAAGCGTCAGAGAGCGCCTGCTCATTTGCATTCGCCCATAATGTCCGTTGGCTCTGGCCCTGTCGTCATGGCGCTCCCAAGCAATGCAACATGGAAGCCAACTGTGGAGAATCCCAATACCGGCTTGCTACAGGAAGTGGTAGCAGGCACCGGTGCTCCTCACAGTGCTTCTGGGATCTGACTGTTGTGCATCCCAGCTACTGGAAGGTCAGGAGACAGAGTGGCCATGTGTCCTCCTTTACAGAGGACAGTCCTCTGTAAAGGAGGACTACCCTGCATTTTGAAGTTATCCTCTCTCTGAAGAGCTGTCTGGACCAAATCCAGTTTAAAGATGAAAAATCCTGGGAAGGGAGAGCAGGGGGCCTTAAAGTTACCCATCAACAGAAATCAGCAAGACCACAGGCAGCTGCACAAAATCACCTGATCACCAGCTTCCACACTGTGGTGAGCAGCACTGTATTTTTATTCAAATCCTATTAGTTCATTCTAAATTTGCATACGCATATGCCAATTTTATGCAAACAGGCATCCTCTCTGGTTCGCTTTTTGGGCCATTCACAAGCAGCCCACCCAAGCAGGAGATGACGCACGCCCAGCAAGAACTGGGGTGGGTGACGGCCGCAGCAACAGCAGTGCTTGCTTGAGCTGGCCTTGCATATGACCCTGCCTGCTCCATGGCCAGACCATTCATCCAGATTGCCCAGAGGCGCAGAACCTCTTTCAGCCCGAGGGCCGCATTCCATTTTGGAGAAGCTCCCGGGGGCCACAGAGGAGGGGAAGGAGCACAGGCAAAATGAGCCGAAGTCAAAACACCAGCCTATTTTAGCCTAAAGCTCTTACTGCAGGCAGCTACGCCTTAAGAGAGGCATTCTGGACTTTCAGAATGGGGAAAAGCCAGAAACAACAAAATGATCCGAGGTTAGGATGGGGCCAGGGAAAGGAGGAATGGCCCTCTGGTGAGCCAGCTTGGTCCCCCAGGCCTGAGGATCTGCACCCTCTCTTCTGACTGACTGGCAGTGGCTCTCTAAGGACTCCGTCAGGGCTGAGAAAGGGATCCTCTAACCAGAGTTGCTGGGTGACGGAAGCTGGGATCCTCTGCATTGAATCAGATGCTTTGCTGCCAAGGTAGAATTTCTTCCTCCCAGAGTGCAGGACACGGAATAACGGGCTCAAGTTAAAGGAAGCCAGATTCCAGCTGGACATCAGGAAAAGCTTCCTGACTGTTAGAGCAGTACGACAATGGAATCAGTTACCTAGGGCGGTTGTGGGCTCTCCCACACTAGAGGCCTTCAAGAGGCAGCTGGACAACCATCTGTCAGAGATGCTTATGGGTGGATTCCTGCATTGATCAGGGGGTTGGACTCGATGGCCTTGTAGATCCCTTCCAACTCTGCTATTCTATGATTCCATGATTCTATATGAGCAGACCTGGATGGGCCCCCTATTTCCCACCACCCCCAAATGCCGAGAAAAGCGTCAGAGAGCGCCTGCTCATTTGCATTCGCCCATAATGTCCGTTGGCTCTGGCCCTGTCGTCATGGCGCTCCCAAGCAATGCAACATGGAAGCCAACTGTGGAGAATCCCAATACCGGCTTGCTACAGGAAGTGGTAGCAGGCACCGGTGCTCCTCTCAGTGCTTCTGGGATCTGACACTGTTGTGCATCCCAGCTACTGGAAGGTCAGGAGACAGAGTGGCCATGTGTCCTCCTTTACGGAGGACAGTCCTCTGTAAAGGAGGACTACCCTGCATTTTGAAGTTATCCTCTCTCTGAAGAGCTGTCTGGACCAAATCCAGTTTAAAGATGAAAAATCCTGGGAAGGGAGAGCAGGGGGCCTTAAAGTTACCCATCAACAGAAATCAGCAAGACCACAGGCAGCTGCACAAAATCACCTGATCACCAGCTTCCACACTGTGGTGAGCAGCACTGTATTTTTATTCAAATCCTATTAGTTCATTCTAAATTTGCATACGCATATGCCAATTTTATGCAAACAGGCATCCTCTCTGGTTCGCTTTTTGGGCCATTCACAAGCAGCCCACCCAAGCAGGAGATGACGCACGCCCAGCAAGAACTGGGGTGGGTGACGGCCGCAGCAACAGCAGTGCTTGCTTGAGCTGGCCTTGCATATGACCCTGCCTGCTCCATGGCCAGACCATTCATCCAGATTGCCCAGAGGCGCAGAACCTCTTTCAGCCCGAGGGCCGCATTCCATTTTGGAGAAGCTCCCGGGGGCCACAGAGGAGGGGAAGGAGCACAGGCAAAATGAGCCGAAGTCAAAACACCAGCCTATTTTAGCCTAAAGCTCTTACTGCAGGCAGCTACGCCTTAAGAGAGGCATTCTGGACTTTCAGAATGGGGAAAAGCCAGAAACAACAAAATGATCCGAAGTTAGGATGGGGCCGGGGAAAGGAGGAATGGCCCTCTGGTGAGCCAGATTGGTCCCCCAGGCCTGAGGATCTGCACCCTCTCTTCTGACTGACTGGCAGTGGCTCTCTAAGGACTCCGTCAGGGCTGAGAAAGGGATCCTCTAACCAGAGTTGCTGGGTGACGGAAGCTGGGATCCTCTGCATCGAATCAGATGCTTTGCTGCCAAGGTAGAATTTCTTCCTCCCAGAGTGCAGGACACGGAATAACGGGCTCAAGTTAAAGGAAGCCAGATTCCGGCTGGACATCAGGAAAAACGTCCTGACTGTTAGAGCAGTACGACAATGGAATCAGTTACCTAGGGAGGTGGTGGCCTCTCCCACACTAGAGGCCTTCAAGAGGCAGCTGGACAACCATCTGTCAGGGATGCTTTAGGGTGGATTCCTGCATTGAGCAGGGGGTTGGACTCGATGGCCTTGTAGGCCCCTTCCAACTCTGCTATTCTATGATTCTATGATTCTCCATTTGCAAGGCCTCCTCAGAGCACCAGATGTTTGCTGCAGGGGGTCATCGCCGCTCCATTCCATCCATCCATTTATCTCGTTTGGTTTCACTAGGAACAAGGCCGTTGTCTCCCGGACAGTTCTACAGCGATGGTGAAGGACTTTTCTTCTTGAAGCATACTCAGCCGGGATTTTTTTTGGGGGGGGGTAAGGAGAACCCCCTCCCTATCTGGTACTCAGATCTGAAGAGCTTCTCATTTCCAGAGGTGACATTCTATTCCACCAGATGGGAATCCTAGTATGTGGTCGGGTGTTTGCTTGGATCAGAAATACCCGTGCCCTCTCCGGAATGAAGACCTTCTAAGGGGGACGAAGTGGTTGGACCTTTGAGCCACAAAACCCACCTTGTCAGCAATTCCACAGGAATATTAAAGATAGTATGCAAATACCTTTTTATTTTTTAATTTGAATCAGAGGTTACCTTCAAAAGTGCTTTTTTTAAGAGAGAGAGAGAGAGAGAGAGGAAAAAAGTGCTATCTTTGCAAGGTTATTAAAATCACACGATTCTCCAGAGAGACGAGGCTAAGCGGAGGCTGAGAAAATGTAAAAGCTAATATTGAAAGAATTTTTATGCCAGGAATGATAGTTGAAGGAATGGGTTGAATCCAGTCAACTTGTCCCAGGGACCTCATTAGCTTGGGTCTGGCGTGCTGAATGGAGTGCTGCGCTCTCCTTCTCGGAGTGTTGTGATGTGTCATCAGCGGGATAAGGTGCGGGGTCTTCACCAAGTGGTGGACCTTTGAGCCACGGCGTTACGAGTGAACCCTGCGGGGTCCTTAGCCACGGTCAAGTATGCCGTAACAAAAATGCTATTGTGAGGTGCCAAGTGAATACAAAACACTCTAGGATTTTGTATAATTAATTGTTCAAGACATTTATGCAATAGCTGGTGTCTAGTTGTTACTGACAACACCCCAGTAAGAGCTGGAGAGTTGGAATGTCGCCAGCAAACTTCGCTTTTGTGGCAGGCTGAGCGGCCTCTAAGAATCTGCTCTTTGGGGAGGTGGATCTGATGGTGCTTTAAGGAATAGCACTGTTGGGCACGGGAACGCCTCTAAGTCAGAATCCCCTCTAAATGGAACGATACCGCAGCGCCTCGGAGCCTCGGTTGGCCTCAGCTAGCCGGTCTGGGTCCCCGCCCAGTCCGGTGAGGAGAGCCATCCGTCTCGGGAGCGGAGCGCGGCCGGAAGGGGGCCACCTCTCGCCCGTAGCGCACCGCATGTTCGTGGGGCACCCGGCGCTAAATCATTCGTAGACGACGTGATTCAAGATTACGGCTGTGCACCAGCTCAAGATTAGGGCTGTGCACCAGCCCCACGAACCGCTTCATGGCCCGATCCGGAACTTTTGGATTGGGCCCGAATCGATTTGGGTCAATCTGACCCGCTTCGGATCGGATTTCGGAGCGAGATCCAAAGGGTCAGATCGAGATTCGCCCCCCATTTTGTGGTCCCTTCCCCACTTACTTGCCTCTGCGGCGGGGGACGGAGGCAGGTCAGTGGGGAAGGGGGCACAAAATGGGGGGTGAATAAGTCTCCTTCCTCCCTTATCTGGCTCCGCCATCCACTGTCACACGAACCGCAGCAGCAGCGGAGCCAGGTAAGGCCCCCCTCCCCCCCACTTACCTGCCTCCGTCGCGGTCCAGTGGCGACTTCAACTGAGGGCCAGGCCTCAAACAGGAAGAACAGGCCGAGGCCTGCTCTTCCGGCTTGAGGCCTGGCCCTCAGTTGAAGCTGCTGCCAGTCCACGAAAGAAGCAGGTAAGCCCCCTTCCCCCCTGCCCCCTTACTTGGCTCTGCCGCCGCCGCTGCACGGATGGCGGCAGCAGCGCCAGCGCTAAGTAAGCCCCGTCCCCCCACTTGCCTCCGAATCAAGGCGAAGCAATCCGCTTCGTTTCGATCCGCAGCTCCCCCCACCCAATTCGCATCCGCCTTTGGCGGAGGTGAATCGGGCCGCTCCGCTCCCGCTTCTTTGACCTGAAATAGAGCAGACCACAGCCCTACTCAATATGGACACCTGAAAACAGAGCTCCCAAAGACACCATGGAGTCGCCTCCCAGTACCATCTCTTCAAAAGGAAACAAACCCAAGCAGGATTGGACTTGTTCGACAGGACATTTACAGCAGCCCAGGTGTTTTGGCCTACAACTACCACCTGCCCTAGCCAGCATAACCAACGGAAGGGGATGATGGGAGCTATAGGCCAAAATATATGGAGAGCCACAAGCCACCCACCTCTGACTTCCTGTCACTTGTGGAAGTAGGAGAACCTCTCTTCTTGACCCTGGTGTCATCAGGGTTCCTCTCTATTTGGTTAGGCCTCATCTAGAGTATTGCGTCCAGTTCTGGGCTCCACAATTCAAGAAGGATGCAGACAAGCTGGAGCGTGTTCAGAGGAGGGCAACCAGGATGATCAGGGGTCTGGAAACAAAGCCCTATGAGGAGAGACTGGAAGAACTGGGCATGTTTAGCCTGGAGAAGAGAAGATTGAGGGGAGACATGAGAGCAATCTTCAAATATTTAAAAGGTTGTCACCCAGAGGAGGGCCAGGATCTCTTCTCGATCCTCCCAGAGTGCAGGACATGGAATAACGGGCTCAAGTTAAAGGAAACCAGATTCCAGCTGGATATCAGGAAAAACTTCCTGACTGTTAGAGCAGTACGACAATGGAATCAGTTCCCTAGGGAGGTGGTGGGCTCTCCCACACTAGAGGCCTTCAAGAGGCAGCTGGACAACCATCTGTCAGGGATGCTTTAGGGTGGATTCCTGCATTGAGCAGGGGGTTGGACTCGATGGCCTTGTAGGCCCCTTCCAACTCTGCTATTCTATGATTCTATGATTCAATGGGGTTTAAGGGAGGACATTCAGTCAATTATTTATTTACTTATTTTTATTTATTTATTACATTTCTATACCGCCCAATAGCCGGAGCTCTCTGGGCGGTTCACAAAAATTACTACCGAACAATCTATTCAGCCAGTCTAGGAAGCACCCTCTTGGAATCTAATGAGATTCATTTGTCCTTAGCAATGTCAGCATGCGGCCAAATATGTTTGGCTACACAGCAATTGTGGAATCATCACATCCAGTTATTGGCTGGGATCCCTGATTGGCTGGGATCACTCAAGGAAGGACAAAACAAATAATATGGCTGCCAGAACAGCGAGAGGGGGTGGGGGAAGAGTGGAGGCAAAGTGGCAGCAAACAGCTTCATGCCGCCATGGGGGGCGGGGGGAAATACCATTACGGGCTTTGTGGGAATCAGCCCCCTTTTACTGCTACTTTCGAGGCAAACCTCCCGCCCCCCCCGGAGAATATCTGGCTCATCTCTTGTCCACTTGAGAAATTCAAACATTTGGCAAGACATGGGCCAACTTCTTAATACAGCTTTCCTTATTGTAGTATCATCTGGCCCTCAAACATTTATGTCCCCCACCACCTTTTCAGCGATGCCTTGTGCTGCTATTCCAGAGAACAGCCTGCCAATATCTTGGCTCCGTTACGATAAAGAACATTAGAGAGGAGCTCTTGAAAGTTAGCCGATCTGTAAACACTCCATCAAGTCCCCATGTAAACATGTCGTTCATGTGCCCATTCTTCTGCCTGGTGTGCCAAGTTAACATACCCTGGGGCAAGATTCTTCTCTCCTGGAATCACAGCGGCTTCATTCACACCTCAGAACCTACCTCCAATTTTTGCACCATTTAAAACACACACACACACACACAAATGAAATACCATCAATTAAACTGTAATCACAAAGCATCTCGGTAATTAATGCAGCAGAGTTACTGGAAGCGCCTCTGAATATCAATGAGATCTCCAGGTGTGCTCGCGACTGTATACTACGATGCAGTTCAACTGCTGCCAATTAGGAAATTAGAACAGGTAAATAAATAAGAGAAGTCTGCAGGTATCTGACCAAGAGAACCCTGTCTGTTGTTGTAAGGAGATATACATTGTAAAACTTGGGGGGTGTGGGTGTTAAAAAGGGGGACAGAAATATAAGAAGGTCCACACTGAGCTGAAACTTCTGTAATTCACAATGCGTAGACTGTGTAAAATAATCCAGGGGATATAAACAGAAGGTTTCAGCAAAAAATCTGTATTGACTTCTCCTCCATGAAGACAGGGGTGTAGAACGGGTGTAGCTTGTTTCAAAAGAGGCAAATGATGATACCTCAAAGGAATGGAAAAATCGGAACATAGTACAGCACATGAAAAAGGTCTTGGAAATGTCGGGGGAGTGATGGTCTAGGGCTGGGTTGGGCTAGGCCTGGGACCCTCAGTGTTGCTCCAGGATAACGAAAAACGTGCTCCAAATTCTAGCCTTCCCCAACCTGGGGTTCTCCAGTTTTGATTACAACTCTCATCATCCCCAATTAGCAAACTGGTCATGGTTGATAGCAGTTGTAATCAAACATATCTGGAGGACACCAGGTTGAGCAAAGCTGTTCTAGAACTTTAGTAATTAGGTGTGGGAAGCTGCCATTTTATTTTCCCACAGTGCTCTAGAGTGCCCCATGGAGCGTTGTGCTGGGGCATTTGTGGGAAATTAAAATGGCGGCTTCCCAGTGCTTCACTGCTGCCACAAGGTAAGCCCACAGCTGAGATGAGCCCACCAGACGGCTTTCTGAGGATGGGTCATGGACGCACATTTTACAAAATTAAAACTGGCTGCCATGTTTTCAGTGGGAGTTAAAGATGGACCCACAGTCTGATGAGGATGAAGACTGGTGCACTGGTATATGCCAACCACTCTGGGGTATAGAGTGGAGCCTGGGAAATGGTGAGCAATCACTGAAGATCACCCTACTGTTGGCTTCTTCCTGCCCAGCATGTAAGCCAACTCCAGCAGTCTTCCTCATGCTCCCAACGCCTTGGAATGGGCTTCCCTAAACTGAAAGGCTGGGGCACTACGTTTCTCTATTCCTATGTATGGGGTAGGACCACATGACTCAATCAAAATGGACATTGTGCCTTTGCAGAACCACCTCATCATATAATTGAGAGCATGCTACACCAGGGTTGAGTTCAGACGACACGCTAATCCATGGGGTGGGGGGACAGGAACAAAATGGAAAGCAACCATTGATTAGCATGGCGTCTGAACTCAGCCGAGGTTTCTAATGAACAGCTGGATGGAAGCAGGAATGTAATTTAAAACAGTTGCACTGGTTAAACCTAGAGTCTCACAACATTTAAGATAGTAAAAAGGGGACCTTATTCAGGAAACTAACTTCATTTCCATCTGAAAAGAACTGGAATGAGCTGCTGGGTATACTTTTTATTACTGGGGATGTTTATATGTAACGGCTCGACTTTATGAATTGGATATAATTCAAAAACATTGCAGAAACACTTGAAGATGCTACTTCACATAGCTTTTAAGTGGAGATTCACAACCTGTTTTGGATAGCGAATTAAACCTGCGCTTTGGCTTCTCCTAGATTTAACGTTATCTTGGGATGGCCAAGTGACATTGAGGCCAGGGTTGCCTTTTGCTAGCTTCAGCTGGTTCACCAATTGGGGCCCTGTCTGAAGAAGGCAAATCTAGCTTCAGTTATCCATGCACTTTTTATATCCAGGCTGGACTGTTGTAATGTTCTCAGCCTCTATGTAGGGCTGCCTTTAATGGTAGTTCAGAAGCTGCAGGCATTGACTCTGGCTGCTCCTACACCTGCCTTTTTCCAGGGATCGTCCCGGGATCATCCCTGTGCATCCAAATGACACACAGGGGATCCCGGGAGCAGACAGGGACCATCCCTCCATTTGCCTGGGATAATCCTTAGGTGTAAAAAGGGCCTCTAAAATGGCTCAAGACCAAGTTATCTCAAGGACCACATATGCTCACATCACTGGGTCCTTAGTTTAGCACTGCAGACTTGTTGCTATAAGGTCTGACGCTAGTTAAGATCTCATTGATGGGCACCAGGAACAAGGATTCTTTTTGTGGTGGCCCCACGGTTGTGGAACTCACTCCCCAGACCACCACCCCCTTCCCGATTTTTGATGAGCTTTCAAGGTTGATTTTATTTTTGTAACATTTCAGAAGGCTTTTTATACCTTTGTTTTATGTGGGACTCTCAAACTTTATACCACTGTGTTTTTTTACGAAATGATTTGACTGGTTATTTTTCATCATATTTATATGTGGCGCAGAGCGGTAAAGCAGCAGTTTCTGCAGCCGAAACTCTCCCCACGGCCTGAGTTCGATCCCGGCGGAAGCTGGTTTCAGGCAGCCGGCTCGGGTCGACTCAGCCTTCCATCCTCCCGAGGTCGGTAACATGAGTATCCAGTTAGCTGGGGGAAAGGTAATCACGGCCGGGGAAGGCAACGGCAAACCACCCTGCTATACGGCCTGCCAAGAAAACGTCAGCGAAAGCAGGCGTCCCTCCAAGAGTCAGTAATGACTCAGTGCTTGCACGAGAGGTTCCTTCCCTTTCCTTTGTAAACCACTTTGGAAATACACACACACACACAGAGACAGACAGAGTGGAGTATAACTACTATTAAATTAAATTAAGTATTCTGTAGGCAAAATAAACTGAAAGAAGTTGCCAAGCTACGCAGCCAACAGCAGGTAGAACAGGAGTTGATGTATTGGCAAACAGTGTCTGTCAGAGCAAAGAAGGTGTTAAGGGCAGCGGTCTCTGAACATACATCTGACTGTCAGGATGCCCGTAGTCAGTAGTTTTAGTTAGAAATGCAGCAGGCAGGCAGGTTTTACTCTGTCGACAAGGTAAGAGCAGAGGCTCTTGTGATTATTATTATTATTATTATTATTATTATTATTATTATTTATTTATTTATTTATTTAGCGCCATCAATGTACATGGTGCTGTACAGAGTAAAACAATAAAATAGCAAGACCCTGCCACATAGGCTTACATTCTAATAAAATCATAATAAAACAATAAGAAGGGGAAGAGTAGAGCACAGGGTAGAGTAAAACTAACAGTATAAAAGTCAGAACAAAATCAAGTTTTAAAAGCTTTAGGAAAAAGAAAAGTTTTTAGCTGAGCTTTAAAAGCTGCGATTGAACTTGTAGTTCTCAAATGTTCTGGAAGAGCGTTCCAGTCGTAAGGGGCAGCAGAAGAAAATAGACGAAGCCGAGCAAGGGAAGTAGAGACTCTTGGGCAGGTGAGAAACACGGCATCAGAGGAGCGAAGAGCACGAGCAGGGCAATAGTGTGAGATGAGAGAGGAGAGATAGGAAGGAGCTAGACTGTGAAAAACTTTCTAGGTCAACAGTAGTTTTTATTGGATTCTGGAGTGAATTGGAAGCCAATGAATTGGAAGCCAATGAAGTCCAGGCTTGTCCAATCCACATATTGGTCTGGTTCAGACAACACGCTAAAACCATGCTGCTTAACCACAAAATGGTTAAGAGAACGCAGTATAACTGTTGTTTTTATGTTTTTGATGGTTTTAAATTTTGTATACTTTTTAATGTTCACTGTTTTTATCTTTTGTAAACAGCCTAGAGAGCTTCAGTTATGAGGCGGTATATAAATTTAATGAATAAATTTAAATAAATAAATAAAGGTTAATGCATTCCCTTAACCATTTTGTGGTTAAGCAGCATGGTTTTAGCTTGTTGTATGAACCAGGCCAATGTCTGCCAATCAAAGGGGTCTTCTGTTTCATACCCCTCCTGTGTCCAGTGAAGGTCAGAACACTGAGTGGGACCAGTCCAAATTTCTAAGGCTGGTGTGCACAGCTGAATGTCTGCATAGTTTCAAGTTTAAAATCTTCCAATCGTTAACAGCATATTGTTCTGCTGGGAGTTTCAAAGCAAAGTGTATATGACTGGGCTGTAAGGATGTTGATCACTGTCTGACTTCCTTTAGGCAGGATCGCCACAAGACTGGGCCCACTCAAGTTCTAGACCTCCTAGCATAGTCACTCAGGGATCCGTTGGTATGTATTCACACAAGGAGTGTAGTTGCTGTCACACTAGTTAGCTGAGACTCTGACCATAACTAGACAGGGCTTTATCCCGAGGTGAACCCCAGGATGTTTAGCCTGGAGAAGAGAAGATTGAGGGGAGACATGATAGCACTCTTCAAATACTTAAAAAGGTTGTCACACAGAGGAGGGCCAGGATCTCTTCTTGATCCTCCCAGAGTGCAGGACACGGAATTACGGGCTCAAGTTAAAGGAAGCCAGTTTCCGGCTGGACATCAGGAAAAACTTCCTGACTGTTAGAGCAGTACGACAATGGAATCAGTGACCTAGGGAGGTGGTGGGCTCTCCCACCCTAGAGGCCTTCAAGAGGCAGCTGGACAACCATCTGTCGGGGATGCTTTAGGGTGGATTCCTGCATTGAGCAGGGGGTTGGACTCGATGGCCTTGTAGGCCCCTTCCAACTCTGCTATTATATGATTCTGATTGTCCCTGTGCGTCCACATGACGCACAGGGGATCCCGGGATCAGGGAGGGATGATCCCTCCCTTGCCCTGGGATAGAGCCCTCCCCTTTGGCCCCGGTTTTTCTGTGGTCCCGGGCTGAGCCCGAGACCGCGGAACATGTGGCCGGGTGCCGTGGGTTGACCCGGCTACGCGCAATTCCTCGCGAGGAGCCGCGCACAGGGCGGGGCTCAGCACTCCTCAGGAGCACTCTGCCCATCGGGGCTAGGGTGGGTGGAGCGGGGAAAATCATTTAAATTTTAAAAGACACTTACCTTTTGCGCAGGAGCGTTCGTGCGCTGCTGTCCTTTAAAAAAAAAAGGCAGGCGCGACACCTCTCCTTCTGAGGTCGTCGCGCGTCACGTGTCGACAGAGGAGGGATGTCACGTTAAACACAAATTGAGATCTTCCCTCCTCCGTCGCGGGACAACAGGTAGGTCTAGCTAAGGCCAAAGAGATAAAAGCTACACAGGGCTGTCATCTCTGCTGAACTATGAGCATCTAAAGGACAGCATCTCTGGGAAGGCATCAGGAGCCTAGTGTAGAATTTCACTACTAGGGGAATCGCGGCTGTGATTTAGCAGGATCAAAGAGAGTTAAGGCAAGTAATATTGACTGCAGCTGTAGTTTGCACTGTAACTGGAGAATTCTTGCAATATCATGGCACCTTAGTAAATGAAATGGGAGTGCACCAAGAACCCAGTGTGAATGGTTATGTCATAACAAGAGAAGCATTTCTAAGGCTGTTATGCACACCTGAATTTTTGCAGTTTCAAGTTTAAAATCTCCCAATCTTAACAAAATATTAGGGGTGTGCACGGACCCCCCGCTCCGCCCCGCAGGCCGATCCGAAAATTTCAGAGCGGCCCACTCCGCTCCGCTCCGCTCATACTCCGCTCCTCTTCGCCGCGGAGCTCCGGCTCCGAATCAGAGCTCCGCAGTGAAGGGGAGTGGCGCCAGGTAAGGCCGAGAGGTTTACCGGGCCCTGCCGCCGTCGCCGCCCGTGCGGCGACGGCGGCAGAGCCCGGTAAGGGACTAAGGGGGAGGGGGGCCTTACCTGCCTCCGTCAGCGGTCCGTCGGCGTCTTCAATTGAGCCCGCGGTTCAACTAGGAAGTCTGGGCCGCAAGTGGCCCAGACTTCCTAGTTGAACCGCGGGCTCAATTGAAGACGCCGACGGACTGCGGACGGAGGCAGGTAAGGGAGAGGAGGGCGGGGGGGGGTGTTACCGGGCCCTGCCGCCGTCACCGCATGGGTGACAGCGACAGCGGCAGGGCCCGGTAAACCCCACTTATCTTTCCGGCGGAGCTCCGGATCGAGGCGAAGGATCCGCCTTCACCTCGATCCTCTGCGCCACGCTCCGCCGGCCCCGCAATCCTCTTCGCCTCCGCCTTAAGGGCAAGCGAAGCCCCCCGCTCCGCTTCTAATTCGCCGGTCTGATTAGAAGCAGAGCACATCCCTACAAAATATTGTTCTGCTGGAAGTTTCAAAGCAAAGTGTATAAGACTGGGCTGTAAGGATGTTGAATACTGGCTGACTTCCTTTTAGGCAGGATTTCCACAAGACCAGGCCCACTGTCAAGAAGGCTTCCAGAACGGGGTGATGGGTGGCGTTAAGTACCTGAAGCTCAGGAAACTCCCAAGGAAATGCATTTAGGATCAGGGTGTTGAAATAGCACATCTTCAAACGGGAATTAATTTTACAACTATGTAAATTAGAGGAGGTAAGACTGGCATGAAATCTAAGGGAGCAAAGCAATGAGGACTCTGAATTTTGTATTTGTGTTTTGCTTTTAACCTGTTGGTTGTTTTATTATGGTTTTAATTTTTGTGAACCGCCCAGAGAGCTTCGGCTATTGGGCGGTGTAAAAATGTAATAAATAAATAAATAAATAAATAAATGCATGAGCACGACTGAAATGGATCTACCCCATATTGTGCTCAGGTAGGGTGACCATATGAAAAGGAGGACCGGGCTCCTGTATCTTTGACAGTTGCATAGAAAAGGGAATTTCAGCAGGTGTCATTTGTATATATGGAGAACCTGGTGAAATTCCCTCTTCATCACAACAGTTAAAGTTGCAGGAGCTATATTAGAGTGACCAGATTTAAAAGACGGCAGGGATCCTGCAGCTTTAACTGTTGTGATGAAGAGGGAATTTCACCCGGTTCTCCATATATACAAATGACACCTGCTGAAATCCCCTTTTCTATGCAACTGTTAAAGATACAGGAGCCCGGACCTCCTTTTCATATGGTTACCCTAGTTCAACAGGGCCTTCACTTTCCTCTCCCCAACAGAACACACCAGGCAGAGACTCTCCTCCCTTCCACAAAACACTTTTTTATTATTGATACTGAGAGAATATAATTGTCAGTACTTCGTGATAGCACAGCACAATCACAGGTTACCGTTACAATGTAATCAAATGCCTTATTACGACGATAATTTGCAATCAATGAACTCCCATGCAGTGGAGGCTTTCGAAACGTGATTCCAACAGAGGGGAAGACGGATGACCCTTTTGGTGACATCATTTTGGCAATAAATTAAACCAACATCCTCATGATTATGCAAAAGAAAACACAACATTTGGAAGGACGCAGCAGGCCGCCAGGGCAGGCCCAGAGAAGCGTCTGGCAGCGTGAGCAGGTTCTGCAGTGAAAACAGCAGAATCAGGGGGAGATTCCAAACCCCCTACTAAGGTCAGCGGAAGGTTTCTGCCTCGCCTTCCTTCAATCACTGGTAAGTGGGTTTTACGAGCTGCCCTCGGATGTGCAATTTCTAGCGTAATGAGAAACTGGTCTTGGCCACGTTGATTGAGCCGCGATGTCCACCGGTCCTGATTTGGCCCTTCTGGATTTGCGCGCTCTTTCCGTCTGCCCTGTAAATGGGCCGTTGGTTTGCTCTCGAATAAAACACCCCCTTCTGCTGCTGGAATTGGAGTTGATGGATTGACGCTTGCTGCAGAGGAATCTTTATCCTCCTCTGCCAGCCATGCTCTGCAAGAGAATGAAAAAAAATCTCACCACTGTGAAGCCAAACTGGGTGCCAGGAAATACAGAGCTGAAAGGGGCTAAGGGGTCATCTGGCCCAACTCCACACTCAAGGGCAGGACCGTTCATCCATCAGTAGCTCCCCCTGCCCCCCTTCAACCTACACAATCTGGACTCTGTAGCATAGAATCATAGAATAGCAGAGTTGGAAGGGGCCTACAAGGCCATCGAGTCCAACCCCCTGCTCAATGCAGGAAGCCACCCTAAAGCATCCCTGACAGATGGTTGTCCAGCTGCCTCTTGAAGGCCTCTAGTGTGGGAGAGGCCACAACCTCACCAGACAACTGATTCCATTGTCGTTCCATCCCACAAAGAGAAAGCCAGGGAATTGCAGAAAGGCGCCTGCAGGCCAAAGCATCTCCAGTGTGAGTCACCACAACTGCAGAAGGCTGCCTTCCCGCCCTGCCAGACACCATGTATACACAACACCAGCAGCAACATGCCATGTCAGAAGACCTAAAGACGGTTGTGCACACGCTAGTAACCTCAAGGCTTGACTTCTGCAATGTGTTCTACCTAGGGCTACCATTGTACCTAGTTCGGAAACTTCAACTAGTTCAAAATATGGCAGCCAGGTTGGTCACCATCTAGGGGTGAGCATATTACCCCAACATTAAAGTCACTCCACTGGCTGCCAATTAGTTTCCGGGCAAAGTACAAAGTGTTGGTCATTACCTTTAAAGCCCTAAATGGTTTGGGTCCAGGTTACCTGCGGGATCGCCTTCTCCCATACAGTCCGCCCCGCACACTCACGTCCTCTGGGGTGAACTTACTTCAGTCGGCTAAAACTAGGCTGACATCAGTTTCCCAGAGGACCTTTTCTTCTGTCGCCCCCAGATTGTGGAACGGCCTGCCGGAGGAGATTCGTAAAATTAACTCTCTGTGATTTTAAGGCAGCTTTAAAGACTAGCCTTTTCCGGCAGGCCTATCCAGATCAACGTAAAATCAAGAATTTTTAAGAAGTATTGATTCCTGTTCTGATGTTGTTCCCCGCCTCGATCCAAAGGGAGAGGCGGGTAAGAAATAAATAAATTGATGATGATGACGACGACGACGACGACACTATAAAAAGCCCATCATCCTTCTTCAGCATCCTGGTGTTCGAACCATAAAACCTAAGAGTGTCTTTGCATTAAGGGAAATCAGATTGCTTATCCAGGGCTTTTGTGCTGCCTGGTTCTTTGGTGTGGTTGTTATGGGCTGCATTGCATAGGAGGAGAGGGGCAACAAGGGGTTTGAATTGAATACTTCCTCTCCGTTCAATTCCATTGATTTCTATTGAGACAGCACCATTCAGCGGTGGGAAATCCTGCTGTTCCCTGGCAGTGGTTATTTTTATCCCGGGATTTCTAGAGGATTCCACGGGAGAAGTCCAGGTCGTTGACGACGTCATGCAATTGACCCGAAAACGTCCGTGAGTGGCCAATGACGAGCGTGCAAAAAATCGCTCGTTTACAAAAGCCCTAGGAGGCAAAGCTACCAAGATGTTGCCATGTAGGGTGTGGAAATACGCAACATTCTTTTAGGCTTTAGCTAGACCTAAGGATTATCCCAGGCAAATGGTGGAGTCGTCCCTGCCTGCTCCCGGGATCCCGTGTGTCATTTGGATGCACAGGGATGATCCCGGGACTATCCCGAGATATAGGCCTGGTCTAGCCATGGCCTTAGTCTCTCCTAATGGCTTGCAGCTGGCAGCCATTTTAAATCTAGCTCATTCCATATGGGTCCTTACAATCCCAAAGGCCTAATGGTGTCTTTGGAGCTTTAGCCAAGACAAAATGATTGGGATCTGTGTGGTAGAAAGACCCAGTGGGCCCCAGGCTGGATCCCTTTTTGGGTGGCGCTCCCTCCCAGATCTCCTAACTTCTGCCTCCTAACTCTCTTTCCCCTCCTTCAGACCCTTCCTCAAAAGACACCATCTCCATAAAGGTGCTGGCTGAACACCCCACCCCCAGTTGGGCTTCTCGGCTGAAATTAAGTCCTGATGCAGCACAATGTATCTGGACGATCCAGAGGGAGAGGCAGATAATATATTATTATTATTATTATTATTATTATTATTATTATTATTATTATTATTATTGCAGCCTTCCTCCACTTTGCACCCTCCAGCTGTGGAGGGTACCAGGTTGGGAGAAGACCATTGCAATGCTACCTGCTTACATTAAATACCCATCCTTGTTATAAGAACATAAGAAGAGCCCTGGTGCAGGATCAGACTAAAGGTCCGTCTAGTCCAGCACTCTGTTCACACAGGGGCCAACCAGCCATCGGCCAGGGATGAACAAGCAGGACATGGTGCAACAGCACCCTCCCACCCATGTTCCCCAGCAACTGGTGCACACAGGCTTACTGCCTCAATTACTGGAGGAACCCTATTTCTTCGATTCTAAGATGCACTTTCCCCCCCATATAAACATCTCTAAAAACACGGTGCGTCTTAGAATCGCAGGCGTGTTAGGGTTTTTTTTCTTTCTGTTGGTGGTACTGAAAACAGGGTGCGTCTTACAATCGGCGGTGTCTTACAATCGAAGAAATACAGGAGCACACAACCATCAGGGCTAGTAGCCATAGATAGCCTTTGCCGTTATCCTTGCTGTTATCTTTGCCTCTCCCTCTGTTGCAATGTAGACTGTATGCTCCCTGGGGCAGGCACCTGACCTCCCCACTCCCACTTTTGCTTACATTACTCTGGAAAGCTCAGTGTGCCTTTAGGGTGTTACATAAACAACCCGCAGCAGCCGCATCACGATTCCCAGCAACCGTACGATCTATATGAAAATCAACACCTGCCGTTCCGCGTTGCAAAAGAGTACGGCTAGCAGAAAGGAAGGCAGTGCTGACGTGGGGAGATTCGACATGCCCCATTTGCTAACGCAAGGAAACGTTTGCTCCCGGGGCTGGAAACTCCCGGCTGAACCACGTTTCCTGATCTTTCGTCTCTGCCAAGGGCTCCTTGCATTGCCTCTGCAGCAATGTGGTGAAGTGCGGTTGCTGTCAGAAAGCCTGGTCTCCAGGCCGGGGGGGGGGGGGGTAGGTGAGGGAGGGGGCAGGGAACGATCCTATACCAGCACCCGCATGCCACCTTGCATGAACGGGGGCAATGCACACTTGTATGGCCACAGTATGGGTCACCCGAGGCCTCTTGACGGTTCCTTCGTGACAAGAGAAGAAGCTGCGTTTCCACAGTCCCTGCATACTTTTTGGGTGTTCTCATATGGTACTTTGTAAGGGAGTTTTGGTTTGAAATTGTTGTACACGGACTTAAAGGCTATTTAGCAGACAAGTTGATACAATAATAATAATAACAACAACAACAACTTTTCAACTTGTGACAATACAGTCCTGCGGGTGGTCTGCCAGATATACAATGTGTATATTCCACATTACCTTGTTTCATACAGTCACGTGTGCTTGCTAGCATACGTACAAGTGGGATTTCCTTACATCTGCAATGGACCTCTATGAAAAACTACAAACATAAGAACACAGGAAGAGCCCTGCTGGATCAGACCAAGGGTCCATGTAGTCCAGCACTCTGTTCACACAGAAGCCAACCATCTGTTGATGGGGGATCCATAAGTAAGGCATGGGTGCAACAGCACCCTACCGCCCATGTTCCCCAGACTTACTGCCCACAGTGCTGGACGGACGCTACCAAAAGGTACCATTCGTATCATAGAATCATAGAATAGCAGAGTCGGAAGGGGCCTACAAGGCCATCGAGTCCAACCCCCTGCTCAATGCAGGAATCCACCCTAAAGCATCCCTGACAGATGGTTGTCCAGCTGCCTCTTGAAGGCCTCTAGTGTGGGAGAGCCCACAACCTCCCTAGGTAACTGGTTCCATTGTCGTACTGCTCTAACAGTCAGGAAGTTTTTCCTGATGTCCAGCTGGAATCTAGCTTCCTTTAACTTGAGCCCGTTATTCCGTGTCCTGCACTCTGGGAGGATCGAGAAATGATCCTGGCCCTCCTCTGTGTGACAACCTTTCAAGTATTTGAAGAGTGCTATCATGTCTCCCCTCCATCTTCTCTTCTCCAGGCTGAACATGCCCAGTTCTTTCAGTCTCTCTTCATAGAGCTTTCGTTTCCATCCTGGTTGCCCTCCCCTGAACATGCTCCAGGTTGTCTGCGTCCTTCTTGAATTGTGGAGCCCAGAACTGGACGCAACACTCTAGATGAGGCCTAACCTGGGCCGAATAGAGAGGAACCAGTACCTCACGTGATTTGGAAGCTATACTTCTATTAATGCAGCCCAAAATAGCATTTGCCTTTCTTGCAGCCATATCGCACTGTTGGCTCATATTCAGCTTGTGATCTACAACAATTCCAAGATCTTTCTCGTTTGTAGTATTGCTGAGCCAAGTGTCCCCCATCTTGTAACTGTGCAATTGGTTTCTATTCCCTAAATGTAGAACTTGGCATTTATCCCTATTAAATTTCATTCTGTTGTTTTCAGCCCAGCACTCCAGCCTATCAAGATCACTTTGAAGTTTGTTTCTGTCTTCCAGGGTATTAGCTATCCCCCCCAATTTTGTGTCATCTGCAAATTTGATCAGCGTTCCCTGCACCTCCTCGTCCAAATAATTGATAAAAATGTTGAAGAGCCCTGGGCCCAGGACTGAGCCCTGCGGCACCCCACTCGTTGCCTCTCCCCAGTTTGAGAAGGTTCCATTGATAAGTACTCTTTGAGTCCGATTCTGTAGCCAACTGTGGATCCACCTAATAGTTGTTCCATCTAGCCCACTTTTAGCTAGTTTGTTAATCAGAATGTCATGTGGTACTTTGTCAAAAGCTTTGCTGAAGTCAAGATATATGACATCCACAGCATTCCCACAGTCCACAAGGGAGATTATCCTATCAAAAAATGAGATCAAATTAGTCTGACAGGATTTGTTCCTGACAAATCCATGTTGGCTTCTAGTAATCACTGCATTGATTTCAAGGTGTTTACAGATTGACTTCTTTATAATCTGCTCCAGAATTTTCCCAGGGATGGATGTCAGGCTGACTGGTCTGTAGTTCCCAGGTTCCTCCTTTTTGCCCTTTTTGAAGATAGGGACAACGTTAGCCCTCCTCCAGTCGTCCGGCACCTCACCCGTCTTCCATGATTTTGCAAAGATAATAGACAAAGGTTCTGAGAGTTCTTCCGCTAGCTCCTTCATTACTCTTGGATGCAGAATATCATGGGGCACTTTGTCAAAAGCTTTGCTGAAGTCAAGAATCGAGATTATGCATCTTTGGTCAACAACAAGTGGAAGACATAGCATACTACATGTTAACTTGCCCTCTATATAGGGACTCTTGAAACTACTGCTGACATATGGAGGCAGGAATGCCCAAGCAGAAACAGTTCTCTTCGTCCTCAGCGATACCAACAGTTCTGTCACTCATAAAGTGGCCCTGTTTGCACTGGCAGCGAAAAAGATTAGGAAGAGAGAGATGAAATTGCTATAAACTTCCACGGAGACTCAAGAGTCCTCAGCGAAATGAGAGCGTTAGTCATAGTAGATTTAAGGTTGCCTGTATGGTTTTCTTGGTTATTCGAAACTATTGTGTACTTTTATAGTTGTACGCTCTTCTATGAATGTATTCGTCATGGCCTTCGGCTAGCACGATAAACTGGTGGCGATGATGACTTACTGGCTTTGATGTGTCATGTGAATAGACTCCACGTGTAAGGCAGGCTCTGGCTGTTGGGAACCTTGATCCTTCCCTGGAGACGGGCCGAGAAGCCCGTACGTCAGCCTTCCTCAACCTGGAGCGCTCCAGATGTGTTGGACTACAACTCCCAGAATGCCCCAGCCAGCTCTGCTGGCTGGGGCATTCTGGGAGATGCAGTCCAACACATCTGGAGCGCCCCAGGTTGAGGAAGGCTGCCGTAGGGAATCACAGGCCAACAGGGGCTCCTGCCCGCCTTTCTCCATCTGTCTACCTCTGCTTCTCTTTCACATTTATTCTCTAAACCCACAAGAACAACTAGCTGCTCAAGAAAGATGGGGTGGGGTGGGGGTGAAAGCATGGTTAAGATGAGCAGGGAGCCAGGGGGCCGGAGCCCCCTGTGCGTCCTTGTGTTGCTGTTTCTCCTCCAGTCTTCTTTGCCTGCCTCCAGGGTAACTTCAGAAATCTCAGCAGTCAAAAGCCTGGCTTATACTTGGATACTTTCCACGCGATGGATGCAATGCACAGCCAGGCTCATAATATTCGACACTGCATAAATTTAAACACTGCATAAATTAACATAAATATATTGCAAGCGCAACGGGGGTAGTGGGGAGAAATGTCACCAGTTGAGAAGCAGAACCTGGCTTCTTCCCTTTAGGAAATCTGCCAGGTGAGGCAGGAACATGCAGGTGGCTTCCCATCACTCACAGATTGCTGACTTTAAAAAAAATTAAAATCCTTTCCACCACAAGGGATGCCTGGTACAACACTGAGAAGATTGAGTTTTTGAAGCAACAGCCGCTACACCTGCAACATTTCGGATTAATTGTTCAGAAAACACTCCTAATGGTTGGACGTTCCCTTTGGTTAAAAACCATCTCGTGCACAGGGGCCCCAAATTGTTCGCCACAATGACTTTAGGCGGAACAGCAAATGCGGGACCTGCAGCCACTTCTGGGCACGCAATAAATAATACCATAGCAAGAATTAACGCAAACAATTCAAAGAACGAAGTCAAAGAATTTCCTGTTTGTGCTGGGTTTCTATTTAGCAAAAAGAGGGATGTTTTTTTAAAAACAAACAAACATAGGATAGCATTAATAATGGAATCCGACACTTGCAGCATGAAGTGGTACAGTCCCCTCTTATCACCCCTATCTCCTGCGGGGGAAGACTAGGCCATGAAATGGGTCATGCTGTTGTTTCTAACTTTTAAATTTGGATAATTGTGTATTCCAAAGGCAGAAGTTACTGCTTTGTTTTCCTCTCTAATGACTGCAATAAACAGTTGTTCTCTCTCTACCTCTGCTTTGATAGGGTGTGTGTGTGTGTGTGTGTGTGTGTGTGTGTGTGTGTGTGTGTAATATATATATCTTCAGTTTATCAAACTGCCTTGAGAGAACTTCAGGTAGAGATTTAACTCAAGATATAGCCAAGTGTCAAAGCCCTCAATATTAGCAGCCTCCGCAAGGTTTTTCTACGGGAGAAGATAGAGGCGGGAGATTACGGAGTACGAAATGAGGAGCACGCAGATGACAAGGCGAGCCGATTGCAATCGAGGCAGGAAGGAAAGAGGAGTCAATAAATTCAATTTATGAACATCACAAAAGAGTTCTCTGCTGCCGCTCCGGTGGGCAGCAGCACCACCTGGAATTCCGATTTCCTCCTGCGCCTGCCTCTCAATATTATTGAGCCTCTTTCCCCGTGCACGTTTTTGTTCTTTGGCAGCCAATTTCGGAGCGACTCCTTCGTCTCTGCTCAGCTCATTTATCCCCTTGCATGCATTTATCTGTGATAATCATCGTTGCACTTGATATTGCCATTTTAAAGGTGGCATCGAAGTAACCATTTGTTCAGTCTCTTCGGACAGGGGCAAGTAAAAACAAAGGAAATATTCCCACCTACAGCCGATGAAGATGACAAAGTTGCCCTTTGTTAGGAGGGGGAAAAGGATGGCTCCTTCTCACACACTATTTTCAAAACTATGTGTGTCTCTGTGTGTACACATACACATACACACACACACACACACACACACACACGGCATTCAAGAGGCAGCCGGACAAACATCTGTCAGGTATGCTTTAGGGTGGATTCCTGCATTGGGCAGGGGGTTGGACTCGATGGCCTCGTAGGCCCCTTCCAACTCTAGAATCATAGAATCATAGAATAGCAGAGTTGGAAGGGGCCTACAATGCCATCGAGTCCAACCCCCTGCCCAATGCTGGAATCCACCCTAAAGCATCCCTGACAGATGGTTGTCCAGCTGCCTCTTGAAGGCCTCTAGTGTGGGAGAGCCCACAACCTAACTAGGTAATTGATTCCTATGTTGTACTGCTCTAACAGTCAGGAAGTTTTTCCTGATGTCCAGCAGGAATCTGGCTTCGTTTAACTTGAGCCCGTTATTCCGTGTTCTGCACTCTGGGAGGATCGAGAAGAGATCCTGGCCCTCCTCTATGTGACAACCTTTTAAGTATTTGAAGAGTGCTATCATGTCTCCCCTCCATCTTCTCTTCTCCAGGCTAAACAGGCCTAGTTCTTTCAGTCTCTCTTCATAGGGCTTTTTTTCCAGAGCCCTGATCATCCTGGTTGCCCTCCTCTGAACACGCTCCAGCTTGTCTGTGTCCTTCTTGAATTGTGGAGCCCAGAACTGGACGCAATACTCTAGATGAGGCCTAACCAGGGCTGAATAGAGAGGAACCAGTACCTCATGTGATTTGGAAGCTATACTTCTATTAATGCAGCCCAAAATAGCATTTGCCTTTCTTGCAGCCCTATCGCACTGTTGGCTCATGTTCAGCTTGTGATCTACAACAATTCCAAGATCCTTCTCGTTTGTAGATTGCTGAGCCAATACTCTACTATAGCAGAGTAGAGTAGCAATACTCTACTATTCTATGATTCTATGGTTTAATGGTCGTAGCTGCTTCCAAAGGTGTCTAGAAACTGTAATTTTGTGCAGGTGCTATTAATTCACCAAGAGTGCTCTTCAACATTTGTATTAATGATTTGGACGAGGAGGTGCAGGGAACGCTTATCAAATTTGCAGAGGGGTTGGACTTGATTGCCTTGTGCTATTCTATGATTCTATGATTCTATGACACAAAATTGGGTGGAATAGCTAATACCCTGGAAGACAGAAACAAACTTCAAAGTGATCTTGATAGGCTGGAGTGCTGGGCTGAAAACAACAGAATGAAATTTAATAGGGATAAATGCCAAGTTCTACATTTAGGAAATAGAAACCAAAGGCACAGTTACAAGATGGGGGATACTTGGCTCAGCAATACTACAAACAAGAAGGATCTTGGAATTGTTGTGGATCACAAGCTGAATATGAGCCAACAGTGTGATATGGCTGCAAGAAAGGCAAATGCTATTTGGGGCTGCATTAATAGAAGTATAGCTTCCAAATCACGTGAGGTACTGGTTCCTCTCTATTTGGCCCTGGTTAGGCCTCATCTAGAGTATTGCGTCCAGTTCTGGGCTCCACACTTCAAGAAGGACGCAGACAAGCTGGAGCGTGTTCAGAGGAGGCCAACCAGGATGATCAGGGGTCTGGAAACAAAGAAATGTACTACTGTAGAGTGTTTGATGTTGTTATTCCAGAGTATGGGGGGGGGGCGCAGCAGTATCTGGTTGGTAACAAGTATGTGAATCACAGCCATAACCTGATCTCCTATTCCTACTGCTCTAGCAGTGTTGGAAGTTTGTATGTATTTGGGGGCTCAATTTTTATCACCCTTGTCAATAAGGAACTTCTCTGGAGTGACATTCCCCCAAGCCCAGTAGAGAAGCCAGGTAATCGATTGAACTGGTGATAATTCCCATTTTCCAATTAGATCCCGTGGTCCAGGTATGCATTAATAATATAGTACATGGAAGGATGCCCACAGAATCTGAGCAGAAAGGGGACTGGTGTACCACCTATCAAAGTGGGCAAATGAGAACTCACAGCTCGTGTACAGCCTATTAAACTCTGAGCTGAGAGTTGAACAACTTGAGCATCAAAGGAAAAAAATACTTTCATCTCTGTAAATCAAACTGTGTGTGCAGTTAAGGATCTCTTCAAAAATGAGGGTCGCTATTATTTTGTAACTCGAACCATTTCGATGAAGGGAGGTTCAAAGAAATTCGGTAGCCAGTTGCCCAAGGCTCTCTATATTTCATGCCACTTTCTTACGGCTTGCCTAGATGGCTGTTCTACTCAAAGCAATGGAGGCCATGCTCTTCTTACACTACCTTTGCTCTGGCAAGCAGAAATGGAGTCTCCCAATGTGGTGATCGGGGGAACCAATGTGCCCACGGACACCTCTCTTGATGCTCGTCAGGCTGCCTGCCCCTCCTGAATTTTATTTTGTTTCTTAAGATTGTAGTAATTATTCTTTCTTAACTGGGAGGCTGGCATGTTGCAAAGTAAAGGGTGCCCTACATCTATATTTGGGTTCAAAAGAGTGGTTTTGTGTTTTATGGCTTAGACCCCACCAGTACCTGGTAGATTCCTGCATTGAGCAGGGGGTTGGACTCGATGGCCTTGTAGGCCCCTTCCAACTCTGCTATTCTATGATTCTAGTTAGGTTCTTGGGAAAGTTACTTTGCTTTTAGTCTCACCAGTTTGCCCTCTGGGAAAGGAGTGTCTTGTTCCCTGCCATGCCCAGCATGACAGCCATTTTGTGAGAGCACCCACAACAATCTCTCAACATTCCAAATGTGTCCAACAACGCCCCCAAAAATAGAACCCTGAAGTAGATCCATCTGATCTATACTACTCAGGGGGAGGATGGGAAGTTTTGCTTCACAGATTATAGCCTTGCTATGTGGGGGGACGGGACTGCCCACATCTCTAAAAAGGGAGATATGTAATCCAACGTGGAGAGGGGAGTTGGCACGGGAGGGGGGGCATTTTCCTTCATAGAAAACAAATATATATTTTTGAGGGGGGGAATGTGGGCCATGGCTGAAAGGAAAGGGAAATCTCCCTCCCTGTTTGTCAATTAAGTCTACATGAGGACTTGTGTAATGTGGTACTGTGCATTTTAGAGAACTGAAGGTAAAAATGAAACACAAGATGAAGCTTTAAAAATATATACAGAACATTGCACAGGCATAGGTGGGGGACTGCAGCTCATCATCAGCCCAAAGGTGACATTGCAGGTGACACAGCAGTCACCAAAGCAATGGAGGTGCTACCTTAGCGGGAGAGCTGTCTTTTCACAGCAGCGCCGTTGCTGAGGGAGTGCTGCGGAAATGCAACATCTCCAAAACAGAGACATGACTTGTTGGGAAGACAGCCAAATTCTCTGTTTTAGAAGTATTATAAGTGTGTGGGTATTTCTCAAAAAAGAGGAGGAGGAGGAGGAGAAGGAGGAGGAGGAGTGCGGCCTTCTCTGCTGTGGCACCCCAGCTGTGGAATGAGCTCCCCAGAGAGGTTCACCTGGCCCCTACACTGTATTCTTTCCATTGCCAGCTGAAGACCTTTTTATTATTATTTCTATATATATAGCACCATCAGTGTACATGGTGCTGTACAGAGTGAAACAATAAAATAGCAAAACCCTGCCGCATAGGCTTACATTCTAATAAAATCATAATAAAACAATAAGAAGGGGAAGAGAATGCACCAAACAGGCACAGGGGAGAGTAAAACTAACAGTATAAAGGCAAGATCAAAAGTTTCCCTCAGAGGATTATTTTTATTTTCTCAGTATTTTAACAGCTAATTTAACTTAAATTTAAACTCTGCTGTTTTAATTCCGTATTTTAATCTATATCAATTTCTGCTGTGTGGTTTTATCCTTGGTTGTGCTTTTTATATTGTATTTTGTATTTGTGCTTTTAGACGGTTGGTGGTTTTATTATGCTTTTCATGGTTTTAATTTTTGTGAACCGCCCAGAGAGCTTCGGCTATTGGGCGGTATAAAAATGTAATAAAATAAATAAATAAATAAATAGAAGAGTCTATCCACATTGCTGTCTTGGAAGCTAGCATGTTGGGCTCAGGGGTCAAAGCAGTTAACCCAGGATAATCGCAAGAATATTGCCTGAATGAAGAAGAAAATTAAGTATAACCAGGTATGCAGGGAATCAGATGAATAAGTGGCTGAATTCTAGGTTTGCACATCACCTACATTGAGTGACCCTTTGGAATTGGAGGTCGGAGCTGGAATCCCAGGGGAACGGCCATGTTAGCAAACACTACGGACTTTGTGGAAGCATGGGTTTCCGCTAGCACAAGTTTCTCCAAAGCCGTTAGTGCTAGTCCATGGGTCTACAGTCCACAGTCACTTTTGAGCAGTGAGGACTAGTGGATTTTGGAAGAACAAGACTTGTTCTTGAATAAATTTACGGACTGCAACTGTGAGTCGTGATTGAGCACCAAAATAAAAAGCTTCCGGCAAACCTCCTCCAAAAGTTGCAGACCTAAATGGAAATAAATAAAACAGGATTCCCTCTTGTGTCCCTTTCCTGCCACCAATGGAGGAAAAACAGCAGGAAGGCTGCAAGGAACCGCACTGCAATATATAAAGTGAGCGACGTGGAAACTACAGAAAGAGAGAAGAAACATAGAGGGTGTAGGGAAACAGGCAACCATCATGCATCTATAAAGATGCCATAATTGGCCCGTTCCATCTCTCAGTTCCATGCATACGGTCTATGCCAGCTTCTTGTGTTCTCTTGAGAGAATCCACAAAGTAAACTTGGCAAGCTGCCTTGACAACCATTATAAACTGGCGTGCCCGTGGATTTGCAGACATGCAAAGCAAGCAAACCGATAGCTGTACAAGCTGGAGCATGGCTTCTGGACCCTACTTCTCTACTGGGGATGCTCTCTCTGTGAGAGAGAGAGAGAGAGAGAGAGAGAGAGAGAGAGAGAGAGAGAGAGAGAGAGAGAACTTCATGGAAATGGAATTCTAACAAGAACAGGGAAGTGTCATTTATAAAGCACTACCTCAAGCAAGCCAAGTGGATGTGCAACTAACTGCCTTTGCGGACAATATGACTGGTGTTCTCCTGTCAAAGCCCTGTTGAGATGAATGGGAACTGAGCAACGTAAAAGCTGCAACTCCACCCACCCACCCCCATTCCCAAGAGCAGCTTACATCTAATTGTTGCTCTCCAATTTCCCACCGAGGGAAACTTCTAGAGTTTAGATAAAAGTCAAAGTGCGCACCTTCCCATCCTTTTAAGAACATCAGAAGAGCCCTGAGACTGGATCAGACCAAGGGTCCATCTAGTCATAGAATCATAGAATAGCAGAATTGGAAGGGCCCTACAAGGCCATCGAGTCCAACCCCCTGCTCAAGGCAGGAATCCACCCTAAAGCATCCCTGACAGATGGTTGTCCAGCTGCCTCTTGAAGGCCTCTTGTGTGGGAGAGCCCACAACCTCCCTAGGGAACTGATTCCATTGTTGTACTGCTCTAACAGTCAGGACGTTTTCCCTGATGTCCAGCCGGAATCTGGCTTCCTTTAACTTGAGCCCGTTATTCCTTGTCCTGCACTCTGGGAGGATCGGGAAGAGATCCTGGCCCTCCTCTGTGTGACAACCTTTTAAGTATTTGAAGAGTGCTCTCATGTCTCCCCTCCATCTTCTCTTCTCCAGGCTAAACATGCCCAGTTCTTTCAGTCTCTCTTCATAGGGCTTTGTTTCTAGACCCCTGATCATCCTGGTTGCCCTCCTCCGAACACGCTCCAGCACTCTGTCCACACAGTGGCCAACCAGCTGTCGACCAAGAACCCACAAGCAGCACACAAAGTGCAACCAGCACCCTCCCACCCATGTTCCCCAGCAACTGGTGCACACAGGCTTACTGCATCTGATGCTGGAGGTAGCACATAGCGATCAGGACAAATAGCCATTGACAGTCCTCTCCTCCAGGAATTTATCCAACCCCCTTTTAAAGCCATTCAAACTGGTGGCCATCACTGGAATCATAAAACAGTAGAGTTGGAAGGGGCCTATAAGGCCATCGAGTCCAACCCCCTGCTCAAGGCAGGAATCCACTACATCTAGAGACCCACCCCACTCCACTCCCCTGAGCCCCTTGGAAGGCTGCCTACTGCATGAGCCAAAGTGTGGATTCTGTACCTTCATTTCCCTCCTGGAGGCCAGAGTACATCTGCATAACTTGTGACCCATCAAGTTAAACTCTTGTCCCACCTGTGTGTGTCTGCAGGCTGGGGCGTGCAGTTTATGGGAGGTTTATCAAGCCCCTGTCAGACTGCTATACACGTCTGCAACCACTTTGGTGGGTCAAAGGTTGTGGGCTATAAAACTAAGCCTCTCAACACTGAGGTACTTTGGCCACATAATGAGAAGACAGGATACTCTGGAGAAGAGGCTGATGCTAGGGAAAGTGGAAGGCAAAAGGAAGAGGGGCCGACCAAGGGCAAGATGGAGGGATGATATTCTGGAGGTGACAGACTTGACCTTGGGGGAGCTAGGGGTGGCGACAGCCGACAGAAAGCTCTGGCGTGGGCTGGTCCATGAAGTCACGAAGAGTCGGAAGCGACTGAACGAATAAACAACAACTCAACAGGAAAGATGAGCAGGGTGGATGATTGCACACCAGAGACCAGAGTGAGAAGTAGCATCAGCAACAACGCCCTGATGGGGTGGCTTGCAATCGTCCTGGGACAAAAGGGTTTTCCTTCCCATTCTTCTGCTTTAGTATTAATTAGAGGGACACAATAAGAGTGTGGGAAACTGGTGTGTGGGTATGACCTTAGAAGAGGTTGGAACAACTGAACAAATCTAAAAATAGGTAAGCTGATATTAGTGGGCCAAGGAAGGTGCTAATATCTCGGAAAGAGGTCGCCAAGCAATTTTGTACAGAGTAAACAAAATGTGCAAGGATCAATATTTGCAACAGCACAACTCAGGACTGGCTAAAAGCAACAAAAGGCGGAAGAGGGTTTAGATGTACATCAAATGCAGTTGTGGCTCCAATCCTTACCATCGTGGTTAAGTTTATCTGCTATTAGTTTAAGCGAGGTTCGTAGAGGAAGCTGCGGAGGTTAAATGAAGAGAATGTATAAATCAAAAGCAAAACGGGCCGTATCTAAGGAAGATAGTAAAGCAATGGATGAAGAGGGGGAGAGGAGAAGTAGAAAATGGTCAAAGACAGGAAACTGCCCCCCCCCAAAAAAGCTGAGAGAGAGAGAGAGAGAGAGAGAGAGAGAGAGAGAGAGAGAGAGCTCTACAGAGACATCTCAGTGTCGCTCTGCTCCCTTGAGCGGCTTTTCTGTACCCACCTGCTTGGCATGGTTGACACACTTGAAGTACTCGCTGGCCAGAGCTGAGCAGCTGAGCGTCTGCTGGGAGTTTTGCTGATAACACTGGAGGATTTTACTCTGCAGGTCGGCACACACTGGGGTAGATTTATATCGCCTGGAATTTGAGGGGGTGGGTGGGGAGAGAGAGAAGCAAACAGAACAAAGACATTTAATGGTTGCTTTCACCCTAAGTTATAAGAAACCAAGTTTCTTTGTATATAGAAGAAGAAACTAAATGCATGTCCGAATAAGTATTTTCTTAATTATGTGGTTAAGTTATGATAACAAAAGGAGTGCCCTGTGGTATCAGTCTAAGGCCTCACCTACACCAAGCACTACGAAAGTGGTATGAAAGCGGGATATAAAAGGCAGGGGCCACACGGCTGCTTTATAGTGGCATTGAAGTGCACTGACAACTGTTGGGGCCCGTTGACGCAGACCATCTACCGCTTTCATGCCGCTTCCATAGTGCTATATTCTGCTTGGTGTGGCTCCAGCCTTTTATAGGCTGGTTTCATGGTGCAATATCCTGCTTGGTGTAGATTAGGCCTAAGCGGCCATTAAGTCCAGCGTCCTGCTTCTACAGATGCCCGCAGAAGGCTACAAAAACCAACCGCCATTTACTCATTTATTTACAACTTTTATATTCTGTTCCACATCTAAACAGGTTCTGGAGGAGTGAACGATAAATGATAAAAAGAATAAAACACCATATTAAAAGGTTTTTTTAAAAAAACAACAACAACAATGCCAATAAAAACTGGTCAATCAAAGAAGGCTTCTTGAAACAGAGATGTTTTCAGTAGGTGCCCAAAACAGCACAATGTTGATGCCTGCCTGATCACCAGAGGCAGGGAGTTCCACAGAAAGAGAGCCACCCCACTGAAGACTCCTCTTTGGGTGGACCCCAGTCGGACCATAGGTCCATGCAGAACCTCCAGAAGCATCCCATCTGATGACTTCAGTGACTGGGCAGGTCGGAAAGAGAGAAGGCGCTCTAGTTCCACATAGAGAGCCCCTGCCAAAGGAAGGGAGGCAGGTGGCTACCAGGAGGTGTTGGATCCTGGAATGGATCCTGGTTATGTTTTTCCATTGCTTTGTTAATTGCTGAGGATCTGGAAGAACAGAGGACTCAGCAGAAACTTAAAGGTCAACTCTACACCTGGACATTGAGTGTCATAACTGAATAATTGTCTAACTGATTGTCTTCAATTAAGGGTTGCAAGGAGTTGCATCATTGTACAGGTTGTCTATAAAAGTAAATGTATTTTCATGTGCAAGAAGAAGGCATAACTTCCATGTCCCTCATTGACTGACCGTTTGTAAGTATTTGTGTCTGTATTGCCATAACTAAATTATATTTTTATATGCCAGTAAAAAGGTTTACTTTTAACCTATACAAATCTCTGTCTTAATTCATGTCTTTGCTGACTTGGCTGAGAACCGCTGTAATCTCTGCTAGTTTCTGTAAGGGCCCAAACAGAAACTTAATACAAAAGGTTATCTGCCAAAAGCCCAGTCTGTGCAATAACTAAACAGCTTATAAAAGCCATAAGTCAACAGGAGCAGGGCCTTCTCTGCTGTGGCACCCCGGCTGTGGAATGAGCTCCCTAAGGAGGTTCGCTTGGCACCTACATTATATGCTTTTAGACGCCAGGGGAAGACCTTTTTATTCTCCCAGCATTTTAACAGTCTATAAATAAATTTTAACTTGGTGTTTCAAATTCGTAATTTTGCATTGCTGCTGTTTTGATCTGGTTGAGCTTTTACATTGTATTTTATAGTATGGTTTTATACTGTTGTTTTATACTTTGAATGGTTTTAATTTTTGTGAACCGTCCAGAGATATCCGGCTATTGGGCGGTATAGAAATGCAATAAATAAATAAATAAATAGAACGTAAGAAGTGCCCTGCTGGATCAGACCGAGGGTCCATCTAGACCAGCACTCTGTTCACACAGTGGCCAACCAGCCATCGGCCACAGACCAACAAGCAGGACATGGTGCAACAGCACCCTCCCGCCCATGTTCCCCAGCAACTGGGGCACACAGGCTCACTGCCTCGAATACTGGAGACAGCCCACAACCATCAGTAGCCATGGATAGCCTTCGCTTCCAGGAATTGATCCAACCCCCTTTTGAAGCCATCCAAATTGGTGGCCACCACTGCATCTTGTGGTAGTGAGTTCCATAATTTAACTACGCACCGAGTGAAGAAGTCATTTCTTTTATTTGCCCTGAATCTTCCACCAATTAGCTTCATGGGATGACCCCTTTGGGTTCTAGTGTTTTGAGAAAGGGACCATGGTATGGGAGGCTTCAGAAAACTGGTTCGTGCAGTTTGGGGGCATTGTGACCACAACATTACAACTTTCTTTCCGTCTTTTTTGGAAGGAGGGGTTCTTCTGTTATAGTTAAGTACCATACTGCCAAATGATACCACTGCAAAGCTGCTCACACAACACTTGCTCATGGGGACCCCTTTCCCATGAGCACTCATACTGGGAAGATAACAGTTGTATACGTCACCTTGAATGTTTTAATAGCAAAGTGAGTCATATCTGTATATATAAGCCACTGTAGCTATTCTAAACTGCACAGAATAGCTCGTGGAAATTACTGGCAGTCTGAAACTGCACACTACAAAAGAAGACTGGTAAGCAAAGATTAGGATATACTGATTGTGGCTCAAGTAACACCATATAGTTAGTGCTAGAAAAAGGAAAAAAAACTCTTGAAGAAAATACGCAAGAATAAAGTTCATCATTATTGTCATGTCTAACCCTACTGCCCCTGTTTTGGGAGAAGATGTTTCAGGTAATCAATCAGAATCAGATTCAGAACTAGAAGATGCAGCGCTGGACACCAGCCAGCCTGTACCAGTGGGGAAGGAAGCTCTCACGGGAGATTCCCCAGCTGGGAGTCAGCCCCCTCCAGAGCTTATCTCCTCAAGGCCAAATCCTACACACTCGATGGGATGTGAGCTTTCTTCCGGAGGTGAGTGTCTCGACAAGCTAGCTGATGCTAGGGTCCACCGGAAGCTCAAATGCATGGGGTGGAAGGAAGGTGTCAGTTCGATTACGCCAGAACCTGCCTCCGCACCAGGCTCTCTTAAGTTATTGGGCATTTGCGAAGTGGCTTCTTCTTCTTCTTCTTGAACGGACAATTGTCTTGCTTAGTTAGCACAGTTTTGTCTAGGGGGACGTTTCCAAGAGGTTAGACTCGATTCAGGTAGAAGAGACATTTGTTGCTTAATAAAAGCTTTGTGGATTACTTAGCAAGCCTCGTCATTTGCCTCCCATCGAAAGCAGGAGTTTTCTGAGCAACACGACCATTATCCAACTTTATGGTTTGGTAATCTTTTTGTAATCTCCCTGTTAATGATTTATAAGTCATCTATAGGAATATGCAAATGTTTTAGAAATAGCTGAGAACAAAGCAGGCAGATAAATAGGGGTCGACGTTTTAAGAAAGGGCAAATATTATATACTAGTGTTTCACGAAGTTTTAAAATGCCTGCATACACATTTTTATTAGTCTCATCCTGGGGTTGGATCCAGAGAACCATAAGTGGAGGGAAACAGCCAACAATTCAGATCCACCAATGCTTGGATATGTGCTAGTGAAATCGTCTTCAATGCTGGAGTAAGACACATTCTAGAGACACCCTAATGCTTGTTGTGCATGTGGGAAGAGATATCTGAATTTAACTCCATTTCTCTTGTGCAAAGCTCTAGCACACCCTTCCCCGCATTTGCTGGGGTTGCTGGGAGTTGCAATCCAACACATCTGCAGGGCACTAGGTTGAGGAAGTGTAAGGCGTAGAAGACTCCGTCCATGAGCAGAAGTAACGTTCTACATGTGGAAGGGCATCTTTGGATCCAACCCCAGGCTGGAAAACAGCCATTCAACTAGTTTCTTGAAATAAATAAAAGTTGCTTTCCAGACAACCAGGCAGGGATACTCTTAGAAAGACTGTTATTTCCCCCCTCCTCCCCATGCACACTTTTAGGCTATTGATGTGCCACAAATGACTAATAGGGATATATGTAGGCTAGTACATTTTTAAGATGGGCTAGCAACTTATTTCCAAGGCGAATTTCATATAATATCCAAAGCAAACATACAACCCAAACTAGGAAGACATGCTATGTAACAGAGAAACCGCAATACACAATGCACTCACAGGATATTTGTTCGTCAAAGAATTAATGAACAGGAACCAAGATCTCTCAAGTATTCAGTGTACATTGCCAACTTTTCCGTAATCCATGCAAACACAACGTATATTTTGTCAGTTCAGCTAGTTTTCAAAGTTTGCTCAGCCATTCTTTCAATAATAGGTTTTGCAATCAGCATATCTTCCGTTCTTACAGTCCGTCTCAGGAAGGTACGAAGACATTTACTAGACTCACAAGAATGATGTAATCCATCATAGTTTGGGTACCAAAGTCCTCCCAGCGCCATCTTTCATAAATTACGCTGATGCTGATTTAGATCATCTCCAGCCTCTATGCTGTCCAGGATACATTTTATGCAATCCTATGGCATTAAGTATCCATCTCCACTCACGTTGTCTCCAGTACAACGAAGAGAAGACTTCCATCCAAATTAGTGTGGCTATGTATCCTACTGCCCCCGAAATATTCTATGAGCTGAAGAGCTCATCTAAACATTTCCCTCCTACTGGCAGCAATGGGAGGGAGGCATTTTTCTTCTGTCCGCGGGGAGAAGAAAAATTCTGGAGGGCCACCCTCCTTTTGACTTCCATCCAGTTGGCACAAGTCAACAGGGCTTTGGAAGGAACAGAGCACTCTGATCTCAGAGCACTCTGCTGACAGCACTGAATTGCTCTCTTAGCCACAACTGCATGTGAGCTATGTGCAATTTCCTTTACAGGGTTGGTCCGAATTAGCGCCACATAGGATCATAGAATAGCAGAGTTGGAAGGGGCCTACAAGGCCATCGAGTCCAACCCCCTGCTCAAGGCAGGAATCCGCCCTAAAGCATCCCTGTCAGATGGTTGTCCAGCTGCCTCTTGAAGGCCTCTAGTGTGGGAGAGCCCACAACCTCCCTAGGGAACTGATTCCATTGTCGTACTGCTCTAACAGTCAGGAAGTTTTTCCTGATGTCCAGCTGGAATCGGGCTTCCTGTAACTTGATCCCATTACTCCGTGTCCTGCATTCTGGGAGGATCGAGAAGAGATCCTGGCCCTCCTCTGTGTGACAACCATTCAAGTATTTGAAGAGTGCTATCATGTCTCCCCTCGTACTGCTCTAACAGTTTTTCCTGATGTCCAGCTGGAATCTGGCTTCCAGAGTGTCCTGCACTCTGGGAGGATCGAGAAGAGATCCTGGCCCTCCTCTGTGTGACAACCATCCTTGTGGGGCACGATGGCGTTCTTGTCAGCACAGAGCAACCAACATGACCATGGGCAGTGCAGGCTGCGCTTCCAATCTCTCTACTGTCACCGCCCAGGGAATTGCGGAAGGCAAGTTGAGTTTCCTTCATTTGATGATGAAAACCGCATCACTTTCTAAATATATCTCATTCATCTATTTTGAACATGGAGACATGAACGTACACATTTACACACACACCCCCAAAAAAACCCAATCCGCAGCTAAAACACACCTTCCAGATGTTGTTATTTCAAGTTCAAGGAGGGCAAAGAGAGACGCTCTTCAATGAGTGCGTCCTCTAACAAATATATGTATCTGTGCTCTTTATTTTGGATCAGTCTAAGAGGAGCTGTATTTTAACTAAAAGGATGAAAGTGAGATGCAAAGCACTCCGCTGCTCCTTGGGGGGGCTTCCTGCCTGACAGTCCTGCAAGACGCAGAAGCAAAAACAAGCGAGCACCTGACTGTTAAATCTCCTTTATTTTACAGCTCACAGCCAGATAAAACAACCCTCCTGCACTCTTGATCATTACCGCTACATCGGGGCGAAACATTTGAAGCCAAATTTAAAATCCATTCAAGTAGTCATGCTCCGTAGGCTTTGGAGGTTCAGACTTCTGAGGATTCCTCACGACAAGCAGCCTCCGTAGATGTAGACGAAAACGCCCCGCTGCTGCTGTCTGCGAAAGGTTTTGCATACTTGGAGCTGGGCCGGAGCTCAGCACATGCTTTGCATGCAGAAGGTTACAGGGCCGCTACCTGGCTGCTCCAGTTTAAAAAGGATTCAGGTAGCATGCGCTGGGAAAGACCTGCCTCTGCCTAGGAGCCTGCCAGTCCGAGTAGGGAATACTGAGCTAGATAGACAAATAGTCGTGACTCGGTATAAGTTAGCCTGCTGTGTTCCACATTTTTACAGGACCAGTTATGCCCTGATAGAAAGGAGACCTGGCTAAATAAAGTGTTCTACTCTTCTTTGCCCTTCCTTTCCAATGACCTTTCTGCTGCCACCAGGTAGAATTCTTTATTTTCCCCAGCTGCCTCCACCAAACAGCCTAAAAACCCTCTGGATCTCTTGCAAACGCTCTTAGGGCATGTCTAAACAAGTCCTTATCCCAGGGATCACCCTGGGATCATCCCTGTGCATCCACATGACACACAGGGGATTCTGGGGGCAGGGAGGGAAGATCCCTCCATTTCCCTGGGGATAACCAGGATGGCTTTTTGCCCGATTTTTCCTGTGGTCTTGGGATCGTCCCGAGACCGTGGGAGGTATGGGCGGACATCCCAGTTTCGTCCCAGCTCCTCACGAGTAAACGCAAGGAGCCGGGAACCAGGCACGGAGCTCTTTGGGTGCTCCGTGCCCATCGGGGGTGGGGGGTGGGATAATTGTTGTTTTTAAACTCCTTTTTTCCTCCTCCTCCCTCCCAATCCCCTTTCCTTTTGTGTCATGTCTTTCAGATTGTAAGCCTGTGGGCAGGGACTGTCAAGAAAATACTTTTGTAAGCCGCCATGAGAGCCTTTTTTGGCTGAATGACGGCATAAAAATCCATAAATAGATAAATAAATAAACAAACTGACCCTTACATTGGAGCGCTCGTGTTCTCGTCCTCACTAAAAAACTAAAAAAACACAAAATGGCGGCTGTGACGTCCTCCTTCCTCTCTGGACGTCGCGCGCCGCGTGTGGACAAAGGGGAGGATCTCGCGATCAGCATATCGCGAGATCCTCCCCCTTTCCCTTCCCAGTGTAGACATGCCCTTAGATAGCGTGGGTTTTGACTTCTTGGCATGGAGTAGACAATCCAACAAGAAGAGAGGCCACACGGTTTGACCAACGCCATTTTACAAGTTTAATGAAAAAGTATTATTATCAGGGAAAGGGTTTTAACATCTGAATAGATACAGCACAGACATACACACTAGGGCTGTGCAAGCCTTCAAACTTCACATATCCGAAGCCGAGGCACGGAGGCCGTTTTAAGTGGATCCACCATTTTATGACGGATCCGCCATTTTCTCAGGGAGGGCTGTACTTACTGTGCCACAGGAACAGAGGGTGTACATGTCCTCGGCACTGCCATTGGCTGCTTTTCAGCACCATCGCGTCCTTCTTCCTGGCACCCAGCGCGATCGCATCCTTCCTGATGTGATCGCCAGCTTCCCCGCGAGATCACCGGCGGTGATTGCACGGGGAAGCCGTCGACCGTGTCGAGGAGGACGCGATCGCGCCGGGCAGAAAGACGTGATTGCGCCGGGAAGAAGGACACAAGCTTCTTTAGAGAGCTTCTCTGGGGAATCTCAAGACACCCCAGTCCCTGAAGCAGCCCACACCCACCCACTTTCTTTCAAACAAGCAACAAAGAGGCCTGCGCTGAGATTTGAGTAATACCACCCATTTTAATTGTTTCCTGGGACATTTACAGTGTCATAATACGAGAACTGATGCTGCAGAGCCTGTGACTGATAACCGTGAGGTCTGCAGCTGCACGAGTCCCAAATAAGACTGGAAAGGAAGCAATGTGTGCACGCTTTGTATGACTTATGACTCACTGCTCGCATGATTCACCAGTTCTAATGAAACCTAATGGAAGCCCTGCTGCCGACTACTAATGGTTTTTTTGTTCAGAGAGTCACTGTAAGCAAAGCAATTAACCCAAACTTAAAATTGCTCCTGAACTGTCCGGATGAGGTAATTCAAATGGGAGGACTCTGGCCCCCTTAATAAAAGTCCTCAATCTTGGGGGGCAGATAAGACACGTTCCCAGCTAATCTTACAGGAGATTTGCCAGAGCTCTACTAAGCAGCATGAAGATTGTGGAACGTTTTATGGTGGATCCGCCATTTTATGACGGATCCGCCATTTTATGACGGATCCGCACTCTTCAAATACTTAAAAGGTTGTCACACAGAAGAGGGCCAGGATCTCTTCTCGATCCTCCCAGAGTGCAGGACACGGAATAACGGGATCAAGTTACAGGAAGCCAGATTCCGGCTGGACATCAGGAAAAACTTCCTGACTGTTAGAGCAGTACGACAACGGAACCAGTTACCTAGGGAGGTTGTGGCCTCTCCCACATTAGAGGCCTTCAAGAGGCAGCTGGACAACCATCTGTCAGGGATGCTTTAGGGTGGATTCCTGCATTGAGCAGGGGTTGGACTCGAAGGCCTTGTAGGCCCCTTCCAACTCTACTATTCTGTGATTCTATGACTGATATTATGGAGGTCCTTCAACGCTCTGATCAGTAACTAGAGTCACAGGTGTAAAAATCGTCAGGAAGCCATTGATTTCCACCCTAGCGCCATGACGAGATCCCCCATTTGCTAAGCCCCATAGATTTACTCACATGGTCCAATTCATATGCCAAAAGGAGAAAGCATCTAAAAACTGTAAGGCCAGGTGGGTCCAGTTGCGTGAGCAAAGAAGTTGATCGTGGTGCCAAAACATTCCAAGCTTTTAAACATTTGGCCTTGGCTCCAGGGAATTTGAATTACCACCACCACTACCACCACCAGCCCTGCCAACACACATACTAAAGAGCCACATGGAATTGCAACTTCACTGGTTTATTTTTCTGGAAACAGATTTACAACTAATGCCAAAATAAGAGGACCAACAATGTGTTTTGGGGTCAGGAACAAACAACACGTGCAAGTCCTAGCAGAGAGCTTTCTGCAGGTCATTTAAAGCTGGATCTTCCACACTCAAGCCCAGCGCTAACCCCTACACTTTGCACTGGATCCATTATGAAACTAAGAACTGCCATGCTAAATCAGAACAAGGCTACATATAATTCATCTTCCAGACAATTGATAGGCAAACAAGCAGTGCATGAAGGGAAGATAGGATCGTACTCGTTTTGGTACGTTATTGTTTGATGCTTAGAGCATGGCTTCAACAGCAATCCAAGGATGGGTCTTTGTCCTACATGTCTCCCACGGCTGCTATTTCCTACCCTCTCGACTCCATTCTCACTGATCCTCCATTCATTCTCCTGTTGCTACTTTTTTTTTGGGGGGGGGGCAACATTTCCAAACTTCAGGAATCTTCAAGGCAATAGTATACGAAGTGAGAAAACATAAGCAAATTCACTTGATCGGTTTAGATTCTAATCACAGGAATGAAAAGGCAACGGCAATTTGAGAAGCAATTTGTTCCACGGTTACAGGCGTCAGGAAAGCTTGTTGTTGTTTATTTGTTCAGTCGCTTCCGACTCTTCGTGACTTCATGGACCAGCCCACGCCAAAGCTTTCTGTCGGCTGTCACCACCCCTAGCTCCCCCAAGGTCAAGTCTGTCACCTCCAGAATATCATCCCTCCATCTTGCCCTTGGTCGGCCCCTCTTCCTTTTGCCTTCCACTTTCCCTAGCATCAGCCTCTTCTCCAGGGTGTCCTGTCTTCTCATTATGTGGCCAAAGTACTTCAGTTTTGCCTTGAATACCATTCCCTCAAGTGAGCAGTCTGGCTTTATTTCCTGGAGTCTGGCCTGGTTTGATCTTCTTGCAGTCCAAGGCACTCTCAGAATTTTCCTCCAACACCACAGTTCAAAAGCATCTCTCTTCCTTCGCTCAGCCTTCCTTATGGTCCAGCTCTCGCAGCCATAGGTTACTACGGGGAATACCATTGCTTTAACTATGCGGACCTTTGTTGTCAGTGTGGTGTCTCTGCTCTTAACAATTTTATCAAGATAGTTCAAGGCATATCCATGATTTGCCGAACTACGCTGACAGTCAATATCATAGGACTTTGGGGGCTTTGATTGCCCGCCTGTTAATCACTGGTTTTCATAGATTGTTTTCATTGTTTATTTTTACTGGAAGGAAGGTTCTACCCCGCTTCTGAGCAATGCCCCCAAAGTGGTGTATGCACACATCTGGGCTCCCCCGTCCACTGAAGGGGAACGTTGTGCCAAGTATCGATAGGTCTTACTGTGTAAATAGGATCAGCTCCCTTGGCAGACAATGCACTGGATCAGCCACCTAGAAAGAAGCCCTGACTGCATATTGAACGATTCCATTTGTTGTGCTCCCCTAATGTGCTGTATACACTTTTGGGCAATGGCCAAATCACATTAACTGCCTACCATTAGCTAGCCACCAAAGAGACAGCAAAGCAACTTCCAATTCAGGAGACGGTACAAGGAGGATTCTAAGTACTTTATAGGAATATCTGCTTTATAATCAGCAAATGCCTCCATACCGATATACAAAAATTGCCGCTTGGATGGTCGCATTTATTTATTTATTTATTTATTTATTGCATTTCTCTACTGCCCAATAGCCGAAGCTCTCTGGGCGTTTCACAAAAAAATTAAAATTAAATTATAAAGCTTAAACCACAATATAAAAACACAATATAAAAGGACAACCAGAATAAAACCAAGCAGCCATGCAGAGATCTAAACTACAGAGATTTGGAATACAGATTTTAAAGTTAAACGATTAAGATGGTAAAATGTTAAAATACTAGAGGAGTGGAATGTGTTCCCCTGGTGTCGAAAATAATAATAATAATAATAATTCTTGCCCGCCTCTCCCTCTGAATCGAGGCAGGGAACAACCTTTTAAGTATTTGAACGTAGCACTCTTCAAAGACTTAAAAGGTTGTCACACAGAGGAGGGCCAGGATCTCTTCTCGATCCTCCCAGACTGCAGGACACGGAATAACGGGCTCAAGTTACAGGAAGCCAGATTCCGGCTGGGCATCACGAAAAACTTCCTGCCTGTTAGAGCAGTATGACAATGGAACCAGTTACCTAGGGAGGTTGTGGGCTCTCCCACCCTAGAGGCCTTCAAGAGGCAGCTGGACAACCCTCTGTCAGGGATGCTTTAGGGGGGATTCCTGCATTGAGCAGGGGGTTGGACTCGATGGCCTTGTAGGCCCCTTCCAACTCTGCTATTTTATGATTCTATGATTGTTGACCTGGCACCTCCCCAGGGAGCTCGTTCCACAGCCGGGTGCCACAGCAGAAAAGGCCCTCCTCCTGGTAGCCACCTGCCTCACTTCCTTTGGCAGGGGCTCATGGAGAAGGACCCCCTGAGAATGATCTTAGGGTCTGGGTAGGTACATATGGGAGGAGGCGTTCCTCCTATCCAGCACCAAGGATACTTCGTTGGATCAGACTTGGGCCAGGAGAGTTTCTGTCTCTCTTAGACAAGTCTACCAAGTCTATGTCTCCCTTCCTTGTAATCTTTTATTCAAGCTGCCATTTTGTAACACGACTGGAGGGCAGGCCCTACAAGCCATTTTGATAGTCAGCAGAGAGCTTTGGTTATTGGGCGGTATAGAAATATAATAAGTGAATGAATGAAAGGGCTGTCCTTGGGTTCTTCCTCAGCCATGAAAGCTTAGATGAAAGACTTTGGGATGGTGACAATGCTGGTCCCTCCCTGAGGTCTTTGAAGCTGAGCCACTGTCAGTGCCACAATATTCATACCAAGGATCAGAGCTGGGGACAGAAGCTAGACCATTTCTACTCATGCATTGCTCAGTTCTTTCCCATCAAACTGAATGGATGTGTCGCTCGTAAGTGTCAAGAGGCTATTAACTGGAGTGCAACAGTTTTCCTCTTGTTTCAGTTAAGGTAATAGTATATAAGCTGGTAGACAGTAGCATGAGCTATATAAAAGAAAACTTTATTTTCAAAGAAATCAAAGGGCGGAAATGGAAGCAACTTTTCTATGTAGAACTTTAAAAGGGGGGCATATTGCTCATTATATTTTCAGGGACTTCAGGAAAGGATCCCATTTAGAACATTCAAACCAAAAGAATCAGCCAAAAAAAAAAAAAAGGACATCAAGGACCACTTTGGTAAGCCAACAGCCCTTCTGCACAATGAAGAGAAAAGAAGCCTGCTGTGAAGCCATTGGATCTAATCCCACAGGATTAGGGCTCATTAAGTAATAACTGCAAAAGTTAAGAGAAGGAACCCTGGTGAAAAAGCTCGGCTCTTTGATGCTGCTCCCGGAATGGGCAGATTTTTTACGCCGCTATTGCCTTTCCGTAAGGCTACTTCATGGCTGAGATCTATTTCCGTGATCCCTTTCTAGCAACTCAGAAGACTAAAGTGATACTTTGTGCCTCGGCTACAAATTTTTTGCCTGCAAGCATTTTCATACCGAAAGTATTTTAAATCCTTTCACCAATGCCCAGAGAATGGTCTTGTCGCAACTGCCTCTGTGGGTTTCACGTCTCACATGTTCCATAATAAAATCAGTATGAAATGTAGCCATTATTTCCAGTTCTATCACAAGTGGACATCCTGGTGTGCTATAGGAGTGATTAATCAGGGGGTACGGTGGGTGAGAAAGGAAGAAAGTCTAGTCCTGATTTCACCCTGCGGAGAAGGGAAGTAACGTCCAAATGTGACCAGAAGTTACTAACGGTGCTCTAGTTCAACAATAATAATTTAATTAGTATGCCTTTTCTTGCCCCCCTAATTTTTTGGTGTTGGTGTTGGGGGGGGGGTGTGCCGTTGTGTGCATGTAAAACTCATGAAACAGTGTGCTGTAGATGAAAGTTCAGGAAACAATACATGAATTAATCTTTAAAGGGTCAAAGGACTGTCCCCAATAGCAAATATCTTGACCCTGCTCCAACCTATAGTAGGCTGATATTTTATGTCGTAAGGGCTGTGGCATGGAGAGCTGACCTCCATTCCACGACAAATACACCTGAAGTCAAAGTCCGGTTTCTGTTTTTCTGTGTGGTAGTGCTAATGTACTCACACCCGTGACGCTCTCTACCACACCAACTCTTTGCCCAAGCCCTATGAAGAGAGACTGAAACAACTGGGCATGCTTACCCTGGAGAAGAGAAGATTGAGGGGAGACATGATAGTACTCTTCAAACACTTAAAAGGTTGTCACACAGAGGAGGGCCAGGATCTCTTCTCGATCCTCCCAGAGTGCAGGACACGGAATAACGGGCTCAAGTTACAGGAAGCCAGATTCCGGCTGGACATCAGAAAAAAACTTCTTGACTGTTAGAGCAGTACGACAGTGGAACCAGTTACCTAGGGAGGTTGTGGGCTCTCCCACACTAGAGGCCTTCAAGAGGCAGCTGGACAACCATCTGTCAGGGATGCTTTAGGGTGGATTCCTGCATTGAGTAGGGGGTTGGACTCGATGGCCTTGTGGGCCCCTTCCAACTTTACTATTCTATGATTCTATATACAAAGAAGAATCCGGGATGGGGACAGTGTATCTCCTGCCCTCTGGGTCTGATCCCCTTCCATGCTTTAAGACACGCTGCAAAAGGGCAGTGGATTTTAAGTCTCCTTCCTTCAACAAACAATCCACATTGGCTCACATCTGGGAGAAACCTGGAACACGTGTCACAGGGTCCCTCAGCAATGCAGAGGATTTAAGGCCATGACCACCTGAACTGAGAATATGCCTTAACAAGACACTCTTTGTGGCTGCAAGTTACGACATAGCAACATACCTGTGTAATTACTCACTGACTGCAGGGAACAAGGTGTCTCACACGGAAACTTGTTACTGATCTTTTCATTGAGGAAATCCTAATATTTTTTCATACCATGCCTCATTGATAACATCATTTCCAGGCAGGTTCTGAACGACACCAGGATTTCCCAGAACACAGTTTGAAAACCAATGTAACTGGGGCTATCATTTGCAAACTGGCCAGATTTATTTATTTATTTATTTATTTATTTATTTATTTATATATATATTACATTTTTATACCGCCCAATAGCTGAAGCTCTCTGGGCGGTTCACAAAAATTAAAACCATGAAAAGCACAATAAAACAACCAACAGTCTAAAAAATACAAAATACAATATAAAAAGCACAACCAGGATAAAACCACACAGCAGAAATTGATATAGATTAAAATATCGAATTAAAACAGCAAAGTTTAAATTTGAGTTAAATTAGGTGTTAAAATACTGAGAAAATGAAAAAGGTCTTTAGCTGGCGATGGAAGGAGTACAGTGTAGGCGCCAGGCGGACCTCCTTAGGGAGCTCATTCCACAGCCGAGGTGCCACAGCGGAGAAGGCCCTCCTCCTAGTAGCCACCTGCCTCACTTCCTTTGGCAGGGGCTCACGGAGAAGGACCCCTGAGGATGACCTTAAGGTCTAGGCAAGTACTGCTCTGCTTCTACTTCTCACTTTAAAAGTAATAGCAAGCGAATTGGAGAACAGTGTTCTTCGACTTTTTAAGCAACTACATGATATTAAAACTTTTGGGCCTTCAACTAAAGTGTTCTGCCGGCTCTCCAAGGCTGGAGTAGTTCTTTCAATCGCATTTTGTGAAGAGGTTTCATAAGAGATTACGGAAAGACCTGGTTTGCGTGATCCTAGCGCCATTGTTGCATTGCTTCAATAACTGCCTTGTCAATCGAAAACAGTTTTCTAATGCATGAGCGATATGATTTGTTGGAATGAAAATTAAATTCCAATTGACCATTTCTCCCCAATTAAGCGCTGAAAGTGGTGTTAAAAAAATTGTACAGCCCGATTGTATTACTGCACACACGACTCCCATTTTGTGCAAAACAGTTCTCGTGGGGTAGAGAAACAGCGCCAAATGGGGTAGACCTCTCGCTGCGTGTTTTCACAAATCTAATTTAAAATCTGTTCATTAATATCTTCTTGTAGGTCTGCTAGGCATTTCACAACAGCCTCACAAGCAGGATGATTTACTACTAGCCCAGTTAAAACACACACACACCATACAGACCAGCGCCTACAGCTAGTAACAGGTTTCTCTAAGGTCTTTTAATGCCAGAGAAGACAGTCCCATACTGGCTACATTCGCATGTAACAGTAAGCAAGAATTCCGGAGAATCCTAGCTTACTGATTGGAACCAGCGACAATGGAATCAGTTACCTAGGGAGGTGGTGGGCTCTCCCAACCTAGAGGCCTTCAAGAGGCAGCTGGACAACCATCTGTCAGGGATGCTTTAGGGTGGATTCCTGCATTGAGCAGGGGGTTGGACTCGATGGCCTTGTAGGCCCCTTCCAACTCTACTATTCTATGATTCTATGATTCTATGATTGCTCCAAGGCTAAACTAACCAGGAATTGAAAGCTTAAAATGCGGTCCAAAACAGGGCTCCTGGCCTGTTGCTCCCAAACAAGCCAGGAATTTTAAATCAAGAACAAATCCTGGTTTGAAATTCTGGCTTGTAAGAAGCAAGACAAGGAAGGCGCTATGGGTAAGCATAGGATGCTTTCAACTCCTGGTTAGTTTAGCTGCTAACGGGAGGGCCCAAGTCAGAGCCAACAGGTTCTGTGCATGAGCAGGCAACTCATGAATGATAAGCCAGGATTCTTTGGACTTCTGGTTTATTGTTGTGTGCGAAGGCAGTCTGTTTGCCAATATCACCAGCTCCTTGATGTCTAAGCATCCAAAAATAGACCTACCTCTTAGGAATCTAGCAAAGGCTTCTTCATTCATGATTCGGTCCAACCTGCTTAAACACCTTCAGATGTTCTTGCATCTCTGCCCATTCTTAGTATGACGCTAAAACTCCGTGAGTTTTGCTGCCCTGGCACATTATGTGATTCCAGGTAGCCCCTGCACACCTTGTGTTCAGGCAAGGCAGACCTATTTCTGGGATTCCTTCCATCCTTCCATCTCCAGCCACCATGCCTAAAGCAAGATACATCCATGACTGCAGACACCCTCCCAACTGGCTCCATGTCGAAGTCTGCTTTTGATAAATGTCAATCAAAGGCACATAAAGCAATGCCATTTTCGCAACGTTTTCTGTAACCCTTAACAGTCCTAAAAAAGAAAGCAGAGGATTCCTCAATCAATACATCTCAGATGCTGAGATAACCCTTCTAGGCATCGGGGGAGTCACAGCGACTCCTGCACTTGCAAGGTGTGCAAAATGATGCTTCGTAAATCCCCTCTGCAGTGCTAAAGAGGAGATCATAGAATCATAGAGTAGTAGAGTTGGAAGGGGCCTACAAGGCCATCAAGTCCAACCCCCTGCTCAATGCAGGACTCTACCTTAAAGCATACCTGACAGATGGCTGTCCAGCTGCCTCTTGAAGGCCTCTAGGGTGGGAGAGACCACCACCTCCCTAGGGAGCTGATTCCATTGTCGTACTGCTCTAACAGTCAGGAGGTTTTTCCTGATGTCCAGCCGGAATCTGGCTTCCTGTAACTTGAGCCCGTTAGTCCGTGTCCTGCATTCTGGGAGGATCGAGAAGAGATCCTGGCCCTCCTCTGTGTGACAACCTTTTAAGTCTTTGAAGAGTGCTATCATGTCTCCCCTCAAATTTTTCTTCTCCAGGCTAAACATGCCCAGTTCTTTCCATCTTTCCTCATAGGGCTTTGTTTCCAGACCCCTGATCATCCTGGTTGCCCTCCTCTGAACACGCTCCAGCTTGTCTGCATCCTTCCTGAAATGTGGTACCCAGAACTGGACACAATACTCTAGATGAGGCCTAACCAGGGCCGAATAGAGAGGAACCAGGACCTCACGTGATTTGGAAGCTATACTTCTATTAATGCAGCCCAAAAGAGCATTTGCCTTTCTTGCAGCCCTATCGCACTAATGGCTCATATCCAGCTTGTGATCTACAACAATTCCAAGATCCTTCTCGTTTGTAGGAGAATGTGGAAAACAATCTTCCCAAAGTTCAATCCGACGCAGGTCAAGTCCAGCATCACCTTGCGAAAGGGACGGACAGAATGCCTTGTCTTTTGGTTCGGTTGGGGGGAAAATGCTGCTTTTATCGTAGCTCACCATACATTAACTAGCCATCACTCCCTGCAGGCAGGATGACATGTTAATGCACCCTCAAATGAGATGTAAGACATGCACAGATTTGCTATGCGGAGCCTGCCACTACGGCTCACAAAGCATGAGGTCAGTTTCAATAAAGAGTCTGACAATGAGGCGCTGCTCCTTCCTCACATCATCCAGACACCCCCCCCCCTTTTTTTGCATGTGGTGCTCAGTTGCAAAACTTGTGCTCACAAGGCCAACATGTGTGCACGGGGCGGGTGTGTGTGACTCAGATATTTCATTGTTTCCCCATATGAAAGACTCACTTCTTGTGACAAACTAGCATGTCAGAGAGGAGTCTAACCTAGCCATACTCCCTGACCTATTACTTTTCTACATGCAAGGAAGGGAGGTTTGTTTTTTGTTATGTGGGGGGCTTCAAGGGTAGGATCTCCTTGACGTTCAAGCAGCACAGCCCCAGGCGGACTTGTGATGTTCCTGGACATGTGGTCCAGCTGTTAGAGCAGTTTTTAGAATCAGATGTGAGGGAACTCCTTGGTCATTTTTAGGTTAGAAGCGCAATCTTACACGGATAGCCAGCAGACGCTGAACTCGGGGCAGCTGACTATCCACTGCAGGGTGGAAGGACAGCGGAGGCGCTCTTCACCTCTGGGTTCCAGCTGCCCTGCATTTCGTGTGGACCGGCAATTTTGCCCATCTAAGTGGCGGCACCTCAGAGGGGGAGAGAAGGAGGATGAAGTGGCCATAAGAGATGTCATATTGCAGCTGCACCGGTCTCCCCCCTTTCCAGCCTGAGGAACACCTCCATCTCCCCCATGTCCGTGTTTTATTATTTTATTTATTATTGTATTTATATCTTGCCTTTTTTCCTCCAAGGAACCCAAGGCGTCATACATAATTCTCCTCCTCTCCATTTTATCCTCACAACAACCACCCTGTGAGGTAGGTTGGGCTGAGAGTTTGTGACTGGCCCAAAGTCACCCAGTGAGTTTCAATGGCTGAGTGGGGACTAGAACCCGGATCTCCCGACTCCCAGTCCAACACTTTAGCCACTACACCGCACATGTTCTATTTTCCGAGTATATAGAGGTACCTGGTGAGGTTCTCTCCATGCTGGCTATGGGGGCGAGGGGAGGGGAGGGGGGCAGGAAACCAAACTATCCTCTGCCCCCAATCCCAGATGCTTTCAAGGGGGCATAGGATCGCTCCCTCTGATACAATTTATTTTATTTTATTTATTTATTAAATTTATATACCGCCTCATGGCCAAAGCTCTCTGGGCAGTTTACAAAAGTTAAAAACAGTGGACATTAAAAAGTATACAAAATTTAAAACCATCAAAAATATATAAAAACAACAGTATAAAACAGTATCCATTTTAAACAACAACAGTTCTGGGGTCCGTTAAAAAACAAACTTAGCATCGGTTGTTAAATGCTGTTAAATGCCTGAGAGAAGAGAAAGGTCTTGACCTGGCACCGAAAAGATAACAATGTTGGCGCCAGGCGAGCCTCATCGGGGAGATCATTCCATAATTGGGGGGGCCACCACTGAAAAGGCCCTCTCCCTTGTTGCCATCCTCCGAGCTTCCCTTGAGGCTTCCGGGAGATCATTCCATAATTGGGGGGGCCACCACTGAAAAGGCCCTCTCCCTTGTTGCTATCCTCCGAGCTTCCCTGTATCGGATGCTTTATCTAAGCCTGAGTTTCATTCCAGCATGCAGTTTCTGTCTTGCTACACCCTCTGGACATCAAATCCATCGGAGCCAATGGCTACCTTGGATTTCAGGTTACATTTTTGGAAGGTTCTTTTTTAATTACTACCTTCTGCCTGTTTCCTTCTACTCCAGTGGAAGTTGCATTACACTCACCTGATGTAAGGCAAGCTCTTGTTTTGCAAGGCTGCATCGGACAAATTTTGTAAGACTAAAATACCATTTTCCTGTTACGTCGTCATTAAATGAGGACAATCACTATTGTCACAAACATTTGTGGTGACTGTCGATCCTGGACTTATGCAGAGCGGCTACACTACCGTCTGGATGTTTGTACCAGGACAAACTGCAATTTCAGGCAAGCAGTTCTGTCTTTTGTCTTGAGATGGCACATTGATCTGCACCTACCCTCCACCAGGGAGTAAGCTTGTTCATCGCCCATATGTGTGATGCACAGAGACCCTGAAGAAGAAAGACAGATTGGTTACCTCTAACTGTAGTTCTTCGAGTGGTCGTCTGTGCATTCACACAACCCACCCACCGTCCCCACTTTGGTGTCGATATTAATGTGCTGTCGATACCAAGTGTTTTCCTTCTTTTTAAAAAAATATTTTTAAATTTATTTTTACTACAATAATGATAAAGAACAAAGGAAAAAACCTACTTAATACAATAATCTAATAATGATAATAATAATAACAATACCGTATTTCTTCGATTCTAAGACGCCATCGATTGTAAGGCGCACACTAATTTCAGTACCATCAACAGAAAAAAAGCTTTGATTCTAAGAAATAATAAACACACCCGCGATTCTAAGACGCACCCCATTTTTAGAGATGTTTATATGGAGAAAAAAGTGTGTCTTTTTACAGTAACAACAACAACAACAATAATAATAATAACCATAATAAAAATGATAATAATAAAAGGTGCAACCCACCCCCTGGGACCATTATTCTCCACTCCAAAATTGTAACACATCTTGTGACGGTTTACACCCTTTCCCTTTTCCTAAAACAAATTTGACAAATGGTTTCCAAATCTCCTCAAAATTGTTCCGCTTTCATATTCCTTTCTTCATACACCCCGTTAGCCTATCATTAATAGCAACATCCCAGACTTCTTTATACCATTCTTCTATTTTATATTCTCTTTGTTCTTTCCAATTCCTAGCAATTATCAGTCTAGCTGCTGTTAGTAAATTAGTTATTAATTCTTTACTATTTTGCGTACATTGGACCCCTTCATATATTGATAACAATGCTATCTTTGGGCCTATTTCTACCTTCCATCCCATTATTTCATTTATTTCTTTAAATACCATTTCCCAAAACTTCTGGATATTTTTACAATCCTGCCAAAACTGTTTGCCTCAGCTATAGAAGTTTCCGAAACGAGCTCCGTGCAGGCACTGCGTTGAGCGCAGTGGTAGGTTCATGTCGGGAGAGGCGTTCCGTCAGGTATTGTGGTCCCAAGCCATGTAAGGCTTTATAGGTCAAAACCAGCACCAAACATATTCCGAACGCACCCTTAGAACTAGACATATCCATCTCTCGAGATACGTTTACAACTTTAAATATGCCGCTAAAACGGAATAAAAGCAAATGCGTGCAAATGCCGCTCCGGCAATGCAGGTGGTGAAACTCAGCATTATGCATTTACATCGTGCTTGGATGCAGAAGGATTTCACCCTCCGCCCGTCCCTGCTCTCTCTTTTCCTAGCCTAAAACGTTTTACCTTCCCTCACTAGGCAGCAGTTACTAAATGGCTGAAATCTCCGGCTGCTTTGTTCTGTATTGTATCTGATGCATGTACAACATTCCCTTCTTCAGCAAATGATCAAAAGCTTTGGAGCCCAATATATTAATTCTTGTTGGTCTCCATGGCAAAGGGGGAAAAATGCCTACCTTTTATATTTCACAACACTATGATACTCGGGGGATAATGAGGCTGAAATTTAGTGTTGTGCACCTTAAAGGTATTTGATGCCGAGTGTCGCAGTTGACCTTACAGAAAACGAGAGAACCTGCCTCCATTTAAGGATGGAGTACAGTATATATTACTGATATAAAAAGAAAGCACAGCTCCTGGGCTAGTGTGAGGCGCTATAAAGATTTTATTAGTGTGGGTTTGAGGTGGCTATATTACTCCCAGGTCTACTGAGCCAGGAGTGAGTTATGCAGCTTTTCTTAAAAGAGTGGCAATAAAAAAATTTACAGTTCTGCTGGACTGTCATGTAGTTGGCATGCGTGGGTCGTGGCTTTAGCATCCTCCATTGTGGCATTAACAAACTGTTCTGCCCCACATCACTGGGAACGATGGATCCTCATAGGTGCTCAAAGTGTGGACCAGAGTTTGAAAGTCCGAAATGTCAGGGGCAGGCCAGAGCTATGGACCACTGCCAGGTCCAGATGTTCTCCAATTCAGAGTCCCTGAAACAGGGTTCAAAACTAACAGGGGAGCAGTTGGTCTCCTTAACAGCCCCGTTAGCTACTGTTGTGAGAAGGCTACAGGACATGATTTGGATAAAAGTGTGTGTGTGTGTGTCAGGAGTAGGGATGCTGAGAAATTTCAGATGAACTAAAATGAGTTCAGATTTCTAAGAATCCAACCAGCGGAGTCCACTGCGGACCGGGCTTTCTAGGCAGTGTAGAGTCCGTAGATTTCCAGATTTTCTTTTTAACTTTCCTGAAATTCATGCAAATTTGTTCGCAAGAAAACATGCACGTTTCCACTGATTTGCCATGCTGAGAAATTTATGCAGGGAAAAGTCGAATGGAGTGGGGGACAATTATTTTATTATTATTATTATTATTATTATTATTATTATTATTATTATTATTATTTATATAGCACCATCAATGTACATGGTGCTGTACAGATTATACACAGTAAATAGCAAGACCCTGCTGCATAGGCTTACAATCTAATAAAGTTGTAGTAAACAATAAGGAGGGAAAGAGAATGCAAACAGGCACAGGGAAGTGTAAACAGGCACTGGGTAGGGTGAGGCTAACAGTATAGAGTCAGAACAAACTCAACATTTAAAAGCTATAGGGAAAAGAAAAGTTTTTAGCTGAGTTTTAAAAGTTGTGATTGAGTTGGTAGTTCTCAAGTGTTCTGGAAGAGCGTTCCAGGCGTAAGGGGCAGCAGAAGAAAAAGGACGAAGCCGAGTAAGGGAAGTGGAGGTCCTTGGGCAGGCGAGAAGCATGGCATCAGAGGAGCGGAGAGCTACGCACTAACGTAAATTATATAAATTGCGGCGGACTTTCTTACGGAATTATTGGCGTATTTTTCTACGGAGGGAAAAAAATCGAATCCATCTGCAAAGGAATGCTGGAAGGAATGACACTGCCCGATCCACAAAACACACCCAGGACGGGTTTCACAAAATCCAGACATCCCTAGTCAGAAGCAGGGTTTACAGATTCCATTACGACTTCCCAACACCACCTTTTACCCCCATAAAGAACCCAGGGCCTGGACTGCCCTGGGTCCCTTAGGCTAAGGAGCTTCAGTCTGGTCAAGGCATCGAAGGGAAACCTTTCCAAGTCTATGGCATTTTGAGTTCCATGAGGAAAAGTTAAGTGCATAATTTCAGCACAGAGCAGAGCCCGGGGCGACAGTTGGAGGCATGGCATGAGGCGGAGCCTGAAATGCAGCAAGCGGAAGACAGCTGTGCCCACCAGGCAAATGGAGAAAGCCAGGAATTTAGCCCTGGCCCAGCCAATCCAGAAGATTCATGCTGCGTGCCCATCACTGGGTGCCAGTTTTCCACACCTTTGTTCCCTTCTGTGCTGTGCTGTGCTGTGCCGTGCTGTGTTTGCTCTGGAGGCCAGAGCAAACACAGTCCTAGGTAGCACACTCATCTAGGCCTAGATTCTGAAGCACAACATTCCTGGTTCGAGCTGTAATAATCCACGACTCCAAGGACAAAGCAAGGCTAAGGGGTGTTGCTGCAGAGATTCTACTTCTATTCAAACAGGTCCTTAGCTAGGGTGACTATACAGAAAGGAGGACAGGGCTCTTGTACCTTCGACAGTTGTATAGAAAAGGGAATTTCAGCAGGTGTCATTTGTGCACCACTTGCTGGGGAACATGGGTGGGAGGGTGCTGTTGCACCATGTCCTGCTTGTTCACCCCTGGCCGATGGCTGGTGGGCCACTGTGTGAACAGAGTGCTGGACTAGGTGGACCCTTGGTGATCCATCAGGGCACTTCTGATGTTCTTACGCATGCAGGACCTGGTGAAATCCCCTCTTCGTCACAACAGTCAAAGCTGCAGGAGCCCTGCCCTTTTTTGTATCTGGTCACGCTAGGCAGGGCTCCTGCAGCTTTGACTGTTGTGACAAAGAGGGATTTCGCCAGGTGCTGCATGCATACAAATGTCACCTGCCGAAATTCCCTTTTCTATACAACTGTTAAAGATACAGGAGCCCTGTCCGCCTTTCCATAGGGTCACCCTACCTTAGCCAAAGCCTGGCGTCCATGAAGAGCCGTATGTTTTTTCAAAGCACTTTCCTTTTTATGGCACTTTGAGTCTAAGGCTGAGTCAGAAGTTCTCTCTAGAGAATGTTCGGAGCAAAATGCAGGTGTGGCGTGATGTCGGGGTGGGTGGGTAGAGGGAATATGCTGGAAACCACCTGGTCTGCACCCACCATGGTGGCCCTCCTCCCACAGCTACAATCCCCCTGTTAGAGCAGTACGACAATGGAATCAGTGACCTAGGGAGGTTGTGGGCTCTCCCACACTAGAGGCCCTCAAGAGGCAGCTGGACAACCATCTGTCAGGGATGCTTTAGGGTGGATTCCTGCACTGAGCAGGGGGTTGGACTCGATGGCCTTGTAGGCCTCTTCCAGCTCTGCTATTCTATGATTCTATGATAGCTGGTAGCTTTCACTCTTTTTACCAATAAGTCTCCTCGAGGAAAACCAGGAAGCATTACCCTTGTTTGGTCTGGCTTCAGAACAATGTTGTGTGATACATCCTGCCTATATTCTAGGAGACTTCTGGGGGTGGGGGGGAATTAAAAAGATGGCTGGTTCATCAGCTGGTTCAGAGAACACTGCTACTGCTGGTCAGCTGAGGCATCTTTTGCCCCCTTTCCCTTTTCAAAAAACACTGGAAATACCCCTCCACCTTTGCCTCCATCGAATGGGCCGTTATTTCGGTTCAGCCCTACAAAATCATATTCTTCCGTTTATGGATTTTAATTTACCCCAATGCCTTTCCATTGTTGAATGAGCGGCTAGAAAAATCACCTCCTCTTCATGGGTAGAATAGTTGTCTCTTTGCCCATCATTAGAAAGGATTTTTTTTTTTTTTTAAAGAAAACAAAGGTTACATATTCAGCACAACCGTCTCCTATCCCCACGGATGGAAAGGCAGTTCCATTGCGGCCCCGTGCCCAGTAGGAACGGAGTGCACCCCATCAAAAAGCAAAGAGCTCAAGGAGGAGATAATGAGCATAATTATAGTTAGTTATTGTTTGGTCTCCTTACAGCCCACTTTATAACTCTGCTGCCAGCAGAGCTATTTTATGCAACGCCTTTTCCACTTGGCAATCTTTTCATAAATCAAAGCAAAAGCCAATAGCAGGCAGTTTCTCCTGCAGCCTGTTTGACAATAAAAGTTAACACGGAGCCCTGCCTGTTATCAATCTTCATAAATGTGCCCCCGCTACGGAAAAGGCTTGTGTCACAGTTCGCAAACTTTTCACTAATAATGCAAGCACAGGAGTGATCTTGCCGTTTTAATGGATCTTCAAGTGTGTGTGTGTGTGTGCGTGTGCGTGTGATTTTATTTGGGGACTGAAGGGTCTTTTTTTTAGCCACAACAAAAACCCCACTTTCTTCTTCAATATTTAGAATGAAAGTCATTCTTTTCCGCCACGGTTAACTTCAGTGGAATTTCACACATACGCTTCCATCCTTACAAGTCCACCTAGAGAGATGAACACAGTAGCTACTCCCCAAATTTGGAATTTCATTCATTCAAGGATTCAAAACGCCTAACTCCATAAGCGTGTTCCCCTACTGAAGTTCAGATTTTTTTGTTCTGTAAAGACAAGCCAGTTGTAGCAATGAAGGAGCAAAGGCTACTTTTGCGGCTGATTTTTAAAATGTTTTGTCTAGGGCAGGGGTGCCTAACCCATGGGGCCCCCATGATCCACACAACCAAAATCAACACCTAAATTGTGGTGGCTGTTGCGGAAAACACTCTAGGAGCAAATCTACACGTAGTACTGAAGGCGCTTGCGTGCACCTCCAGTGCGCCGTCAAAACGATGGTGTAGACGGCGAAAGAAGAGACGGAGGAAGAGACGGAGGAGGAGGAGGCTAGGGAACCGGCCGCGTCCTTGCCGCCGCCGCCTCCCCGCCGGCCTCCTGCTGCCGGGCTAAGAGCCGGGTGGCTCTTAGCCCGGCAGCAGGAGGCCGGCGGGGAGGCGGCGGTGGCAGTGGCAGCGGCAAGGACGCGGCCGGTTCCCCAGCCACCTCCTCCTCCGTCTCTTCTTTCGCTGTCTACACCATCGTTTTGACGGCGCACTGGAGGTGCACGCAAGCGCCTTCAGTACTACGTGTAGATTCCCTCATGGAAACAGCGTTTCAGAGGGCCCACATCCAAAGCCAACGCCACCAACCCTTTCCAATGTATTGAGGCATTAGCAAAGAAGCAACCAATAACCTTCTCCCCCCCAAAAGTGAAAAATGCAGGAAACAGCAACGAGATTTCTTACAACCTGCAGCCTCTGATTTCTCCCAAGCCCCCCACTCCCTGCCCCACTCTTTCATTCTGTTTGCCGTCCTTAGGGCTCCAGCAGAGACAAGGGAGGGGGGGATATTCAGTCTCAGCCCCATACTCTAGCTGTTCCTGGTACTTCTGTGGGCCCTGTGGGGCCTGCAGAGATATACCCAGCTACTTTAGAGACCGTGTGTGTGCGCGCACATGTGCGTGCGTGTGAAGAGAGCGTGTGAGTGCTTGCAAGTGGGCACTCACAGGAATGTTCAGCTCCTGGGCCCCCCAAAAGGAAGGGTGAAACGTCTTGCTATTTATTGTTTTACTCTGTACAGCACCATGTACATTGATGGTGCTATATAAATTAATAATAATAATAATAATAATAATAATAATAATAATAATAATAATAATAATAGTGTCACACAGACACCCTGCTTTGTATTTTTCCGCATGCTTCTCCCTGTTTGGTCTCAGCTACCTTCACTCCACTCTATTCCGTTACTGGACGGGTCACATCTGGAGTACTGCGCCCAGTTCTGAGTGCTACATTTTAAGAACTTTGACAAAAGGACTCGTGTTCAGAGGAGAGTGAGGCGTGTTGGAATCCTGGAATGGATCCTGGTTATGTTTCCATGGATTTACTAATTGCTGAGGAGCTGGAGGAATCAGAAGACTCAGCAGAAAACTTAAAGGTCAACGTTGCACCTGGACATTGATGTCATGATTGAATAATTGGTAACTTGATTGTTTCAATTAAGGGATTGCAAGCAGTTGCATCACTGTACAGTTAGCCTATAAAAAGGAATGTATTCCCATGTACATGTCTCAGAAATGATCACTCAGTAATGATCTATCAGTAATGATCACTCTATCAGAGCTGTATTGACTAACCGTATGTAAGTATTTGTATTTGTGATTGCCATAACTAAATTATATTTTTATATGCCAGTAAAGGTTTGTTTAAACCTACTGAAAGTCTCAGTCTTAATCTGTGTCTGTGCTGACTTTGCTGGAAACCGCTGCAAAAACTCTGCTATATGGTTATTGGCCAGAAGCCCAGTCTGGCAATAACTAAATAAGGTTGTAAATATAAAACCAACATATCCCAATAAGGCGGTCTGGAAACCAAGTCCAAAGAAGGACGGCTGAAACAACTGATGAAGGGGAGACGTGATATCTGAAGGATTGTCAAGCACCAATGGCGCAAACTTGTGGTGTTGTTTACTTTTCTAAACTGCCCCATAGGCAAAGATCTCTTGTGATGCTACAAAGGCTGGTCTAGAATCAGAGGGTGAAGTTTGCAGGGAAGCAAGTTTTATCTAAAACCATGTACACTGATGGTGCTATATAAATAAATAATAATAAAATAATAATAAACATCGGGGGAAATTTTCTGTTCAACAGTGGGACAGTCTGCATAGGGGGGATCTCATTCACTGGCGGTATTGAAGCAGAGGTTGGGTGGCCATCTCTCACGGATATTGTAGTATATATTGTTTTAACGTGGATCAAAGTTTAATTTGTTTTTAACTGTGCATATTTATTGTTTTATACTGTATGTTTTTATCTGTACGCCACTCTGAGATCTTAATGATATCGGGCAGGATATAAATGTTTTAAATAAATAAATAGTTATCTCTGGCATTGCAGGTCCTGCACTGAGCAGAGGGTTGGACTAGATGACTTCCAATATCCATTCCAAGTTCAATATCTCCACTTTTGCCCCCTCTGCTGCATCACTGACTTCCCTTTCTTTCTTTCTAGTAAAAAATCCATTAAAGACTTTTTCCTGTGGCAGTTCCAGTCAATCGGCATCACAGAGGCACCATGGTGTCATCACGTTGTCCCACAGCCAATTCGATTTGACTACACAATAACATCCTAAAGCTAAATTAGAGCACAGAAAACATTGCCCTCACTTTGAATTGGCTTAAGAACATATGAAGAGCCCTGCTGGATCAGACCAAAGGTCCATCTAGTCCAGCACTCTGTTCACACAATGGCCAATCAGCTGTCAATTATTATTATTATTATTATTTATTTATTTATATAGCACCATCAATGTACATGGTGCTATACAGATAACACAGTAAATAGCAAGACCCTGCCGCGTAGGCTAATCTAATAAGTTGTAGTAAACAATAAAGAGGGAAGGAGAATGCACACAGGCACAGGGAAGTGTAAACAGGCACCGGGTAGGGAGAAGCTAACAGTATAGAGTCAGAACAAACTCAATATTTGAAGGCTATAGGGAAAAGGAAAGTTTTTAGCTGAGTTTTAAAAGCAGTGATTGAGTTTGTAGTTCTCAAGTGTTCTGGAAGAGCGTTCCAGGCGTAAGGGGCAGCAGAAGAAAAAGGACGAAGCCGAGTAAGGGAAGTGGAGGTCCTTGGGCAGGCGAGAAGCATGGCATCAGAGGAGCGGAGAGCACGAGCGGGGCGATAGTGTGAGATGAGAAAGGAGAGATAGGCAGGAGCTAGACCGTGAAGAGCTTTGAAGGTCAGCAGGAGAAGTTTATATTGGATTCTGGAGTGAATTGGAAGCCAATGAAGAGATTTCAGAAGTGGAGTGACATGGTCAGAGCGGTGGGCCAAGAAGATGATCTTAGCGGCAGAGTGGTGGACAGAGACCAGCGGACTGATGTGAGATGAAGGAAGGCCAGAGAGAAGAAGGTTGCAGTAGTCCAACCGAGAGATAACCAGTGCGTGAACGAGAGTCTTGGCAGAAGAGACAGACAAAAATGGTCGAATCCTGGCAATATTATACAGGAAGAAACGACAGGATTTAGCTACTGCCTCGATGTGAGGAGTAAAGGAGAGCGAGGAGTCAAATATAAAGCCAAGACTACGAGCTTCCTTGACCGGAGTAAGCGTGACATCGTTGACAGTAAGAGAGAATGAGAGGTGAGGAGAAGGTTTAGGAGGAAAAACAAGCAATTCAGTCTTTGCCATGTTAAGTTTCAAACGACGATGAAGCAGCCAGGCTGAGATATCTGAAAGACATGCCGAGATACGATCGTGAACATCAGGAGAAAGTTCCGGAGATGAGAGATATAATTGTGTATCGTTGGCATACAGGTGATATTGGAGGCCGTGAGATTGAATAAGCTTACTCAACAACGAACCCACAAGCAAAACATGGTGCAACAGCACCCTCCCAACCGTGTTCCCCAACAACTAGTGTATACAAGCTTACAGCCTCGGATACTGCAGGCTGCACTTAGCCATCAGGACTAATAGCCATTGATAGCCTTCTCCTCCAGGAAATTATCCAACCTCCTTTTAACGCCATCCAAATTGGTGGCCATCACCACATCTTGTGATAGTGAATTCCATAGTTTGTCTATGTGCTGTGTGGAGAAGTACTTCCTTTTATCTGTCCTGAATCTCCCACAATCAGCTTCATGGGATGAATTGGGATCTGGTATTATGAGAGAGGGAGAAAAATATCCACCATCCTCCTGGCACCATTCATGTTTGGCTATTTGAAGACATGATAGCACTCTTCAAATACTTAAAAGGTTGTCGCACAGAGGAGGCCCAGGATCTCTTCTTGATCCTCCCAGAGTGCAGGACACGGAGTAATGGGCTCAAGTTACAGGAAGCTAGATTCCGGCTGGACATTAGGAAAAACTTCCTGACTGTTAGAGCAGTACGACAATGGAACCCATGGCCTAGGAAGGTTGTGGGCTCTCCCACACTAGAGGCCTTCAAGAGGCAGCTGGACAACCACCTGTCAGGGATGCTTTAGGGTGGATTCCTGCATTGAGCAGGGGGTTGGACTCGATGGCCTTGTAGGTCCCTTCCAACTCTGCTAGTCTATGATTCTATGCAGTGACATCACAAAACCAAATAAACTGAGAGCAAAGTTTCCTCGCCCTACTTTGAATGGACAAACGTTTTCACCCCATTTCACAAAGCTTCCCTAAACCACAGCCAAATCTGTGCCTCTGTGCACATTAATTGAGGGCAAACATTTCTGCTAAACCTGCCCTTCCAAAGGGTCAGACCTGGCTTTGACTGCACGTTTCCAAATATTACCCACCCTGCATCTTACAGTCTAAAGAATAATAATCTTGCCCCCTGCCCAAACAAATAATAAAATATACAATTGGTGGGGTGGGGGAAGCATGGTCAGTTAAGTCAATGATAAGGAACTTGTCACATATCTATTGGGTTTGCTCGTTTTTAGTGCATATCTACAAGCAGGAGTTTTGGTCTTTGACAAAAGAACCAATAAACCACGTCTAACTTACATGACATACATCAGCCTGGAAAGGCCCATAAATATTACTAAATCATTACAGAAGAGGAGAGTGATTTATATGAAGGGTTTCACAAAGTCAGGGAAACTTGCAATTCCAGGATCAGACCTTTCCTCCTTAATGAATTATTTGGTGGAAAGAAAGGTGGTAGGAAAACACAGGAGGTTACAAGTAAGATACTACATTGACCACCACCACCACCCCGCGCCCAAAAACAGATCCCTGAATGAGGCAGGGTGATTGTAGGAAGCATCTGGAAGCATCTGTGGTGTACAAACTGCTATGATAAAAGGTTCTGTGTCTTCAGCTATAAATCCTTTGGATGTCAGCACTTTCAATCACAAGTACAGCAAAGTTATCTGCTCCAGCACACACAGATGAGTCAAATTTCTGATTCTCATTGGTTTTGAACATTAACTCGCTTCACTTTCAGTGTGGGAAGAATGAGCTTCAGTTAACCTTTCTCCTCCGCTATCACAAAATAAATGTTCGGACCGTAACTACAGCTAGTTAGCGTCAGATTCAATGGGAAGAGTCTTTGAAAAATTAATGAGACAGCTCCAATTTCCTATCAAATGAACTCTGCCGTTTAAAATTCACAACTGTGTTTCGCATCTACTACAGAGATATATGGGCCTGTTTAGACAACATGCTAAACCATGGTTAGGCTGCTAAATGATTTGCAACAAATGGCCAGTGAGTGTGTTAAACCATGGTTATGTAGCAACCATGGTTAGGAATGATTCACACGGCACGCTAAGCCATGTTTAGCTCAAAATATTTAACCAAGGTAACTAAGTGTGTCATCTGAACAGGATCTATCTATCTATCTTAGAAGGGAACAGGATTTGTTGCGCTCAAGACCAATATTTGAGATAGATACCTCTGAAGAGGGAGGTGTTGGAACACATCCTCTATGCTCTCAGAGTAATGGATGACCACATTACATATCAGGTTAGATAAAAATCAATGATTTTTAAAAAATAAATAAAAAAATCGATTTTTTTAAATTTAAATTGGATTTTTTTTATTTAAATTGGATTTTTTTTATTTAAATTGGATTTTTTTTAATGAAATGCTTTTTGAGGAAAAATCTATTTATTTATTATTTATTGCATTTCTATACTGCCCAATAGCCGGAGCTCTCTGGGCGGTTCACAAAAATTAAAAACATTCAAAGTATAAAACAAAAGTATAAAACCATAATATAAAATACAATATAAAAGCTCAACCAGATCAAAACAGCAGCAATGCAAAATTACAAATTTAAAACACCAAGTTAAAATTTATTTATAGGCTGTTAAAATGCTGGGAGAATAAAAAGGTCTTCACCTAGCGTCTGAAAGAATGCGAGGTGAACCTCCTTAGGGAGCTCATTCCACAGCCGGGGTGCCACAGCAGAGAAGGCCCTCCTCCTGGTAGCCACCTGCCTCACTTCCTTTGGCAGGGGCTTGCGGAGAAGGACCCCTGAGGATGACCTTAGGGTCCGGGCAGGTACATATGGGAGGATAGTTTTCTATTTAAGATACATTATAGTCCAAAGGTTATTCATCATGAAATAAGGATTAGTTTTTAATTATGTAGCATGAGGCTGTATATTCATGCAATGTTTAAATTTTTGGGTGAATAAATTCCATTAATCCATTCTCAATGTCATACTCTTCCAGAGGTTTCTGTAAGATTATTGGGCAATTTTTCTATCTAGAAGATATTATCACAGATGCTTGGTTTTACAGTTCTCAAAACTGTGAATTTGTGTCTGCAGAGATCACAATCCCATTGTTCCTTTGCAAATCTATGTACACCGAATCAACCCCCTTACTTCTTAAGTGCTAAGTTTCCAAAAATTCAATGAATAGAGTGCACTTTTTTGTGTGTGGGGGGTGAAGTCACATGATTAAATCGAGTCTTTTTGAGTAGTGTTTTAAATCGTGATTTAAATCATGATTTAAATCAAATTGATTTAAATCAAATCCACCCTGTTACATATAGCTGCAATGAAGCACGGGGAAACCTAGGACTCGGTATAAAGCGGGAATCTGTGACAGTAAGAAAACCTGATCACTTTGTGGCCAACAGGAAACAAAGTGAATTTGGTACCTCACACTCTTTGGGTTAGTTGGGACATAATGCTGAGGTTCAAAGCAAACCCTAGTGAGAATTTATCCCATTTATGTGTTTGTTTAAAAGACGTATTAACTGCCTTTTAGGGTATACCTTCCTAACTTTTAGGGTAAATCCTTTTAGAATAAACTCTCCCAACTCCAAAAATGACATAATTTAATAAAACAATGATAAAAACAATTTAAAAGAGAAAATTGCATAATAGAAATTGGATAGAACTTATACACAATGTTGCTAACTCAATTATAGGCCAAGGTAAGCAGGGCAGGATCTATACTGCTGTTTTATAACAGTTTATAATGGTATTGATAACTGTTGGGGCCCAGGACACGTTCCATATACAGTTTTCAAACCGTTTTCAAAATGTCATATCCTGTTTGGTGTAGATCTGGCTCAAGTCAGTGTCTAGGACCTCACTTGAACACCTGTAATGGCAGACATCATTTGAAACAGAGCTCTACTAGCAGAGGGCACTACCCAAACAACAACAACAACAAAATTAAACCCTTCTCCTTGTGCCTGACAGTCTAATTGCTTTTGAAGATGGACTTGTAAATTGGTCCTGGATAGCAGGTAAAAAGCACTCCTGGCCTCTGCTGCCATCTAAGCTTCCCAAATTAGCACCAAGTCCAGAAATGGCAAACTGCATTCTCAGTTCCCATCAGTGCCGTCTCATCTACGTCAAATTGCAAACCTCCATCCAGAGTAGACAGTTTTCCTACCCTACAGTACATCTTGACTGGATTAGGTTTCAGCTTGTTCACCCCAATCCATCTCCAAACTACCACCAGAGATGTACTCATCCCAGAGTTCAAGAATTCTGCAGACTCCCTGGGATGAGTAGATGGACATGTAAAGTAGCGCTGAGTGTAATCTGCATACTAATGACACCTGAGCCTAAACATCCAGATGACTCCCCCCAGTAACTTCAGGTAGATGCTGAAAAGCTTAGGGGACAAGATGGCACCTTGACTGCTCCTCCAGGAAGGACTGAAACCACTGTAACACTGCACCTCTCAAGCCCAACCTGGATAGATGGTCCAGAATAATTCCATGGTTGTAGGTATTGAAAGCCACTGAAAGGTCCAGGAGAATCAACCAGGTTGCACATCCACCAGGGTGACCAAGGCTGTTCCCACCCACTCCAAAAAAACTCCCAGCTCTGAAACAGAATTGGGATGGATCTAAATAAACAGCATAATCAAACACTGAAGCCACAATATTCTCCAACACCTTGTCCAAGAACAAAAGATTACATACAGGGTAATTGTCTCAAACCATTTGATCTAATTGAAGTTGTTTTAATTAGAACACCACCACTGCCTCTTTCAAGGTAATGAGTTTCCATGCCATCTTTCAAAAAGGCATTAACTCCTTTCAAGGTCCATGCCTCCAGCTTTAATTGTCAAGAGGGGAAGATGAAGGCAACGTGCGATAGACCTCAAAGCTCCAAGCCATTTGTCCACATCCCAGTCTGTACAAGCAGAAAAGTAGCTACAGTGTCCTCTAGCTCCACCCACATCAGATTCTGTCAAAACTATGGAACGGACGGACGTGACTGAATATACAGTATATGCAAAATGTAGAGCAAATGGGTTAGTGGCCGTTCAAGTATTAAGCACGACTAACATCGATGCAGGCTTAATTACTTAATTACTGCATTATGGTTGAGCCTGCTTGGGGAAGGTTGAGCAACCAGCCCTCAGTCCCCTAATCACTGTTAAAGAACACAGAATGTTATATCTGCACTCTGCACCAACCCTCACAAAAAACTGGAAGAACAGGTGAGTAAGATTACGAGTTCTTTGGGGACAAGATATCATAGAATCATAGAATAGCAGAGTTGGAAGGGGCCTACAAGGCCATCGAGTCCAACCCCCTGCTCAAGGCAGGAATCCACCCTAAAGCATCCCTGACAGGTGGTTGTCCAGCTGCCTCTTGAAGGCCTCTAGTGTGGGAGAGCCCACCACCTCCCTAGGTAACTGATTCCATTGTCGTACTGCTCTAACAGTCAGGAAGTTTTTCCTGATGTCCAGCCGGAATCTGGCTTCCTTTAACTTGAGCCCGTTATTCCGTGTCCTGCACTCTGGGAGGATCGAGAAGAGATCCTGGCCCTCCTCTGTGTGACAACCTCTTAAGTATTTGAAGAGTGCTCTCATGTCTCCCCTCCATCTTCTCTTCTCCAGGCTAAACATGCCCAGTTCTTTCAGTCTCTCTTCATAGGGCTTTGTTTCCAGAACATGTGGCCCTCCAGATGTTGGCAGGCTCCAACCTTCATCAGCCCCAGCTAATGGACAGGGGTGACAGTCCAACATCTGGAAGGCCAAAGGTTCCCTACTCCTGCACTCAACTAATAATTGCTGCCGAGCTAAAGCAACGTAGCTTGTTTTGAGTCCTTTTTCACTAACGTTGGAAAGTGACTTCTATTTGCAGCAACCTGCAGCACTTGTTGCAAACGCATGTGTGCTGTGCTTGACGCCGTCTGCCTTTGCCTTCACCCTTACAGCCGTCACCTGCTCTGCCCGCGTTTATTCCTGTTAGCTGAGGTGAGCCGTGTGATTTGGGTGGTGTCATGGACGACTCATCTACCATGAAGGATGTCGCCGTTCCTGATAAACAAAAGCCGCATGGGTCGCCACAAACAGATTAAACAGCAGTGCAGGCGAACAAGGCCAAGGATTACAAAAAGGAAAAAATGGCACCAAGTGCCAGTAGCTGCCAGAAAGGTTGGAAACGGTGCTGAACAGCTGTGAAAGACTGTTCGGGAGTCTTTCGGGAGAAGAGGAGGCGAAGGGGAGACATGATAGAGGTGTACAAAATTATTTATTTATTTATTTATTTATTTATTACATTTTTATACCGCCCAATAGCCGAAGCTCTCTGGGCGGTTCACAAAAATTAAAATCATCATAAAACAACCAACAAGTTAAAAATACAAATACAAAATACAATATAAAAAGCACAACCAGGATAAAACCACGCAGCAAAATTGATATAAGGTTAAAATACAGAGTTAAAACAGTATAATTTAAATTTAAGTTAAAATTAAGTGTTAAAATACTGAGTGAATAAAAAGGTCTTCAGCTGGCGACGAAAGGAGTACAGTGTAGGCGCCAGGCGGACCTCTCTGGGGAGCTCATTCCACAACCGGGGTGCCACAGCGGAGAAAGCCCTCCTCCTAGTAGCCACCTGCCTCACTTCCTTTGGCAGGGGCTCACGGAGAAGGGCCCCTGTAGATGATCTTAAGGTCCGGGTAGGTACATATGGGAGGAGGCGTTCCTTCAAATAACCTGGCCCCAAACCGTTTAGGGCTTTAAATGTCAATACCAGCACTTTGAATTGGGCCCGGACCTGGACTGGCAGCCAATGAAGTTGTAAAAGGACTGGCGTAATGTGATCTCGCCAGCCAGTCCCTGTTAGTAAACGGGCTGCCCTGTTTTGTACCAGCTGAAGCTTCCGGACCGTTTTCAAAGGCAGCCCCACGTATAACGCATTGCAGTAATCCAAACGAGAGGTTATCAGAGCATGGATAACTGTAGCTAGGCTATCACTGTCCAGATAAGGGCGCAGTTGGTATATCAGCCTAAGCTGATAAAAGGTGCTCTTTGCCACTGAGTTCACCTGTGCCTCAAGTGACAGTTCTGGATCGAAGAGCACCCCCAAACTACGGACCCGATCCTTTAGGGAGAGTGCAACCCCGTCCAGGACAGGGCAAACATCACCTCGCCGGACAAATGAACCACCCGCTAACAGTACCTCCGTCTTGTCTGGATTGAGTCTCAGTTTGTTAGCCCTCATCCAGTCCATTACCGTGCCCAGGCACTGGTTCAGAACAGTCACTGCCTCACCTGGGTTTGATGAAAAGGAAAGGTAGAGCTGGGTGTCATCCGCATATTGATGACACCTCAGTCCACATCTCCGGATAACCTCCCCCAGCGGCTTCATGTATATGTTAAACAGCATAGGGGATAAAATAGAGCCCTGCGGAACCCCATGGCTTAGGAGCCACGGCACAGAGCAATAATCCCCCAGCACCACCTTCTGGAATCGGCCATCCAAGTAGGAGCGGAACCACTGCAACGCAGTACCTCCAACTCCCAGCTCAGACAACCTATCCAGAAGGATACCATGGTCGATGGTATCGAAGGCCGCTGAGAGGTCTAGGAGAACCAACAGGGTCGCACTCCCCCTGTCTCTCTCCCGACAGAGGTCATCCCACAGGGCGACCAAGGCAGTTTCCGTTCCAAAACCAGGCCTGAAACCCGATTGAAATGGATCTAGATAATCCGTTTCATTCAAGAGTGCCTGGAGTTGTCCTGCAACCACCCGCTCAAGCACCTTGCCCAGGAAAGGGATATTAGCCACCGGCCTGTAGTTGTTAACATCTTCCGGGTCCAGATTAGGCTTCTTCAGGAGTGGTCTAATTACCGCCTCTTTTAAAGAGGCCGGCACCACTCCCTCTCTCAAGGAGGCATTTACAACCTCCTGGACCCAGCCGGCGATCCCCTCCTTATTTGATGTAATGAGCCACGAGGGGCAAGGGTCAAGCACACAGGTGGTCGACCGGACTTGGCCAAGCACCTTGTCCACATCCTCGGGCCTCAATAACTGAAACTCATCCAATAAAACTGAGCCGGACGGCGCTCTGAACGCCTCTACTAGTGGTGCTGCATTAAGTGTGGTGTCCAATTCATGACGAATCTGAGCGACTTTATCTTCAAAGTGCCGTGCAAACTCGTCACAGCGTGCTACCGAGGGTTCAACTATCTCACGCCCTGGCCCAGAGTGTAACAGGCCACGAACCACTCGGAAAAGCTCCGCCGGACGACACCGAGAAGACGCAATGCTGGTGGAAAAGAACTGCCTCTTTGCCACCCTCACCGCCACAGAGTAGGCTCGATAGTGAGCTCTAGCCCGTGTTCGATCAGACCCAGCACGAGTTTTCCTCCACCTGCGTTCTAGCCGTCTCCCCTCTTGCTTCATCGCCCTCAGCTCAGATGTATACCAAGGAGCTGACCGGGCTCTGCTCAGAGGGAGAGGACGCTTGGGCGCGATCGTGTCAACCGCCCGAGTCATCTCTGCATTCCACAGAGCGACCTGGGCTTCGACAGGAGCACCGGCCATATCAGCAGGAAAATCCCCCAGAGCCCTCTGGAATCCATCGGAGTCCATTAGCCTCCGGGGGCGGACCATTTTAATAGGCCCCCCACCCTTGCAGAGGGGAAAGGCCGCCGAGAGTCTAAACCTCAGTAGGAAGTGATCCGACCATGACAAGGGGGTAGATGTTAGTTCCCCCACTTCCAGATCACCATCCTCCTGTCCAGTCGAGAAAACCAGATCAAGCGTGTGTCCCTTTGCATGTGTTGGGCCGATGACATGTTGAGACAGCCCCATGGTTGTCATGGCAGCCATGAAGTCCTGAGCCGCTCCGGATACAGCAGCCTCGGCATGGAAGTTGAGATCCCCCAGAACCACCATCCTGGGGGTCCTCAACACCAGGTCCGAGACAACCTCCGTCAGCTCAGGCAGGGAGACTGTTGGGCAGCGGGGTGGACGGTACACCAGCAGAATCCCTAATCTGTCTCGAGTACCCAACACACAGTACAAACACTCCAGACCAGCACTCGACTGAACAGGAAGCCTAGAGAGGGAGATTGTATTCCTATAGACCACGGCAACCCCCCCTCCCCGGCCCTCGAGTCTGTGCTGGTGCTGCACCGAGTACCCAGGAGGGCAGAGCTGGGTGAGAGCAACCCCACCCAGTTCACCCACCCAGGTCTCAGTGATGCATACCAGGTCAGCCCCCTCATCCACAATCAAATCATGGATGAGGGAGATTTTATTCTGGACTGACCTGGCGTTCAGCAGCAGCACCACCAGACCCGAGAGCAAGCTGATATGGCCACCAGGAACTATCCGGTTGGGGTAGGAACCAGAAGAGGGAATAGCTGTAAGGAATCTATCCCCTCTTCTCCTCATCTGGCCTGTTCCTCCCCTAGCACCATACCTCCCCCTACCCGTGACCACAGTTATGTGGGCATCCCCGTATCCCCCAGAGCTCCCCAGGCACATATTAAAAAGTAATTAAAATGTATTTTACAATTTGCTGCTGGTTGGCTGGTTGGAGATCTTGCAGGTACAGTAGTATGGTCTCTCCTATGTGCGCCGCAAAGTGCGGCGCCAAGTGCATTATGCACGGTATGGAGAATGTGGATCGGGAGACATTTTTCTCCGTCTCTCAAAATACTAGAACCCAATGGGGTCATCCCATGAAGCTGATTGGTGGGAGATTCAGGACAAATAAAAAGAAAGGTCTTCTTCACATAGCGCATAGTTAAATTATGGAACTCACTACCACAAGATGTAGTGATGGCCATCAATCTGGATGGCTTCAAAAGGGGGTTGGATCAATTCCTGGAGGCAAAGGCTATCCATGGCTACTAGCCCTGTTAGTTGTGTGCTATCTCCAGTATTCGAGGCAATAAGCCTGTGTGCACCAGGTGCAGGGGAACATGGGTGGGAGGGTGCTGTTGTACTTTTGTCCTGCTTGTTCATCCCTGGCCGATGGCTTGTTGGCCACTGTGTAAACAGAGTTCTGGACTAGATGGACCCTTGGTCTGATCCAGCTTGGCAATTCTTATGTTCTTATGTTCTAAAGACCACAAACGTTCAGTGGAGCATTTTATTTTTCCACCCGGGGATTTGTGTGGTTACACAGAATGTGTGAATACTACGATCAGGTAATATTTGGTGCAATCCTAGTAACAATAAATCTGTCCCACACCTACTAAGATTGGCAATTCCCACAAAACTTACAGCTTTGGACAACCGGCGGGGTGAATTACAGAATCGTTACATGGGATTCATTTCCACTGAAGCATTAGACATTAGTCTTTGATGGAAGTGGGACTTTGGACTTGATGGATCATTGATCCAATCTGCTACAATAAGGCAAACGTATTGTTATTGTGCATGCGTGTGCATATTAACTCAGACACAAACTTAACTGGATTTTGCTGCCAGCATTTGGCAGCGTGAAATGCGTTATTGATCCAATGACTAGTAAAAAGACGGTTATGAGCGATGCTTACGACAGGAACATGCCATCCGATTCAAGATGCAGCGAATAATATTTTAATCAAAGGCATATTCGCAGAGAATGATTTTTAAATGGTGACATAGTCAGTGGGGTTTTTTTTTGGCGGGGTGGATGAATCTGTCGCTTTTGCTTTCTCCCACATTCAAATAATAATATTAATAATATTAATAATAATAATAATAATAATAATAATAATAATAATATATTTCTTACCCGCCTCTCCGATTGGATCAAGGCGGGGAACAACTACAAGCATAAAATACACAAGATACTGATTAAAAACATAGCATACACTGTTAAAAACATCTTAAAACATCCTAAAAGCCAATTAAAAGTATCCTAAAATTCTACTCGATAGGCCTGCCTATTACATTAACACATTAACACAAATGTGTTAAATCTCACGTGCGCCCTGTCCTGTTATAAAGAATTTTGCAAATTTCGGTAACTTCTTATTAAAAGAAAAGAGCTGAACAAAACTCTCACTTGTCCCTCACCCAAGCAGCAGTGGTCGCAATTGTGCCCCCTTGGATCAATGCAGAATGGTCAAAACCCTTCCTGCTGAAACAATTCTCCCAGGTCTCAACGGTTTCTTCCTTCCCAGTGTCTCATAAGAACATAAGAAGAGCCCTGCTGGATCAGATCAAGGGTCCATCTAGTCCAGCACTGTGTTCACCCAGTGGCCAACCAGCTGACGACCAGGGACCATGATGCACAGGGGATCCCAGGGGCAACCCAGGACGAGCAAGGACTTACCCCAGGATATCAGGAACCACAGAAAACCCAACTTTTCCACAGTTCCAGGACCATCCCTCAGAGCACGGCTGTGTGGCCACTGCCCCCAGGTTGTCCTGTTCTCCCCGTGAGTAGTGGGGACCGTAAAATGGGCACGGAGTTGCATGGCAGCAGTTCGTGTCCATCAGGGGACGGTTGTTGTTTTCTTTTTACCTTCTGCGGTGGAGCGTGAGTGCGCTCCATTAGTTGTTTTTTTAAAATTAGCGGACACAACGTCCTTCCAGGACGTCATGTGGCCGTCTAGACACCCAGGGAGGATCGCGGAAGCCGGTAAGTCCACAATCCTCCCCCTACAACCTTGTGGTGTAGACATGCCCAAGGCATCTTATGCCCATGACAAAAACGTTCATCACTATGTGAAACTGAACTGAGTTATTTAAGTCCTAAATTCAAATCTGGAAGATATGTGGCCTAGTGGTTTCAGCAAGGTCCTGCTGACTATGGTAGAGGATTATTATTATTTTTTAAAAAAAATATTTTCAGCACATTAAAAAGCATCAACAGTCTGTACAGCACCATGTACATTGATGGTGCTATATAAATAAATAAATAAATAAATAAATAATAATAATAATAATAATAATAATAATAGAATCAAAGAATCATAGAATCGCAGAGTTGGAAGGGGCCTACAAGGCCATCGAGTCCAACCCCCTGCTCAATGCAAGAATCCACCTTAAAGCATCCCTGACAGAGGGTTGTCCAGCTGCCTCTTAAATGCCTCTAGTGTGGGAGAGCCCACAACCTCCCAAGGTAACTGATTCCATTGTCGTACTGCTCTAACAGTCAGGACGTTTTTCCTGATGTCCAGCTGGAATCTGGCTTCCTGCAACTTGAGCCCGTTATTCCGTGTCCTGCACTCTGGGAGGATCGAGAAGAGATCCTGGCCCTCCTCTGTGTGACAACCTTTTAAGTATTTGAAGAGTGCTATCATGTCTCCCCTCCATCTTCTCTTCTCCAGGCTAAACATGCCCAGTTCTTTCAGTCTCTTTTCATAGGGCTTTGTTTCCAGACCCCTGATCATCCTGGTTGCCCTCTTCTGAACACGCTCCAGCTTGTCTGCGTCCTTCTTGAATTGTGGAGCCCAGAACTGGACGCAATACTCTAGATGAGGCCTAACCAGGGCTGAAAGTCCACTTTTACCTGCTTACAAGAAGAAGAAAAAAGGCAAACTCAGCCCATCTGACTGTCTTCCCTGAGTGCCAAAGGAGAAAGTCTTCTGCCAGGCTCCCCCGGCCCCCCCCCACTCCCCCCCCCCCAGCTTGGCACTCAAAGATATCTCCGAGGCAGTTAAACCTTTGCCAGTCAGAATAGCTGCGGCATATTGAAGAGAAAAATTGTTGGTACAGCACAAAATAAACTGAATTTCATTTTCAAAATTAATAACCAGAGCTACTGTACTGATTGCATTAGTCATTTCCATAAATAATTAAAAACCTCAATTTGCACAGAATTCCCAATCTGCTGCACCACAGCGGCGCAAAATACGACGACCTTGCAGCAGAAGCAAGTCTGTCTTGCCAACGAGGACACGGGGCCTCAAGCGTTGGCAGCCGTCTGGCAACCCTTAGCTGCGCGGCCGTCCCGCGAGCCTTGATCCGTGCCCAGATGTAGTTCTTCTCCAAGAGACATTTCTCATTCTACAACAGCCTTTTCAATAAGTACAGCTCAGCTGGCATGTCTAAAATTTGTGGCTTCAATTCAGACTTCAGGGATGCCAATCACCCAAATGTGGTTTGGCCGACGGGGAGCAGCCCCACGCGTTCTCTCCTGTGCTGATTCGCTCCTCCATTTCCTGGTTTACTCTAAACCACATATTGGTTGCCTGATGCTTGAATCAGCCAGCAAACCAGAAAAGGGAGACGGTCGTCTCCTCATGACGGCGAAGGCAGATGTGACCATCTACAGTGTGGCAACGAGGGACAGGGCCTTTTCAGTGGTGGCCCCCAGACTATGGAATGATCTCCCTGACGAGGCTCGCCTGGCGCCAACGCTGCTATCTTTCCGGCGCCAGGTTAAGGCTTTCCTCTTTGCCCAGGCATATGGCAGCACATCTTAATTACCCACATGTTTTAGCTTTTTAATGGTTTTTAATGCTTTATGTGCGTATGTTCTGTGTTTTAGAATTTTAAATTTTGTATACTTGTTTTAATCTTATTTTTCGAATTTCTGTAAACCACCCAGAGAGCCCTGGCTATGGGAGCGGTATAAAAGTGCAATAATGAATAAATAAATAAATAAATAAATCTACCATGACATCTGAACTGGGACGTTCCTTTTGGACTGCAACAGAGGTTGCATCAGAACCAAGCTATGCTTGGTTCCAAACAGGATTGCCACCAGAGCATAGTTTAGAAACCTGTTTCAAACCACATGTCTAAGAGCTGAACTAGATGAGAACTGCGTAACGGCATTTCTGTTTATTAGGACTTTAAAAAAGCAGTTGTGGGGAAATAAATGAAATATAGCCTTATGTATTGTGTTTATTTTACTACCGTAGATGTATGTGTGGTGTAGTAGTTTGTATAGTTTGAAGTGTTTCTTTTTTGTACCTTCCTTATGTGTCTGTTTTTTATGGAAAATAAATAAAAGTATTAATTGGAAAAAAAAGCAGTTGTGGGGAAATAACAATAATCAAAATAGGGATCAAGGTGTGTGTGTGTGTGTGTGTGTGTGTGTGTGTGTGTGTGTGTGTGTGTTAATTCCACACACCAGTGTCATTTACTTGATGGAAATCATTCTCTGAAGTTGCAATTTGCCCTGGAAAATCACATCAACACCACATGTAAGTTTTTGTCCCAAGGCAAATATAAGCTATGTGCGTGGTGTGTGTGTGTGTGTGTGTGTGTGTGTGTGTGTGTGTGAGAGAGAGAGAGAGAGAGAGAGAGGAGTTTTCAGGAGAATGGCACAAGAGAGAAAAAGTTAACCACTCTCACACTTCCAATCTAGATCTGGGGGCCCGTAGCCCGTAGATGGAAACGCAATACTATATCAGTCACATCCAGCTTGGCCCTAAATCATAATTTGTAGACAATCCTAGCTAGTAATTGTCGGATTCAGATGTCATGGCTAACTACTGTAAGAGCAAACCAAAAAAGGGAGACGGTCATCTCCTCATGAGAGCGAAAGGAGTTGTGACCAGCTACCATGACATTTGAATTAGGCCATACTTTTGGGACTGTTACATAGATCCATCAGTTTTTCCTTTTTAAAATATTAAAAAGACCATCTCTAGACTGTGCTATAAGCACCAGTCGAGCAATTGTCATTATTATTCATTATTATTTAATAGATTTATATACCGCTGAACTTATTTTAAAATATCTCTCAGTGGTTATTGAGAATGGCCTAATAATAACAAAACTACAGGCTGTAGCTGATGGGGAAAATATCTTTTTAAAACAAACAACTACAGCGTGTTCAGAGGAATACAACCAGAGTTCTATGAAGAGAGACTGAAAGAACTGGGCATGATTAGCCTGGAGAAAAGAAGATTGAGGGGAGACATGAGAGCACTCTTCAAATACTTAAAAGGTTGTCACACAGAGGAGGGCTAAGGATCTCTTCTCGATCCTCCCAGAGTGCAGGACACGAAATAATGGGCTCAAGTTAAAGAAGCCAGATTCCGGCTGGACATCAGGAAAAACTTCCTGACTGTTAGAGCAGTACGACAATGGAACCAGTTCCCTAGGGAGGTTGTGGCCTCTCCCACACTAGAGGTCTTCAAGAGGCAGCTGGACAAGCATCTGTCAGGGATGCTTTAGGGTGGATTCCTGCATTGAGCAGGGGGTTGGACTCGATGGCCTTGTAGGCCCCTTCCAACTCTGCTATTCTATGATTCTATGAATTTAGCAACCAACCAACCAAAAACACACATCCTGTTTCTCACGCTTGTTCATTCATAGTGCGCTTTAGAGCCTTCCTGTTCAGTCTTACAACAATCCTGCAAGGGAGGCTATTGTTAATCCCCTCGTACATATTAGAAGAAGGCAGCACATAAAAGCGTAGTTAGTAAACTACGTTGTCCCATGATGGGACAACGGGAACAAGATGACCATGGAAGTATATAGGCAGTAACAGCACCCTCCTACCCATATTTATTTATTTATTTATTTATTTGTTACATTTATATACCGCCCCATAGCCGAAGCCCTCTGGGCGGTTTACAAAAGTTAAAAACAGTAAACATTAAAAAAGTATACAAAATGTTAAACATAAGAACAACAGTATAAAAACAGCAGTATCCATTTAAAAACAACAGTTCTGGGGGTCCGTTAAAAAACAAACTTAGCGTTGTTAAAGGGTGTTAAATGCCTGGGAGAAGAGAAAAGTCTTGACCTGGCGCCAAAAAGATAACAGTGTTGGCGCCAGGCGAGCCTCATCGGGAAGATCATTCCACAGTTCGGGGGGCCACCACTGAAAAGGCCCTCTCCCTTGTTGCCATCCTCCAAGCTTCCCTCGGAGTAGGCATTCGGAGGAGGACCATAGATGTTGAGTGCAGTGTATGGGTAGGTTCATGTCAGGAGAGGCGTTCCATCAGGTATTGTGGTCCCAAGCCATGTAGGGCTTTATAGGTTAAAACCAGCACCTTGAATTGGGCTCGGAAACATATAGGCAGCCAATGCAAGCGGGCCAGAATTGGTGTTATATGCTCAAACCTCCTTGTTCCAGTTATCAATCCGGCCGCCGCATTTTGCACAAGCTGCAGCTTCCGAACTGTCTTCAAAGGCTGCCCCATGTAGAGGGCATTGCAGTAATCTAATTTGGAAGTTACCAGGGTATGGACAACTGAAACTAGGTTATCCCTGTCCAGATAGGGGCGTAGCTGGGCCACCAACCGGAGTTGGTAGAAAGCACTCCGGGCCACCGAGGCCACCTGAGCCTCAAATGACAAAGATGGTTCAAGGAGAACCCCCAAGCTGAGGAACATGGGTGGGAGGGTGCTGTTGCACCGTGTCCTGCTTGTTCATCCCTGGCCGATGGCTGGTTGGCCACTGTGTGGACAGAGTGCTGGGCTAGATGGACCCTTGGTCTGATCCAGCATCAGGGTGCTTCTTATGTTCTTAAGAAAGGGTGTCAAGCCATAATGGATTGATAGGTTGAAACCGTCACCTTGAACTGCACCCAGAACACCCAAAGAAGCCGTCACAACACCTACCAGCTGCTGTCTATTCCCTTTTCTGAGCTTTCAGACCAACCCGACTTCAAGAAACAGAAAGGAGCCGGTTAATTGCAAGCAGTACCAGCAACAAATGAGCTGTAATGGAGGTGTTAGGAATGTAAATCAGCCCATGCCCACGATGCAGCGAAGGCAGCATCTGTGCATGCAGCTTGCAAAGTAATGAGGCCGTGACGATGTTCTGGCATCCTGCTTTGATCGCTTCATCTTTGTTCAAGAGCTCTGCTTGGGATAACGGAGGTGAGTGGCGTTGACCCCCTTCCCTCCTGCAGCACTGCCCAGGCACAACCAAGAGAAGCACTTGATTGAGATTCCTGTTCCAACCCCATCTGCCCTCCGTCGCTGCCCCCCGTTTGGAACGCCGGTAGCTTAACAGGTGTGGGAAGGGGGCAAACAGCAAAAGCCATCTCATGTGTGATTTAACATGTGAAGGTAACCGGTAAGACTATTCTTCTCCCTGTAACCAGAAACAGGTGGCACGGGACTTTAAACAAAACGAAACGGGGGGGGGGGGGACCCAAATCTTCAACTGTGCAAACCGTACATTCCTTTTCATGCAAACAGGTGAAGTCACTGGGAAGTGGTTCGAATGCACACAGATGTTCAAAAATCTGCAAAATGGCTCCAGCTACAAAAACTGGCGAGAGGGGAGAGAGACAGGAAGAGTGCTTGCAAAACTCACATATATACAAGAGAACCAGGCGCATGAGATTGATTGCAGCTTTTAGCCTCCCACCTTGTTTCCATACTGTAATTGGGAAATGGGTGACTTGTACTCATGTAAATTCCCAACAAAGCATGTTCAATACATGAAAACAAGAGGCTTTAGAATCTTTGAAAGGGAGCTGGAAGCCAGATGTATCACGGCGGAGTATCACTTGCCAGCACGAGCGTGAACCGCTCCTTTCCATTGGAAGCGGAGGCTCATGAAACTGCAGCCGGCAGCAAGAACTGCCCTTAATGAGCACATCTATCAATTTTCAGGGGACTTGGTTGATTACGGGTACACAAAAATAAGGAATGTGCCAATTTAACTGTTGGCCACTGATGTGTAAAGAGAGAGAGAGAGAGAGAGTTTCACTCACTCACTCGATTTCATATAAAGGTCTATTGAAAACGACTCCATCTATCCAAGTAAGCCTGCCGCCTGAACTTCCCCATGTCACACCAGGTGCATCCACGTTAATATGTGATACAAGTGCCAGCTACCAAGAACAGACATCTAACTGGGTGCTTTTCTTCTTGTTCTTAGGGGTTATGAGGCCAGGTTCATACATTCTTTTAGGAATATACCTGAGACGTTTTAAGTGTACACTTGAAAATGCAAACTGTGGATGTGACAAACATGTGTGTTGCACCTTGTTGGGTGCAGCTCCCTGCTGGGTGAATGCTGTGTGTCTAACCTGGGTTTGCCTCTGTGTAATGTATAGAATCATAGAATAGCAGAGTTGGAAGGGGCCTACAAGGCCATCGAGTCCAACCCCCTGCTCAGTGCAGGAATCCACCCTAAAGCATACCTGACAGATGGTTGTCCAGCTGCCTCTTGAAGGCCTCTAGGATGGGAGAGCCCACAACCTCCCTAGGTAACTGGTTCCATTGTCGTACTGCTCTAAAAGTCAGGAAGTTTTTCCTGATGTCCAGCTGGAATCTGGCTTCCTTTAACTTCAGCCCGTTATTCCGTGTCCTGCACTCTGGGAGGATCGAGAAGAGATCCTGGCCCTCCTCTGTGTGACAACCTTTTAAGTATTTGAAGAGTACTATCATGTCTCCCCTCCATCTTCTCTTCTTCAGGCTAAACATGCCCAGTTCTTTCAGTCTCTCTTCATAGGGCTTTGTTTCCAGACCCCTGACCATCCTGGTTGCCCTCCTCTGAACACGCTCCAGCTTGTCTGCGTCCTTCTTGAAATGTGGAGCCCAGAACTGGACACAATACTCTAGATGAGGCCTAACCAGGGCCGAATAGAGAGGAACCAGTACCTCACGTGATTTGGAAGCTATACTTCTATTAATGCAGCCCAAAATAGCATTGGCCTTTCTTGCAGCCATATCGCACTGTTGGCTCATATTCAGCTTGCAATCTACAACAATTCCAAGATCCTTCTCGTTTGTAATATTGCTGAGCCAAGTACCCCCCATCTTGTAACTGTGCCTTTGGTTTCTAGAACTTGGCATTTATCCCTATTCAATTTCATCCTGTTGTTTTCAGCCCAGCACTCCAGCCTATCAAGATCACTTTGAAGTTTGTCTCTGTCTTCCAGGGTATTACTCTGTACAGCACCATGTACATTGATGGTGCTATATAAATAATAATAATAGTAATAATAATAATAATAATAATAATAATAATAATAATAATAGCTATCCCACCCAAAAGGGCCGTTCTTTTTCTAGAAAATGTTTTGATGCTTCGTGCTGATCTAACAACTGTTCATGACAACTTCAAATGAGTTCTCATTTCTAGGATTTAAAAACAACAACCAGAAATGTCATTCTTTAAAACACAATGTGAACCTAATACCCCTGCAGGGATTTGCACAACACCCACACTGCCACCCACTACTACAAATGTAAGAGCAACCATGCAAAGCCTTTACAATTCTGGGAAACTGCAACACAAATAAATCTCCCAGCTAGCTTGACCTCAGGATCAGGTTAACTGCACACACAACAGGCTCACAGCACCCTGCGAAAAATGACCCAGCTCAGGCTTTAGTCAGTCTCCAGGGGTAGATAATGTCCCAATCCCAGAGGAGCTATCAAAAAGGATTTCAAACACGACTTCTTTTTCTATACCTTCGGCTCAAACAAGAGGATGCTTAGGTCAGAGGAGGAGGTGGATGACATGTGCGTAGTGATGGCTCTTTATTCCCATCTCCACAGGGGCTCACGCAACGGCCTCCCGTACATTTTGAAAAGAAAAGGCGGATTGACCACTTTCCTGCCTAGCAACAAGTAGAACCAACGAAGAATAGGGCTGTGCAGAGCTTCAGGCCCGAACGCAGAATCCGAAATGGCCCTTTATGGCTGCCACAGTTTACGACCTTAGATCTAGGATATGGAAGAGCCCCCCTCTTCATTTAAAATGATGGCTCTCATTGAGGATGGGCTGCTGCTGGATGGGTCAGGTAAGTCCCACTTGTGGGCGGGGCAGAAGCACAGGGTTTGGGAGGCGGGTGAGCGGGGAGAGTCTGATGAACTCCCGGGAACCCACAATGGCCGAACCACTTCGGGTGTCTGGATCTCACTTCTAAAGCGAAGGAGGGGGTCCGTGCACATCCCTACCGAAGAACATAAAAACATAAGAAGAGTCATGCTGGATTCAACCAAAGGTCCATCTAATCCAGCACTCTGTTCTCACAGTGGCCAACCAGCTGTTGACCAGGGGCCGAGAAGCACGACGTGGTGCAACAGCACCTTCCCACCCATGTTCCCCAGCAACTAGTGTATACAGGCTTAGTGCCTCTGTTACTAGAGGGTGTGCTTAACCATTAGCGCTAGGAAGTGAGTCAGGTGGCTACGAGGAGGAGGGCCTTCTCCACTGTGGCACCCTGGCTGTGGAATGAGCTCCCCAGAGAGGTCCGCCTGGCGCCTACACTGTACTCCTTTCATCACCAGCTGAAGACCTTTTTATTCTCTCAGTATTTTAACACTTAATTTTAACTTAAATTTAAATTTTACTGTTCTAACTCTGTATTTTAACCTTATATCAATTTTGCTGCGTGGTTTTATCCTGGTTGTGCTTTTTATACTGTATTTTGTATTTGTGTTTTTAACCTGTTGGTTGTTTTATTATGGGTTTAATTTTTGTGAACCGCCCAGAGAGCTTCAGCTATTGGGCGGTATAAAAATGTGATAAATAAATAAATAAATAAATAAATAGCCATTCATAGCCTTCTCCTCCAGAAATTTATCCAATCCCCTTTTAAAGCCATCCAAATTGGTGGCCATCATTGCATCTTATGGTAGTGAATTCCATAGTTTAACTATGCACTGTATGAAGAAGTCCTTCCTTTCATCTGTTCTGAATTGCCCATCAAGGATGAGTTTTAGTATGTCTCCACACCATGCATGATTTTGTACGTCTCTATTATGACTCCCCTTCGCTTCCTTTTTTCCATGCTGAACAATCTCAGTTGTTGTAACCTTCCCTCATAGCGGAGATGCTCCCTTGATCATTTTAGCTGCCCTTTTCTGTACTTTCCCCAGCTCTACAATATCTTCTTTTTTTTTAGGTGTGGTGACCAAAACTGGCATGACTAAAAGTGGCATGAGTAACATCATAACAACTTATGACAGAATGAAATGTAATAGGGATAAATGCCAAGTTCTATATCTAGGAAATAGAAACCAAAGGCACAGTTACAAGATGGGGGATACTTGGGTCAGCAATACTACAAACGAGAAGGATCTTGGAATTGCTGTAGATCACAAGCTGAATATGAGCCAACAGTGTGATATGGCTGCAAGAAAGGAAAATGCTATTTTGGGCTGCATTAATAGAAGTATAGCTTCCAAATCATGTGAGGTACTGGTTCCTCTCTATTCAGCCCTGGTTAGGCCTCATCTAGAGTATTGTGTCCAGTTCTGGGCTCCACAATTCAAGAAGGACGCAGACAAGCTGGAGTGTGTCCAGAGGAGGGCAACCAGGATGAAGAGAGACTGAAAGAACTGGGCATGTTTAGCCTGGAGGAGAGAAGATTGAGGGGAGACATGATAGTACTCTTCAAATACTTAAAAGGTTGTCACACAGAGGAGGGCCAGGATCTCTTCTCGATCCTCCCAGAATGCAGGACACGGAATAACGGGCTCCAGTTATAGGAAGCCAGATTCCAGCTGGACATCAGGAAAAACTTCCTGACGGTTAGAACAGTATGACAATGGAACCAATGACCTAGGGAGGTTGTGGGCTCTCCCACACTAGAGGCATTCAAGAGACAGCTGGACAACTATCTGTCAGGTATGCTTTAGGGTGGATTCTTGCATTGAGCAGGGGGTTGGACTCGATGGCCTTATAGGTCCCTTCCAACTCTACTGTTCTATGATTCTATGACAGGTCACTATATGGTCTAAGATGATCAATAGGGTACAATTTTCTTCTAGTGAACTCAAAATCAAGACAGGGTCATTTCAGGTCCATACCTAGGCCAACTCCAAAGATTAGCAGTTGGATAAGATTAGTGGTTTTAAAACTCTTATCTGGAGGAATGCAGGTGTTCATCAGAAGCATATAAAGAGCTTTCGCAATGAGACCACCAGTAATGGCAGTCAGGTGTTTCTGAAATAACTTTCCAACCACTACTGATCATGTGTTGCGATGCACAATCAGAAGGATCTTGGAGAGCAACCTCAGGCCACTATGAACAATGACGACACCCAGCAGAGGTGACCAGAGAAAACCATGCCCCTAGAAAATGCCCCAGAATCTGTTATTATGGATAAAGATTCTGTGGTAAACACATGATTGTGGAAGAAGTTCCCTGAAGGTCAAAAGGTTGGAAAACACTGGTGCTTGGGAACCACTAATCAAGAACGTCAGTTATGCACCGGTTGTCCCTGAACCAAAGAGACAAAAACCCAACCCATCATTTTCCCCCTAATAATAGATGGCTGAGATCTTGGTGGGGAGAGAGTTTCATTTCATAAGGATGTTCTCACATGCTAGCCTCAAGGAAATGAATAGGGAATACGCCCTTGTGTCTCTCCCATACATTTCAACAAGGTATACGCAGAAGACATTCCCCGTAGACGGCAGCCTTTACCTTCTTAATGAATACATATCTTAGGGCTTGTCAGCTTGCCTGCACTTGCTGCTTCTATTTTTTATTTTTTGTTCCAACATAACTATGTTGGCATAGACTCCCATCTGGAATAAAGGTGCCCTCAGGCACAAAATGGCTTGTGCACGTATAATTGTATTGGCACAAGGGAACTGTGCTGGTGTGTCTACTATAATTCCTTTAAGGCAGTCTTATCAGAGTAAGAAAGTGTGTTCTAACCAGGCTCCACAATGCTACTCAACAGTCCACAAACAGACATGCTCACAAGTTGTCTTCTAAAACCTTATTTCATAGAGGTCTGTACAATTATGCATAGCGTGGAGAGACAGAGGGGGTGGTGGTGGCATGGCTAGATGGGGCAATATCCTGGGGATTGCCCCAGGATCATCCCTGTGCATCCACATGATGCACAGGGGATCCCGGGGGCAAGGGGGGATGATTCCTCCCTTGCCCTGGGATAGCCGGGATGGCTTTAATCCCGGCTTTTCCCACAGTCCCGGGATTGTCCCAAGACTGTGGGACATGTAGGCAACCATCCCAGTTTGTCCCGGCTCCTCGTGAGTAAACACGAGCTGGGAACCTCCATGCCCATCGGGGGTGGGAGGGGGGAGCGGAATTAAAAAAAAAAAAAAAAAACCCAAAAAAACTGATCTTAGCGATGGAGCGCTCCTGTGCTCATTTCTGATTTTAAAAAAATCCAAAAATGGCGGGCGCAACGTCCACTTTCTCCCCTGGTCTAGACATGCCGAAAGAGAGAGAGAGAGAGAGAGAGAGAGAGAGAGAGAGAGAATTTTTTCTATCTCTTAACACTAGAACTTAGGGAAATTTACGGGAAGTAGACCAAATAAAGTAAGTGCTTCTTCATACAACACACACATTAATGCATGGGATTAACCATCACAAGGTGGGTTGATGGCCACCATCTTATAGAATCATAGAATAGCAGAGTTGGAAGGGGCCTACAAGGCCATCGAGTCCAACCCCCTGCTCAATGCAGAATCCACCCTAAAGCATCCCTGACAGATGATTTTCCAGCTGTCTGGAAAGGAGTGCTTTGAAAGCTTAGATGCTTCAAAAGGGGCTTCCATAGGAAACTATTCTATGGAAACTCCATGCTGAAAAGCAGAATGCCATGATACCGGTTGATGGGGGAAACTTACAGGGGAGGGTTATTGGCTTCTTGGAAACAGTGACCTGGTCGCTATTGAAAATGGAAAGCTAGGTGATATGGACTCCTGGTATGACCCAGCAGGGCTGTGATGTTCTTACGACTGAGCATTTACAGCACCTGGGAAGAGCACACACGATTTTTATGCAACCATACAAATATGTATTTAAATAAGTGTAATTTGATGGAACAGAAACACACACACACCCCTTTAGAATCCCCCTGCTTTCACTGTATCCAAAGTACACATTTATCTAGCTAAAATGTGCTTAATTAATATTTCATATAGCGGTGTTGGATACTCTACATTCCTAATGGATTGTATTGATCAAAGGAAGAAAGGAAAACGTCTATGTTGCTGCAGGGAAAACTAAAGCTGTCAGTTATAAAGCAATCACTGTTCAAAGGTTTAAGATGGTAGCGGAGCTTCTGCAAAATCTAGGCAACTCCTCCCCACCCTGTAAAAAAAACAAAAACCTACAAAATTAAAGATAAATACTTATTTTATTGTATTTGAACATTTCTATACCACGCTTAATCTAACAGACTCCGGGGTGGTGAACAGCAAGTTTAAATGATATATACTATTTATTTCAGAGCACACTGCTGTAACACACAGCAATATAAGATTAACAATAAAGTGAAGCAGCAACTCAAAATCATACAGCAAGCATTTCTCAAATTACAATGCCTGGCAACACACTGATTGCAATACAGATGGCCAGGCGCACCTGTTGATAGAGAGGGCATTCCACAATTCAGGTACCACCACTAAAAAAGCCCCCACCTTCGTTGTTACATAGCACACTTCCTAACGCCCACTATTTAAGTTTCATCCCAGCTCGGCTGCTAGGTATTCTGAATGGTCCCAAGAATGCCAATTTCCCAGAGGATGGAATATATGATAGTAGATCCTAGAGCGGCCGCCGCTGTTCTATTTGGTAGAGGCTCCTTTCTGATCTCAGTGCATGTGACCATAATGGGGCAGAACTAATTCCTAAGACCTTGTTCAGGCAATGATGTTACAACCATGTAGGTAGTAGGGCTTTGCAGGGACCCCCCGATCCATCTCGGAGGCCAATCCAGAGCCCTGATTCACCTCGGGGCTGCCTTGGGGGTTCCCAATCCGCCTTGGCGCCAAAGCCGAGGCGAAATTCGGACCCTCCGAAGTGACTCGGGAGTTTTCTGGGTGCCCACTTACCTAGTGCTTCTGCCGTCCGCCACCGTGGATGGCGGAGACACCAGGTAAGCCCCCCTCCCCTCCTTACCTGCTTCACCGTCCGGTGGATTCCACTGCCACCGACACATAAGACAGGAAGTAGGCCACGGCCTACTTCCTGTCTTATGCATCGGTGGCAGTAGAAGCCGCCGGACCCAAGGGCAGCAGCAGGTAAGGAGACTGGTGGGGCCGCCTCCGAAGCACCCCGAAGCCAATTAGCTTTGGCTTTGGGCCACCTCAGACTTTGCCCAAACTGGTTTGGATCCGGTTCGGGAGGGTCCGAATCACCCCAATCTGCTTTGGATTCGGGGTTCTGACCTGAGGCGGTGCACAGCCCTAGTAGGTATGGTCAAAAATCTGGGATTCAAAGCAAGACTAGCCATCTGCCAAAGTGTCAAGCAGATGAAGTGAAATGCCACCACCTTCTTTTGCACATCTACCAGTTATGAGAAATCCACCTAATCAAAGGCAGAGGTTTGCCTATTCCCCATGCCAGAGGTGGACGCCAACACATTTGGAGGGACACAGCTGCCTTGATCCCTCACCATCACCTATGCTGATGGGAACTGCAAGCCTCAACTTCTGGAAGGCCACAACATCTGCCCACCCCTGCCCTATGCTGAATCCATAACCAAATGATCAAAATGCTAATTGGGTTTGAGGATCACAGTCAGCCCAAAAGCTACCAGGTTTCCTGTTTCAAACCCTCAACGTTGAAGAAAAAGAACAGAACCCAAGAGAAATGCAAAATGTAATTACTCAATAAAAGCCCAAATCCGTTTGCCCAAACCCAAGCTCTTCCTGTAATATTGCTCTCCCTTCTTCTTCTTTTTCTTCTTCCTTATGTAAACTTTTCATTACGAACAAGACATCTTGGTAATATAATCATTCTGGTTATAATGCAACCACGGGTAACATAACGCCTGCATTAGAAAAAGGCAGCAGGGCCTGGTAATGTTGTTTTAATGTAATTTGTGTACTGCAGGAACTAGCACAAGCTGATCATTTAGAATTCAATCAATGTGAATTAGTGTCTTAAAGAGAGATAAACCATTTGACAATTTAGGATTTGATCAATGTGATTCAAGGCCCCACGAAGATTTTTTAAAAACCGTCAGGAATGATGATTTGGAATATTAGAACAAATTCATGCAGCAACGAAGCAGGCAATAAGTGGGCATCAGGTTGAATTTCACAAACAGACAATATACAGAGAGCCTGTCAGGTTTGAGATACATTCTAAATAGCCTATGCCATGTGCACACCACTCCTTCCCTGCCTTAAAAAGGGTAAATTATAGGGCTGTGCTCCGCTTCGCTTCTTAGAACCAATAGCGAAGCGGCCTGATTCGCCTCCGACAAAGGCGGAGACGGATCGGGGGAGCTGCGGATTGAGACGAAGCGGATCGAGACGAAGCAGATCCTTTGCCTTGATCCGGAGCTCCGAAAAAAAGTTAAGTGTGGCGGATCAGGATCCAGAGCAGATCCGGGGTGGGGGGGGGGTCCGTGCACAGCTCTAGTAAATTAGCCCTTAAGACTGCTCAAGTAATTCAAAAGGACTAAAGGAGAATAAAAAAGTGTTGCTGTTGTTGTTTTTGGAAAACACTCCACACTGAATATCCATGCTGTGCAGAGGAGAGTTCCTGCACAACCGTTGTGTTGCATGTTGTGTGGCAGGCTCTGTGGAGTTTCCCGTTGCATTGAGTGGACTTTTCCCACTAGCTACAGAGTTCTTTGGCAAGAGTGGTAAAAGGAGTGAGGGCCACTCTAGGAGAGCCGCCGGGATTGTTGGTTTTTTTTTTTTTTTTTTGCAGCAATTGCTGATGGGATACCATCAGGAGGACTGGGGAAGGAGAGAGGGCGGGGGAACTGTCAATCAAACTTCGCATTGCCTTTTACTCAACTTCATGGTAGCCCAGTGTCACACAACAGTGGAGTCTGAACATGTTGGGTGGGCAGAACCCCCTAGAAACTCAACTACTGAGTGGAGTTTTCCCACTGCATAGAAAAATGTGTTGTCTGAACTGAGCCTCTGTTTTAGCCCCACCTCTTCTGAAACAGGTAAATATGCCCATTGTGATTCCCCCCTTTCTCATAGTCCTTATATCGCTCTAAAATTGTCTGTTCTGTCCATCACCATTACCCTAGTAACCATCTCACCACTAGCCTAGAGCCCTCCCACACACACACTTCTTTTTTTAGCAAACTATAAACCCCCCAACTCCATCTTCTTTTGCACAATCACTGCTGTAAGGAATCATAAGGGGGACTAGACATGTGAAGGCCCAGGAAAAAACTGAAAAAAAATAGGGGGAAAACCATTTTTTCCCCCGAAGCCTTTTTTGTTCCCCCCCCCCGAAAAATCGGATAAATCGAAAAAATGAAGAAAAAATGGATGACGGGATGTTTTATTTTAGCATGGTGAATAAAACGTTTAAGACAAGGTGTTCAGATATTTACTTCTCCAGATGATTTCTAGAAACTGTACAGTATCAGATTATTACAATGTCTGTGCACCAAGGACAAGCAAGTCCTAGGTTGCAAACTGAGACTCCAACTCTCAAATGCAAGAGGAAGATGCATTTCTGCCTCTAGGGGGCAGCACTGCCATGGAAGCAGAGACTGAAACTAATACTGATAGCTATAGGTCAGGAAATGAGTCTGATTAAATTTCATGCATATTCAGTGAACCTTGGTCGCCCCCCCCCCCCCATTTTTCTCAGTTCTTTTTATGGGAATGGGGGCTTTATGTCTTGACACTGGAGGATTAGCGGACACATAAATAATTTCCTTTGTTACTAATGTTGGTGGTTTCTTCAGTTGTTGTTTTTTAAAATTGTGTTTTGCCTGCCCCTCATAAACTGGCAGAACCAAAGAGGTTCCTTACAGTTCAGGTGTTCCTCACAGTTCAGGAGCTTGTAGCTCCATTTGTTACCAAAAAAAAAAAAAAGTAAATTTGTAATAATTGTTTGAATACACTAGTTTTAATATACCAGATGTAATAATTTTATGCCAAACCAACTTGGACATAATTACATTTTATGTTCCTAAAGGAACAAAGTGTCTTTCAATCTGTAAAAAATGCTAACATTGCATTATTTCAGTTATTCTGAAAATTTCCGTTTCCCCCCAAAAACCCCCGGAAAACCTGGGTTTTTTCCAGAGCTTCAAAATTTCTGGAAATTTTACATCTCTAAGAGGGACACGCTTAACCTTTCTGTAATCATATTTTCTGTAATCGTTCTTGGTAAAATAAAACATATATCCTTTACACATAAGCTTTAACTGTTTTCTTTAGCCAGTTTCTTCCCCCCACGACCCCACTCCACCCCTGTAGCCACCTCAATGTACAATCTGCCATGCCTCGAGTGCCATCTAGACCTAAAAGGTTCACCAGCTATTTCTGGCTTAGGATTTTTCTAGGAGGCTAAAATCCCCCCCAACCCCTGCTGGTTTTTTTATTAGTGTGCATACTTTTGTATGAGGTCCTAGTTCCTCTCTATTCAGCCCTGGTTAGGCCTCATCTAGAGTATTGTGTCCAGTTCTGGGCTCCACAATTCAAGAAGGATGCAGCTAGCTGGAGCGTGTTCAGAGGAAGGCAACCAGGATGATCAGGGGTCTGGAAACAAAGCCCTATGAAGAGAGACTGAAAGAACTGGGCATGTTTAGCCTGGAGAAGAGAAGATGGAGGGGAGACATGAGAGCACTCTTCAAATCCTTAAAAGGTTGTCACACAGAGGAGGGCCAGGATCTTTTCTCGATCCTCCCAGAGGGCAGGACACGGAATAACGGGCTCAAGTTAAAGGAAGCCAGATTCCAGCTGGACATCAGGAGAAACTTCCTGACTCTTAGAGCAGTACGACAATGGAACCAGTTACCTAGGGAGGTTGTGGGCTCTCCCACACTAGAGGCCTTCAAGAGGCAGCTGGACAACCATCTGCCGGGGATGCTTTAGGGTGGATTCCTGCATTGAGCAGGGGGTTGGACTCAATGGCCTTGTAGGCCCCTTCCAACTCTACTATTCTATGATTCTATGATATAATTTGTCTTGCCTGCTCAATATGATTTGCATCTTGCTGGTGAATTTGTCGGCATGTCTAGATTGTATTTGGTTGTAAGCCGCTTTTAAGTGCCTTTTTGGCAGAAAGGCAGTTTAACACAAAATGCAAGTTTACATACATACACATATAACCTGACACACCTATGTTCAGCCTTATATATATGGAGAGAGAGAGAGAGAGAGAGAGATGCATGTAGATCTCGTGTTCTCTGTTATGTCACCTCGCACTGCCTGCACACACTGATACACTCTTGCTGGTGAAGTGATGGGAATAACAGAACTACCAAACCCCATGCCCACATTTTTATTGGACTAGGCCCAGATATTTCAACTGGAATTAATACTAGCAACATATCTCCAGCATTATAACCACTGTCAAAAACAGGCCTGGCGTGTGAAACTTTCGTTTAGAAAGTGACACAGAAAGTGAATCTTTTGAGTAGAAAACTTACTAAAAATTCTAGGCATGTTTGCCATTATTAAGTAGAGTTGCTTTGCAACAATACCACAATTAGCTCTATTAATCTCACACTCCCAACTGAAGTCACACTGACATGCAGCACATTGGTTTATGCATTTAGCAGAATTATAAATTTAGCACTTCAACCTTACTTAATTCTCCTTTTACAGGCAATTAAACAAGCTCTTTAAAACAGCTTGACTTGAAACCCTGTCCTCAATCCTCACGTTCAATTAAACTGAACACGAGACATCAGAAGAGCATCAGCGTTCGTTTTTTCACTAAATCTTTCATAATTTACTCATCAAGATATACTCCAAAAGACAGTTAAAAGAACATCTGTTTAATTTCAATTCTTAAGAGCACGGAAATGCACAATGACTATTCATTCTTTCGCCTCCCTTTTTTGAACACACGTCTATGGATCAAGGTTGACAGGAAGACCTCTCTCCCTCAGCACCCACTCCGGTCCATTGCTTCCAAGATCCCCAAAATAGAAGTAAGGCGGTAGGAGAGGTCAGAAAATTATATGCAATATTGGGTCTCAAATTAACAGGAAAATCCTACTCCCAGTAGTGTTTTCAATGCCACATTTTATGCTATTATCTCTTTTAATAATAAATTACCCCAATACAACAAACTGAGATGATTTATTTATTATTTATTTATTGCATTTCTATACTGCCCAAGAGCCGAAGCTCTCTGGGCGGTTTGCAAAAATTAAAGCCATCAAATACGATTCACAGTATAAAACAAAGCACAATATAATAGCACAGCCAAGATAAAACCAAGCGGCAATGCAGAAATGTATGCAGATTTAAAATACAGATTTAAAACAGCAAAGTTAAACGACTGCTAAAATACTGGGAAAATAAAAAGGTCTTCAGCTGCCGTCGAAAATAAGTTAACATAGGTGCCAAGCGAACCACTCTAGGGAGCTCATTCTACAGCCGGGGTGCCACAGCAGAGAAGGCCCTCCTCCTGGTTACTTGCGAGGAGCCGGGACGAAACCGTGATGGCAGGCCACACATCCCAAGGTCTTGAGATCATCCAGAGACCACGGGAAAAATCGGAATGAAAGGGTAGGGCGATATCCCGGGCCAAGGGAGGGATCATCTCCCGGCATGCGGATGCACAGGGACGATCCCGGGACGATACCCAGGATATCGCCCCATCTAGCCATGCCCATAGGGAAGCCGCCTTATACCAGGTCAGACGACTTCTCCATCTAGCCTAGTATTGTCTACTCTGGTAGCAGCTGGCTAGGGTTTTATTTCCCATTACTTAACCCTTTTTTTAAAAAAAACTCCAGGGGTTCTAGGAATTGAACCTGGGACCTTCTGCATGTGAAGTCTGCACTCTATCATGCGGCCATGATCCCACGTGCGAGTCAAACTATCCACTTGAAAGGGTCCCAGGTAGCAAGGCTGGGAAAGGTCTTGGAGAGGCCAAGCCAGTAAGGACAGACAATTAACTGGGCCAGACCCAGTGTGAAAGGAGTGTGTGTGTAACTGAAATCCTGCTGATATGGACGTATGCCTTATACTATGTCCATACCTGCAAAATTCCAGTTACACACACACTCCTTTCACATTGAGGAGACTTTTGGAAAAGTTTGCATCAGAACATACGTCGAAAAGGCAGACAAAATCTCATGCTTAAGACGCTTTCCTATTGGGAAGGCCAACCAAAGCAGTGAGTTGTCATGAGGCCCCCCTCTATGATCTTGATCAAGTGATTAGCAACTATGACAATATGTCGTCAGGGAGCTAAGAGCCTTTCACCAACAGCAGACTTCCAGACAACAACTGAGCACTGGTCTCTGTCATCTATTGACAGAATTTATTGGAGGATGGCAGGAAAATGGGGGGTTTAAAGTTTCTAATATGAAAGCCATGAAATATGATGGATGACGCTCTCTTGCAATAATTAGCAGCAGAAGGAAAGACCAGGTCTAAGGGTCAGAGTCACTTTGGTCCATGAATTACTGGCTCTTCATTTAACCCTCCGGAGGAATAATAAAGGGAGTTTAACCCGACCTTCACCATTAAGGGCAAAGTTAAATTGCTGATTTAAAAACCTTTCAAGCTGTGCAAGCAAAAGGCCGAATCTATCAGAATAGTTGGAATCCAGTAGCAGCAATACCAACCTCAATATTGCTTAAAGTGCTTTCAAAACAAACAAGCGCACTGTACAATAAATAAAATTAAAGACTATAGACTTATAATCTACTGTCAGCTTTGGTATCCTACAATGTCAAATGTTTGAATTCTTGTTCAAAAAATTGCTTCTTTTCAAATCCCCTACATTTTAATGAATTTGATCCAAGAGATATGCCCCCACCCCTGACAATTCTGCCCCAAGTCTCTCCATACGGCATCACGTACAAGCTTTGAATTTCAATTCTATGCCGAATGTACTGTTCAGCTGGCTCAAAGCCTTTATCAGAAACCCTTCCTTGCAATACCAATACCCGCAACTCATTTTATTTCCATTTTCGCTTCCCCAGCATAGACTGATAGGCTACGAAGGGGGGGGTGGGGGGAATCTGCCTTTATATGAACAAAAGGAAAATCAGAAGCCGTGGTGTTCAAAAAATAATAGTACAGAGGAAGGGAAATGAACAAGAAGAAAAAAGGTCTTACTTGAATCTGGCATCTACCTCGTCGACGGCTTTTTGGTATTGCTCCGTGGTGACTTTGTAGAACTGTGCACTCTGGGGAAAACGGGGGGAAAGAATTGTGTAAATAATTGAACTGCGTACCAATGGATAACAATATTTTGGAGTGTTTAGTTATAACTGAGGCCCTCAAAGAGACCGGGGGCGGGGGGGGGGAATGCTTGCATTTCACACCCAATTGCAAACTGAAGCTTATAGAGTGGTAAGCGGCAGTTACTGCACCGAAACTCTCCCCACGGCCTGAGTTCGATCCCAGTGGAAGCTGGTTCTCAGGCAGCCAGCTCAGGTCGACTCAGCCTTCCATCCTTCCAAGGTCGGTAAAATGAGTACCCAGCTAGCTGGGGGAAAGGTAGCCGCGACTGGGGAAGGCAACAGCAAACCACCCCACTACAAAGTCTGCCAAGAAAACGTCAGCGAAAGCAGGCGTCCCTCTAGGAGTCAGCAATGACTCAAGTGCTTGCATGAGAGGTTCCTTTCCTTTCCTTCATTCTAATTAGTTAAAAAATAGTTCTGGCCAGAATGTAGATAATCCTCACAGTCTGTCTCTTCAGCCATGCTTCCCTCTTGTCCGTAGACATCTGCCTGCCTTTTGCACCTTCTTACCTTTTCCCCTTGGCCCTCATGGCCCTTTGCTTCCTTCCCGGATCGCTGATCCCCCCTGCTTCCATGGCCGCTGTTTCGCTCTGTTCCCGGCCTCTTCCACCCTTTACCACCAAGTTCCCCTTTGCCCTTAGCATCCATGACATGTAAGGGCCATGTCTCCAGTTTCAAGTATGAAACCCGGGCTTGCTCTGAGCTTTGTGACATCACAACACCTCAGCCAATGGCCAGAATGACTGCTCACAGCAGCTTGTGCTGACTTCAATATTGACCATTGTTAAAGCGTTTTTGTAAAGCTAGCAAAACAATGAGGTTGGGTCAGGCGGGAGGGGAAGGGGAGGCCTCATCAACATGTCTTTTAACTTTCTGAAAGTTAATTCATCTCTCTGCAACAATAGTCGGAAGATCTAAAGACCAGTGACCAGTGCAGGCGCTGGTAACTTCAAGGCTCGACTTCTGCAATGCGCTGTACATAGGGCTACCTTTGTGCCTAGTCCGGAAACTCCAACTAGTTCAAAATATGGCAGCCAGGCTGGTGACCGCTACACATCTAGGGGTGACTACATTAAACCAGTTCTAAAATCTCTTCACTGGCTGCCAATTAAGTATAAAGTGTTGGTTATCACCTTTAAAGCCCTACACGGTTTGGGTCCAAGCTACCTGTGGGATCGCCTTCTTCCGGACAATCCGCCCCGCACACTCAGGTCACAGAATCATAGAATAGCAGAGTTGGAAGGGGCCTACAAGGCCATCGAGTCCAACCACCTGCTCAATGCAGGAATCCACCCTAAAGCATCCCTGACAGATGGTTGTCCAGCTGCCTCTTGAAGGCCTCTAGTGTGGGAGAGCCCACAACCTCCCTAGGTAACTGATTCCATTGTCATACTGCTCTAACAGTCAGGAAGTTTTTCCTGATGTCCAGCTGGAATCTGGCTTCCTTTAACTTGAGCCCATTATTCCGTGTCCTGCACTCTGGGAGGATCGAGAAGAGATCCTGGCCCTCCTCTGTGTGACAACCTTTTAAGGATTTGAAGAGTGCTATCATGTCTCCCCTCAATCTTCTCTTCTCCTGGCTAAACAAGCCCAGTTCTTTCAGTCTCTCTTCATAGGGCTTTGTTTCCAGACCCCTGATCATCCTGATGTTCACGATCGTATCTCGGCATGTCTCTCAGATATCTCAGCCTGGCTGCTTCATCGTCGTCTGAAACTAAATATGGCAAAGACTGAATTGCTTGTTTTTCCGCCTAAATCTTCTCCTCATCTTTCATTCTCTCTTACTGTCAATGATGTTACGCTTACTCCGGTCAAGGAAGCTCGTAGTCTTGGCTTCATATTTGACTCATCGCTCTCCTTTATTCCTCATATTGAGGCAGTAGCTAAATCCTGTCGTTTTTTCCTGTATAATATTGCCAGGATCCGACCATCTCTGTCTGTCTCTTCTGCCAAGACGCTTGTTCATGCACTGGTTATTTCCCGGTTGGACTACTGCAACCTTCTTCTCTCTGGCCTTCCTTCTTCTCACATCAGTCCATTGGTTTCTGTCCACCACTCTGCCGCTAAGATCATCTTCCTGGCTCGCTGCTCTGACCATGTTACTCCGCTTCTGAAATCTCTTCATTGGCTTCCAATTCACTTCAGAATCCAATATAAACTTCTCCTGTTGACCTTCAAAGCTTTTCACGGTCTAGCTCCTTCCTATCTCTCCTCTCTCATCTCACACTATTTCCCCGCTCGTGCTCTTCGCTCCTCTGATGCCATGTATCTCGCCTGCCCTAGGGTCTCTACTTCCCTTGCTCGGCTTCGTCCATTTTCCTCTGCTGCCCCTTACGCCTGGAACGCTCTTCCGGAACATCTGAGATCCACAAGTTCAATCGCAGCTTTTAAAGCTCAGCTAAAAACTTTTCTTTTTCCTAAAGCTTTTAAATCTTGATGCTGCCTGGACTTTATACTGTTAGTTTTACCCTACCCTGTGCCTGTTTACCCTACCCAGTGCTTGTTTGCATTCTCTTCCCCTCCTTATTGCTTTACTATGATTTTATTAGATTGTAAGCCTATGCGGCAGGGTCTTGCGATTTTCTGTTTTACTCTGTACAGCACCATGTACATTGATGGTGCTAAATAAATAAATAAATAAATAAATATAATAATAATAATAATAATAATAATAATAATAATAATAATAATAATAAAAAATCCTGGTTGCCCTCCTCTGAACACGCTCCAGCTTGAACACGCTCCACGCTTCCTCTGGGAAGAATTTACTCCAGTCAACAAAAACAAGGCTGACAACTAGTACCCAGAGGACCTTTTCCTCTGCCGCGCCCAGATTATGGAATGACCTGCTGGGAGAGATTCGCCAACTTAACAGTCTTCCGGATTTTAAGAAAGCTATAAAGACTGATCTCTTCCGGCAGGCCTACCCAGTTGAATTTTAAGATGCCTTTTAATAATGTGCTACTTTTAATAATGTATTCGTTTTAAATGTTTTAATTATGTGTATTTTATGGTGTTTGCATTTGTGTTGTACCCCACCTCGATCCGGAGGGAGAGGCGGGTTATTATTATTATTATTATTATTGTTGTTGTTGTTGTCAGTTTCCTCAAAAGGCATCCGCATATAAATCTGATGTGCGCCCATAAATAAATGTGTGTGTGTATGTATTTGTTCAATGATTTTGCACATAAATCTTATATAGCTGAGAAATGTATTATGCTCATTTCAGCAAGGAGTAACACTATAATCCTATACATGTCTACTCAGGAGTAAATTTCATTAAACTCAACATGCCTTGCTCCCATATGGGTGGGGATAGAACTGAAGCTTAAGTTGGAAAGCCACCTAAGATAAACAAGACAACTCTGCACAGACTTAGATTGGTTCCATTCCTGATGGTTGCCGCTTGGAAACTCTGACCCATTTGAGCTCTTGGTGAGGCTGGACACCTGAGCAAGGCAGCACTGTAAAAAATGGCCCATACTAGTTGCATTTCAGCATGATAAAAATTCACCCCAGAGTGGTTCAGAAGTGGTGCAAGCCCTACATGATTGTATTATGTCACAACTATATTCATATAACACATGGTTAATCATCATATGGGACTAATCCAGCATAGATTGCTGCCCCATGCAATTACTCTTCCATTCATAAAGCTACAAAACATCTTTCCTCCTGGGTAATAATTCAGAGGGAAGTGGACATGGTCAGGCCAAGTCTCTTCCAAGCAGGCCAACTCCGGTTTCTTAAGCAGGAGTCTGGAAAGTCGGAAACTGGACAGCTCCCAATGCATTCTGCTGGCTGGAGCTCTCTCTTATTGCAATGAAGAAGATATTGTCTCAGCAGAAAGCTCAAGCCATCTGAAGCCTTATGTAGGTTGACATGGTCTGTGCTATAGTAGGCCCCACCTCCATGGAGGAGGTGGCTGTGTTTCTTTAAAGGGCTATGCCTGATTTGGTATCCATTGACTTCTGCAAGGTTGAGGAGGTGGAGATGTTGTTGTGGACTTGTCTTCCGAGTCCAAGGCTATTAGGGGCACATCCTCCGGCCAAGAGGGCATAGGAGAAGGTACAGGTGGTTCTCCCCTCTGGGGAGCAGTCTGTGCCTCATTCTACTCTGAGTCTTCTTCTAAGTACCACTTGCCCCTGGGTGCAGGTCCATGATACATCTCATGTATGCACACTTCCTGTTTTATTTCTTATGTTCACTGCTCTGGAATATATTTTAGATATAGATTGGTATATAAACATTGTAAATTAAATAAATAAATAAACAAACAATCTCCTGGAAAGCGTGCAATGCCTTTCTACTGTGTCAACTCTTCCAAAATTTCAAAGACAGACAATACTGGAGAAGAAACCGTTTTTCCTATACCTAGAAATGCCATATCTTCCCTATGGGGCTGGCAACTTTCTGAGACAATGGGCTATAAAGCTTTGACATTTTTATGATTAAACAATGTCTCTTTGGTAATCTCTTTTGATATATGAAGCAGTTCTTATTACTCTTGTAACATTATTTGCACTGGAACTAAGGCACATCACTGAGGAGGGGGTTCTATATCCTCCCCAACTGTACAGATTCAAAGTATGGCCCAGACTACTCACTTATTGCGATGAAGAAGGAAGGAGCCTTTTCAACCCCCCCCCCAACAGTCTCTGACTCACAAAGGGGTGGGGGAGAATGACTTGGGGAGGTGGTGGGCTCTCCCACACTAGAGACCTTCAAGAGGCAGCTGGACAGCCATCTGTCAGGGATGCTTTAGGGTGGATTCCTGCATTGAGCAGGGTGTTGGACTCGATGGCCTTGTAGGCCCCTTCCAACTCTGCTATTCTATGATTCTGTGAATGTTTTTCTGTTCCACCGATTTGGGGATGGGTGTTGGAGTCCTTGATTCTGGCTTCACCTGACCTAAATAGCCCCATCGTTTATTGTCCTATTAAGCGGCAATTTAAATTAACCAGCTGAGACGAGAAAAGTCTCAGCTGAGACGAGAAAAGTGGATTCCTGCATTGAGAAGGGGGTTGGACTCGATGGCCTTAGAAGCCCCTTCCAACTCTACTATTATATGATTCTATGAATTAAAATGGCACCTCCATATTAGGCATTTCATGTTCGTATACACTACACACCACATATTACAAGCACATTCAGTGCTGGGACCCTGCTTTTGCCTTCATTTTCTTAGATCAGCCTGGGTCATCTTTATACATATGTAATTCACAGTCTCCTCTATGTCCCACCACAATGGTCATGCCAGAATGTCCCCTTGATCATGCCATAGTAATCACATGCCTTTGTAATTGAACAGCACTTTTCCTCAGTGCTCAAAGTGCTTCATTCAGCAAAGTGCTCCACATACATTTATCAAAGCTATAAAAGAAACGAATTATATTATTCCTAATTTATAGATTGGTGTGAAGCCCAAAAGACAGCAGTTTTTTCAAGGCCACCCAAAGAGTTCCGAGCTGAATCAAGATCTTAGCTGGGAATGATGTGCTATCAACCAGTAGCAGAGGCAGTAAGCCTATGTACACCAGTTGCTGGGGAACATGGGTGGGAGGGTGCTATTACACTCAACGTGTCCTGCCTGTGTGAACAGAATGCTGGACTAGATGGGCCCTTGGTCTGATCCAGGATGGCTCCTGTTATATTCTTAACTTCTAGTTTAATTACATTCTATGTTTCAGAGTGGCAGCTATGGCTATGGGGATGCCATAGCTGCCACTGGTACAAGCAGGGAAACCCACAATCTAATGCTAACTTGACATGTGCTAAGGACTGCTGGATCTTTCTGCAGAGAGAAGTGGAGGGATAGCTTATTATACAGGATACCATTTTGGGAGGCATCCCCATTAATTGTGTGATATGCAAAAACGCTGTGATAGTTTGCTTGTGCCTTTGTGGCAATGAAAATGGTGCCTCCTTATTACACCATGACACCTTAGGCATTTCTTGTTTATTTACACTACACACCACAAATAACAAGCAAACTCAGTGCTGGGACCAAGTATTCCTGACACCGGTATTACTGAGCTGAGAATCTCCATGTCTTTGGGGTCAGCAGGTAGAACCTTTTGCCTTATAGTGCCATAGAGTTCTCCTACCAATTAGATCAAAATCACTGTTATTGGATGGCAAAAAGGCCATATCAAAATAATCTCTGTCTACCTGTTCCAAAACAGACCAAAAAATAAGGCGACATTAAACAAGGCTCCTTTACTGTGAGGTCTAAGAGGTAATCAAAGTCATTTCACTGACAACTAAAAGGCGAAGCTCCATCTAGAAAGTCAAAAGGACAGATATTTAATCATCTGAGCCTGAATCTTATGCGTTCCTGGACCATTCCGAATTCGCTGGGGATCTACAAAAATCATTAGAAAAAACATTACGCTGAGAAGAAAGGTAAAATTGTCTTTCAGGCCTCATACCTTTTACACAAATTATAATAAATTGTGTAACAGATACCACAGTCAAAAGGGCACACGAAGATTAGAGAGAGCACGGTGGTCTTTCAACTCTAAGCTTGCTCCTGCAATCCTGGCCTAATAATTCATTTGTCTGCAGACCGAAGTTCCAAGCACGTGACTTTGGGGGGTATTTTATTTTTTAATAAATCATTGTTGGCCGGTAAGAAAATGAAAATGAAATCCTGTTCACACCGGTGACCCCCTTTGCATTTAGCAATCTCGCTTGTCCAATGACAGTCACATCCAGGTTGCTCAGATGCAGATAAAATCAATAGGGATGTGATTAGACAAGCAGACGGACGACAACGCGCACATGGACAGGTCACCATTTGAGATGATGAATAGTCCTCTATCAACCAACAGTCCCCTCTGATGCTAACATTTACTATAATCTTATTTGGGCAGCGATTTATCTTTCTTGTGCCTGATCAATAAAGATGAACACAACAGTTGTAAGGATCGATTGCAATTTTTTATCATTTTAAAGCATGAAGGCCCATTTCTGACACAAAGGCAATATTCTTAGAGTACTTGTTTGGCTTTTTCTTTCTTTCTAAAATCTGCCTTTGGAGCAATCAGCTGAGCTGCTACACATGTTGAGAGGCATTAATCCGACTGCAGACTATCAAGCCACCATTTATCAACTTAGGTCCAGTTTAGCATGACTTTCAAGTGTCACCGTTTCCACTTGAAATTGTGTAGGCATGCCTACGCACAAACACGCATGTAATGGGCAAATGGGACTCCCCCCCCCCCCCATCTAACCATCTTTTCAAAGACAAAATCCAAAACTACACAAACACTGGCTAGAAATGCTTGCTTTAACAGGCTGATTAGGAAGTACATTACTATACAGTCTTCTAACTACTGGCAGAGAAACTGCTTTTCTCGTCTCAGCTGGTTAATTTAAATTGCCGCTTAATAGGACAATAAACGATGGGGCTATTTAGGTCAGGTGAAGCCAGAATCAAGGACTCCAACACCCATCCCCAAATCGGTGGAACAGAAAAACATTCACAGAATCATAGAATAGCAGAGTTGGAAGGGGCCTACAAGGCCATCGAGTCCAACACCCTGCTCAAGGCAGGAATCCACCCTAAAGCATCCCTGACAGATGGTTGTCCAGCTGCCTCTTGAAGGCCTCTAGTGTGGGAGAGCCCACAACCTCCCTAGGTAACTGATTCCATTGTCGTACTGCTCTAACTGTCAGGACGTTTTTCCTGCTGTCCAGCCGGAATGTGGCTTCCTTTAACTTGAGCCCGTTATTCCGTGTCCTGCACTCTGGGAGGATCGAGAAGAGATCCTGGCCCTCCTCTGTGTGACAACCTTTTATGTCTTTGAAGAGTGCTCTCACGTCTCCACTCAATCTTATCTTCTCCAGGCTAAACATGCCCAGTTCTTTCAGTCTCTCCCATTTTCTACATGTGGTATACAAACAGGAGGCGGAGTTCTAAAGATAGAACGGGATGTGCAAAGAATTCCAAGTGTGCAAGGGGCAGAGTGCTTTCAGCCTGTCTTTCTGTATGCACAACGCACACACAGAGCTTCACACACACTGGGCTGAAAGCCAAGTTTGAAATCTCCCAAATTTTAGATGGGTTTGCAGGGTGAACTGGAGCAAACCAGTGCTGGCCAAAATGCCACATGTTACCAGGTGGAATATATTTTGGGAGCATAGAACGGGAAAGTATGTAAGGTCCACTTTAGAAATATACCTTTCAGCATTGGCAGCTGGCACAAAACAAAACCACATGGGTCCTCTTCTTTTTAGGGAACGCTCTGTGTGAAGCAGCGTCCCACTCGGTAGCTGCCCGTTTGACGTTTGTTTCATAACTACAAAGGTAAGCCAATTTTCTAGCAATTTCCATTATAGTACATTATGAAAATTAGATGTTGACACAATAAAAGCAAAACTAACAAGGAAAAAAATAACAATGGCATGTAGTTACTACAAAAGGCTCAACACTGGAATATTAAATCCACATTCTTTCAATAGGCGGTTGTATGTTGGAAAGAGAAAAACAGATAAACATTCTGCTTTCTTTCACTTTGATGGGACTTGAGGCTGTAGGCGGGGGGGGGCAACTGGCTGCCCTTGAAATGTTTTGGTCTACATCTTTCAGCATTCCATATAGGCTGGGGATGATGGGAGTCGAAGTCAAGTGTCCCCCATCTTGTAACTGTGCATTTGGTTTCTTTTTCCTCGGTGTAGAACTTGGCATTTCTCCCTATTCAATTTCATTCTGCTTTTTTCAGCCCAGCCTATCAAGATCACTTTGAAGATTGCTTGGCTCAGCAATACTACAAGCGAGAAGGATCTTGGAATCGTTGTAGATCACAAGCTGAATATGTGCCAACAGTGTGATGATGATGATTTATTACATTTATATCCTGCCTTTTTTTCTCCAAAGAACCCAAGGTGGAGTACATAATCCTCCTCCTCTCCATTTTATCCTCACAACAGCAACCCTGCGAGGTAGGTTGGGCTGAGAGTCTGTGACTGACCCAAAGTGGGTTTCCATGGCTGAGTGGGGAATAGAACTCAGATCTCTTGACTCCTAGTCCAATACTTTAGCCACTACACCACACTGGCTCTCCAGTGATGTGCCTGCAAAAGAAGAAAATGCTATTTGGAGATGCATTAATAGAAGTATAGCTTCTAAATCGTGCGAGGTACTGGTTCCCCTCTATTCGGCACTGGTTAGGCCTCATCTAGAGTATTGAGCAAACAGTGCGATAGGGCTGCAAGAAAGGCAAATGCTATTTTGGGCTGCATTAAGAGAAGTATCGCTCCCGAATCACGTGAGGTACTGGTTCCTCTCTATTCGGCCCTGGTTAGGCCTCATCTAGAATATTGCGTCCAGTTCTGGGTACCACACTTCAGGAAGGATGCAGACAAGCTGAAGCGTGTTCAGAGGAGGGCAACCAGGATGATCAGGGGTCTGGAAACAAAACCCTATGAGGAAAGATGGAAAGAACTGGGCATGTTTAGCCTGGAGAAGAAAAATTTGAGGGGAGACATGATAGCACTCTTCAAATACTTGAAAGGTTGCAACAGAGAGGAGGACCAGGATCTCTTCTTGATCCTTCTAGAGTGCAGGACATGGAATAATGGGCTCAAGTTACAGGAAGCCAGATTCCAGCTGGACATTAGGAAAAACTTCCTGACTGTTAGAGCAGTACGACAATGGAACCAATGACCTAGGGAGGTGGTGGGCTCTTCCACACTAGAGGCCTTCAAGAGGCAGCTGGACAGCCATCTCTCAGAGATGCTTTAAGGTGGATTCCTGCATTGAGCAGGGGGTTGGACTCAATAGCCTTATAGACCCATTCCAACTCTACTATTATGATGTTTAATTTCATAACTAGAACTTTCATTGGCTAATATCTAGTAATGCTAAAGAAAATTAAAACCTTTCATCAAAGGACGTACCTATTTCACAAGCCTTGTAGCTATTCACTCAACCATCTAATTTGCATGTAATTGAAGCACATTCCGTTAATACAAACGTTCTCACCCTTCAGCACATGCTTAGACGTACAATGATATTTAAACATCTTATTGATGACAAGATGCCTAATCAAAGCCAGCCGTGTTTACAACTTTTCCTTCCTTGACACCCTGTACCTGTGATGCTTCATATTACAAATTTTACCCTCACTAAGTTACTAATGTTTGCGATTCCTCAGTACTCCGAAGGCCCTCTGTCATCTTGTGCTGCTTTCAGGAGGTTCTGGAGGCTTAATTGGCAAGCGAGAACTTTGCATTGTTCCCTCTCCAATAATACTGGTACTCCAGACTGTGAGCACGCATTAGCAGAAACGGCACATAACAATGCGAGGAGTCTACTGAATTCTCTCCCACAGGACACCAGCTGCTTCTGCACATTCAAAACTGCCCGAAAAACTTTTCACTTAAATTGGTCACCTCTGCAGGCGAATTTATAGGACGATGAACATTATTCTACAATGGCTTACACCCCAGTATCCCAAGGGGCCTTTCTCCTCTGCACTGTTCAGGGATTTGCAAGATCAATGGACCAAGTCTTGAGGTTGCCATCCTGGCAGGACAGCCAAGCCGCAGAGTTAATTGTTGGCGGCTGCCCCAATGTAACAGAACTCTCTATCCAGGCAACTTAATTAAGAAATCTTGGCCAAAAATCTTTTGGAAGCGTTGTATGGCATTTCTGCTTTGGGCAGATTTGACAGAGCTCGAAGGCTAAGTAAACTGGGGAGAAACCGACGTAAACTACAATGAACTCCTTCAAAGAAAGGTGGGATTGAAAGGTGACTAATGAAGTCACGAAGAGTCGGAAGCGACTGAACGAATAAACAACACAATGGTGCTGAATCACTACTTGCAAGAAGTTGGGCTTTTAAGAACCATGTTTTTACAATTATATCTTCTATTTGAATTCTAACCAAAGGAAGTCCATCCACCTTTCAGTAATCCATCTAAGGTATGGTCAGCGAGATGTCCCTGACAAGCTCACAAGCAAATCTCTCCACTTCTATATCGAAGGCATACATATAAGAACATAAGACGTGCCATGCTGGATCAGACCAGGGGTCCATCTAGTCCAGCACTCTGTTCACACAGTGGCCAACTGTGAACCGCCCAAAGAGCTTCGGCTATTGGGCGGTATAAAAATGTAATAAATAAATAAATAAACAAACAAACTAGCCATCGGCCAGGGATCAACAAGCAGGACATGGTGCAACAGCACCCTCCCACCCGTGTTCCCCAGCAACTGGTGCACGCAGGCTTACTGCCTTGAATACTGGAGATAGCACACAACCATCATCCATGGCTACCAGGATGATCAGGGGTCTGGAAACAAAGCCCTATGAAGAGAGACTGAAAGAACTGGGCTTGTTTAGCCTGGAGAAGAGAAGATGGAGGGGAGACAGGATAGCACTCTTCAAATACTGAAAAGGTTGTCACACAGAGGAGGGCCAGGATCTCTTCTCGATCCTCCCAGAGTGCAGGACACGGAATAACGGGATCAAGTTAAAGGAAGCCAGATTCCAGCTGGACATCAGGAAAAACTTCCTGACTGTTAGAGCAGTACGACAATGGAATCAGTTACCTAGGGAGGTGGTGGGCTCTCCCACACTAGAGGCCTTCAAGAGGCAGCTGGACAACCCTCGGTCAGGGATGCTTTAGGGTGGATTCCTGCCTTGAGCAGGGGGTTGGACTCGATGGCCTTGTAGGCCCCTTCCAACTCTGTTATTCTATGATTCTATGATTCTATGATCAGGGCTAGTAGCCATGGATAGCCTTTGCCTCCAGGAACTTATCAACCCCCAAGCAATGCACTCCCTGTTCGTTCCCTGCACATCCCTACATCTATGTGAAGAGAAGCAGAGCTGGAGCACGTTAAGGCCTGCAATCTCCCACTCAACTGTTTGCGAACAATCCCAAGGAAAATGGTGGCTAGCGGAGGGGGGGAAAGATGAGAAAGAACGCAGCGTGCAGCACAACAGAACCAGCCAGGCATTGAAACTGCTGCTCCCACGCTCCCCGCAACCAAAACCATTCACGAACTTCTGCCATTCCATCTTGCATGGGCAGCTGTGCGTCGTCCCAAGACCAGGCATCTCCAAAGCTGTGCCAGTATTTAGCATCTCTCCCCTTTTCTCTACCAGACATCGAATCTCTGCGTGTCAGTGCCAAGCCCACATGGCTCCAATTCACATCTGGTTCACATCAAGCCTCTCCTACCTGCTGCAACAAAGGCCTGCCGACTCAAGACCCCTTGCTCTCAGAGATCCCATGGCTTCTTTCTTCACTATCCGACTATTCGCTATTTTCTAGGCTTTTTTCATTCCTTGTCTTCACTTCTCTGATCTTTTTTAAAAAAAAAATATGAAAGGAAGTCCTATAATCTTCATGACAGCTTCCTATTCAGCATGATTTCCTCACTCAGCTTCCCAATTACCCTCCTCTCCTGTTCTCCTAGTCCTCCTGTCCCTTCAGCTCCCATTATCCACCCCAGTAACTTCCATATTTACCTGTTGGTAATTCATCCATAATCCTCTCTGCTCTCTTTTATTCAGACGACCTCCTCCTCCACCTCCTCCTCCTCCTCCCCATTTCCCTGCGAAGCCAATATTTCATGTTCTTTTTCTGGGCACTGGGGAAAAAAAATCCTCAACACATCCAGAGGCATACAGGCATGTAAATGTCACCTGTGTACATCCCAGACGCAGGGCTCTTTGCACGCAAGCCCTACTGACCCAGGAGTAATATTCCCTGTTAGCTTTCACGTCCACTTTCTCCTCCCAAAGCAAGTTTTGAACCCACGTGGTCGCCAAGAAAATTTGAAAGGAAAAAGGGCGTCCACTGAACCCTGAGAAATAAAACCATGGGAATGGGATCACTAGGCGTTGCACAACCCCCTGACCCCACCTTAAACCCAACACTCACCCGCACCCACCAATTGCCGTCCTGCTTGCCCCTTTTGAAGTGCGAAGGCATTCCATCTGTCAGGGATGCTTTAGGGTGGATTCCTGCATTGAGCAGGGGTTTGGACTCGATGGCCTTGTAGGCCCCTTCCAACTCTGCTATTCTATGATTCTAAAAACATCTATTTCTGTTTTATTGACTATTCTAAAGCCTTTGACTGTGTGGATCATAACAAACTGTGGCAAGTTCTTGGTGGTATGGGGATACCAAGTCATCTTGTCTGCCTCCTGATGAATCTGTATAACGAACAAGTAGCAACGGTAAGAACAGACCACGGAACAACGGACTGGTTTAAGATTGGGAAAGGAGTACGGCAGGGTTGCATACTCTCACCTTACCTATTCAACTTGTATGCAGAACACATCATGCGACGTGCTGGGCTTGATGAATCCAATCATCAAGTTAAAATCGCAGGAAGAAACATTAACAACCTCAGATATGCAGATGACACCACTTTGATGGCTGAAAGCGAGGAGGAGCTGAGGAGCCTTATGACAAAGGTGAAAGAAGAAAGTGCAAAAGCTGGGTTGCAGTTAAACCTCAAAAACCCCAAGATTATGGCATCCAGCTTGATTGATAACTGGCAAATAGAGGGAGAAAACGTGGAGGCAGTGACAGACTTTGTATTTCTGGGCACAAAGATTACTGCAGACGCTGACTGCAGCCAGGAAATCAGAAGATGTTTACTTCTTGGGAGGAGAGCAATGACAAATCTTGATCAAATAGTTAAGAGCAGAGACACCACACTGACAACAAAGGTCCGCATAGTTAAAGCAATGGTATTCCCCGTAGTAATCTATGGCTGCGAGAGCTGGACCATAAGGAAGGCTGAGCGAAGGAAGATGGATGCTTTTGAACTGCGGTGTTGGAGGAAAATTCTGAGAGTGCCTTGGACTGCAAGAAGATCCAACCAGGCCAGAATCCAGGAAATTAAGCCAGACTGCTCACTTGAGGGAATGGTATTAAATGCAAAACTGAAGTACTTTGGCCACATAATGAGAAGACAGGACACCCTGGAGAAGAGGCTGATGCTAGGGAAAGTGGAAGGCAAAAGGAAGAGGGGCCGACCAAGGGCAAGATGGATGGATGATATTCTGGAGGTGACAGACTTGACCTTGGGGGAGCTGGGGGTGGCGACAGCCGACAGGAAGCTCTGGCGTGGGCTGGTCCATGAAGTCACGAAGAGTCGGAGGTGACTGAACGAATAAACAACAAACAAATTATTCTCTCCCGCCCAGATCCTCTAATTTGTGTTCAGGGGAACAACCACAGTTCAGTGACAGAGCATATGCATTGCATGCGGAAGGGCCCAGGTTCAACCACTAGTACCTCAAGTTAAAAAGATTTCAGAAAGCAACACAGGGAGGAGAGGTTCTGCCAGGCAAAGAGGACAGCAGTGGTTCAGTTGAGAAGCGATCTGGAATAATACATGGCTTGGGACCGCAATACCTGACAGAACGCCTCTCCCGACATGAACCTACCCGTACACTACGCTCAACATCTAAGGTCATAGCTATACCTAAGTTTTGTCCCTGGATTGTCCAGGGGTCAAACCTGTTCATCTAGGTGACACACAGGGGATCCAGTGCTCAGGCAGGGGCGAACCCTGGATGATCCCAGGATAAACCTTAGGTCTAGCTGTGGCCTAAGAGTCTTCCTCCGAGTGCCTCCTCCGAGGGAGGCTTGGAGGATGGCAACAAGGGAGAGGGCCTTTTCAGTGGTGGCCCCCCGACTGTGGAATGATCTCCCCACTGAGGCTCGCCTGGCGCCAACGCTGTTATCTTTCAGGAGCCAGGTCAAGACTTTTCTCTTCTCCCAGGCGTTTAACGTCATTTAACAACATATGCTAAGTTTGTTTTTTAATGGACCCCAGAACTGTTGTTTTTTTAAATGGATACTGTTGTTTTTATACTGTTGTTTTTATGTTTCTGATTGTTTTTATGTTTCTGATGGTTTTTAAATTTTGTATACTTTTTAATGTTTACTGTTTTAACTTGTGTGAACCGCCCAGAGAGCTTCGGCTGTGGGGCGGTATATAAATGTAATAAATAAATATAAATAAATAAACTTCGTATGTTCATATCTGCAGAATTCCAGACTAACACATCTGGGCTAAATGATGTCAGTGGAGGTGGACTAAGTGTTAACTATCAGGGAAGCGCTATAGGCCTAAAACCAGTTAGCAGTTCCTTTGCACCTGTTCATTTTCTATTTCCAGTAATTCCCTTCAGCATGAACAGCAGGCCAGGAAAAAACACACCTCCATATATTCAGTGACTGTTTCATGTGTAAGGATGGTCAGCGAAGAAGAATTGTGAAGGAAGAACTATCAGAACCTGAGGGTGAGTTATTAGGTAAAATTGTGCAGTAGATGCAATATTTAGGTAGTTGGAATATAAAAAGAGCCCAATGACATTTACCACTTATTATCAATTTCTATTTTTATTTTATTATTTTTTTAAAGTTTGACATTTCATTTTCTTGTTAAAATTTGCAGCACCAACCTGGACAGGTTGCGTGCATTTGAATTCAGTGAGAAACACCTCTACATACGGAGCTGTTCACAAGAGAGGGAGTTTGCAGATCTATTTCTGTCACCTGTATATGGCAACGCTCACATTCAATGAATGCACATTGAACCCCATAACAACTTATGCTGCAGAAAGGAGAATAAGGGATTATTCTCTTCCAAATAAAGCAACCAGCACCTCAGCTACTAAGCGTTCCCAAACAGCCTTGCATGCAAGAAAACTCAAGATGAACAGAAAATTACCTGGATTAAAAGGAACTATATAGATAAATGGATTTACAATTCTGCCTGGTTTTGATATTCTATTGCTTGGTGTTTTATCAATTTGTTTAAAATGCTAAGATTAGAATCACAGAATCATAGAAAAGTAGAGTTGGAAGGGGCCTAAAAGGCCATCGAGTCCAACCCCCTGCTCAATGCAGCAATCCACCCTAAAGTATACTTGATAGATGGTTGGTCAGCTGCCTCTTTGAAGGCCTCTAGTGTGGGAGAGCCCACCACCTCCCTAGGTAACTGGTTCCATTGTCGTACTGCTCTGTCAGGAAGTTTTTCCTGATGCCCAGCTGGAATCTGGCTTCCTGTAACTTGAGCCCATTATTCCGTGTCCTGCACTCTGGGAGGATCGAGAAGAGGTCCTGGCCCTCCTCTGTATGGCAATCTTTATATTATATTATTATTATATTATTACATTGGATATTCACCAGGTATAAGAGGTAGGATCTCAAGAGACGGCACTGGTTGGGGAAGGGGAGAGAGAATAAAGGAAAAAACAACGCCAAGTGTCCTGTTCCAGCTGGACTGGTTTCATTTCATTTTAAGTAAACATCTTTGCATTTTATGAATTTAGTGAGTCATTTTGAGGACTTCAGCTGAAAAGTAGGATACATATTCATTTGTTTGTTCATTCATTCAATCGATCCATAAAAGAACTTATTTTGGAAACTTACAGCACAATGCTGTACATGTTTACTTGGAAGCAAGTTCCACCATGTTCAATGTAAGGAAGTGTGCATAGGACGGCAGCCCAACAGTGCCTGACATGAAGATGGCCAGATGGCCAGAATGATGGCTCTGCTTTGGCAAGTCAACAGAAAGCCAACAAAAAGCATCTTATGAGGCTCAGGTTCTCTCTCCTATATCACGTTCCCATAAAAACAAGACAGCATTTAAAAAGAAAGAAAGAAAAAAGTTTGTGTACATTGGCAGAGCCAAAGGTTGTGGCATCCATGCACTGATCATCATTGGGTGAGCCTACACTGCAGAGAAGTCGGCTGGGACCAATCCTATGAAGCCAACTGAGTCTAGATAGACTAGAAAATTTAGTCATTCATCACATTTGGACTCTACCCTGAGCAGCATACATTGATGTTTTCCCCTTATGATCCTCGCAACGACTCTGTGAGGCACATTAGGCTAAACCAATGTTCCGCAGAGGGTCATCCAATGAACGTTATGCTTTAGTGCAGCCTTCCTCAACCTGATGCCTTCCAGATGTTTTGGACTTCAACTCTGACCAGACCCAGCTAGCACAGCCAATGGTCACAGATCGCCTTCTCCCGGACAATCCACCCCGCACACTCAGGTCATAGAATCATAGAATCATAGAATAGCAGAGTTGGAAGGGGCCTACAAGGCCATCGAGTCCAATGCAGGGATCCACCCTAAAGCATCCCTGACAGATGGTTGTCCAGCTGCCTCTTGAAGGCCTCTAGTATGGGAGAGCCCACAACCTCACCAGGCAACTGATTCCATTGTCGTACTGCTCTAACAGTCAGGAAGTTTTTCCTGATGTCCAGCTAGAATCAGGCTTCCTTTAACTTGAGCCCGTTATTCCGTGTCCTGCACTCTGGGAAGATCGAGAAGAGATCCTGGCCCTCCTCTGTGTGACAACCTTTTAAGTATTTGAAGAGTGCTATCATGTCTCCCCTCAATCTTCTCTTCTCAGGCTGAACATGCCCAGTTCTTTCAGTCTCTCTTCATAGGGCTTTGTTTCTAGACCTCTGATCATCCTGGTTGCCCTCCTCTGAACACGCTCCAGCTGTCATCATATTATGCATATTATCATATTATGCCATCCCATACTATAGAGGGCACCAGGCTGGGGAAGGCTGGTGTAATGGATAGAGGGGAAGGAGAGGGGAGTTAATCTGAGCCAGCTCTATTGCACTGCACTATTTCCAATATAACACAGGATTTACTTTTCCTAACAGTAACTCATGCTTCCTTCACGAAGCCTACATTGCTTCTTGCAGTACTTTAGTACATCCTTCAGTACTTCCTGAAAAAAACACTGGTTTGGGAGTTGATTTGCCAGAAGTCAAGCCTAGGCAGTTCCCCTAATCTATGGCATGCTGATAAAGGCAACTAGAAGATCTTCAGTATTCAAGGCAATAAGCCTGTGTGCACCTGTTGCTGGGGAAGATGGATGGGAGGGTGCTGTTGCACCATGTCCTGCCTTGTTCATCTCTGGCCGATGGCTGGTTGGCCACTGTGTGAACAGAGTGCTGGACTAGATGGACCCTTGGTCTGATCCATCATGGCACTTCATATGTTCTTAATGGCTACTAGCCCTGATGGTTGTATGCTATCTCCAGTATTGGAGGCAGTAAGCCTGTGTGCACCAGCTGCTGGGGAACATGGGTGGGAGGGTGCTGTTGCACCATGTCCTGCTTGTTCATCCCTGGCCGATGGCTGGTTGGCCACTATGTGAACAGAGTGCTGGACTAGATGGACCCTTGGTCTGATCCAGCATCAGGGTGCTTCTTATGTTCTTATGACAGCAGGTGGACGTACCAAGAAATATTCCAGCACAATAGCAGAAAAGGTGAGAACCGAGTCTTTCGTTGGCTCTGAGTTCCTTCGCTTTTGAGAGCGAGTGTCTTTTGCAGTATCAGTTTGCTGCAGTTTGTGTGTCTAGTTATGTATGGAGAAGTAATACCATGGGAATATATGATACACAATAACGAAGGGTTAAATTCAGAAATTTGGTGGGGGGAGGCTGTGAAACAAGATTTCAAAAAGTGGCAGGGGAGTCACTATTCATTTCAAAAGGGGATGATTATCTTCCCATATTTCAAAGGAAAGGCCTTTTGAAAGATCTGGCACGGAAATATGCATCTGAATAGAGGCATATTGAAAAGCCCTAGCTTTCAGGTATAATGGTTCTCAGTGAGAATGCTCATATGCTACACAACTTGATTCCCTGTGGCACATTTTAACACAGCTGAACACACCATCAGACCTGCATTATCACCCTTGCCCGGCCTACAAAAACCAGTGGTTCATTACATTTCTACACTCCCCCCCCCCCCCCCCGCTTGCAGCCCTCTAACGACTATAGCAAATTCCCCATAAAAATACTGGGGAAGCTTTATTCCTTTGGTGCAGATAACCTTATCTGAGGCCCACATTAAAAACCAAGAAAATAAAAAGAGTTGGAGATGTTTAATTCCATAAAAGTGGGATACAGCAAGATCAGCAGCTAATGTGAGTCATATGGGTTGTTAAAATATTAGTGTAACACCCTCCTGAGATTTATGGGGAAAATGTACACACATACACCAGTACTACACACACACACACACACACACTTCAGTTCTAACCTGTGTATAGAAGCAGGTATAACAATTCAAAGTCAAGCCATTCACTGGTTTTTCTTTTCTAAAACTGTGCTCTACAAAAGCCATCACAGGAATGTATCAAAGAGGTTTAGGACTAACTTCTTCACCAATACCAGCCTTTTGTGTTATTTTCTTTCCATTCACAACCCACCCTGCATCTCCGTGTCTGGGCTGTACCACGTCGCACTGTGAGCCTAGACAGACCTCCGTACTAAAGATTCCCTGCACACAGGAAATGACATCTCAAGAAAGAGGTTCTAGCCTAGACCTCTTCCTGACATGATTGCTTTTCATAGAATCATGGAATCATAGAATAGTAGAGTTGGAAGGGGCCTACAAGGCCATCGAGTCCAACCCCCTGCTCAATGCAGGAATCCAACCTAAAGCATCCCTGACAGGTGGCTGTCCAGCTGCCTCTTGAAGGCCTCTAGTGTGGGAGAGCCACAACCTCCCTAGGTAACTGATTCCATTGTCGTACTGCTCTAACAGTCAGGAAGTTTTTCCTGATGTCCAGCCAGAATCTGACTTCCTGTAACTTGAGCTTGTTATTCCGTGTCCTGTACTCTGGGATGATTGAGAAGAGATCCTGGCCCTCCTCTGTGTGACAACCTTTCAAGGATTTGAAGAGTGCTATCATGTCTCCCCTCAATCTTCTCTTCTCCAGGCTAAACATGCCCAGTTCTTTCAGTCTCTCTTCATAGGGCTTTGTTTCCAGACCCTTGATCATCCTGGTTGCTTTTAATGTGTTCGTTTGGCGTGCCAAGCATTCAGACAAACCAGACCAGTCACACATTCATTTGAGAACCAAGTGAAGGCTGAATTGTGGGCCTCCACTTAATTGACAAATAAAACAGGAAGGCAAAAATATGGGAGCCAGAGGAGAAAAGAGGGAAGAGGTTGCAATATTCAAACCATCAGCCTTCCCCAACCTGGTACTGTCCAGAAAAATTGGACTGCAACTTCCATGTTTCCCAGACAGCATGGCTATTGGCTGGCTGGGAATGATAATCATTAATTCTTTTTTCTGCTTTTCAGGTCCTATAGGAAGCTCCCTTATCTCTGGGGCATAAAAAGTTGTTTTAAACATTTGTATAATAAGTTTTAGAAATCCACATATCATTTTCTCCCCTTCTGTTGAAGACCTTTTATGGTTGAAACGTGTTTGGGGTTTTTGTTTGATGTTTGTTGTGTGTAGACCGTTCTGCTTAAATTTTAAACGTACGTATTTGTTTTAAGATAAAAAATATTTTTCTACTAACAATGAGATTTTATTTTACTATCAGGGACTGGCCGACGAGACCACATCACGCCAGTCCTTTTCCAGCTTCATTGCCTGCCAGTCCAGGTCCGTGCCCGATTCAAAGTGCTGGTATTAACATTCAAAGCCCTAAACGACTTGGGGCCAGGCTATCTGAAGGAACGCCTCTTCCCATATGTACCTGCCCGGACTCTAAGGTCATCCTCAAGGGCCCTTCTCCGTGAGTCCTTGCCAAAGGAAGTGAGGCAGGTGGCTACCAGGAGGAGGGCCTTCTCTGCTGTGGCACCCCGGCTGTGGAATGAGCTCCCTAAGGAGGTTCGCTTGGCACCTACACTATATTCTTTCAGATGCCAGGTGAAGACCTTTTTATTCTCTCCGCATTTCAACAGTCTATAAATTCAATTTTAACTTGGCTGTTTTAAAATTTGTATTTTAAATTTGTATTTACGCACTGCTGTTGATTTTATCCTGGTGGTGCTTTTATATTGTATTTTTATATCATGTTTTTATACTATTTGTTTTATACTGAATGGTTTTAGTTTTTGTGAACCACCCAGGGCGCTTCGGCTATTGGGCAGTATAAAAATGCAATAAATAAATAAATAATCCACCCAGAGCTAGTTTGGGGATTTCACTCACAGCCCTACACCTACTTACAGGAGTGGTGAACCAGCAAACCCATCACCTGAAACAGATAGTCTCCGAATCACAGCTTACTGCTCAGTGAACCTAGAAGGCAGACCGACAAAATCCATCAACTGCCAAAGACACATGGCCTTCTCTTACAGCTTTGCCTCAGCAGTTCCCCATGGCTAGTGAAGAGACCTCTACTCAGCTGAAGACCAAGTTATTAAGAAATGGTTTGTCGTCTTAGATTGGATTGATCATTTGTTTCCCGAATTCCTTTTCCCATCATTTACTCATTATACGCCTCCTCCTGATGGGAGAGGACATTTATTAGCTCCCGCATTTATTGCGCTGGCAAACGGAAACACTCTGGCGGCAGATTTCCTGAGGGCTGACTCATTTATCTACTGGATAAGAGACTGAAGTTTTCTAAGGGGCAGAAAAATTAAAATATCACTCAGGCTGACAGCAGAGAAAATGAGTGTCTATATGCGGATGAGAAGGATGTTTGAGCTTTCAGTTTACAAGGCTATTGACTAAAGAGAGTTGGAAAATTGCACACAGATAAAACTCCCTGCATAATATCCTCACGCTGATGAATGAAAGGATGGAGGGCCACTGCCCAAAGATGAAGCGCATTTGGCAAGATCCAGAAATGGGGCCAGAGAACTTCTTGCGTGGAAAGCAAGGCCACTACCTTTTCCGTGACACACGTCCACACAACTGCTCAGGGCCACCAATGTTTTCAAAGTCCCCGCTGGACTATGGATACCCATTTCAAAAGGTACCAGGTCTCATGGAGACCTACCTCAAAAGATATAGCTGGTCATTTTTAACCAATATGTGAAATCCCTTGGTTTGGCTCTCTTTCATCCACTTTCCAAGAGCACTTAACCACTCCCTCTCCCAAGCATGAGATTTTTCCTTTATGCAAACCTACCTTTCGCTCCCCCCATGGTTAGCATGGTTAGCAATGTGACTGAATCTTCAACAATCAGAAAGGTCATGAACATTCTGTGACATCACAGCCCGTCAGCAAATGAGTGGAATGAGGAGAAGCATGTACCAGACAGCCAGGTTTTTTTTATTTATTTATTTTAGACTGTTATATATATAAAAAAAACACCTGCAGAACTAGGAAAAGGCAAATCAGCAGAGGACCCCAATTTGGCTGTTGGAGTGAAGGATATGCATCACTCTCCCAAACCTGCTTTTATATCCAAACAGCTCTAGAAATCTTGTAGAGGCTTACTAGAGTCTGTGGGAACCCCCTCATTCCTTTTCCTAAGTTAGAACCCTCAGCCACCTAAACTGTACGAGAGATCACAAGATCTTAAAACCATGACCCTAAGTAGTTGGGCAGTCAAGGGCAGATACATGCAGGAAGTACAGAAAAACAAGTAAATGATAAGTTGGGATGAGCCATTTTTCCATAAATAACCCAGTTCTTCATAGAATCATAAAATCATAGAATAGTAGAGTTGGAAGGGGCCTATAAGGCCATCGAGTCCAACCCCCTGCTCAAGGCAGGAATCCACCCTAAAGCATTCCTGACAGATGGTTGTCCAGCTACCTCTTGAATGCCTCTAGTGTGGGAGAGCCCACCACCTCCCTAGGTAACTGATTCCATTGTCGTACTGCTCTAACAGTCAGGAAGTTTTTCCTGATGTCCAGCTGGAATCTGGCTTCCTTTAACTTGAGCCCGTTATTCCGTGTCCTGCACTCTGGGAGGATCGAGAAGAGATCCTGGCCCTCCTCTCAATGGGGCTTGTCCAGTGCAACTTGGAAGTGCACTGTACCCATAACATAGCTACGAACGTAACTCAGGTCAGTCCATTTCCAACAAAAGGAAAAACCGGCTGGGATGGAAGGGAAGAGACCCATGATGTTCACATAAGAAACAAGAAAGGGTCGGAATTGGAAGAAACATGAACATTCCATGGCCTCACAGCCTGTCAGCAAATGAATAAAGAATAATCCAGGAGCTGTCCACCATAGCCTGCTCATGAATAAATGCTGCTCTTAATTTTCTGTCTGCACTAATCTTAATCTCCCTATTTTCCCTGGTAATTTGCCTTATTTTTTTTTCTTTTTAAGCATGAGCATATGCCCAAGAACTCAGAAGCAACTTTTCAGGAAGTGTTTCCTGCTCTAGCCAATGGCATTTTCATCCCTTCTAGCTTCACTCTGTTGAAGGCAGGGCTTTCATGTGGATAAAGCAATCAATGGCTATTAGTCATGATGGCTATATGTCACCTCCAGTAGGGTGTCCTGCTTGTGGGTTCCAGGTTGACAGCTGGTTGGCCACTATATTCAAACCGGCTTTAAGGCAGGATACGGAGTTGAGACAGCTATGGTCGCCTTAGTGGACGATCCCCGCATGAGTATTGACAGGGGGAGTGTGTCCCTGCTGGTACTTTTGGACCTTTCAGCAGCTTTTGATACCATCGACCATGGTATCCTTCTGGAACGCCCGAGGGGTTTGGGAATCGGGGGCACTGTGCTCTGGTGGTTCTGGTCCTACCTCTCAGGTAGATTCCAAATGGTGATGCTTGGGGATAGTTGCTCCTCAAAAAAGGAGCTGTTGTATGGCGTACCACAAGGTGCCATCCTATCCCCAATGCTGTTTAACATCTACATGAAACCGCTGGGAGAGATCATCCGGAGGCCTGGGGCGGGGTACTATCAGTATGCTGGTGACACCCAAATATATGTCTCTATGCCTTCAATAATAGCATCAGCTAAGGATAGTGTGTCTCCTCTGAATGAATGCTTGGAGGCGGTAACGGGCTGGATGAGGAAAAACAAACTGAAGCTGAATCCAGACAAAACAGAGGTGCTTGCTGTCAAGGGCTCTGACTTAGGTTTGGAGGTGTGTCAACCAGTTCTGGATGGGGCTACACTCCCCCTGAAAGACTGTGTTCACAGTTTGGGGGTGCTCCTGGATCCGTCGCTCCAAATGACAGCCCAGATGGACGCAACGGCCAGGAGTGCCTACTATCAGCTTCGGCTGATACGCCAGCTGCGCCCCTTCTTAGAGTCAGAAGACCTAAAGACAGTAGTGCATGCGCTGGTAACCTCAAGGCTTGACTTCTGCAATGCGCTCTACCTAGGGCTACCATTGTACCTAGTTCGGAAACTTCAACTAGTTCAAAATATGGCAGCCAGGTTGGTCACCAGTACATCTAGGGGTGAGCATATTACCCCAACATTAAAGTCACTCCACTGGCTGCCAATTCGTTTCCGGGCAAAGTACAAAGTGTTGGTCATTACCTTTAAAGCCCTAAATGGTTTGGGTCCAGGTTACCTGCAGGATCGCCTTCTCCCATACAGTCCGCCCCGCACACTCAGGTCCTCTGGGGTGAACTTACTTCAGTCAGCTAAAACTAGGCTGACATCAGTTTCCCAGAGGACCTTTTCTTCTGTCGCCCCCAGATTGTGGAACGGCCTGCCGGAGGAGATTCGTAAAATTAACTCTCTGTGTGATTTTAAGGCAGCTTTAAAGACTAGCCTTTTCCGGCAGGCCTATCCAGATCAATGTAAAATCAAGAATTTTTAAGATGTATTGATTCCTGTTCTAATGTTGTTCCCCACCTTGATCCAAAGGGAGAGGCGGGTAAGAAATAAATAAAATTATTATTATTATTATTATTATTATTATTATTATTATATGAATAGGCTGCTGGACTAGATGGACCCTTGGCTCTTATTTTCTTATTCCCTGTGCCAGTTTCTGGGAGCAGGAGGAAGTGATTGCATCATGCCCTGCTTGTGGGCTACCCATGTGCATTCAGTTGGCAACTGTGCAACCAGAATGCTGGGCTAAATAGATCTTTGGTGTGATCTAGCAAGGCTCTTCTGATATCCTTATGGATTGCAGTAGCAGGCAACGCAAATATGCATACTGCTGCCCACCCCCAAGCCTTTTCTTAAAATTCGAAACGAAAAAAAGGGAGACTTGCCATTTGCAAACAGCACCAAAAGCCCAACCAACACATCTCAAGAAGCAAGAGCTGCCTGGGTTATGTTTTCAGAAAAGTGGTATAAACAGTGTAGTCATAAGCAAAAGAAAACGTGGTGATTGATTCAGAGGCTTGGAAGGAAATTCCAACCAGATTAAGGTTGTTGTTTTTTCTTTAAACTCCCTGCTCATTTAACACAGCATCAAACATCCACGGCTGACTTGACAAATGTAAGTGAAGAGTGATACGGCAGCCTGAGAAATATTTTCAACAACTTGGTGTCCATTCCACCCAGCGCCAAACTCGGCGTGAAGGCAGCCAAGATATTGCTTTATGCACAAATCTGCCTGAAAGTCTTTCTGAGTTTAAAAAAGCTGTAAAGACGGATCTCTTCTGGCAGGCCTACCCAGTCGAATTTTAAGATGTCTTAAAAGATTTTAAGATTTTGATAATGTGTTGGTTTTTTGTTTTTAATCAGTTTTATGTATTTTATATTTTTGCATTCAATGTTGTAAGAAATTATATATATATATATATATATATATATATATATATATATATATATATATATATCACTGGCCATGAAAGTCAAAGAACTATGGCAACAGGAAAACGTCACAATTATTCCGTTAGTCACATCAGTCACTGGCATCACATCAAAAAACTATACAGAAAACCTTCAGAAACTGGGCCTATCAAAATACATCCACACCAACATCCAGAAAGCAGGCATACTTACAACATGCTCAATTGTCAGGAAATTCCTGAAGCTGTAAATGACAGCATGACTTGGCAATGCCTGTCATGTCTGTCTAGAAAAACCGCCATGAACGATAAAGAGATAACAATAATAATAATAATCACATTTAAAGTGGGTTGGGGTGTCTGATTTGAATATCCAAAGGAATGCATAAGTGAAGGGAGCTAGACCTTTCCCCCACCTGACTTCCCACATTCTGTTGCCCAAAGTAGTTTTCTCCTTAGCCCAGCTATGATACCATCGGTGACCCTGATTAGGAGAAAGGCACCAGGGACAATGGAGCAGCCAAGAGGAGCATAGGTCTGATTGTCCTCACTTGTGCCTTCCTTCTCCTGTTAACACTCAGACCATGCACACACACCATGTTTGAAATACGCACAACGCACGATTCAGATGACCCGGGCTGCCGCTGTCATATCTAACAGGACTCTCATATTCTGCAAAGTTGTGGGTTCCTGTCAGATACGGAAATATTCAAAGTGCTGGTATTGACATTTAAAGCCCTAAACGGTTTGAGGACAGGTTATTTGAAGGAACGCCTCCTCCCATATACACCAGCCCGGACCTTAAGATCATCTACAGGGGTCCTTCTCCGTGAACCCCTGCCAAAGGAAGTGAGGCAGGTGGCTACTAGGAGGAGGGCCTTCTCCGCTGTGGCACCCCGGCTGTGGAATGAGCTCCCTAAGGAGGTTCACTTGGCACCTACATTATATGCTTTTAGACGCCAGGTGAAGACCTTTTTACTCTCCCAGCATTTTAACAGTCTATAAATAAATTTTAACTTGGTGTTTTAAATTTGTAATTTTGCATTGTTGCTGTTTTTATCTGGTTGAGCTTTTATATTGTATTTTATGTTATGGTTTTATACTGTTGTTTTATACTTTGAATGTCTTTAATTTTTGTGAACCGCCCAGAGAGCTCTGGCTATTGGGTGGTACAGAAATGTAATTAATAATAAATAAATAAAATCTTATTTTGTCATAGTAGCAACTGCTTTATCTGTAGCAAAAGAGACGGACTTCAACAAGGTCTCTCACTTGTACCCAACCTTTGTACAGCTTGGTTTGCACTCTTAACATGAAAGGGCAGAACTACATGTCATGGAGGGAAGCGCGGGGATTGCCATCCCCGAATTTCGGCATGAGGCAAAAACGCGGGACTTGCAGGGCCGCAATGGTAGGCGGCACGTCTACCCACCAATTCTCTTCTGCAAATCTCTCTCGCTCTCTCTTTAGTTGTTTTTAATTGAGGATCCCCTCCCCACTAACCCCAATGGGCTCTGAAAGAAGGAGTAAGTCCAGAGGAAAACTGCCAGGGGTCATTTCAGCACCCACCCTTAGATTCCCTCCTTCAAATGCGATCTGCCCAGCTTCCCCTGCTTAGATTCATTCCCACACAGGTGGATTTACGAAAACAAGGCACACTCCCATCCTTGGTTCTCTTGTGCTTGTATATTTATCTTTTGGGGTTTGAATAATCTCATAGAAACACTCCCCTTGCGACCACCTGGCAGCAGTAACACACAGAACAGAGGAAGTGCTCTTATATTGAGTCAGACCATTGGTCCATCTGGCCCTGTTTTGTCGACACTGACTGGCAGCAGGGGATCTCCGGGCTTTTTAGGCAGGAGTCTTTCCTAGCCTTGCTTGGGATGCCAGGGATTGGACCTGGGGTTTTCTGCATGCAAAGCAGACCCCCAGATGTTTGGGCCTCCCTGGATCCCTCACCATTGGCTATGCTGGCAAGGGCTGATGGGAGTTGTAGGCCAAACATCTGGAGGGCCACAGGCTGCCCACCTCTGCCCTAGGCCATTGTAGCACAAGAAAGACCAATCCTTTATTTATTTTGCACTGCATTAATTTCTACACCTCAACGTTGTCTGTCTTCATCTAATCTGTGTGTGCTTTGGTAATTCCATCTTTTAGTGTAAAAGAAATTTTAAAAGACTTAACCCAGTGGTTCCCAATTGGTGGTCCGTGGACCCCCTGGTAACCCACCCAGGGGGTCCGTGGCACCTTTCACATATTCACCATTCATTTCTGGAGTCCACTAACAACGAATTCCTACCATAAGTAAAATATAACATCACTGAGCACCTGCGTGATTTAGCGACTAGCTTCAGAGATTACTTCCCTGCACCTAATCCTGAAAACTCATGGATAAGGAATCCTTTTGAAAGTGGTGATGTACAACTAACAACTCTCTCTGCGGAAGAGCGAGATGCACTTGTTGACATGACTTGTGATGGTTCATTGAAATCATTTTTCAAAGAATAAAGACTGGACCAATTCTGGGTGAAGGTTTTTCCTGATTATAAGAAGTTAGGTGAAAAAGCTTGGAAACATCTAGTTCCCTTTTGTTCCACATATCTTTGTGAGCAAACATTTTCGACATTTTGTTATATGAAGAACAAATATAGAAATCGGCTCGATGTTGATCCAGATTTGAGATTAAAAGTAGGAAATATTGAACCAGATGTGGAAGGGATTGTTTGGGACAAAAAGAGGCATGATTTCTCCCATCACATTTAGGTTTAGTAGCTGCTAGACAAGTCATAATTTGTTCAATTGTAAACTAGATGTTAGCAAAATTAAATTCGCCTTTATATTCCTAACTAAATCATTGTCATTTTTGCATGGTAATATCACAAATTTCACAAATTTTATGGTCTGTTTTTTAGTACACCTAAAATCCATTGCTTATTAGGGGCTGCCCCTTATTTTCTTCAAAAAATTGCTTCGCACAGGTAACTACCATAGAGATAACATTTGAAAAACAAGGGGTCCACAGTACTTAGCTAATTGGGAAACACTGACTTAAACAAATCAAGCCACAGAGGATGCAGTTTACTTACCCTATCCACTGTCAATACTATTTGGCATTTATATGACGCTTTCGGGATGTTTAAAGCACTGCCTACACTTGTCAGTAATCCTCACAGCCACTCAAAGTTAGTATTCCTATCCCCTGTTGCACCCAATCAATTCATTGGCCAAGGTGAGATGTGAACAAGGTACTGCCAGGCTCACAGCTCACATTCTTAACCAACACACCATGCCAGTCCTCGCAGAATGGAATCAGCAACAATAAATTGCAGGGAGGCAGATTTGACTTGGGAACAATATACAGCAAGTCACTTAGCCTGGTTTCATAGGACTCATCTACACCAAGCAGGATATTCCACTATGAAAGTGGGATGAAAGCGGTATATAATAATCTCCTTTGGAAGGATAGGCATCTCACAAGATGACATAACAACTATAACACATCCTGCCTTAGGACAACAGAATTAGATCCGACAATCTCTGTTCTAACTCTGGGTATTCTAAATTTCTACTTCCCCTCCCCAGGCCATTCCTGTGCTGATTTTTATATGAATTATTGGAAACACAAGCAGAAATGTCAAGATGGGCAGTCCTCAGGTTTTGTCTCCGTGCAAGTCAAACATGGAGTTATTTTACAAATAATGGAACTGCGCCATTCTTTCAGCCTCTGCTATGGGCAGCATCTTTCAAAGTCAAAGCACGGCCATTCCTGAGGATGTTTTACTGTTCAACACAAATTGTGACACCATAGAGAGCCAGCCTAAAACTTTAATGGCCACATTTAACTATAATGTATGACGTGTCTCCCCTAAAACAATCTTTCCTTGCAAGAAATGCGAGATTAATGCTTATTATTCAATGTGGAAAACAGCTTGGAGTTTTTATTTTATTTCATTAAGTGACACTTCAGCATCGACATTGATCATAGGAACAGTAACGAATGATGAGAATAATTTTCAACAAAGCAGTGTGTCATCAAATGTAGAGGCTCTGTTAACTGGTAGTCACAGCTGGGAACCTTATCTGAGCAATTATTAAATGTATGTAAGGATTTGTCTGGGTCATCATTTATAAAAGAGCTTGGACCTCACTAACAAGAGTATCAAGAGAGTACTTCCATACAAGCTAAAAAGCTGAAATTTGGCACTGACACAGTTCAGGATACCCTCTTGATTAGTAAAGCCTGAAAAACAAGATAGTGGCTCACTACAGACTACACATTAGTCAATGGTGGCTTTAGAACTCCACAGTGGAGTTTTTATACCACTGTTGAAAAATGTGTTATCTGGAGGGAAAACTAGACCCCATGTGGACTTTTTTTTCAAGAACACTCCACGCAGAATATCCACGCTGTGCAGAGGAGAGTTCCTGCACAACTGCTGCGTTGCATGTTGTGTGGAGGGCTCCATGGAGTTTTCCATTGCATTGAGTTGACTTTTCCCACTGGCTACAGAGTTCGCTGGCAAGAGTGGTGAAAGGAGCAAGTGCCGCTCTATGAGAGCCACCAGGATTGTAATAATAATAATAATAATAATAATAATAATAATAATAATAATAATAATAATAATAATAATATTTCTTACCCGCCTCTCCCTTTGGATCGAGGCGGGGAACAACATTAGAACAGGAATCAATACATCTTAAAAAATCATGATTTAACATTGATCTGGGTAGGCCTGCCGGAAAAGGCTAGTCTTTAAAGCTGCCTTAAAATCACACAGAGAGTTAATTTTACGAATCTCCTCCGGCAGGCCGTTCTACAATCTGGGGGCGACAGAAGAAAAGGTCCTCTGGGAAACTGATGTCAGCCTAGTTTTAGCTGACTGAAGTAAGTTCACCCCAGAGGACCTGAGTGTGCGGGGGGGACTGTATGGGAGAAGGCGATCCCGCAGGTAACCTGGACCCAAACCATTTAGGGCTTTAAAGGTAATGACCAACACTTCGCCCTTTTTTTTTTTTTTTTTTTTTAGCAATGGCTAATGAGATAGCATCGGGAGGACCAGGGGAGGAGAGAAGGTAGAGGAACTGTCAATCAAACGTCACGATGGATTTTACTCAACTCCACAGTAGCCCACAGTCACACGACGATGGAGTTAGAACATGTGTGGGAAGTACCTCCTAAAAACTCAACCGTTAAGTGGAGTTTTCACACTGCGCTAACATGTTGTCTAAACTGAGCCGACGCCTATGTCAAATGGCTAAAATGGACACGGACCTCCCTCACAAGAATGACCAGGATGCAAAGCAAAATGCAGGCGTGTGTGAAATTCTCCCCTTCATATCATAGGGATGTGTGAATGAGAAAAACTCGGGGTCACCAACGTTCTCTCAAAGCTTGTTCCGACTTGGGCCCATCTCAAATTGCGAATTTTGGGGGGGGTGTCTTTTCTTTTTGCACAAAAATCTATGCATGTTTTTCCAAACATACACCTCCATTGCGCATGTCTTTGAAATGTATATGTTCTTCCCCCCTTGATTAAAGCATATTTGTGTGCATTTTTCAAAAGTGCACATTTTTAAAATGTGCACACGCTGTTGAACACATTTTGCGGGGGTCCGCATATTACATACACTGCAGGCTTGGAAAAGTACAGATTTGAACCGCGGATCACGTCTGAATCTGTGTTTAGTCCGGAAGGTGCGAACTAGGTAAATCCTGATCGAAAATGAACTGAAACAAATTTCTCATACATTCCTTGCATATGTGTGAACGGTAAGGGATCTGTAGTGGCAGCCAATAATATGGGCAACCAGGATGATCAGGGGTCTGGAAACAAAGCCCTATGAAGAGAGACTGAAAGAACTGGGCATGTTTAGCCTGGAGAAGAGAAGATTGAGGGGAGACATGATAGCACTCTTCGAATACTTAAAAGGTTGTCACACAGAGGAGGGCCAGGATCTCTTCTCGATCCTCCCAGAGTGCAGGACACGGAATAACGGGAAGTTAAAGGAAGCCAGATTCCAGCTGGACATCAGGAAAAACTTCCTGACTGTTAGAGCAGTACATCAATGGAATCAGTTGCCTGGTGAGGTTGTGGCCTCTCCCACACTAGAGGCCTTCAAGAGACACCTGGACAGCCATCTGTCAGGGATGCTTTAGGGTGGATTCCTGCATTGAGCAGGGGGATGGACTCGATGGCCTTGTAGGCCCCTTCCAGCTCTGCTGTTCTATGATTCTATACTGATACATAGAAAATCCAAGCTGCATTTGTACACATGTGTGTTTGCTGTGTTGGGGGAGGAAGAGAAATAATTGAAAGTGAGTAAATATCAATATTTAAAAGAAATATAGTTCCCAACTAGGACTTTGGTAACAGGAATATGGAGTTCAGAAAGGTAATATAGTGCCACGGAGTTGGACCCCAAATGACTCCTGCTGTTTTACATCATGCATGAAATGCACTGCAGAAATGCACTGCGTAAAAAAGCAGAAATAAACCCAAAAGTGTTCTTCGGCTTGCGTAAGTCTGAGAACCGCTGTAGAACCTACCTACTATAATACTGTGAAAACTCTCCCACTAGCGTTGCGGAATCATTTGCACCGTCACACAAGTGCCTATTTTCCTTCCACTCATGGTCCTTTGCATCCAACCCGTAGTTTCAAGATTATAGCTCAGCTTCTCCCTTCAATCAATCAAGCTGAGCTCTGAGATGCTGTAATTGCAAGTGAGAAACATCTTAGCTTCTGCATGCCTGGCGCAGAATTCTCTCATCAAAGCGCTTCCGCCAAGAGCAGCGGAAGCTACGGAGAGGACGGGATCGAGCACTGATGACAGAATGTTAGGTTTTAGGTCAAACTGACAGCTCAATTGTGTAGCGCTGGCAACAATATTAAACTCTGACCCATAATATAGAAGGTACGGTGTTATCAGTGTGCTGTAGTGGAGCTGTAATGAACCCTTCGTGTTTAATCTTTCCAGCACAGAGCCTGGAGGTTCAAACAAGGAGTTGAAAAATGGCCACGGAGGACAGCGTCAGAGTCAGGGCTTGTCTGAGTCCTCAGTAGTATTTGGTCTTGGAATATTGCCTGCATGCCAAAGCAGCCCGTCCTTCAGATTCAAGAAAATGGGAGGCAATGCCATCCAGGTGTCAAGAAGGATCACCTGAACTCTTATCCAATGTCTGTGAACGCCCCCCACCCCGTAAAGCACTTTTGTGGAGTCAGAGGGTGTTTGCCTGTTCTGGATGGGGCTGCACTCCCTCCAAAGAAGCAGGACATAGAATCATAGAATAGCAGAGTTGGAAGGGGCCTACAAGGCCATCGAGTCCAACCCCCTGCTCAATGCAGGAATCCACCCTAAAGCATCCCCGGCAGATGGTTGTCCAGCTGCCTCTTGAAGGCCTCTAGTGTGGGAGAGCCCACAAACTCCCTAGGTCACTGGTTCCACTGTCGTCCTGCTCTAACAGTCAGGAAGTTTTTCCTGATGTCCAGCTGGAATCTGGCTTCCTGTAACTTGAGCCCGTTATTCCGTGTCCTGCTCTCTAGGAGGATCGGGAAGAGATCCTGGCCCTTCTCTGTGAGACAACCTTTTAAGTATTTGAAGAGTGCTATCAGGTCTCCCCTCAATCTCTTCTTCTCCAGGCTAAACATGCCCAGTTCTTTCAGTCTCTCCTCACAGGGCTTTGTTTCCAGACCCCTCATCAGCCTGGTCCCTAGTTTGGGGGTGCTCCTGGACCCATCTCTGACACTGGTGACCTCGGTGGCCCAGAGTGTCCATTATCAACTTCGGTTGGTACGCCAGCTATGCCCGTTCCTGGATATGGATAGCCTAGCCATGGTAATTCATGCAGTGGTAACCTCACCACTAGACTACTGTAACGCGCTCAATGTGGGGCTACCCATGTGTGTGGTTCGGAAGCTGCAGCTAGTGCAGAATGCAGCAGCTAGGGTGCTCACAGGGACACGTAGCTCTGCTTATATAAAACATGTATTAAAAGAACTGCACTGGATGCCTGTTAGCTACCGAGCCACGTACAAAGTTATGTTGTTATCCTACAAAGCCCTGAACAACTTGGGACCAGGATACCTAACAGACCGCCTTCCCTTATATACATCCAGACGACAACTACGATCCTCATAGGAGGCCCTGCTGGCCATTCTGAGTCGAACGGAATGCCGCCATGAAGAACCTCGGCGGCAGGGCCTTCTCTGTGGTGGCCCCCTCCCTCTGGAGGACCCTCCTTCGTGCGATTCGGGAGGCAGAAAAAGTTGTATCTTTTAAACGTCTCCTGAAGAGACACCTTTTTTACACAGGCTTTCCCTGGTCTTTAATGCAGCTGGCTTAATATTGCCCTTTAAACTTTTAACGTTTTAAATTTATACTTGTATTTTACGGTTTTGAATTGTGCACTGCCCAGAGAGCTTCAGCTGATGGGCCGTATAAATTTGCAAGTCACGTGAGGTACTGGTTCCTCTCTATTCGGCCCTGGTTAGGCCTCATCTAGAGTATTGCGTCCAGTTCTGGGCTCCACAATTCAAGAAGGACGCAGACAAGCTGGAGCGTGTTCAGAGGAGGGCAACCAGGATGAGCAGGGGTCTGGGAACAAAGCCCTACGAAGAGAGACTGAAAGGACTGGGCATGTTTAGCCTGGAGAAGAGAAGATTGATAGTACTCTTCAAATGCTTAAAAGGTTGTCACACAGAGGAGGGCCAGGATCTCTTCTCGATCCTCCCAGAGTGCAGGACACGGAATAACGGGCTCAAGTTACAGGATGCCAGATTCCAGCTGGACATCAGGAAAAACTTCCTGACTGTTAGAGCAGTACGACATTGGAATCAGTTGCCTGGTGAGGTTGTGGGCTCTCCCACACTAGAGGCCTTCAAGAAGCAGCTGGACAACCATCTGTCAGGGATGCTTTAGGGTGGATTCCTGCATTGAGTAGGGGGTCGGACTCGATGGCCTTGTAGGCCCCTTCCAACTCTGCTATTCTATGATTCTATGATTCTATAAAAATGTAATAAATAAATAAATAAATATCAGAATTTTGAGGATCACGGCTTTCAAGTTCAGAAAGAAAATTTCAAAGCTCCTGAAGGCATCAGTGTTTCTCGAAAACCCCAGAATGCTTGCAGCCAATGTGACCAACAAGGAAAGGAAAGTTGTAGCCTTGACTTGTGCTAGAAGGCCAAAAACATGCACCACTAAGCCCAAGTACATGTGAAATAAAGCTAGTTTCCCCCCCTGCTCATCTCTGCCCCCATTTTCATCACCTTCCTCTGCTGTCCGCTATTTCATTATAGAATGTAACCCCCTCAGGGCAGTGACCTGACCTACAGTTTATAAAGTGCCATATACATTGATTGTCAGGAATAATATTTTTTTTCCTTAGAGGCCCCGATGGATAACTTCATTCCTTCATTCACTTAATCAGTCATGGAAAAGCAGCAGTTCCCCAAGTGATGCACAAAATAAACCATAAAAAAATCACAATAACAACAAAAAAGTTAAGAAGCAGCCAATAAGGCAGCTATAAAAGCAAAATAAAGAGCTTTGAAACAGATCAAGAGATTGAAATGTTGCATCAATAAAAATATGAACTGAGGGACAAAAGAATAAAAATAAACTGCAGGTATAAACATCCATATTACAGCATAATGTTAAAAGCATCTTTTTAAAAAATTGCTTTTTTTGAAGGCCTGGGAAATTAAAAAGATATTTGCATGGAACCAAAATGACACTGAAAGCAGCTGCTTTGGAAAATTCCATAATTGAGGGGCCATTGCTAAAAAGACCCTTTCTCTCGTAGCCACTTGCCATATCTCAGTTGCCAAGGGCACTAAGAGGATAGCTTCAGCTGTAGGGCTAGTCAGCTATCAGTGGCTACTGATTTTATTTATTTATTTATTTATTTACAATATTTATCTACCACTCCCCATTCAGAATTTTGGAGTGGTGGACAAAATAAAATAGAATAATAACAGAATAAAAACACATTAAAAGCACATTTTTTAAAGAAACAAAGTGCAAAATAAACCATGACTGGGCATTAAGGAAAAGCTTAAAAACATTAGAAGTGCCCTGCTGGATCAGAGCAAGGGTCCACCTAGTCCAGCACTCTGTTCACACAGTGGCCAACCAGCCATTGGCCAGGGACCAACAAGCAGGACATGGTGCAACAGCACCCTCCCGCCCATGTTCCCCAGCAACTGGTGCACACAGGCTTACTGCCCCGAAAACTGGAGACACAACCCTCAGGGCTAGTATCCATTGATAGCCTTCGCCTCCAGGATGTTTTCAGGAGGCACTGGAAGGAATACAAAGTTGGCGCCTGCCTGACCTCCAGAGGAAGGGAATTCCATCGGAGGGGGGCCACCACACTGAAGGCTCTTCCCCTGGTTGACTCCAATCGGACGATAGGTCTATGTGGCTATATATTGCCTCTAGTATCAGAGGCAGAATTCCTCTGCATGCCACTTGCTGGGGGACACAAGAAGGCGCTGCTATTTCACTCATGCTCTACTAGTAGGCTTCAGACGGGCACCTATATTTTGACCTATAAAGCCTTACACGGCTTGGGAGCACAATACCTGACGGAACTCCTCTCCCGACGTGAATATACCCGGTCACTACGTTCAACATCTAAGGTCCTCCTCCGGGTGCTTACTCCGAGAGAGGCTCAGAGCGTGGCAATGAGGGACAGGGCCTTTTCGGTGGTGGCCCCCAGACTGTGGAATGATCTCCCTGACAAGGCTCGCCTGGCACCAACACTGCTCTCTTTCCGGCGCTAGGTTAAGACTTTCCTCTTTGCCCAGACATATGGCAGCACATCTTACTCACCCACATGTTTATTTTTAATGGTTTTTAATGCTTCATGTATGTATGTTCTGTGTTTTAGAATTTTAAATTTTGTATACTCGTTTTTAACTTAATTTTTTAGAATTTCTGTAAACCGCCCAGAGAGCCCTGGCTATGGGGGCGGTACATAAGTGTAATTAATAAATAATAATAATAATAATAATAATAATAATAATAATAATAATTAGTTGGCTACTGGGGTGAACAGAATGCTGGCCTAGAAAGGTCTTTCGTCTGATCCAGAATAGCTCTTCTTACATACTTAGGATAATCTTAAGGCTTGAGTAGTTCTCAAGCCACGAATGGCTATAGAGGTCCAAACTAGCAGTTTGAATTGGGCCAAGAAATGGACTGGAAACCAGCGAAACTGGGAAAGCATTGGTGTGTGAAGCAGATAAAATACTGGTGTAATATGTTCCTAATGCCTGGTCTTGCAGCCATATTCTATACCAACTGAAGTTCCTGGACTGTTTTCAGAAGCAGTCCACCCGAACAATGTGATTCAGTAATCTAATTGGGAGGATACCAAGGCATGGATCACTGAAGCAAGGCTCTCTCTATCCAGGAAAGGTTGTAGCTGACAGACCAGCTTAAGCTGGGAAAAACCAATTTGAACCGTAAATATCCCTTCTACCTCTACCGATAAGGATAAATCACATGAGCATCCCCAAGCAACAGAACCAGTCCTTCAGGGGGATTGCAACCCCTACCAGAACAGTTTGAGCACCACTAACACAACCTCCATCTTGTCTGGACTGAGCTTGCTTAGTGCCTTCATCTAGACTATTACTGCAGCCAGGTAATGATTTAGCACTTCCATTGACTTAACTGGAAAAGGTGAAAAAGCGAAACAGAGTTGCATGTATTATTATTATTATTATTATTATTATTATTATTATTATTATTTATATAGCACCATCAATGTACATGGTGCTGTACAGAGTAAAACAATAAATAACCAGACCCTGCCGCATAGGCTTACATTCTAATAAAATCATAATAAAACAATAAGGAGGGGAAGAGAATGCACCAAACAGGCAGTATAAAAGTCAGAACAAAATCAAGTTTTAAAAGCTTTAGGAAAAAGAAAAGTTTTTAGCTGAACTTTAAAAGCTGCGATTGAACTTGTAGTTCTCAAATGTTCTGGAAGAGCGTTCCAGGCGTAAGGGGCAGCAGAAGAAAATGGACGAAGCCGAGCAAGGGAAGTAGAGACCCTTGGGCAGGTGAGAAACATGGCATCAGAGGAGTGAAGAGCACGAGCGGGGCAATAGTGTGAGATGAGAGAGGAGAGATAGGAAGGAGCTAGACAGTGAAAACCTTTGTAGGTCAACAGGAGAAGTTTATATTGGATTCTGAAGTGAATTGGAAGCCAATGAAGAGATTTCAGAAGTGGAGTAACATGGTCAGAGCGGCGAGCCAAGAAGATGATCTTAGCAGCAGAGTGGTGAACAGAAACCAACGGACTGATGTGAGAAGAAGGAAGGCCAGTGAGAAGAAGGTTGCAGTAGTCTAACCGAGAAATAACCAATGCATGAACAAGAGTCTTGGCAGAAGAGACAGACAAAAATGATCGAATCCTGGCAATATTATACAGGAAAAAATGACAGGATTTAGCTACTGTCTCAATATGAGGAATAAAGGAGAACGAGGAATCAAATATAAAGCCAATACTACGAGCTTCCTTGACTGGAGTAAGTGTAACATTATTGACAGTAAGAGAGAAAGAGAGATGAGGAGAAGGTTTAGGAGGTATGCTGATGACTAGTATGTCATCAGCATACTAGTGGCATGCAATTCTAAATCCCCAGCTGATCTCACTCAGCTGTTTTATGTAGTTATGTAGTTATTAAACAACATGGGGGATAAAACAGAACTCATGGAACGCGGAAGTGCCAGCAGAAATCCCCTGGCACCACCACCTAGAAATGGCTGTCCAGGTATGAGTGTCACCACCAGAGGGCAGTGCTGCCCACACCCGGTTCGGTCAGCCTTTCCAGAAGGATACCTTGGTTGATGGTATCAAAAGTCAGCAAGAGATCCAGAAGAATCAACAGGATCAAATTCCCCTTGGGTCTCTTCCAGTAAAGGTCCTCCCGCAGGGTGACAAAGGTACGCCAAAACCAAGCTCAGCTGAACCCCTCAATTGAAACAGATCTAGAAAATGAGCTTCATCCAAGGGTGCCTGGAGTTGATTGGAAAGGGATGTTAGTCACAGGCCAGTAGTTGTTGAAATCTTTTGGGTCCAGAGAAGGTTTCTTCAGGACTAGCCACACTAATACTTCCTTTGACATCTCACAATTGGGGGACGGGGGGGAGAGACACTCCCTGGAAGGTTAGATTGGCTAGAGAACATGGGAGAACTTGGCCTTCTCTTGCACCATGTGGGGTTGTTTGCTTGTTTAAGCGACTCACCTCTAAAAAGACGTGCTTTTTGTGCTCAAGGTATGAGCTAGCAGCACCTACCGCAATTGAGATGATCCACAAAATGGAGAGCTAATGTCCAAAGGTAGGCCAGAAGACCTTCAGCTCCCTTGCTGTTCTCTTAGTTCTCATATTTATCATGTCTGACAGCTTTATGCATTCATGTGTTGGAAGGCCAGGCATTTAAGTGAACAAACTTCACCACTGAGAAGGTGTCCAAGAACCAGAATGCAAATTAAATTCAGGAATGTAACAACGAATATGACAAGGCACTACACTACTTAGTGGCTGCCCTCCAGCTGGCAATACATTTGCAAAGTAGCCCCAGGTTGCTTGCCCTAAATTCTACAATTCTGCAATAACTAGGCACGGGGAGTCCTAGGCACGGGGAGTAAGGAAAGGAATTTGACCGTACGTTCAACCCCGAAATTATTTCAATAACTCTTGTGCAGTTTCCTGGAGGTAAACAGTTATTTCGGTCCCTCGAAGGGACTATATATGGGGATCCCATTATCATATAAGTATTGCCCAGTGAAATAAATCCAGCTTCCCATTGAAATCCAAAAGAATGCAGCAGACACAGCCTGTTAAGGAGCAAAGTCTCTTTTCAACTATACAATTCCCTTCTGCCCCAAGTGCAATGATCAGTGCTTACCAAAGGATGGTAGAGAGTGATGTGTTTGCAAAACCAAGCACATACGTGAACGATCCAGAAAAACTGCTGGCAATAAAAAAAGGTTTAAACCGATTTTCTTCATTATGATATACAAACATGGTTTATGACCAGAAGTACCGTGTTTCTAGATGCCAAAATGCTAGCGAAGATTTGCAGATACCCAGGAGGAACTCATAGCTGAGCAATAGAAAGTCCGGGCACCTGTAGTAGGCCTAGGAAGGAACCCTGCCTGAAATCCCAAAGGGCTGCTGCCAGTCAGTGTCGACAATGCTGGGCTATACTACCTAACTGTCTGACCCTGTTTAACCTATGATCCTAGGTTCTATGTAGTCTAAAGTCGTTAGGGAGGCTGGCATAGGGAAAACACCATTGGCTGTCTGTCCGTCTTTCATTCCTTGTGTTGTGTTTCTCAAAAACCTCCTGCCTTCTTGGGAGACAATAACGAGGCCTGCTAAGTAATCCACAAAGCTTTATTCAAGCAATAAACCTCTCTTTCCACCTGAAGAGAGTCTAAGCTCTTGGAACTTTCCTCTAGGCAAAACTATGCAAACTAAGCGGAGAACGGAAAGCCTTTTCCCAAAACAGGCCGACTTTAAGAACATCAGAAGTGCCACGCTGGATCAGACCAAGGGTCCATCTAGTCCAACACTCTGTTCACATAGTGGCCAACCAGCCATCAGCCAGGGACCAACAAGCAGGACATGGTGCAACAGCACCCTCCCGCCCATGTTCCCCAGCAACTGGTGCACGCAGGCTTACTGCCTCGAATATTGGAGATAGCACACAACCATCAGGGCTAGTAGCCATGGATAGCCTTTGCCTCCAGGAATTGATCCAACCCCCTTTTGAAGCCATCCAGATTGGTGGCCATCACTACATCTTGTGGCAGTGAGTTCCATAATTTAACGATGTGCTGTGTGAAGAAGTCCTTCCTTTTAGTTGTCCTGAATCTCCCACCCATCAGCTTCATGGGATGAGCCCACTGGGTCCTAGTATTTTGAGAGAGTGAGAAAAATGTCTCCCTGTCCACATTCTCCATACCATATATAATTTTGTATACCTCTATCATGCCTCCCCTTAGTCTCCTTTTTTCCAAGCTAAACAATGAGCCTCATGTGGCGCAGAGTGGTAAAGCAGCAGTTCCTGCAACCGAAACTCTCCCCACGGCCTGAGTTCGATCCCAGCAGAAGCTGGTTTCAGGCAGCCGGCTCGGGTCGACTCAGCCTTCCATCCTCCCAAGGTCGGTAAAATGAGTACCCAGTTAGCTGGGGGAAAGGTAATAACGGCCGGGGAAGGCAACGGCAAACCACCCCGCTACAAGGCCTGCCAAGAAAACGTCAGCGAAAGCAGGCGTCCCTCCAAGAGCCAGTAATGACTCAGTGCTTGCTTGAGAGGTTCCTTTCCTTCCTAAACAATCCCAGTTGATGCAACCTTCCCTCATAGGGGAGATGCTCCAGCCCCTTAATCATTTTAGTTGCCCTTTTCTGCCCTTTTTCCAGCTCTATAATATCCTTTTTAGGTGTGGTGACCAGAACTATATACACTATTCTAGGTGTGGTCGCACCATAGATTTGTATAAGGGCAGTACGATACTGGCCGTTTTATTCTCAATTCCTTTTCTCTCGCCTTCCTTTCACTCCACCTGTTCTAGCCTGCAGCGCACCCTAGGATCGGCTAACCTGTCGGTGTTCTCTCTTTGGCTTCCCACTGCCTCTGTATTGTTTGCCCTTGACGAGATAAGCTCTGGACCGGGCTCACTCCCAGCTGGTGAAGAACCCGTGAGAGCTCTGTCCCCCACTGGTACAGGCTGGCCTGCGTCTGGGGTCAACTCCTCTCCTTCATAGTCTGATTTTAATTGATTACCTGAAACACCTTCTTCCAAAAAAATGGAGAGCATGGCTAGACATGACACCTTACCATGAAAGTCACTACTGGGGGGGGGGGATGGGGGGGAGAGGATGCACCTCACCCCAAACTTTGGGAAAAGGCATGACCGACTGGCTGTAAAACAAAACAGGAGCACTCCACACCAAGGTTTGCACAATTAAAAATGCACAATGCACAACCCAAAAACAACCCCATGAGGACTGTGGGTGTGCAGTGAACACAGAACGCTGAGTGTCTGTTGGGGGCAGGGGGCAGGGAGCAAGAAACTGGATGGGAGGAGGAATGGAAGAGGTCATGGCTGGCTAGAGTGGAACAGTAACCAGGAGCCCTCCACACACTACCGTATTTTCTTGCAGGTCCCACTTATATGCTTAAGGAAGTGTTCCCCATTGGTCTTAAAAAGCCATGAAAGAACCCAGGGGTGGACTAGAGACAATCTCTTAGGTATCCAGCACTTAGGAGACATGCAACCACATGTATTTCTCTGCACATTGCCATGGAGCAAACACGACACCTACATTGTAAAGAGCGTGTCTCCTCTCTTCGAAATTATTGTGTGACTCCCAGGATAACGTGGTTTCTTTGCTAATGTTGGACCTGCATGTTGAGGCCTTTACAGGTCAGAAATATTTGTGCAGCTTCAGCCAACATTTGCAAGACAGTGTTCACCAAAGAAACTATCCAATTGCTAGAGCAGTCACCTGTTGAACCTCTGAAAATATGAATACAGGGGAATCTGAAACCTGTGTGACTTGCACTGTAATAGTTTTGTTCACAGTAAATGTAAACACACATAGAATCATAGAATAGCAGAGTTGGAAGGGGCCTACAAGGCCATCGAGTCCAACCCCCTGCTCAATGCAGGAATGCACCCTAAAGCATCCCTGACGGGTGGTTGTCCAGCTGCCTCTTGAATGCCTCTAGGGTGGGAGAGTCCCCAACCTCCCTAGGTAACTGGTTCCATTGTCATACCGCTCTAACAGTCAGGAAGTTTTTCCTGATGTCCAGCTGGAATCTGGCTTCCTGTAACTTGAGCCCGTTATTCCGTGTCCTGCACTCTGGGAGGATCGAGAAGAGATCCTGGCCCACCTCTGTGTGACAACCTTTTAACTATTTGAAGAGTGCTATCATGTCTCCCCTCAATCTTCTCTTCTCCTGGCTAAACAAGCCCAGTTCTTTCAGTCTCTCTTCATAGGGCTTTGTTTCCAGACCCCTGATCATCCTGGTTGCCCTCCTCTGAACACGCTCCAGCTTGTCTACGTCCTTCTTGAAGTGTGGAGCCCAGAACTGGACGCAATACTCTAGATGAGGCCTAACCAGGGCTGAATAGAGAGGAACCAGTACCTCACGTGATTTGGAAGCTATACTTCTATTAATGCAGCCCAAAATAGCATTTGCCTTTCTTGCAGCCCTATCACACTGTTGGCTCCTATTCAGCTTGTGATCTACAACAATTCCAAGATCCTTCTCGTTTGTAGTACATACATACATACAGACACACATATCACGGCTGACACTTGGCTTGGAAGCTGAATTGTGCATTATCTTCTTTTTTAGAGCACTGAAGCTATCACAGCAAAAACTTATGGCTCCTTTCCGAGCTTTGAATGAGGGAGTGGGATGTAGGGGAGAGAAGAGATTATTAAATTATAATTTCTCTGCACAATTGGGATGAGGATTTCCTACCAACAGGATTAATGTGAGCACAAAAATCCAGACTAAAGCAGCTCAGCAGAGACGAGAGCAGTTTAGTGTCTAGTAAATTTGATTGCTGTGAAAATCCTGACACATCATAATAGCAAAATCCTATTTACTGCAGCAAGCGGGATGGATAATGCTGGTTAATACCAGGTATAGCGTGCGCCATCAACTCATAGCTTTACAGTCTGTGTGCTCATCTTACTTGAAGGTTAATACTCCTTGACAGGCTATGCAGTGAACTGACGCTGCAAATGAAGCGCCGATCCCACGAGCGGAAAACCCTACCTGGAAACATAAGCCAGAGAGAGGTAGAGGCTCAGTTCAGACAACACATTAGTCAACACAGTGTGTGAAAACTCCACTCAACGGGTGAGTTTTTAGGAGGTACGCACAACACAACATGTTCTAACTCCACCGTGGGCTACCGTGGAGTTCAGTAAAATCCACTGTGATGTTTCATTGACAGTTCCTCCAACCTCTCTTTCCCCAGGTCCTTCCAATGGTATCCCATCAGCCATTGCTGGAAAAAAAAACCCCACCAATCCCAGCGGTACTCCCTCCTTTCGCTGTTCTTGCCAGAGAACTCTGTAGCCAGCGCAAAAAGTCAACTCAACATAAAGGAAAACTCCACAGAGCACACCACAGAATGCAACGGTTGTGCAGGAACTCTCCTTTGCAAAGTATGGATACTCCATTACGTAGAGTTTTCTCAACAGTGGAGTTCTAAAACCACCATTGACTAATATGTTGTCCGAACTGAGCCAGAGAGAGAGAAAAGAAACTATTATGGAAAGAGACTATTTCCATAATTCCCATCTGCATTTTCAGGAACCGAAACCAAATATGCTTTGTAAGGACAGATCCCATAGCCCAGGTAAAAATGTACCTGTTGGACGGAACAAGCATCTTTCTGCACGTTTTACCCAAAAGGCAGACAAATCCAGTATCAAAATAAACAAGTCTTCTTCAACATGGCCAATGGCCATGCTGGCTGGGCCTGATGGGAGTTGTAGTGCTAACACATCTGGAAGGCAACCACCTTGGGGAAGACTGAAAAAAACCCTTGGAATTATGCAAACTATGAATCAGTTTACTAATTTTGCCTAACCCTAATCCTGCTTTTAAGACCCAAAGCTTCAAAGTACCAAGAATTGTTGGGATTTGGCGGGTGGGGGTGGGATGGGGGGAGAAGGCTAAAAGAGTGAAGCAGCAAATAGGAATAAACATTAAGTGTGTGTATTATGTATTATATAGAATCATAGAATAGTAGAGTTGGAAGGGACCTATAAGGCCATCGAGTTCAACCCCCTGCTCAACTCAGGAATCCACCCTAAAGCATCCCTGACAGATGGTTGTCCAGCTGCCTCTTGAAGGCCTCTAGTGTGGGAGAGCCCACCACCTCCCTAGGTAACTGGTTCCATTGTCGTCCTGCTCTAACAGTCAGGAAGTTTTTCCTGATGTCCAAATGGAATCCAGCTTCCTGTCACTTGAGCCCATTATTCCGTGTCCTGCACTCTGGGAGGATCGAGAAGAGATCCTGGCCCTCCTCTGTGTGACAACCTTTTAAGGATTTGAAGAGTGCTATCCTGTCTCCCCTCCATCTTCTCTTCTCCAGGCTATACAGCACCATGTACATTGATGGTGCTATATAAATAAATAATAATAATAATAATAAACATGCCCAGTTCTTTCAGTCTCTCTTCATAGGGTTTTATTTCTAGACCTCTGATCATCCTGGTTGCCCTCTTCTGAACACGCTCCAGCTTGTCTGCGTCCTTCTTGAATTGTGGAGCCCAGAACTGGACGCAATACTCTAGATGAGGCCTAACCCGGGCCAAATAGAGAGGAACCAGTACCTTACGGGATTTGGAAGCTATTCTTCTATTAATACAGCCCAAAATAGCATTTGCCTTTCTTGCAGCCATATCGCACTCTTGGCTCCTATTCAGCTTGCGATCTATATTTATGTACTACGTAATTTTCATATGAAATGAGGTCTGATATGGGGATACGTACAATGTGCTTTTTGCACAGTACATTGGGCTATTATTATACTACATATTTTGGGTCAAAGTCCGTTTCCACACTTATTACACGCCAGGCAGCTTTTCGCCACTAGCCCACGTTCCCCTTCTGTAGCGGTTCCAGCAGTGCAGAGGCTGGGGCTTCCGATGTCAGTGGTTTCCGCCAGAACTCTAAAGGAGTTCTCCACCATGCTCCGCATTCGTGTCTGAAACCGGAGCAGCCTCCCTGCCTCACTGACATCATCAGAACCACCGGCTCCCCTGATTTCCAGGTCTGCCGGTACTAATTGCCTAGGGAGCAAAACACAACTCACACTGGCGACTGAACGGCTGGCAAATTCAAAGTCTGATTTAAACCCATCTCTCTCCCAGGCCTGGATCCCGTGGATTATCTGCTGAATGACACGGGCTCTAATTACGTACATTCTGGCATGGGCGTTTGAAACACAGATGATGTGTTTTGTCTCCTCTGCATGTGCGTAATTTTTAAACATGCCAGGGTGGGATGGGGGGGGGAGTAGCGGGAGGAGGATACTTGGTAATGACAGATTGCTGGTTCTCTTCAATATTTAGCATCTGCACTTTGGAAATGAAGTAATGACACGGCATAATGATGGAGTATCTGGGAGCGTTTTGCTGAGGTCTCCTGCTGACGGAAAAGCGAGCGCTTCCATTTTAAGCGTCTTCATTATTTCAATCTATTTTCCCATTGATTTGCCATTTCCCATACAAGAATGGCAATTAGCCCACTATGGGCTCCAACCGCATTAGATCCAGCCTTTTATACTGTCAGCTAGCGGGTTTTCATTCAAACATTAAGAAAGAAAAGCAAACCCGTACCATTGCATCTTCCGCTATTGTGCCCTAGTACTGAAAGCTCAGAGGACTGCTCTGATATCAACGTGAATCAGGAGAATTGGATCATATTTTCTCTGGGTCTGAAGAGGAAAATGTCCCTTTAGCACTGATGAATGAATCCCTCTCTTGAAATCTAATGTGGGAAACTCTTAAATAACGAGTTTATAGCCTGAGCGGATATACTGCACGGGAAGGTTATTCTTTAACTCCTTTGTTAAACTATTCCATCTTGCTTAGCTGCCACGGGGCGTGCAATAACTCACAACTTATACGCCATCACTGACCTACAAATACCGGCTGTTTGGGGAATCACTTTCTTTCTTCCTTTTTTTAAAGTATCAAGGGGTGTGCTTCACCCCCCTTTTTTGGGGTGCATATAAACCATATTTATGGACGGCTATTGCCCTCGAGAACAGCGTTGTTTATGTTTTAGTATCGCAGCTGTCAGCGATGCAGAGTCACTTTGTCCGGTATAATCCTCGCCAAACGGTCGGTGTATCTTCACTCCAGCCTATGAAACATTTCCAAAGTGGCAGCCGTCATCTGGCAGTGAATATGTATAATAACTCTTCTCTAGAAGGAGCACCCTGAGCTGACGCTAATCTGTTCTGTTGTCATCTTCTGTTATTATCAATGGCTGCGGTGGTGTCTCTGCTGCAGAGAGAGACATGAATATGAAACTGCTAATTGAAAAAAAAAAAGCTAATAAAGAGAGCCAATTAATTATATAAAGGAACTCTGACACTTAGTGATACGATATACGCAAATGCCACCACGCCGGAATCAAGATGCTTCATCTAAGAATCGGTTTGGGATTAAATTAGCATTCACTGCCAATACAGATCAGGGAATAGGGATTCAGCTTGCGCTGGATGGGGTTACACTCCCCCTGAAGACACAGGTCCGCAGCTTGGGTGTGCTTCTGGATTCAGCCCTGAGCCCCAGGTTTCAGCGGTGGCCAGGAGTGCATTTGCATAGTTAAAGCTAGTGCGCCAGCTGTGCCCGTTCCTTGAGATGTCGGACCTGGCCACAGTGACACATGCCTTAGTTACATACTGGTTGGATTACTGTAACACGCTCTACGTGGGGCTGCCTTTGAAGAGTGTTCGGAAACTCCAGCTGGTTCAAAGAGCTGCAGCCAGATAGGGGCTGGTTACAGGGAGCAGACAACTCCCCTGTTAAAACAGCTCCACTGGCTTCCAGTCTGTTTCCAGGCACTATTCAAAGTGCCGGTTATGACCTAAGCCCTATATGGCTTTGGTCCAGGTTATTTGAAAGACCGTATTCTCCCTTATGAGCCTGCCCGTGCTTTGAGCTCTTGTGGGGAAGCCCTTCTTTCAGTCCCACCATCTTCACAGACGCGCCTGGTGGGAACATGGAAGAGGACCTTCTCAGTGGCTGCTCCGGTGCTCTGGAACTCTCTTCCTGGGGAAGCTAGACTGGCTCCCTCCTTGATGGGCTTTCAGAAGCAGGCAAAGACTTCTTTGTTCCGGCAGTCCTTTGGAGAATAATCCAGGCCTCCGTCAATGTTAAGGAGTTGTAAGATTGTTGTGTACTTTACATGTTTAATGTTTTAATGTAATATATTTAATATATTTTTAACTTTTGTATATTTCTTTTCATAGGTTTTAAAATGTGTATGTTTTAAATATTTGTAAGGCCACCTTGAGGCCCAGTATTGGGCAAAAGGCGGGATACAAATAAATATTATAATAATAATAATAATATCAGTGTTTGCTTCGCTGCTTTTTGTTTCATGACGAAGCTCAAGCCCTCCCTCGAAGGTACAGCTTCTGCTTGGTAGAACCGGGGATGCACTTTGATCTTAGCATAGCAGGGCCTCAGCTCAGGGTTAGAGCACCTGCTTTACACGCAGGAAGTTCCAGATTCAATCCACGGCACCTCCAGGCAGGATTAGGAAAGAAACCCTGATGCTAGTCAGGATTGACAATACTGCGCTAGAAGGATCAGTTGTCTGACTCATAAACTGAACGAATGAATCAGTATAAGGCAGCTTCCTATGTTTCACGGACTACTGTGCTGTGCTGTCTCTCTTCCTCACAAGTGAATAATGGAATAACGGGCTCAAGTTACAGGAAGCCAGATTCCAGCTGGACATCAGGAAAAACGTCCTGACTGTTAGAGCAGTACAACAATGGAATCAGTTACCTAGGGAGGTGGTGGGCTCTCCCACCCTAGAGACCTTCAAGAGGCAGCTGGACAACCATCTGTCAGGGATGCTTTAGGGTGGATTCCTGCATTGAGCTGGGGGTTAGACTCGATGGCCTTGTAGGCCCCTTCCAACTCTGCTATTCTATGATTCTATGAAACTGGGCAAATGTTTATGGCACCTTGACTAAAATCTGAGTGTGCCCTCCATTTTAGATAGAAGTACATTAGCAGCATGAAGCAGTGATGAGTAACCTCCATTCCATGTTAAAGAAGTCCAGGTACTAGTTCAAGAAGTTGTAACATTCCTTTTTTTAAAATGTGTTGACGTTTGCCTCTAGGATTGCAGCGAGTGGCCACGGTGGCTCGGAGTGTCTTTTTCCAGCCTGGACTAGTATGCCAGCTACAGCCTCTCCTGGACAGGGACAGCTTGGCCACAGTGGTTCAGGTGCTATAATTTCAAGACTGGATTACTGCAACATATTTATAAGGTTGTCACACAGAGGAGGGCCAGGATCTCTTCTCGATCCTCCCAGAGTGCAGGACATGGAATAATGGGCTCAAGTTAAAGGAAGCCAGATTCTGGCTGGACATCAGGAAAAACTTCCTGACTGTTGGAGCAGTATGACAATGGAACCAGTTACCTAGGGAGGTTGTGGGCTCTCCCACACTAGAAGCCTTCAAGAGGCAGCTGGACAACCATCTGTCAGGGATGCTTTAGGGTGGATTCCTGCATTGGACAGGGGGTTGGACTTGATGACCTTGTAGGCCCCTTCCAACTTTACCATTCTATGATCTTCTATGTGGAGCTGCTCTTAAAGTGGGTCCATAAGCTGCAGTGAGTGTCAAATCAGCACCTTTGGTGAGGGAGGTACACTGGCTGCCCCTGTGCTATTGGGCCAGGCTTAAGGTTTTGTTACTGGTATATAAAATCTATACAACTTGGGACAAGGATACCTGAAAGTTAACCTTCTTCCTTATCAACCTGCCCAGTCAATGAGGATACCGAATGAGGAACCTGGTGGATCCACACGGACCTGCCCAGAGGTCTGTTTAGAATCCACTCGGAGCAGAGCAGCAGCAACAGCATTATTATTATTATTATTATTATTATTATTATTATTATTATTATTATCATTTATATCCCACCTTTTTTCCTCCAAGGAACCCAAGGTGGCATACATAATCCTCCTCCTCTCCAGGTGAGGTATTTATTTATTTTATTTATTTATTTATTTTGCATTTCTATACTGCCCAATAGCCAGAGCTCTCTGGGCGGTTCACAAAAATTAAAAACATTCGACGTTTAAAACAACAGTATAAAACCATACTATAAAATACAATATAAAAGCTCAACCAGATCAAAACGGCAGCAATGAGAAATTGTAAACTTAAAACACCAAGTTAAAATTTATTTATAGACTGTTAAAATGCTGGGAGCTGGCGTCTAAAGGCATATCATGTAGGTGCCAAGCGAACCTCCTTAGGGAGCTCATTGCATTATTATTATTATTATTATTATTATTATTATTATTATTATTATTATTTATATAAAACCATCAATGTACATGGTGCTGTACAGAGTAAACAGTAAATAGCAAGACCCTGCCGCATAGGCTTACAATCTAATAAAATCATAGTAGAACAATAAGGAGGGGAGGGGAGGGGTGCCACAGCAGAGAAGGCCCTCCTCCTGGTATCCACCTGCCTCACTTCCTTTGGCAGGGGCTCACAGAGAAGGACCCCTGAGGATGACCTTAGGGTCCGGGCAGGTACATATGGGAGGAGGCGTTCCTTCAGATAGCCTGGCCCCAAGCCGTTTAGGGCTTTAAATGTTAATACCAGCACTTTGAATCGGGCCCGGACCAATTGGGATGAGAGTCTGTGACTGGCCCAAAGTCACCCAGTGGGTTTCCATGGCCGAGTGGGGACTAGAACCCGGATTTCCTGACTCCCAGTCCAACACTTTAGCCACTACACCACACCGGCTACCTCTCTGTAGAACTCACTGCCACTTGATATCAGGCAGGTGCCAATGTTGTTCTGTTTTGGGCTTCTGCTTTATTTAAGCAAGCCTTCCTCAAGTAAAAGGCCAGCCGTGGTCCTATTAGCATAATTTGGCTTTAAATATTTTTATCCCTTGTATTTTGATGCCCCCCGCTCCTCCTCGTTCACAGCTCGGTAATCTTTTTTAGATGTAGAGTGGCTTAAAAATGTTGTCAATAAGTAATAAATAAACATATGTTAAGAATCCCCATAACAGATTGCGGGAAGAATGACTGAGATTCTATCATGCTTTCTCCTGGCAACACATTTCTTTTTCTCTCCCCACCTTCCTTTCTTTTGAGGATTCTTAACGTTGAGCCAGAATAAGAATTCTGGGAAACTCAAAACCAATCAATCCGATTTGTGATTTTTAGCTGGTTCTTATCAAAGTATCTTATCAAAGATAAGAACCAAGCTGGTTCTTATCCAAGCAAACAAGGAAGAAAGGAAGCCAGATTCCAGCTGGACATCAGGAAAAACTTCCTGACTGTTAGGGCAGTATGACAATGGAACCAGTTACCTAGGGAGGTTGTGGGCTCTCCCACACTAGAGGCCTTCAAGAGGCATCTGGACAACCATCTGTCAGGGATGCTTTAGGGTGGATTCCTACATTGAGCAGGGGGTTGGACTTGATGGCCTTGTAGGCCCCTTTCAACTCTGCTATTCTATGATTCTGTGATTTCAGAGTGCAGGACAAGGAATAATGGACTTAAATGACAGGGAATCCAGATTCTGGCTGGATACCAGGAAAAACTTCCTGACTGTTAGAGCAGTACGACAATGGAACCAATGACCCAGGGAGTTGGTGGCCTCTCCCACACTAGAGGCCTTCAAGAGGCAGCTGGACAACCACCTGTCGGGGATGCTTTAGGGTGGATTCCTGCATTGAGCAGTGGGTTGGACTCGATGGCCTTGTAGGCCCCTTCCAACTCTGCTATTCTATGATTCTGTGATTCTACCCCACCATAATGAGCCCCTTAAGTTCTTTAAATTTAAAAAAGCCAAAGTATAACAAATATTAGGCAGGAGAAAAATATCAAGAAGTCACACGAGAACCACCCTTACGGAAGTGAACTACTCTCTAGTCTGAACCACCCATGTGTCCAATCTGAACGACCAGGCATCCCAGAATAGCTCTTAACAAGAGAACCACAACTGTGGAACTCCTCTCCCAGGAAGGCTGGCCCAAATGCAAGCCTCCGCGTTTTCTGAAAAAAGTCCCCAGGCTTGTCCATTTTGAGCGGACTTTTTGAAACAGGTTAATGTTGTCACTGTGAGGGTTCTTTACATCAGCCCTAAACATGAAGAAGAAGACCAAAGGCTTGCTGGTTTGCAAAGCCCTTCTCTCTCCTCGCCGTGGTTCACACATTTATTATTAATTTATAAGTTGAATACCTGTTGCTGGGGAACATGGGTGGGAGAGTGCTGTTGCACCATGTCCTGCTTTGTTGGTCCCTGGTTGACCGCTGGTTGGCCACTGTGTGAACAGAGTGCTAGACTAGATGGACTCTAGGTGTGATGTTATTATTATTATTATTATTATTATTATTATTATTATTATTATTTATTTATTTATATAGCACCATCAATGTACATGGTGCTGTACAGAGTAAAACAGTAAATAGCAAGACTCTGCCGCATAGGCTTACAATCCAATAAAATCATAGTAAAACAATAAGGAGGGGAAGAGAATGCCAACAGGTACAGGGTAGGGTAAGCAGGCACAGGGTAGGGTAAGCAGGCACAGGGTAGGGTAAAACTAACAGTAGAAAGTAACAGTTCTTACGTTCTTATGTTTGGTGAGTGGATACATGATCTGTTTTCATTTGGATCTGTCCGACTGCATCCATTGACATAAGTCTTTATGATCTAGTGAAATTGATTTTTACAGATCCTTCTTTCCCTCTAGAGCCCCCTTCTAGCCTCCAAAATCTCCTCAAGAGTGTTGGATGATCCTCATGCACAGTGTGGGAAGTGGCCCAGGGAGCTGTAGAAAAATTGGTTAATTTGGGGAACATCGCATACCCCATTTTCCACAGTCATATTGTCCTGACAGTACTGTGTAAGTGTAGGGGGGGCATAAGACTCTGGCCAAACCCAAGACATATTTCTCCCTGAGGCAAAGGAGAAGACGGAATAACTTCCTAGCTGTTAGAGCAGTACGACAATGGAATCAGTTACCAAGGGAGGTTGTGGGCTCTCCCACACTAGAGGCCTTCAAGAGGCAGCTGGGCAACCATCTGCCAGGGATGCTTTAGGGTGGATTCCTGCATTGAGCAGGGGGTTGGACTCGATGGCCTTATAGGCCCCTTCCAACTCTGCTATTCTATGATTCTATACCCTTTCTTTTAATCAAATAACCCTCAAGACGGCTTACAAAAGGTTGTAATAATACACACACTCACAGAGAGACTTATCCCACAATGCCCAGCAGCCTTTAAGGCCCCCAGCTAAGAGATCTGACTCTAGCAGGCTTTCCATCAGTCCTACAATCCCAAGGCAAGTGTCAGTTACAGCAAAATTCTGTTTAGTAGGGCTGGATGGAAATCAAACTCCCTGCAATGATGGGGCCAGGTTGGTCTTCACTTTACTACAATCTACCCAGAATAATAGAATCATAGAACTGTAGAGTTGGAAAGGGCCTATAAGGCCAGTGAGTCCAACCCCCTGCTCAATGCTTCTTGGGTGGCAACCTTCCAGTTGGTCTCCTTTGACCGCCCTGGCTGGTTGCAAAGGCCATAGTGCGCTCCCCATCAGCTCTGCACATTTAAAACTAGCCAAAACCTAAGTGCTTAACAGGAATTAACAGCAAAACCCTTCATTAAAAGAGAATAAGCTCTCTCACCCTCTCTTCCAGTCGAGCCAGCTGCTCTTTGTAGTAAGTATCATGCTTCTTCAGCTCCCTGTCTCTCTCTTCCAGCTGCTTGGCCTAAAAAAAGCATCACAACACACACACACACACACACACAAAAGAGAGAGAAAACCGGATCAAGAAAAAGCAAACCCCAGCAAAGCATAAGTCTGGTATAAATTATGCCCGTTAACTCTTACATGGAGATGGAAGCCTGCAGCCTATACGGCTCTCCCAAGACAGTATATTAATAAGATCATGACCGGAGCATTGAGAAAGCTTAAGTGCTTTGCCCGTTGCATTTCTGTGTTTGTCAACAGCTGTGCCACAGTTCATACAAAACGAATTGAGGAAGAGTCAAGCAAACAGCACTGGAATGAATTCCTTAGTGAAAGACAGGTACTACCACGGTTCCAAAACGAAACGCACAGATTTTCAAACCAACAATGAGGTGGCCAGCATGCAATGAAAATTGCTGGAATAAAAGCACTGTAAATATAGATGTTTATGTAGTCAAATGCACAACTCACACCAAATTTCTGAATTGTCAGTGTCCGATTAGATTCAATTGACATCTATGACACACGTGACTTTTATATTATACGTGTAAACCACTTCTGAACTGTTTTAAGTCCCATCGGCACCCCGCGATTTTTTTCCAGGTTATTGCTGTTCGAGAAGAAGGCTGTCCAGGCCTTCGGGATGTTGGAGGAATCCGTCCAGGAAGGGGGTGAAGATTGCTACGCTTTAGTCAGCCTGCCCTCCCGATGCCCCCATCCCGGGACTTCAGCTTGCTTTCCAGTAATGCAGATCAAGTAAGTCCAGCTTAAGGATTTCCCAAATATTATTTATTTATTTATTTATTATTTGTGTAAATCAATTTGTGAAAATTGTGGCTGAAATTTGCGCAAATTTCTTCTTACAAACACACACATACTGAGAAAGTTCCCAGATTTCGGGAACGAATCATCAGCTTGTCTCACAAAAGCAAGCTGAGTTGGGGGGTGCCATGAGAATCCGCAGGCCCTGGACATGGGCATCCTCACCAGGGCTGTTAGCCTGGAGGCAGGCAGATGGTTTAGTGGAGATATACCGTAAACGCGCAACGCAGTCTGTACTGCGGCAACCGGCTTTTTGCACTGAGCAAGGCGGCAGCTTTATTGGCCCTGACGGCAAACCAGGGGAACAGCTGCAGTGTTACCCTCTGGCTATCTACAGCGCAGCCTTTCCCCAGCCTGACGCCTTCCAGATGTGTTAGACTGCAGCTCCCACCGTCCTCAGCCAGCATGGCCACATGGCTGAGGACGGTGGGAGTTGTAGTCCAACATACTGGAGCGCACCAGGCTGCAGAAGGTTGATCGGCTGTGTTGGAGCTGCTTTGCAGGTGAAATCAAACTGGTAGTTTCCTCTGCTTGCAAGCTGCCATGGTGCTGCAGGAGTAAGGTAGGAGTAAAGCAGGAGTAAGGCCAGATTTCCTTGACTGAACCCCCTTGCAACACCAGACAAAGCTGATTATTCCCATTCCTACTTCTGTGCAGAACTACAATGATTTCTCAGCAGGCGCTAAGGCAAAAACAAGTTGCATTAGCCAAAACTGTTTTAGGATTGTACCATAGATATGCCTCCCCAAGATAGCAAGATTACTCAAATCCTTGAAAGTCTACAAAAGGCTATACGCTTGCCTGGATCATTATCCTTTTAAACACAAAAGTGCTCCAAGAAAACCACCGCTAGTTATCGAGTAATTTGGGGAAGCTTTAATGTTTGCAGTGTAGGTACGAGAGAGACAGATACATCCTCGCACGTTTTAAGCTAAAGCATTAGTCTTTCATCTCTGAATAATATTTTTGCTTGCAAAGTTTCCCTCACTGCTGATCAAAGAGGTAATTTTAGTTTCCTCCCCCCCCCCTCCCTTCGAGAATACACTGCCTAGAAGAAATGAGGCTTGCAATGCACAGTCCTTGAGAATAGAATGGTTATCCAGGGATCAGTAAGAGGACATGGAACATTTCACTTCTAGGATCCCAGTGAAATGTCAGCCCAAACCAGGGTGGATAAAAAATAAATTAAATCATTTTTGTACTTTTTTAAATCTAAGTTTATCAAAAAGAACAACTTGGATATCATCATCATCATCATTATCATCATCACCAATTACATTTCTATAACAACCAATAGCCAAAACTATCTGGAAGGTTGACAACAATGGATAATATTAAATAATCTGTATAAGCATGTTAATCCTACAGCTAAATCTAAAAAACCTGAAATGGTGCCTTCTGCTCGACTCACTGCGTTAAAGGTTTTTCTATGTAAATGAAGAGCCAATCTAATCATTTTTTCAAATATACATTTTTACAGTCTAGCTAACAAACACAGGCATTTCATTTCATGAAAACAAACTGCTCTACTTTGACCAGAACTTGTATTGTCATATCAGTCCTAGGCAATTGGAATTTGTGCACTGCTTAGGTTTTGTGAGGGTAAAGCAGAATCAAGGCACAGAGAAGCAGAAAAGAGTAACATTGGAACGAAGAACAGAAGACTAAATTGTCCGGTGTGCAAGTTCCTATTTTCTCACATTGAGCCTCACATGCTGTTATGGCTGCTGGTCATAAGGAAGACCCCATAAAGCAACCTGCCCCAGCCTGATGCCTTCAGATGCCTTGAGACGTTTTTCTCCCTCTCTCAAAATACTAGAACCCAATGGGGTCATCCCATGAAGCTAATGGGTGGGAGATCCAGGACAAATAAAAGGAAGTGTGTTCAGAGGAGGGCAACCAGGATGATCAGGGGTCTGGAAACAAAGCCCTATGAAGAGAGACTGAAAGAACTGGGCATGTTCAGCCTGGAGAAGAGAAGATTGAGGGGAGACATGATAGCACTCTTCAAATACTTAAAAGGTTGTCACACAGAGGAGGGCCAGGATCTCTTCTCGATCCTCCCAGAGTGCAGGACACGGAATAACGGGCTCAAGTTAAAGGAAGCCAGATTCCGGCTGGACATCAGGAAAAACTTCCTGACTGTTAGAGCAGTACGACAATGGAATCAGTTACCTAGGGAGGTTGTGGGCTCTCCCACACTAGAGGCCTTCAAGAGGCAGCTGAACAACCATCTGTCAGGGATGCTTTAGGGTGGATTCCTACATTGAGCAGGGGGTTGGACTCGATGGCCTTATAGGCCCCTTCCAACTCTGCCATTCTATGATTCTATGAAGGACTTCTTCACACAGCGCATGAGCCTGGATGCCCAGGTTTCGGCGGTGGCCAGGAGTGCATTTGCACAGTTAAAGCTAGTGCGCCAGCTGCGCCCGTTCCTTGAGATGTCGGACCTGGCCACGGTGAGACATGCCTTAGTTACATCCCGACTGGATTAATGTAACGGGCTCTACGTGGGGCTGCCTTTGAAGAGTGTTCGGAAACTCCAGCTGGTTCAAAGAGCTGCAGCCAGATTGTTGACCGGGGCTGGTTACAGGGAGCAGACAACTCCCCTGTTAAAACAGCTCCACTGGCTTCCAGTCTGTTTCCGGGCACAAGTTCTGGTTATGACCTATAAAGCCCTATATGGCTCGGGTCCAGGTTATTTGAAAGACCGTATTCTCCCTTATGAGCCTGCCTGTGCTTTGAGATCTTCTGGAGAAGCCTTTCTTTCAGTCCCACCATCTTCACAGGCGTGTTTGGTGGGAACATGGGAGAGGACCTTCTCGGTGGTTGCTCCAGTGCTCTGGAACTCTCTTCCCGGGGAAGCTAGGCTGGCTCCCTCCTTGATGGGCTTTCGGAAGCAGGCTAAAACTTTTTTGTTCCAGCAGGCCTTTGGAGAATAATCTGGCCCTCTGTCTATGTTAATGCTTTTGTCCGGGCAAAACCATAGAGGAAGCTGAAGGAAATGAAGCCTCACTCCTAAACTGCCTCACCCGACCACCAGAAATAGGGCAAAGAACAGACCAGAAACCCAATGGTATGTCTGATCTGCGCATACAGCAGGCTGAGAAACCCACTTAAGAGGCAGAGTATATCTCGCATTCTCAAAGTGGGGAAGAGCACCCCTTAGAGAAGTCCAAGATGTTGCTAGGGTCTTCAATAAACTCCTCTCCCTCCCCACCCCCCGGGCAACCTGCACCATTTGGGTCTTTCCTCTGTTTTTTGAAAACCTCTCTGTTGCTCTATGCTTCTTCTAATAAAGAGCTGCCATGTTTGGAGTAACATCGCTGGTCTGTGTAGCCCAGTGATGACTTCCCCAACTGGCAATGATTCCCCACGGTCTCAGGCGGGTAGGATCTTTCCTAGCCCTGAAATCTTCTAAGTGGAGATGTCGGGGATTGAATCTGGGGCTTGCTACATGCAAAGCGTGTTCTCTACCACGGAGCTTTGGGCTCTTCCATAAAATATAAAGCTGTGTTATACAGTGTCACACTACTGGCTTCTGTAGCCCAGTCCATCTATTCTGCTTCCTTCTCGTTTGGAGGGATTGACAAGAGCTACTATAATTATGGTATTTTGACTTTATTACACCCAAGAAGGCAAAAAAGGAGGCTTTATTGCACCCAAGGTTTTATTACACCCAAGGAGGCAAAAAGGAGGCTTTATTGCACCCAAGGAGGTTTTATTACACCCAAGGAGGCAAAAAAGGAGGCTTTATTGCATCCAAGGAGGTTTTATTACACCCAAGGAGGCAAAAAGGAGGCTTTATTGCACCCAAGGAGGTTTTATTACACCCAAGGAGTCCAAAAAGGAGGCTTTATTGCAGCCAAGGAGGTTTTATTACACCCAAGGAGGCAAAAAGGAGGCTTTATTGCACCCAAGGAGGTTTTATTACACCCAAGGAGGCAAAAAAGGAGGCTTTATTGTACCCAAGGAGGTTTTATTACACCCAAGGAAGCAAAAAAGGAGGCTTTATTGCACCCAAGGAGGTTTTATTACACCCAAGGAGGCCAAAAAGGAGGCTTTATTGCACCCAAGGAGGTTTTATTACACCCAAGGAGGCCAAAAAGGAGGCTTTATTGCACCCAAGGAGGTTTTATTACACCCAAGGAGGCCAAAAAGGAGGCTTTATTGCACCCAAGGAGGTTTTATTACACCCAAGGAGGCTTACCTCTGACAACATTTGAGAATTCCTGCATGAACCCACCCAAGAATAATTTATTCGCTTATAACTTATCCCCTTCATTATTTGTGGCTTTGCTCCTTCCCTTTCCCATTACCTAGCCAGGCTTTCTGCTCCTTGGGAATCACTATTATTGCACATAGCTTTTGTTGTCTGTGATATATATATTCTACTTTGCTGATTGGAATTCTTGAATGTATTGCTTACCTTAATTTCCATCTCCTGGAAGCATGTAAATCCAGAAAACAAAACCATGAATTTATGAAGCAAACAGCATATAAATAGAAACATAAAAATGTGCAAGACGCATCCTAACTCTCACAGTTGTTGCCACCTAGATAACTTTTCCAAAAGAAAAAAGAAAAAGTTGGGAACAAAAATTGGGGCTTAGATTCAAAAATTAATGGGCAACATTCTCATATTTTTAAACATTCAAAAGATTAGATGAGATAAGCCCACTTTTGGGGGCTGACTGCCCAATACGTAAATCAGCAGAGGTATGACAATATGAAAACTGGATCACAGGAAGGTATTTTGAATCTGGTTCCAACTTTGGGCAAGTTTTGCCATTAATTTTCTCCACTTGAGAAAATTTTCCACTTTTCGCCCATAAAGATTTCCAGACCCTCCATAATTTCATAGATGAAAATAGTGTATTGGTCTGCCCAAATTTGTTGTTTATTCTAATTTATAATTAAATTTCTATTCCACAATTTCTTCTCCATGTGAGGCACTCAAGATGGTTAACAAAAACAGGCCAAAAATATTACGATCAATAAAAATACAATACAGCAGATGACACTTCAGGCTCTGTGCTTAGCGATACTGTGGTTCTCTGGGGCTAGCACGATGCTGTCGTACACAACACTATAAGCCATGGTTAGAGCCGCTAACCCTGCTGTAGACAGGTCTGACTGTGGTTAGTGAGCGAGCAGGGTTTAGCAAAATTCATCGCACAAGACACCAAAAGCCTTAATCAGCAGGGTTTAAGGTGTCTTCTGAACAGGCCCAATGTCAAAACTGCATCAGAAGAAAAATGAGAGGAGAAAAATGCCCGGACAGTATTAAAGAACACCACACATCACAGCAGAGACAGCAGTAGAGCCAAAGTCTGTGGTGGGAAAAGAGAGATGTCTTCAGATGGACAAAGAGGTAGAAAGTCTAACGTCTTGGGGCAGGGAGTTCATATGGGGTGCTCCCACCGGGAAAGCTCAGTGGCTGCAATCATGCCTCCGAAGGTGTCAGAACGGACCATGAAAGCTTAATGGAGCCTCCATGTTTAGAGGCAGTATATCAGAACAAACAGGGAAGATGTGGGCACCCAGGGGACACACTGGTTGGCCACAGTGAGAAACAAGTCATTGGATTAGTTGGTCCTTTTAGCCAAGCCACGAAGGTTCTTACAATCTAACTTGTTTTCCGCACTCTCTATTCTCTCCGGAAGAATCAGAGCGTACTTCCCTTATATACTGCTGAGCACTCTTCTTCACATGATAAATGCCATGTTCATGACCCACACTGATTTGGAAACAAAGACAGTAGCTGTTCCTTGGTTCAAAACATACAGGTGCCCTTAGGATGTTTTGGACTACAAGTTCCATCAGGCTTAGCTAGCATGGCCAACGGTCAGGGATCATGTGCGCTGCAGCCCAAAACATTTGGAGGGAACCCGCTTGCCTACTCCTGTGAAGCCAAGTGCAATAATCCTATAATACATTATCAATAGTACATAAAGAACCTTACCAGCTGCAGTACATAAAATTTATTTATTTATTTATTTAGAATATTTATATACCGCTCCCCAATGAAAAATTTTGGAGCGGAGTACAAGATAAAATGAAAATAAAAACAGAATAAAACAGTTAAAACAAAATTTAAAAGAAGCAAAAACAGAGATCCAAGGCTGCATATTAAGGAAAGGCTTCTTGGAATAAAGATGTTTTCAGGAGGCGTCGAAAGGAGTACAAGGATGGCGCCTGCCTGACCTCCAGAGGCAGGGAGTTCCACAGGAGGGGGGCCACCACGCTGAAGGCTCTTCCCCTGGTGGATTCCAATTGGAGGATGGATCTATGTGGAACCACCAGGAGCAGACCCTCGGATGACCTCAATGACCAGGCAGGTTGGTAAGGGAGAAGGCGCTCTCTCAGGCATCCTGGTCCCAAGTTGTTTAGGGCTTTGTACACAAGTACAAGAACCTTCAATCTGGCCCGGTAGCGAATAGGCAGCCAGTGCAGTTCCCTCAGCAGAGGAGTTCCATGCTGGAAAGGGGCAGCTCCAGACAACAGCCGAGCTGCAGCATTCTGCACTAGCTCCAGCTTCCGGAGCAGCTTCAAGGGAAGCCCCACATAGAGCGCATTGCAGTAATCCAATCTTGAGGTTACCAATGCCTGTACCACTGTGGTCAAGCTATCCCTGTCCAGGAGAGGCCATAGTTGGCGAACCAACCGAAGATGGTAAAAGGCACTCCGAGCCATGGCGGCTACTTGAGCCTCCAACGACAGAAATGGGTCTAAGAGTAGCCCCAAACTACGAACCTGTTCTTTCAGAGGCAGGGCCACCCCATCCAGAACAGGCAATGAGCCTGCCTCCCGGACTCGGGAACCACTCACCCACAGGGCTTCCGTCTTGCCAGGATTCAGTCTCAGTTTATTGGCCCTCATCCAGCCCATTACTGGATGACAGCTAAGATACTTTAATGTTCATGTATTTGGTCACTAGAGCAAACATGCATGTATTACTTCACTCAGAGTGAATTCTAGAGATCTGGGAGGAGCAGCTGAAACTTGAAGAACAGCAACTCTAACAACTCACACTAACAAACATTTTAGAAGGCACCTCCAAAATCTCTGGCACAGGCCCAACAGGACCAAGGCCAGGTTTGAGAAGATTAGAACCATCCCTAATATATTGGGGTTCCTTGGAGATGATGGGTTTCAGAAGCCCCAAATTCACTCCACTCATTTGCCCAGAGGGAGCTGAAGAATATGAAGCCAATAGAGAGGAAACTCACCGGGGGAGGGGGGGTGTCACAAAGCAATTTGAATTTCCAACATTTCAGGGCTCTAGGAAATTTAAGAGTATAACAAAACAAAGGAAAAGGTCAGGTATGCATAGTAAGTGGAGGCTGCAAGGTACCTAATCACAAACGAATTCTCCTGGCTGACTTCAACAGATCAATTAAAAGCAATTGCCTGGACCTCTCAGAAGGAAAACAAAAGCAGCAAATTAACAGAGTCGCTGCTGTGGAACGAGAAGAGACGCACAAGAGAAAATTAAAGGATGTCTAAACTTTAAGAAGTAGAACGCACCAACACCTTGTAAGACGTCACCCTGGTTCATCCACACCTTTTCATCACCACCACCTGATTATTCAACACTTTGTGAAATGTGTCAGCTGGTTCCATTGAAAAGCGTTAGGTGAGAGGTGACCGGAAAGTTCTTTCACTGGTGTTTGATCTGGGATGGTCCATTCACACATGCAAGTCATCAAGTGATGAACATCCATGTGTGAACCAGCCCTGGCTTTCCCCATCCCATTCAGTTTCCTTCAAATGAGGATACTACGCCGCTGCATATTAAGAAACAACATGGGGTCTCAGGGTGCTGGAATGAGCATTAAAGTAGAGGCTGGATCTCAGTGAGCACCAGAGAGCAGGCATTTGGGAATTCTTAGCTCAAATATAGCACAACACAGATCCCTTACAATTTGGATGATGGAGTGGACCTTTAGTAGTGCATGGAATCCTGTCTTGGAATAGGAAAGTGGGACAAGGTTAACTTTGGCTCTTGAAGCCTTATTAGCTTGATAGCACTTCTTCATTCCCAAAACTATGTAGGCCAATGCAAGCCAGGAGTTGCGCCTTCGTGGGGAGAAAAGGATGAAATGGCAAAGCCCAATGGGAAGAAGTTCATTTGCAATTGAACAAGGCTACAATCACAAAAGGGAGATCATTTTAGTTGCTCTTTTCTACACTAAAATGATGAAGGGGCTGGAGCATCTCCCCTATGAGGGAAGGTTACATCAACTGGGATTTTTTAACTTGGGAAAAAGGAGGCTAAGGGGAGACATGATAGAGGTGGCCAAAATTATGCATGGCGTGGAGAATGTGGATAGGGAGACATTTTTCTCCGTCTCTCAAAATACTAGAACTCAATGGGGTCAATCCCATGAAACTGATGGGTGGGAGATCCAGGACAGAGAAAAGGAAGGTCTTCTTCACACACCACATAGTTAAATTATGGAACTCACTACCACAAGATGTAGTGATGGCCACCAATCTGGATGGCTTTAAAAGGGGGTTGGATAAATTCCTGGAGGCAAAGGCTATCAATGGCTACTAGCCCTGAGGGTTGTGTGCTATCTCCAGTATTCGAGGCAATAAGACTGTGTGCACCAGTTTCTGGGGGACATGGGTGGGAGGGTGCTGTTGCACCATGTCCTGCTTGTTGGTCCCTGGCCGATGGCTGGTTGGCCACTGTGTGAACAGAGTGCTGGACTAGATGGACCCTTGGTCTGATCCAGCATGGCACGTCTTATGAGATAAAGAGGCATTGTGGGACAGATGCTCTATGGAAGGTTTTTGGCTTAGTAACTAGATTTTACCTAATACTTGAAGCTAGAGGAAATGAAAGGAGCATCTGTGGCTATAGAAGTTTACCTGCCCTAGGAGTGAAAGACATGTTATCTGAGAGCTTTTCCAAGGATGCCATTTACAGATATATATATTCATACACATCACAATGGTATTTTCAACAGAGGAATGAGAACAGGCACCGATCCTTAGCTGGTACCTGTTAATCACTTGGGCAGGAGAAAGGCAAGCCTGAAACTGGAGCCCAGTTGACTCATGACGTGGCCAAGCAGCGGGAGATCTTGAACTGACAAGAGCAAACAGCGTGCTGGACGAGATGGACCTTTGGTGTGATCCAGAAAGGATCTTTTGGCTGAAGGTGCGGAGGCATGCCAATGTGGAGCACCTGACATTCTTGTTGGGAGATGGCCATTGCTTAGGCCATTTCCTATGACGTTTTCCCAAGGAAGCCATTGATCGTTCTAGCTCAATGCTGTCTGCCTGACTGGGAGTGACTCTCCAAGGTCTTTCCCAGCAATTCTACCAGAGATCCAATAAGCCTGTGTGTACCAGTTGTTGGGGAACATGGGTGGGTGGGAGGGTGCTGTTGCACCATGTCCTGCTTGTTCATCCCTGGCTGATGGCTGGTTGGCCACGGTGTGCTGGACTATTATTATATTATTATTATATTTATTTGTATCCCGCCTTTTGCCCAATGCTGGGCCTCAAGGCGGCCTTACAAAGTTTAAAATATACATGGGGGGGAGGGAGAAACAAAACCATAAACATTTAAAAAACACAACAAAATTATAAGACATTAACCTAGATGGAGAGCCAGACTATTCTCCAAAGGCCTGCTGGAACAAAGAAGTCTTTGCCTGCTTCCGAAAGCCCATCAAGGAGGGAGCCAGCCTAGCTTCCCCGGGAAGAGAGTTCCAGAACACCGGAGCAGCCACCGAGAAGGCTCTCTCCCATGTCCCCACCAAGCGTGCCTGTGAAGAAGGTGGGACTGAAAGAAGGGCTTCTCCAGAAGATCTCAAAGCATGGGCAGGCTCATACATTCTTTCAAATAACCTGGACCCAAGCCATATAGGGCTTTATAGGTCATCACCAGCACTTTGACTAGATGGACCCTTGGTCTGATTGAGCAGGGCATTTCTTATGTTCTTAAGAGATGCAAATGGTTCAATCCTATTGGATCCTCCCATAAGATTTTAACCGGGGGCTTTCCTGGTTCTTAGCACAATCTCTTAGCCACTATGTTATACTAGATCCTCCGCAGTATCAGTGGCATAAGGTAATTAATCTCTACTGCAACCAAACTGGTTCAGTGACAACCAAGAAGTATGCTTTTCTGTTCTGTGAGAAGAATTGCAGGAATTGCCAAGCACATGAATAATTCACATGAGTAGTATCCACCGAGTAGCCAATGACATTTGTATTTTCCAAATAATGCAAAGCAAGCAAAAAAAGAAAGAAGAAAAAAATCCAAATAAAATATAGAAGCCGCAGCAACATTTATACAGGAGGTAGCATAAACATGCCACAGGCAGAGAATTCACTGCTGATATATACACTGGCAAGGAAATATTATATTTATGGGTCTGCAGAACATGATCTCAGCGAATATCAATTAGCCGTAACAAAATAATTAACAGTGACCATGTATTCAATTAGCTGAATGTTGCACTTTAGTTGTAAATGAGAAACCATACAAGGTTCAGGGCTTCTTTCTCATGGTAGTTCTAATAAACACACTGAACTTTGGAACACCTTGAAGTGGGAGGTCATCTCTGAAAGTTTAATCTTAAATTCTGAGATACCCAAGTCAAACCAATGCCAAATCAGGTGTGGCAATAAGAACACTGAAGGTCAATGTTGAGGCTGACTGTAGCTTAACCTTGGCTTGGTAAGTAAATATGGAGGGATGCAATGAAGGATGGTGACTCTGGTTTCAGTAGGGCTGTAAATCCATTCTGGGTTTCAGCCAGAACAAGCCAGAAGCTACCCAAGGTGCTGAACCCTATCCCCAAGGTTCAGCACCTGGGATAGCTTCTTTAGAGTTCTGGCTTAAACCCAGAATGGATTCACGGCCCCACCGAAATCTGAGCCACCAGCCTCAACTGGTTGTGTGTGTGCATGTGTGCGTGTGTGTTTGTGTGTGTGTAGGCACACTTAGAACTCTACTGCAGGCTTTGTTCCCCAGAAGCAGCGAATTTACAGTCTTACTCTGAATGGCAACCATCAGGCTGCACAGAGAAGCTTTATTCTCCCTGTGCAGTAATAGGCATGGCCAATCGATGGCTTCATCTCAAAGGAGGAATATAAAAGATAGAGATGTTTGCAAGAAGAAACCTTAGCACGTAATGACAAAACCCTTTTTTTAAAAAAAAAACCAGCCGGATCTGGGAAAGATGATAAAAAGCCTAGCACCAAGACAGAAGAGTATTGAGTGCCAACTTCCTGCCTGAATATATCTGAGCAACTACTTATGAAGGATTCAACATCATTATTCTCCACAACTATACTTGCAGTCAAAAAATTATGCTGCACAGCATCCTGATCCCAGTTTCAGTATTGTCAACTAAAAAGAAGAGAACAAAAGTAAGCCGTAGGATAGAGAATGTTGACTTTTACCTAGGAGATTTGCATTCAGATTCAACTCTTGACAGATTCTCCAAGTCATTTTCCAGGGGCGGAAAGCTTTCACTTGTCTACATAATGTTAACTTATTTATTTATTTATTTATTGCATTTCTATACTGCCTTTCAGCCAAAATTCTCTGGGCAGTTCACAACACAAAAAACCTAAACATATGGGTGTGAGGGTGCTGTTGTACCATGTCCTAGTTGTCCATTCCTGACCGATGGCTGGTTGGCCACTGTGTGAACAAAGTGCTGGACTAGATGGACCCATGGTCTGATCCAGGATGGTACTTCTTATGTTTTTATGCACCATCACCTTTCATTGTCAGGCCCCATCAAGTAAAAGGGGCACCCCTGGCAGGAACGTCATTGGAGGAGGAGGCTGAGTCGCAGGGAATCTTGCAGCCCAGCGTGGACCCTGCAGTGTGGACCTTCTGGAACAGGACCGGACCACAAGGCCCATGCTGGGGCCAGGAGGAGTCAACCCACCCCTACCCACCCATCCACCCCCGTGGACAATCTGGGACAGGGATCAGGCCCTGGGTACATCAGGAAGAAGGACCCAGCTAGAAAGGTATTCTGTTGCTTGGTGATGCAATACTTCATAGAATCATAGAATAGCAGAGTTGGAAGGGGCCTATAAGGCCATCGAGTCCAACCCCCTGCTCAATGCAGGAATCCACCCTAAAGCATCCCTGACAGATGGCTGTCCAGCTTCTTCTGACCCACTCCTTGCGCACTGGCTTGTAGTTCTACCTTCCTGACTAGACACCCCCCCGAACCCCTGCTGTTTCTCAGCATCTGGGTCCCGGAACCTGCTCCTGGCCCTGGGAGACAGTTTATTCCCTGTCTTGGTGGTAGATGGGGAATATGAGTCTCACCGCTCCAATCAGTCTTGGCGAAAACAAGGCATCAACTTATAACTTATTTACAATTGTAAAATGTGTTTTTATTCATCCAATATTGTCTCCAAGTAAAATCCAATTAAGACACTGGTATGTGTTTTCTATAAAAAAAAAATCAAACTGATAATGAAACGTATTTCACAATTACCTCAACTTATTTAAAATATGAAATTCTATTAAGAATTGTTTATATTTTCTGCGAATAACTATAAAGGGATGATATTCCTGTTAACATCCCTCCAACGTTAGTTCCTATGAGGTCAGGTTTTGCCAAGTTGGTTAATTAACATTCCTAGTATCTCAGATAAGCAGCCTTTCAATTTTCCCCATTCACTCTAATTTGGAACTTCTCTCTCTCTCTCTCTCTCTCTCTCTCTCTCTCTCTCTCTCTCTCACACACACACACACACACACACACACACACACACACACACTAGCATGTGGGGCTGAAATACCATAGAACAAGTCAATATAGGAGAATACATTGAGTATGAAGTGGCACTGATGAAAGAGGAAAGTTGTAGATATTTTATATACTCTTTTCAGGTCAGTTTTGACCCCAAATAGAATTTAAAGATGTGAACTATAATAGTAAGGAATCATCATGAATCATCATCATCATCATAGAATAGTAGAGTTTGAAGGGGCCTATAAGGGCATCGAGTCCAACCCCCTGCTCAATGCAGGAATCCACCTTAAAGCACCCCTGGCAGATGGCTGTCCAGCTGCCTCTTGAAGGCCTCTAGTGTGGGAGGGCCCACAACCTCCCTAAGTAACTGGTTCCATTGTCGTACTGCTCTAACAGTCAGGAGGTTTTTCCCAATGTCCAGCCGGAATCTGGGTTCCTGTAACTTGAGCCCTTTAGTCCGTGTCCTGCACTCTGGGATGATCGAGAAGAGATCCTGACCCTCTTCTGTGTGACAACCTTTCAAGTATTTTAAGAGTGCTATCATGTCTCCCCTCAACTTTCTCTTCTCCAGGCTAAACATGCCCAGTTCTTCTAGTCTCTCCTCATAGGGCTTTATTTCCAGACCCCTGATCATCCTGGTTGCCCTCCTCTGAACATGCTCCAGCTTGTCTGCGTCCTTCTTGAATTGTGGAGCCCAGAACTGGACGCAATACTCTAGATGAGGCCTAACCAGTGCTGAATAGAGGGGAACCAGTACCTCGCACGATTTGGAAGCTATACATCTAGTAATGCAGCCCAAAATAGCATTTGCTTTTTTTGCAGCCGCATCACACTGTTGGCTCGTATTCAGCTTGTGATCTACAACAATTCCAAGACCCTTTTCGCTCGTAGTATTCCTGAGCCAAATATCCCCTTAATCTTGTAACTGTGCATTTGGTTTCTTTTTCCTAGGTGTAGAACTTGGCATTTATTCCTATCATCACCCTCATCATCCATTTATCCAGCTCTTAGAAAATGTATAATATCTCACACATTAAAATCCATCTCACAAAGACCCCATGCCACATTATCAAGTGCTAACAGTTGCAACAACTCCATCTATGCTTGCTAAACCATTTCCACCTTATTCCCTGAAGGAGTGAGGAATGGAAGGGTGGGTCAGATGAAGGATGAAACAAACTCTCTCCCTGAGCAGATGACAATTGACATGCCTCATCTTTGTAAAAGGAATAAAGATCTGTCCATCAAGTCTAACTTGACAAGGCTGCCCAGTGAAATGCTAAATGACGAAACAAGGGCTTTTTGCACTGAATAAAGCAAAAGGTCGTAAAAAGTGTCTATGGGCCTTCGGGCAGTGTATTGTGCTTCAAAGGGAAGGTTAATGTTAAAAAGGAAGGCAAAGAGAGCAGCTGTGAAGCACGGGGAAAACGAAGTTCTGATAGAAAATCAGATGCTAGGGTTGTTTAAAGAAACAGAGGCAGTAAATGCCATGAAGTATCTTATAGGATGTTCCCATTCTGGGAGCATGGAGGTTATAAGCAAGTCTGAGTGTGACACATGTGAGCATTTGCGTGTGCTTGGAGGAACATCATGTGCATTTTATTTATTTATTTCTTGCATTTGTATACTGTCCCATAGCTGAAGCTCTCTGGGCGGTTCACATAAGATAAAGCCTTTAAAAACAATATACAAAAATTAAAAACCACAAAAAAATGCAAAAACGTGCAAAATGTGCATACAATTAAAACCACTGTAACAACTTTAGAAATGATGAGCCAAAAAAACACACACAGGCTCATTACATATTGCTAAATGCCTGGGAGAAAATAAAAGTCTTGATCTGGTGCCGAAAATATGACAATGTTGGCACCAGGCGGGCCTCGTCAGGGAGATTGTTCCACAGTTGGGGGGCCACGACAGAAAAGGCCCTCTCTCTTGTCACCACCCTCCAAGCTTCCCTCGGAGTAGGCACTCAGAGGAGGACCTTAGATGTTGATCTTTGTGTTCGGGTAGGTTCATGTAGGGAAAGGCGTTCCGTCAGGTATTGTGGTCCAAAGCCGTGTAAGGCTTTGTAGGTTAAAACCAGCACCTTGAATTGGGCTCGGAAACATACAGGCAGCCAATGCAAGTGGGTCAGAGTGGGTCTTATATGTTCGAACCTTCTGGTCCTGGTTATCAATTTGGCCGCTGCATTTTGCAGAAGCTGCAGCTTCTGAACCGTCTTCAAAGGCAGCCCCATGTAGAGTGCATTGCAATAATCTAATTTGGAAGTTTCCAGAGTGTAGACAACTGAAGCCAGGTTATTCCTGTCCAGATAGGGGCGTAGCTGGGCCACCAACCAAAGCCGGTAAAAGGCATTCCGCATCAGTCCCAACTCACAATTTATCTGTTTTCATCCACAGAACAATGCAGCAATTTTAAGTACTGCCATCCATTTATCATCCGCGTCCAGAAGTTCCGAACGAGGTAAATCTGAATTGTATTAATCTGTACTTATCAGGCACTCCAGTACTGGTGAACACCTTCCTAATTTTCACCAGATTTCCCTACCTCTTTCAATTCTCTCCTCCACCCGCCCCCTGCCATTTCTGTTGTGGATGTGAATAAATGACTCTCCATTTGCATGTATGCAGCAATGTAACGTTCTGTTCTGTTCTGAGATTACACCAAGCCGATAATGTTCTAGGTTTGGACAATCAAGCAGCCCACCGTGGCTTCTTTAAACCTTGGTGGGCTGCGCCGCGTGCCTGCAGCCATTTTTAATAGCCAAGCCGCAACCGCGGCTTGCTGCGTCATCTAAACCCAGCAAGAGCGGGGTCTTGGTGGTTTGTCGTGGTTGACAAAACACCCACAACCGGAAAAAAATCCACGGATCCTGGGTCATTCGTTAGCCACGGCAACAACCCACCCTCACCTAGTTCAGACGACACGTCAAGCCACCTAGAACGTACCACAACCTATGCTTTATTTATTTATATTATTTTATTTATTTCACTTCTGTACCACCCAATAGCCGAAGCCGTCTGGGCAGTTCAAAAAGAAAGTAGGCCACTTTGGGTCATTCTCTCTCTCTCTCTCTCTCTCTCTCTCTCATAATTAATAAAAATAAATGAAAGTGTGTAGAACAAAACAAAAAACGCCGGACTATTCATGATACGATGGACCACTACCAGAAACAAGAATTCCAGCGGAAGAATCCCAACTCTTGCCAAGCACCCATAGACTGAAGAGAGGATCTAAAGCAGGCATGGGGAACCTCCAGCACGCAGAGTTTCCTCATCTGACCTGCAAACGCTTGGACTCCCTCCACAAGCTCCACCCTCCTCAGCACCCAAGCCCTCGGCTCCACAGGCTCTGCCCCACTCGCTCCCCAAAGCACTGCCCCCCCCCCGGAGTCTACCAAGAGACTGAGGAGGAGCTGAGGAGACAAATTCTTTGTACCCGCCCCCAACTGGAGGTCAAGTGGCATGCAAATTGCTTCCCCAAGGCATCGCTGTACCCAGAGTTTCCCTGCCCAGAGAAAGACCAGGTGGGATTGCAGCTGACAGAGGAGCAAAGGGACTGTGCCGGCTCAGCTTCGTAGACCCTGCGTCCTCTCTAGTAGAGGAAGGTGTGGGGTGGGCAAAGCCAGCTTGGCCAAGGCACCAGGTGGATCACCACCTGTCACCCCAGCTGGGTTGTGGACCTTCCCTGACTGCCAGGAAGGCCCATGGACACAGGGACCTGGTCCCCAGCTGAACCACCAGGTGGGTCATTGCGACGTTACACCTATAGAATCATAGAATCATAGAATAGCAGAGTTGGAAGGGGCCTACAAGGCCATCGAGTCCAACCCCCTGCTCAATGCAGGAATCCACCCTAAAGCATCCCTGACAGATGGCTGTCCAGCTGCCTCTTGAAGGCTTCTAGGGTGGGAGAGCCCACAACCTCCCTAGGTAACTGGTTCCATTGTCGTACTGCTCTAACAGGACGTTTTTCCTGATGTCCAGCTGGAATCTGGCTTCCTTTAACTTGAGCCCATTATTCTGTGTCCTGCACTCTGGGAGGATCGAGAAGAGATCCTGGCCCTCCTCTGTGTGACAACCTTTTCAGTATTTGAAGAGTGCTATCATGTCTTCCCTCAATCTTCTCTTCTCCAGGCTAAACATGCCCATACTGGGCATGTTTAGCCTTGAGAGGAGAAGATTGAGGGGAGACATGATAGCACTCTTCAAATACCTAAAAGGTTGTCATATACTAGGCTATACTAGGCTTGCCACATAAACTACTATACTATACTAGGCTTGCCACATAAACCCTTCTCAAGCCCAGCACCACCACCTGAAAACCTGAGGGAAGGTTAAATAAAACCTTTCTCCTAGCTATGAGGGAAAACAGGTGAAATATAGGATCTGTTTTTAAACGTACTGTGGGTATATTCTGGTAAGGGTGTTTGATAACTGTGAGGCAGGTAAATAATGCCAAGCTGGCACGTGGTAATTGGTAGCTAACAAAATAATAAGAAGTTTATTGAAATGTTTTTAATTTTTGTGAACCGCCCAGAGAGCTCCGGCTATTGAGCGGTATAGAAATGCAATAAATGAATAAATAAATAAATAAATAAATTAAAAGCTTTAAATGAAAATATAATGCTTCCAATCCTGCCTAATCCAAACCTCCCCCACACCAACCACCTCTCTTTCTCTCTCCACACGCCAATCCTAAATCTCTAGCAATTAATCTCCTCTCACTCCTCAAACAACTCCAATCTCCATTCCCAACAACACCTAACTCACTTCTCCTCCCCTCAGTCACTCCTTATATACTCCTTCCTCCCACCCTACCTATGACATCACAAACCACACCCACTCAGTTCTAACATTCCATACTCACCAGACATACTAAACTAGATGTATACCAGATACTCAGTTGTGGGGTAACACCGCAGTCATCAATGCCCCACCCCAAATATGATTCCCACTATGAACTAAAGAATGGAGTCTGAAATACCGAACTACAAGTAGAGCCAGAGATTTTACTTCCTAATCCCTCTGCAGCAATTCCTGCTCTCTGAGGGCCTTGCTAGACCTACCAGATAATCCGGTGGGGAGTAGGAGAGGCGGCGCGCTGCAACTAGCGCGCGCCGTCGCCCTTTTCTAGACGTAAACACGCGACGGGGCAAGGGAAAGCCCCGTCGCGTGCTCCAGTTTGTTTCCGGTTAAAGGGCCATGTGCGCAGGAGCGCACCAACGGAGAAGGTAAGTGATTTTTTAAAAAAATAAAGGGTTCCCCGCTCCCCCTGCCCCTGATTTCCCCCACATAATGCCTGACCCCCTGCCTGCTCGCTCGCCCGTCCTCCCCCCGCTTGCCATGCCCGTCCCCCGTTCTTCTTCCCCCGCCACCGTCCTCCAGGCCCTGGCCCCGTCCCCGTTCTTCTTCCCCCCGCTCGCCATGCCCGTCCCCCGTTCTTCTTCCCCCGCCCCCGTCCTCCAGGCCCTGTCCCCGTCCCCGTTCTTCTTCCCCCCGTCCGCCACGCCCTGTCCCCGTCACCATTCTTCTTCCCCCCCATCCGCCAGGCCCTTCCCCGATGCCTGTGCCCACTCACCAGGCCCGTCCCCGATGCCTGTGCCAGCTCGCCAGGCCCGTCCCCGTCCCCTATGCCCGTGCCTGTCCTTCTCCCCCCCTCTCCTGCCGGGTCCGGTCTTTCCCCCGGCCCCCATCTCCTCCCCCCCCCGTGATTCCCCTCCCCCAGCCCGATGTAAGCAAGTAAGCGAGTAAGCGAGCAGCCGGGAAAAGCCACGGACCCTGCTAGACCTTCCGCAGCCCCGGCCTCAGGCCAGGGCTGCGGAAAAGCAGGCCCATAACCGAATCCGCTTATCCTGGTTCAAGCGAGGACTTAGCCCGGCCTGACCCCAGAATCCCCTGTGCGTCATCTGGATGCACAGGAGGGAGACCAGGCCTCACACCGCGCTAACTCCTCGTCTAGCAACGGCCTGAGTTTCGTTGCAACCTGTCTGTTCAGTCGTGGGAAATAAAGCAAATAAATAAATAAATAAGGCCCCAGCTACAGATGCACACACTTCTCTCCATTATACCCATATCTAATTGTTGGATTCTGGCTCTGGACCTAATCAGCAGTATTCCCTGGTCCATATGCTCAGGCGTACTCACCTCAAAAAATCATTATAACAGCCACTCTTTCTAGCACCGACAATGGACATTCAAGCCTTCCTGGCCCTCTGTCTCCTTATAACAGGCTATTAGTTTGCTAAACAAAGATGGAATTGAAAGAAATAAAGCGCGCCATTCTTTCCCTGCCTCTAAGAAATGCTTGCAGGGTCAGGAAACCTGGATGCTAAACAACTGTGCATTTAATTGACATCCGAAGAACAGTGCAGAATTCCACACGGCCGTCCCGGCTGACAAAGAGACAAAATTGATTTGAGGAAGAAGACAAGACACGTTGGCAATATAACAAACAGTGTCTAAATGAGGTCCTCAGCTTACACTGTTAGAGATGAACGTCTCACTGAAATGCTCTCACCTTGACATTAAAACCATGGAGAACACTAATCATGGTCACAGCAGCAGCACTAGCTCAAACATAGGGCATGTCTACGCCGGGCGATATGCCAGGGATCGTCCCTGTGTGTCCACATGACGCACAGGGGAACCCGAGAGCAGGGAGGGAAGATCCCTGCATTTCCCTGGGATAACACCATACCTTTTCTTTGTAGCTTTTCGCCGCAGTCCCGGGATGATCCCAAAGACTGAGGGTGGTGTGGCCACCCATCCCGGCTTCTTCCCTCTTCCCTGCAGGTAGCGGGGGTGAACAGAGCGAAGGAACCGGGATGGGAACCCATCGGGGGGGGGGAGCGTGCTTGGGGCTTCTTCTTTTTTACTTACTTTTGCGCTGGAGCGCAGATGCGCCCCAGCTCGTGTCTTTTTTTAAAAAAAAAATGACGGACGTGACGTCCTCCTTCCTCCCTGGACATCGCATGCTGCATGCAAACCCAGGGGGAGGATCTCACAATCAGCATACTGTGAGATCGTCCGCCCTCCCTCCCGGAACGCCAGGAGGTATAGACATGCCCCCGTAGGCAACCTCAGAAGGCCGAGATGTGAGATAAGGTATTTTTGAGTCATCAGAATGACTGAAACAGACTTTGGTTACATTTGGAACAAGGCACAGTGAAACTCCCCGTTTTTCTCTGGCACCACAAAGAGGAGGAAATCAAAAGCTTTCACTTTCAGTTTTTATTAAACTAGGGTGACCATATGAAAAGGAGGGCAAGGCTCCTGTATCTTTAACAGTTGCATAGAAAAGGGAATTTCAGAAGATGTCATTTGTATATTTGGAGAACCTGGTGAAATTCCCTCTTCATCATCACAATGAAAGCTGCAGGAGCTATACTAGAGTGACCAGATTTAAAAGAGGGCAGGGCACCTGCAGCTTTCACTGTGGTGATGAAGAGGAAATTTCACCAGGTTCTCCATATCTACAAATGACACCTGCTGAACTTCCCTTTTAAATACAACTCTTAAAGATACAGGAGCCCTGTCCTCCTTTTTATATGCTCACCCTAATTAAACACTGTTTAGCATTGCATCCAAATCCTAAATTGTGATTAATATTAATTATACTTTGTTAAAACAAGCCAACTTCATGAGCCCTGGTTTGAAATTGGCTTCTTTCAAAACAACCATGTTTAAGATTAACCACAGTTTGTGGGGTTCGGACAGAATGACGAGTTGCAGTTAATCAGAAGCGAAAGCTTCTGAATTCCTCTGCACAGGCAAACCAGAAAAGGATGAAAAGGGGAGGGGTGCACAAGCCCAAAGCTTGCTGCAGGCATATTTCGGCATCCAAACACAGCTGATGAGTTGTTGGTGTCCTGACCTTAGATGTGAATGCCTTAGTTCACATCAGGCACTTCCAGTAAGTGCATAATCTATATGTAAGCACACCACACTTTTTTTAATGGTGCTATTTCAATAAGCTTTGGCTTGTGGGGTTTTGGCCAGAAATCAACAGCCTTGCTTTTATGGTAAGCCATAGAAGTAGTGGAAGACACAAAACGTTTTAATTGAAAAAAGGTGGTACTAACTCATAAACAAATAAAAATATTATAGAATCATAGAATCATAGAATAGCAGAGTTGGAAGGGGCCTACAAGGCCATCGAGTCCAACCCCCTGCTCAATGCAGGAATCCACCCTAAAGCATCCCTGACAGATGGTTGTCCAGCTGCCTCTTGAAGGCCTCTAGTGTGGGAGACCCCACAACCCCCCTAGGTAACTGATTCCATTGTTGTACTGCTCTAACAGTCAGGAAGTTTTTCCTGATCTCCAGCCGGAATCTGGCTTCCTTTAATTTGAGCCCATTATTCCGTGTCTTGCACTCTGGGAGGATCGAGAAGAGATCCTGGCCCTCCTCTGTGTGACAACCTTTTAAGTATTTGAAGAGCGCTCTCATGTCTTCCCTCCATCTTCTCTTCTCCAGGCTAAACATGCCCAGTTCTTTCAGTCTCTCTTCATAGGGCTTTGTTTCCAGACCCCTGATCATCCTGGTTGCGCTCCTCTGAACACGCTCCAGCTTGTCTGCATCCTTCTTGAATTGTGGAGCCCGGAACTGGACATAATACTCTAGATGAGGCCTAACCAGGGCTGAATAGAGAGGAATCAGTACCTCACATGATTTGGAAGCTATACTTCTATTAATGCAGCCCAAAACAGCATTTGCCTTTCTTGCAGCCATATCGCACTGTTGGCTCATATTCAGCTTGCGATCTACAACAATTCCAAGATCCTTCTCGTGTGTAGTATTGCTGAGCCAAGTATCCCCCATCTTGTAACTGTGCCTTTGGTTTCTATTTCCTAAATGTATTAATACATGGAAGTGGGGAGGTAAGCCCCCATAATTGCCAAAGAATTAACACCCTGACCTTTCCCTCTTTGCAGATTGGGAATAGCATTACAGCAGGAATCAAAAACGTCAAAATGTTACTCCTTATTCTCCCGGTACCTTTCAGCATTATGTTTCTGCCCATTTAAGCACTGCAAATGAACCGTCTCATATGCTCTTTTTAAATGTTTAGGTGGAATGAGGTGCTACGTACATCGAATAAAGTAATAATACATGAATACAAGTATATAAACAGTCCCTTTAAAAACATGAGTTCCAAATCCATGTTCTGAGACAAGCTTATGTAACGTAAAGGCCCTTGAGCTAACGGCAAACCCGGGGAATTTCAGAACTGTTTGCCGTCGATGCGTCTACGGCATATTGAAGCTAAAAATAAAATAAAATGGGGGGGGGTAGGACTGGGAGCATAACCACAATCTGGGCATCACTACACTTGCATCATTCCTCCTCACTGAATTCAGAAGCATGTGATGGGGCAGGTGCCAGTTTTTCCAGGCTGTTGCAGCCAGCCACCTTCATTGCATGGTCTACCTACAAATGCGCAGACTCCCACAAATACACTCGCCACACTCACCAGGGTAAGTGGGATCAGCTACCACCCCCTTTCCTACTCCAAAGCAGGAAAGGTGGGCAGGGAAGTGTTGGATGTCACAGCCTGAAGGTTCTAGAATCATAGAATCATAGAATAGCAGAGTTGGAAGGTGCCTACAAGGCCATCGAGTCCAACTCAGTGAGTCCTGCTCAGTGCAGGAATCCACCTTAAAGCATCCCTGACAGATGGTTGTCCAGCTGCCTCTTGAAGGCCTCTAGTTTGGGAGAGCCCACAACCTCCCTAGATGTGCCTCAGGCAGTGGTGCTCAATGATGCAAGTTCTCCGCCTAGCCTTCCATTCAGAAAAGGAAGGGGAGCATTGGACACTAATGCCCAAAGATGCATGCACTACCTCCAGGCAGTGGTACACAACAGCATATGCTTCCTGTCCCTCATAGCCTTCCCCACCCCACCCATTCCTAGGCTTTTCCCTCAGGAATAAGGAAAGGTCAGCATATTCCAACACAGGGTGAGGTAAACAGATTCATGACACAGGTATCAAGACACCTGCATGGCCATTCCCATATTGCACATGCACAGGTTTTACCCAAGTGGGATGTTAGCACCTGCAGAAGCACCACATCTGGAGCCTTCTTCAAGGTGACATCAGATGTAACATGTCAGCGATGCGTTTTTCACTTTAAAGAAAATGTTTCTAGTGTCTTTTAAAATACGTGTTTATATATTTTATTTCGGAGGATTTCTATACCGCTTTAATAATAACAATAATAACAACAACAACAACAACAACAACAACAATAATAATCCCAAAGTCGTTTCCAGCATAAAATCATGATGAAATAAGAACATAAGAACATAAAAAGTGCCCTGATGCTGGATCAGACCAAGGGTCCACCTAGTCCAGCACTCTGTTCACACAGGGGCCAACCAGCTGTCGGCCAGGGGTTCCTTGTGTTATGTTTCTCAAAAACCTCCTGCCTTCTTGGGAGACAATAATGAGGCCTGCTAAGTAATCCACAAAGCTTTATTCAAGCAATAAACCTCTCTTTCCACCTGAAGAGAGTCTAAGCTCTTGGAACTTTCCTCTAGGCAAAACTATGCAAACTAAGCGGAGAACGGAAAGCCTTTTCCCAAAACAGGCCGACTTTAAGAACATCAGAAGTGCCACGCTGGATCAGACCAAGGGTCCATCTAGTCCAGCACTCTGTTCACACAGTGGCCAACCAGCCATCAGCCAGGGACCAACAAGCAGGACATGGTGCAACAGCACCCTCCCGCCCATGTTCCCCAGCAACTGGTGCACACAGGCTCACTGCCTCGAATACTGGAGACAGCACACAACCATCAGGGCTAGTAGCCATGGATAGCCTTTGCCTCCAGGAATTGATCCAACCCCCTTTTGAAGCCATCCGGATTGGTGGCCATCACTACATCTTGTGGTAGTGAGTTCCATAACTTAACTATGCGCTGTGTGAAGAAGTACTACACCAAATCCTTAAAACAATAAAGCAATAATAAAACAATAAATCCTCATTAAAATAAGATGGGGTAAGATACTAGTGGTCAGGGCAAACCAGTGTGTCTTCAGTTGTCAGTGGAAACACTCCATACTAGGAGCCTGCCTGAGTTCAATGGGGAGACGGTGGGCACCGCAATTGAAAAGGCAATCAATGAACAGATAAATGTTGATTGTTTTGTGGTTTCCCAGCTTATTTATTTATTACATTTATATCCCGTGTTTTTTCCTCCAAGGAGGGGTACACAATCTTCCTCCTCCTCCTCCTCCTCTCCATTTTATCCTCACAACAACTCCTCTGTGAGGTAAGTTGGGCTGAGTGTCTGTGACTGGCCCAAAATCAAGCAGCGAGCTTCCATGACCAAGTGGGGACTAGAACCTGGATCTCCCGACTCCCAGTCCAACACTCTAACCCCTACACCACCCGTGGCACTGAGGAAAAAGTTAGCAAGCCTTCTGGAAGCATGGTGGCAAGGGCAAGTCTAAGAGTTGAGCCGGCATTTCGTGCGCTAGCATGCGTGTCTGTCCGTTGCAATGTTGGGAGGAAGCTATACTGGAAGGGAAGAGCCATAGCTCAAAGGCAGAGCACAGGCAAAAGGTCCCAAAGTTCAGTTCCTGACATCTGGACAGCCATCTGTCAGGGATGCTTTGAGGTGGATTCCTGCATTGAGCAGGGGGTTGGACTCGATGGCCTTGTAGGCCCCTTCCAACTCTACGATTCTATGATTCTATGATCTCCAGGTAGGGGAGGGAAAGACCCGTCCGGAACCGTGGAGATTCCACTGCCAGTCAGTGGAAACAAGGCTGAGCTAGTTCGATGAAGCTTTGGGATGATCAGGAGTGGATTTTTGAATAGAAGGACGGGGAGTTTCATTCAGTTCAAAACACCTACCTGAGCTCAGACTTTTCATGCTTGGCATGCAGAAGGTCCCAGGTTCATCTCCCAGCATCTCCAGGTAGGGCAGGAAAAACGTCTGCTTGTAACCCCGGAGAGCTGCTGCCAGTCAGTGTTGACAGTCAGGGCCGGGCAAAGCTGGTAATAGGCCCGGGCCAGATGGGAAATGTAGGCCCCATTTCAAATTGCTCATTAAGTATTACTAGATATCACTCTTGCTATGAAGCATTCATATTCTGCTTAATTTTATCTCCCACCTTTGCCTCTGGGGAATGCATTTTATGACGTCTACTAGGAACTGAATTACTTGATCTAGCCTTTTGTGCTTGCTCTCAGCCCATTTCATGTGCTTTTGTCTCATCTCTGCTGGAGATGGGGGTGGGGTGAAGACACCTGTCTCAAAATGGAGTCAGTACCGCTCACTCAAAGGAGAGCTTTTGTTGTTTATTCGTTCAGTCGCTTCCGACTCTTCGTGACTTCATGGACCAGCCCACGCCAGAGCTTTGTGTCGGCCGTCGCCACCCCTAGCTCCGCCAAGGTCAAGTCTGTCACCTCCAGAATATCATCCCTCCATCTTGCCCTTGGTCGGCCCCTCTTCCTTTTGCCTTCCACTTTCCCTAGCATCAGCCTCTTCTCCAGGGTGTCCTGTTTTCTCATTATGTGGCCAAAGTACTTCAGTTTTGCCTTGAATACCATTCCCTCAAGTGAGCAGTCTGGCTTTATTTCCTGGAGTATGGACTGATCTTCTTTACCAAAGGGTCCCCCTTTGCCTCTACTCTACCAGGGGGACTCGGAGTAGGCCCCCTAAAAATCATAGTCCCATGCCAACTGTCCCCACTAGCGCTCCCTCTGCCCAGCCCTGTTGACAGTACTGGGTTCGATGGACTGGCTCGGCTCAAGACAGCTTTCTACGTTCCTATGTCATTTGCATCAGGCTCTGGGTGGAGGATCTCAGATTCCAGGTAAAAAATAAATTCAATCCTACATGCCTGAAGTCTGCATACCCATTGGTCCAACACGGTATAAGGCAGTTTCCATTGTTCCTAGGCTTATGGTATGGCTGACAGGTGCACAGTGAACACTCTTTTTATCTTACAGCTGTCTCCACTTTCGAATAATAATTAAAAAAATCCATACATCCAGAGAGAATTTAAAGTTACCTTGCCTTACCAATTTCACCCCAGTTGGAGATCTCAAGAGTTTTACAGAAGAATACGCCTGATGATTTATAAATATTAAATATATTGTAAATTTTAAAGTACATATTTTGGAGTGCTGCAGATCACCATTCAAATTATCTAATGCAATCTAACACTGCAGACAGCAATCTCTTAGAGGTGATATCCTTGACCTTAGCACCACAATGGGAATGTCTGCTGTGTCAATTTCATCTCCGCTTTTTCCACAAGTCACAAAGATCATTATCACAGAAAAGAAAAATATTTATAGGACATTTGCTTGCCAGTTGTGCAGAAAATCACAAGGAGGTTATCCACAAGAGCACGATTGGTGGGGCTCTTTGCTGATTTTTCTTCGCTTTCAGCGTTTTTAAATCAAATCTGAAAGAATAGTAATGTAGTTTCCTTAGCTTCACTTTAATTCACGACAGTCAAAGTACTCCTAGAAGTAGGCAATGTCTCCACTCTGTTCAAAATGAGGTGGTGAAGGTACATAAATGAAAGTCCTGAATGATTAGAAGAATGTGAAGGTCTCAGAAAAGTCAGTGCAGGAACAGCAAACATTTTTGACTCACATATTGCATTAGCTCATTGCTCTAATTGTCCATTTATTTTCTGTGAATCATAAAGGGAAGCAAGAGATGCTGCATCTGAATTTATTGCATCTTCGTGTATTTAGAAACATTAACCATACATGCCACAACAGGTAGTTGGAATTTCAAAAAGGGCAAATGCAGCCCTTCTGATTAGTCATTAATGTTATCTACCATCATTCCCACGGAACAAGTCTCATATTAAAAAGGCCCAAAAAGACTTACTCTGGTTTAGAGTAAGGATGATGAGAAAGTAGATCAAGCATTTCCATGTCTCCCTTTATGTTAAGATGAGAATAAGGAGATAGTCAGTGAACAGTGAAATTGAAAAGCAACAATATTGAAACTGATTAAATGCACAGTTAACCTGAAGAACTCATGGCCACGAGGATCAACAAAAATTTGAAGTGATTCGGGTACTTATATGAGAACAGAGAACATTTCATTTTTAGAAAGTTAATTTTCTTTTAAATAGCAATTATTTGAGAACACTTTGTATTTACTCTATTATTATCGCTCTTTCCTCACTTGTGGCAGTTCTTCTAGACGGACATGGCGGGCTTTGTCAAGTCATGCTGTCTTTTACAGATTCAGGAATTTCCTGACTATTGAGCATGCTTTAAGTAGGACTGCTTTCTGGATGTTGGTGTGGATGTATTTTGGTAGGCCCAGTTTCTGAAGGCTTTCTGTATAGTTTTTAGATATGATGCCAGTGACTGATGTGACTAACAGGATAATCGTGACCTTTTTCTCTTGCCATAGTTCTTTAATTTCCATAGCCAGTGGTGTATATTTTTCTCTCTTTTCCTCTTCCTTTTCTACAACATGTTTTGTCATTAGGTATTGCTATGTCAATGAGGTATGTTTTTTTTTTTCTGTCTATAACTGTTATGTCTGGTCAGTTGCAAGGTATTATCTTGTCTGTGTGACTTGTCCTGTCCCAGTATATTATATGATCTGCATTTTGCAAGATTGTTTCAGGTGAGTGTGTATGGTATGGGGTAGTTTGTTTGATGAGGTTGAATTTGATGGCCAGTTGTTTCTGAATTATTTTTGCAGCAGTACTGTGATAGTTCATATAATCCATTCCTGCCAGAATTTTACATCCTCCTGTTACATGGTCTATTGTTTCCTGAAACTGATGACATTTTCTGCATGAATCTGTATTATTATTATTATTATTATTATTATTATTATTATTATTATTATTAAACAGGTGCTAAACTTGCCTATCATGCAAGGCTAAAGACAGCATCCAGGTCTAATTGCAAAATGTGATGCACAAGGATTTTTTCTAGATGTGGATACCTCCAAAATGTTCACAAATAAACACTTTCTTCTACAGAGGCTGGAGAGAGAAACTGGCCATAGAAGTGTATGAGAAACTGGACTTCTAAAGACCTGGAGGCCAAATGGAAGGGTAAGCTACATTGGTGAGAAAACGCTCTCTCATCCAAGATAGTTTCTTTGACACTAACATGCAGATGTGTAACACAATGATTGCCTTCACATGTACATTGATAATAATAATAATCCAACTCCAAGTTTCATTAAAAAAAAAACATTCTGTTGGAATTCAACTCGGTGCCTTCCAACATTGTGCCTGGCCACGGGAGGGCATATCTGGAGGGAACCAAGTTGAAGAAGCTTGATCTAGGAGTAAAAAGGCATTGGAATGAAATACCAATAATTAAAACCTGTTGCGTACTCCTTATTTACAGCCTCCAAATGTCAATTAAGGGAAAGCAACTCTGCTGTTCTCGAAGAACCAAATGTGTTATCAGGCCCATTTATCACCTGGTACAGTGGTCTACAGCCAAGAAACATGGCTTTGTTGTGAAGTGAAAGAAGAGGATCTGGCAGTTCTAAAAGCTTCCCTGCTTGAAGTCTGCGACAGGACACGGTATGAGAAATGTGCCATTCCTGTGCACTAGACTAAAAGAAAAGGATTAATTTGGGACCAGGATGATAAATCCTCCCTCAGCAAAACAGAGGGGCAGAGGTTTCCAAGAGAAACAGAGCTACATAGTCCCCCAAAGGAATTTCTGAAAAATCCTGTCATTTTTGTACACAGAGATAGAGAGACCCATATAAAAAGCAAAGGTAGCTGTATTGTCCATAGGAAAAAATCCAAAATCCATATTAGTATAACACCTTTATTGGGTAAACCAAAAAGTGTATGTAAGATGGAGGACAAAGTTCATTTTAGCAATAGGAATATTGACATCAGGAAAAACGTCCTGACTGTTAGAGCAGTACGACAATGGAATCAATTACCTAGGGAGGTTGTGGGCTCTCCCACACTAGAGGCATTCAAGAGGCAGTTGGACAGCCATCTGTCAGGGATGCTTTAGGGTGGATTCCTGCATTGAGCAGGGGGTTGGACTCGATGGCCTTGTAGGCCCCTTCCAACTCTGCTATTCTATGATTCTATGATCTTTCCCCAGAAGCTGACCACAAATGCTTCTCACTAGTCTAGATGTCTGTCTTTCTTTTAATCTGCTGGAGGAGTAAGGAATCTAGATTCAGTTTAATCTGTTATGAAATATCTTTGGGGATTTTAATGCCAAGGTTTAATAATTTCTTTCAATATTTGAAGAGTTTCCAGAATTCCCATAACATAACCTGAGAACTTATTGAGGATACATTAAGCTCAAAATACTCCAGCACTATATTTTAATTTGAGTTTTATTTTTAAGTGTATCACTAAGAAGGGTATTTAGTCTCAAGAATTAGGCTTGGCTATGTAAGTCAGGCCTTACCAACAGGCAAAGTATTAGTGGAGCATGATCAGAAACGTCAGTTGCATCTGCTTTATATTCTTTGATTTGCTAAGTGAAATAGCTGTTATCAAAAATAAATCTGAACAGAAGCATTTTTGATAAACAGGGGACAGATAAGTGTAATCTCTCTCAGACTGGCTGAGGTGGCACCAGATATGCACAAGAAAAAAATTCAGTGATATAAAACTTTTGGGAAGACTATACAGAGGTGGTATGTCTAAGGGGTAATATGTTGGATCGAATATTTCATAGAAGTTCCCTGTCACCTCAATAATAATTTATCTGCATAAGATGTTTGACTTAGCTATAAAAAACCACCCTGTATTATGTCTTCTTAATTACATTAAAAATATCCTTTAAAAACATGCCGAGTCTCTCATACCTATGGACAATAAGTCAAACACTATTTGCTAAGCACTGAGTGTCAAATTGAAAGGCAACAAAAGCAGAATGGCTTCATAGGATCTGGGAGCAACAAACTTTAGTTAAATTAACAGCATTTCAAACATCCGCAGTTAATCATCAGGATGTTAGCCAAACCTAGAGGCCAATGATTACGCATATAATGAATCTGCTTTCAATGTCAGCTACAATTAAGGTTTCAGGGATTGAATTGGGTATTGCTCCCTTTTAACTGTCTTTGTCATGTCCTAGCGTTGGAAGGGACCTCAAAGTCCATCTAGTTCAACGCCCTACTCATGCAGTTTAAAAACCTCTTACAAAGGATAGTCCCACAACTTCCTAGGGAGCGTGTTCCACTCTCAAACACATTGTACTGTCAAGAAATACCTCCTAATGTTTAGCCCAAATCCCCTTCCTTGTAATTTAAACCCACTGGGTCTTACCCTCTGGATCAACAGAAAAGAAATTTGATCCATCATCTAATGTGATTGCCCTTCAAATAATTGAAGGTGGCTAGTATTCCATCTCTTAATAGCCTCAAATGAAATCCAACAATGTCCATCTGCCAACGGTCCTGCAGTGTCCTGAGAACCATCAAAATCTGCTTTAGGGGGTTGGGGAATCATAGAATAGTAGAGTTGGAAGGGGCCTATAAGGCCATCGAGTCCAACCCCCTACTCAATGCAGGAAGGCCACTTGGAGGTTGTTGAATAGAAACTCTCTTCCCCAGACTAAATATACCAACGCCTTCAACCTCTCCTCATAGGAACTGGTCTCCAAGCTCCTCACCTAGAGATGGGCGAGAAATAAGTTGGGTTCGCACTTCATGTGAACTTACTGTCATGCCTTCCCCTGTCACCATGGTCTCGGAGGAAGAATCTAATTCAGACCCAGTGATTGATCTGATTTAGAGCCTAGTCAAACTATGCAATGTCAGGCTGCTGGGTATGGACCTCTGTCTACTTTCTTAGAGGGATGCAATTTTGGGGTGGGTGGGTGGGGTTACTGCTTCACAGCTTCAGTCGGAGCTAACCCTGGTAGGCCCTGCCAAGCTTGGGGAACATTCCTTAATGGGCAGGAAGTAGATTTGGCCGAAGAAGATGCATGCCCAAGATGGTCACCTAGGCAACAGCAACAACTAAAGAAGCTAAGTGAGAAGCAACTACTTCAAAGCAGTTCACACATTTGTGCATGCCATATCGCAGTGTCTGGAAATTTTACATCTCTAGAATAGATACACCATTCCATTATTTTCTTTTGTGAGATGTTTTATAGTTTCATATATGTAACATGCTTTTATAATAAAGTAATGTGTTATTTTTAAAACTATCTGCAGAAGTTTTCATTAAATTTTGAAAACATTCACAAAGCATTTCAGAAGTACTGACGCGAAGTCCACTAATGTTAATTAGGACAAGGTGGACAACTGTCTGTTGAGCAGAAAGCATTAGATAATGACCATCTGGACAAATAATCTCCTGTAATTTTTGTGAATTGGGTTCTTATTGCTACTCCTTTAGTCTGCTTTGATTTACCACCTGCATATTTATTTATTTTATCTGAATTATTTCTATACTGTCTTTCTGCCAAATGGCATCTAGATGCTTATTTATTTATTATTTATTTATTACATTTATATCCCACTTTTTTTCTTCCAAGGAACCCAAGGCGGCGTACATAATCCTCTGCCTCTCCATGTTATCCTCACAACAACAACCCTGTGAGGTAGGTTGGGCTGAGAGTATGCGACTGGCTCAAGATCACCCAGGGGTTTCCATGGCCGAGTAGGGACTAGAACCCGGATCTCTCGATTCCCAGCCCAACGCATTAGCCACTACACCACACAGGCTCTCAAAATATTATTAAAATATTTAACAAAATATTATTAAAATAGTATCATCAATAGCACTCCCCCTGTCCAGTTTTTCTGCAGCTAGGAGATGCATCTTTTGTAAGTAAGATGATTGGATTAAGTTAGGCCCAGTTTAGGCCCAGTGAAATCTATGGGAAGGAAGTTAATCATGACTAAGTCCCATGGGTTTCAATGGGACTATAATGTGATTAACAGTCTGAATCCAACGTACATATAATAGTAACAATAGGAGGCTATGTTAAAATACACAGTAAATACCTGTATATATGTCAAGGAAGGAAGCAGCAGCCAGGCACACCTCCATCGTGCCTGGGTCCAGCTCCAGCTGAGAGCCCCCTCCCTCCTGCTACCAACTGTCTCTGCAGAGGCCACCAGTGAGGGAGGAAGTAGCAGCCAGGCACCTCTCCATCGTGCCTGGGTCCAGCTCCCGCTGAGAGCCCCCTCCCTCCTGCTACCAACTGTCGCTGCAGAGGCCACCAGTGAGGGAGGAAGCAGCAGCCAGGCACCTCTCCATCATGCCTGGGTCCAGCTCCAGCTGAGAGCCCCCCTCCCTCCTGCTGCAAACTGTCAACTGTAACTGCTGAACTTTGCAACTAAGATTGTAGTGCCTGAATTTGCTTTCCTTTCCCCCCTCCTCCTCCTCCCTCCCAATCCCCTTTCCTTTTGTGTCATGTCTTTTAGATTGTAAGCCTGTGGGCAGGGACTGTCAAGAAATACTTTTGTAAGCCGCCGTGAGAGCCTTTTTTGGATGAATGGCGGCATAAAAATACTTAAATAATAAATAAAATGTTATATATGTACACATACGTGCATACACACACACCCTTCTCTACATTAACGGTCCAAAAATCCCCAGCCAGCTAAATGATACAAAAGTAGGCTATAATTTCAACAATTATATATGGAACTGAAACGTGTTGGGGTGGGGGTGGGGGTTAGGAGTTGCAGAGCAGTCAGCAAGCCAGTAGATATGGGTTATAAAGCACATTGTCCCCATAAAGACACAAAGCAAACCACAGAATCATACAGTGTTCAAGCGTCAAATTTTTAGTACTGCCCAGGAAGTAGTTCATACACACTGCTTGATTCAATTTATGGGAGGAATCATTCTGACAAATATTTTATGTCTTTGTCTGTTTATAGGCCTTGGCGGGTTTAGCGAAGGAGCTACAAACCTGAGGATGATACCAGACGCAGTGCTTAGAGTGAAACAGCCATCCCATCTAATCTCTGAAATACCTGAAACACTGGCTACGGAGAGATTACTTCTTCAATTCAGACGGAGGAACTCAATATTGAAATATTGATTAATTGTTGCAAAGGTTTGGAGCGGGCGGAGAAGGACTTTAGTTCAAAAAGTCTGAAACAGGATTACACTTTTGTTATTAGCTTACAAGCTTTAAAACCCACAGGCACTATTTTTGGCTGGGGTGAAGTAGGAGTTCCTGTTAAAAACAGGATTACTATTATTATTATTTTTGAAAAAATCAAGCCATTATACAAAGTTATCCCGAAATACAACTTAGACCCCCAAAGAAATCTTAAGGCAACATGTCTAGACTTTTGACTCAAAGGTTTGTTCTGTTGTGTCCACCAGTCTAAAAACTAAACTTTTCGGTTGGTCTCCGCAAAAATATTGGCTTTGCTTCAAGTTTAAGGAAGCAGCGACACACCTGCACAACACTGACCTAGTATCCTCATGCTTCTGATACTGAATTATAACAAAGTTGCCTGATTCTCTTGGAGTGTAACTCAATGGCAGCAACCAGTTAATATACTACTGAGCAAACACTGCTGCCTCTGACTATTATTAGTAAAACCTACACAGATTTGAGTCTCATTACACAACTCCTGAAGTATAATAAAAGGGACCATGAGACTTTCCTATGCATCTTATAAATACAGTGTGCTCAAAGTATTTTCCCCAGTTCTTGGGGGGAGGCATTTGGAGTTTCTGTCTAAGGCACAGAAATGTCCTGGACTTCCCAAATCGCAGAAATATCTGGAAATTTAAAGTATATATTGCAGGCAGAATGTCTCTGTTCTGCCAGACCACCCGCGTGAGTCCAACTTACCAGGAGTAGTCCTGTGGGTCAAGGATAAGGAAGTCACAGCTAGCAGAAGAGCTGTCCAGCATGGACCACAGCAAGCGAGATGTTCTTTCAGCATTGGCTAGGCTTCAATTCAGCAGTTTTCTAGCTGATGCTCCTGCCCCACCCCCTTTCTGGCTTGACAGTAGAGCCCTGATCCAGAGCATTCCTCCTCCTCGTGAGTAGAGCTCAAGGGCAGATGATGTGCTGCCAGGCAAGCACTGCACGCCCAGTTCTGGACCTCCGTCAAGACACGCTGCTGACTCTATTTCTGGAGCCCTGGGAATGATCCTGGTGGGTCAGGAGCAGAGGGCTAGGCCCAGTCATAGGAACTTAGGAAGCTGCCTCATACTGAGTCTGACCATCGGTCCATCTAGCCCAGTGTTGTCAACACTGACAGGCAGCAGTTTCGCAGGGTTTTCTCCAGCCCGGCTTGGAGACGCTCAGGATCAAACTTGGAACGTGATGCATGCAAACTGAAGGAACCAGTGCACTTTGGTTCCTCCAATGCCATGGCCTCCTTGAGGGGAGATCCCCCTGGTTTCAGGAGGACTACTGGCATTCGACTCCCTTTAAACCCCTAGGGCTAGTCATAGGATCCTCCACTGAGATCTCACTCAGTTTTAGGGTAGTCCTGCCAGGACGTTGGTGGGATATCACAAAAACCACCCTGAACTCATAAAGTGGCATTTAGGTTCAAAAGATATAATTTCAACCAACGTTCCTTTCGAAATAAATGGCAGAGTGCACCGTAAGTTGATAGTACATATTGCTACGCTCAGTTTAGGACTGGGGAAAGATGCACAGTGTGTTTTTAAGATGCCGGCCCTGCAAACTTGGATCTGAAACTCATGCTGTGGGGCCACACATAAGCCTGCATACACATGAAAACCTATTGTAAAATAACGTTGCAGTAGCAAGTGAGACAGTTTGCTTTAAGTAACTAGTTGCCATAACTGATTGGTTAAGAGGCATCTCGACACTCTTACAGGGGGAATGGTGTGTGGAGGGGGGGGGCACATACTTGCTGCTAAGTCCGCACTCATGCTGGCACACTGATACTGATCCGGCCAGCTGGCCACACCCATCATGAGTGTAGGCCATGACATCAGCAGCCTCTGCTGGGCACTGGCACCCACTCAGCAGCTGCAATCCCGTGTAGCGCTGAGCTCCCCTGCATTTTGTAACATCTCCCTACAGCAGCCTTTCTCAACCTGGGGCGCTCCAGATGTGTTGGACTACAACTCCCAGAATGCCCCAGCCAGCTCTGCTGGCTGGGGCATTCTGGGAGATGCAGTCCAACACATCTGGAGTGCCCCAGGTTGAGAACCACTGCCCTACAGGGTGCTGAATCCCCTCCCAGGTGTTACTCAATGGCAGCAGCCAATCACTGAGCAGCCCCCACTGATTGTCCCTGTGTTGCCTACAGACATGAGCTTAAAGCTATCTCTGAGTTCACATCAGGAAAAACTTCCTCACTGTTAGAGCAGCATTTCAGTGACGGGCCCCGAGTCAAAACGTTCTGTTAAATGGTTTATTGCTTTAGTGTTCTATTGCCAATTACTCAGCCATAAATCTCTGGCCAAGAATGCAGGAGGAGGCTGCTGCTGTTTAAGAGAAACACAGTCCTTTGCATAGAGTCCAATAGTTCTAGCCAGAGACAAGTTCTGAAGCGCAAGCCTACCGATCCGGGTCGAAGAACCAAACAGAGGGTGCTGGTGTCAAGGAGCCAAGAGCAAGCGAAAGTCCAGTCCAGTCCTATGTCAAGAGCCAAGTCAGTCATCCAAAATGCCAGGGTTAAACGTTCAAGCGGAGTCAATCAAGCCGGTCCAGGTCAGGAATCCAAAGTCATGGTCAAGAGGCAAGGCATGGGGACACAGTAGCTACCAGAGGAACGAAAGGTGTTTGCTACACCGGACCAGCGGTCAGTTTTTTCCCTTTTCAAGCCCTGCTAGCATGACCCCACCCAGATCCCAGCTGTGCCTCATTCCTCCACCCATTGACCCAACCCCCTACTACAGCTCAGCGTCTTTTCCCTGCTTGTTCTGCAGGCGCATACTTCGCCTGACCACCTGCATTTGTTCTGCCCTTTTCCTACGTCTCCTTTCGCGGGGGCTGGGTGGTTGAACCACCTCCGTCTCTGACTCAGCCTCAGGAGAGACAGGCAGAGGAAGAGACTGACTGGCCTGTGGCTCCTCCACGGGACCTGCATCCTCCTCCATTGCACGACTCCCTTCCAACTGTGCACCAGTCTCTAGTCCAGCTGTGGGGGAGGAAACACCCTCTACCTCTTTTAAGTTTGCCTCCTCCTTATCTGAGGAGGCTTCCTCGGGTGCAACCCTAACATAGCACAACAATGGAACCAGTTACCTGGAGAGGTTGTGGGCTCTCCCACACTAGAGGCAGCTGGACAACCATCTGTCAGGGATGCTTTAGGGTGGACTCCTGCACTAAGCAGGGGGTTGGACTCGATAGCCTTATAGGCCCCTTCCAACTCTACTATTCCATGATTCTATGTCTGTGCTTGAGCCAGATGAACAGTGAACACATTCTCATTATATATTTTTATGTGTAGGCGAGTGATCATTCTGCAGCTGCAAAACTAATGCCTAGAAATTTTAGTGGGGTTTTAAAAAAACCCAAAACACTCTCGGCAACATTAAGGCATCATCTTAGCTAACAATCAACAGCAAATATGACTTCAGTATTGCCAACAGAAGCAATCACTGAATAGGCATCTAATTACTCTTTATTTGTTTAATGCCAACGATAACTGTCAAGAACACTTCCTCATTTAAATGATGCAGGAGATTTCATAGATGCAATATCAGCATATCCTGCAAGTTTCAATTAAACGAATAAGCAATGTGTAAGAATTACTCCTTAATTACACAAAGCATAGTTGAGACGGATGGCAAGAAATCAAAAGGGGTCATGTTAACCATAATAATCTTGCTATTCTCTACCGTAGAGGCTTATTTTGGGCTTCCATAATCTTCTATTCAACTCAAAAAAACCTACTTGCCACAGTCAACTATCAAACTATGGATAAATGTTTTCAAATGACCAAGGTATGCAATTGCAAGATATGGAATTACATAAAAAGACTCATTGGTCTGGAAGCACCTGATCTTATTATTATTATTATTATTATTATTATTATTATTATTTATTTATTTATTTATTTATATAGCACCATCAATGTACATGGTGCTGTACAGAGTAAAGCAGTAAATAGCAAGACCCTGCCGCATAGGCTTACAATCTAATGAAATCATAGTAAAACAATAAGGAGGGGAAGAGAATGCAAACAGGTACAGGGTAGGGTAAGCAGGCACAGGGTAGGGTAAAACTAACAGTAGAAAGTAATAGCATTAGTCGTCATCATCATTATCACCATCAACATCATCATCATCACCACTGGAGATAAGCAGACATGAAGTTGACCACTGCCTAGATTGTGATCCTCATGTAAATTACTCTTGAGCTTTTTAATGGAAGATTAGGCCAAAGGCATTATAATACTGCGACTCTACTTGGTTTGCTCAGACAGAATCCAGAGGGAAAACATTTAACACAACATTTTTTTATTTATATGCCATTTTGGGCTGCATTAATAGAAGTATAGCTTCCAAATCACACAAAGTACTGGTTCCCCTCTATTTGACACTGGTTATGCCTCATCTTGGTGTGGTTCTGGGCACCACACCAAGAAGGATGCAGACAAGCTGGAGTGTGTTCAGAGGAGAGCAACCAGGATGATCAGGGGTCTGGAAACAAAGCCCTATGAAGAGAGACTGAAAGAACTGGCCATGTTTAACCTGGAGCAGTGGAGATTGAGGGGAGACATGATAGCACCCTTCAAATACTTGAAACGTTGTCACACAGAGGAGGGCCAGGACCTCGTCTCGATCATCCCAGAGTGCAGGACATGGAATAATGGGCTCAAGTGACAGGAAGCCAGATTCCGGCTGGACATCAGGGAAAACTTCCTGACTGTAAAAGCAGTATGACAATGGAACCAATTCTCTAGGGAGGTCATGGGCTCTCTCACACTAGAGGCCTTCAAGAGGCAGCTGGACAGCTATCTGTCAGGGATGCTTTAAGGTAGATTCCTGCATTGAGCAGGAGGTTGGACTCGATGGCCTTATAGGACCCTTCCAACTCTACTATTCTCTGATTCTATACACTGCTTAGAATTACTCTCTCTACCCAGTGAAGAGATAATCAATTCTTCACTTCTGCCCTTGAATGACATGTTCTTAACAGTCATATTTGACTATCATCTGGCTTTGTCAACTAAAATGTTCTCAAAACACCTAAACGAATAATCTAAATTTATAATACCACTTAGTCAAAATTTTGTTATTTACTAGATACAATAAGATAGGAGACTCTGAAAGGCTGTTAAACTATGCTTTTTATTCCAGATTAATTAGCATGAAACATTCACTCATGAATGCAGCTTAGAAGTGTCACTAAATTCTTTAAGAGCATTTGAAAAGAAGAAATAATACAATTTTTTTCTTCCACTTTTGTCTTTCCTGCAATTAGTTTTTCACCAATGGGGGGGGGGCAGGGGGGGGAATGCCTCTAAAGGGCCATTTTGTATGGATGAAATGGTGAAAAAATGTGATAGGGACTAATTAATCCATATTAAAAAAATTCTGGGAACACCCTGTAATTTTTACCACAAACAACACAACGTACTCCTGATCACTCCTAAAAGTTCTCATTTATGTGTAAAACTGAAATCTGGCAAGAGAATACAGCGTCTGGCAAGCTGACCTTTTCTGATCTGATTTCTTGTTAGTATTTTCAACCAGCTTGCTTGTCACTAGCACGCAGCTTTCCCTGCAGACAGAAATACCACAGTGGAGTTTGCCTGGATCAACGATATATCTTGAACATTTTTAACATGCTTAGTCTGATGTTGGGTAAACAGCTTTTGTGTCGTGATGCCCCCCAGTCACTGGCTAATCTGCAGTTTATCAATCATAAGTGGGACAGTGGGACTAGAACGTAAGATTATGCTCTAGGAACCTAGCCGACAAACTGCTCTACCTTACAAAAGTTTCTCTGAGCTTCCTACAGGAAGGTCAGGATACAAATGTAATGCACAACATTAAAACACACCTAAAAGAGCAACACTTTTAGAGTACACCATCGGTGAGATTGCTTTTGATTATCCATTGTTACTACTATGTCAGTGAAAGGTATGAGAGACTTTGTGAGGCATGCCAGCTAAGGTTTACACATCTAATAGAGTACATTTCTCTCAAAGTTTAAGGTGCAATCATGATAGAGCAATCTCTCGCTAGAAACAATCATGAAGCATTTAGACGCATGCCACAGTCTCTACATGAAACATCAATTTCCATCCCAACCCTGCCCTACTTACAACACATATAATACCACATAAATAAAGTAGAAACTCATATTCGACAAATGTTGGAATCTCAGGGCATCAAGGGACTCCACAAGAGCGATGGCCAACCTTTTTGGCAAGTGTGCATCAGGTCAACTCCAAAATACAGAACAGAGCTACTGAAATGTTCACTTATACATAAGAAACCTCACAAACATTGGGGAGCTTTTGACTCTAGTCTACTGACATGGGCCTGGGAGTTGATAGGCAGGCGTGTAGACAAAACTCTACACCATTGCCAGGCCCACAGAGTCTTGCGCCCAGATGTTCCACCAACTCCTGCTATCTGAATCAGTTGTGAAACCTATGCCACACTATCCACGTATGTGAAAGATCCTCCCTCTGTCTGAGGACTGCAAGCCCTGCTACAAGAGTAGACATCATTAGGCTAGATGGACCAACAGTGTGCCCCAGTCAACTTCCTACATCCACACCCAATTGTGGAAATTGATATGGGAGGAAGCCAATGCCATGTGATTGATGTGGGTTATGGGATATGGGAAATTATTGATATGGAATGTGGCTCCAAGACTAATCCCATACAGATATGCGATATGGGAAATCGATATGGGAGGAAGCCACAGTCATGTGAGTCTAAGGCCTCAGCTAGACGAGGGGGGTAAAAGGGCGATGATCTCGTGATTTTATGATCGCGAGATCGTCGCCCTCGTTTACACGCGGCACGCGACATTGCAGCCGCCATTTTATTTTAGTTTTAACTGAGAGGGGGCGCACAAGCGCTCGTGAGCAGAAGGTGAGGGGTTTTTTTTAAAAAAAAAATTCCCCGCTCCCCCCACTCCACCCCCGATGGGGTGCCCAGCTCCTGGCTCCTTGCGGTTACTCATGAGGAGCCAGGACAAACCGCGACGGCAGGCCACACTTTCCGCAATCTCGGGATCATCCCGAGATAGCAGAAAAACCATGAAAAAGGGAGGGTGATATCCCTCCCTGCTCCCAGGATCCCCTGTGTGTCATGTGGATGCACAGAGACGATCCTGGGATATCACCCCATCTATTTATGGCCTAAGTCCACTTGCACAATGGGACGTTCCTCCATTTTCCCTCCCTGAAAATCTATGTGTCCCCTGAAAATCTGCTGTTCCAGAGGGTCCTTCAACCCTACGGAGCAGGTTTTGAGGGTGCACGGGGGCGGGGGGGAGGGAGAAATCTCCCCCTTTCTGCTTTCAATGTCTGAAGCAGTTCCATCAGCAGAAAAACTTCATTGGATTTCATCCTTTTTCCTTGCACCTATAAAGCACAAAATCAGTTCCAGAAGAGCCCATAGAAAGATGTAACCAGGGCAATTTCGGCCATGTGAACGTGTGGTTGTGGCTGGCAGTGTGGAAATTCAGGTTGTATTATACCTTTGATGAGACTTTCTGCTGGATTGCTGAGGTATTGTGATTCCCCCACCCACCCCAGGAGACTTTGGCAAATAGCAAGTCCTCACTAAATTCTATTTGCTATGCTTTCAGACAGCATGGATTATAACTTGATAAAACAAGATTTTAGCATTTTTCCTTGTAAAGAAATTATACTGACACCTACTTGAGAAAAATGCCACAGCTTATCCTGCAAATGGATGTCTGGGAATTTCATTTTGCCTTCACGAACGGTTTTTCAAATGCATGGTTCCATTTAAAACAGATTCCAACTCTTTCAATGTCACCATTCTACAGCTAGGTCTGTATCAATAGACCATTGTCACGGAGCCTGAAGACATAAAACTCCTATCTATTTTTTTATTTATAAATAACAGAAATCCATCACAAAAGCAAAGCACTCCACATGCCTTCAGAGAGATCTAAGACGGCGACAAATTAAACTGGATCCTATTACTAGAAGGTCCAGGACCACAAAGAGCTCCTGAACACCGGCGGTGAACTGGTGTCACTTTGATCTCCATTGTAACAGAAAAGCAAAATGACATGTTCAAATGAAAATCATTTATAATGGATGAAAGCAAGGCTGCACTTTCCCTGAAACAGATATGTCTAGAGGGAGGCCAAAAAGGAAGCAGAGTGTGCGTGGAGCTGTGTATGGGGATGTATGTGCCGGCCTGTGTTTGAGAAAATGGCGCATGGGGGATGTACCCTCGATGTGTTTTATTTAAAATGTTGAAATGTTAGGATACGCATTTTGGAACTTTACATCTTATTTAGCTGTTGAGGAAAACTGATTCTTTGAGCAGGTCTAATAGAACATAAGCAGTGTCATGCTGAATCAGACCGAGGGTCCATCTAGTCCAGCACTTTGTTCACACAGTGGCCAACCAGCTGTCGACCAGGGACCAACAAAGCAGGACATGGTGCAACAGCACCCTCCCACCCATGTTCCCCAGCAACTGGTGCACACAGGCTTACTGCCTTGGATACTGGAGGGAGCCCATAGCCATCAGGGCCAGTACCCATGGAAAGCCTTCTCCTCCAGGAATTTATCCAACCTCCTTTTAAAGCCATCCAAATTGGTGGCCATCACCATATCTTGTGGCAATGAATTCCATAATTTAACTATGCGTTGTGTGAAGAAGTACTTCCTTTTATTTGTCCTGGATCTCCCACAGATCAGCTTCATGGGATGACCCTGGTTTCTAGTATTTTGAGAGAGGGAGAAAAATGTCTCCCCTGCTTTCCCTCTAATCTCTCTCAGCTCGGCCTGCTGAAATGGCTAGTGGTGGTGAGAGTTGAGAGAGGAGGAGCCAGACCAAGCAAGCTGATGGGCTACCTCACCAACTATCCACACACACACACACATAGACCCTGTTTAGATGACACACTAAGCTGCGGTGGTTAAGCATTTTGAGCAAAACATTATGGGTTAGTGTCGTGTGAACCATGACTTAGCGTGTTGTGTGAACCATTGCTAACCATGGTGGCTACATAACCACAGTTTAAACGCATGCACTAACCTTTTGCTGCAAAAGGTGGCTGAAACATGGCTTAGTGTGTTGTCTGAACAGAGACTTCCCTGAGGTAGTCAATAGCCTGGCCAAAATAAAACAGAGAACACCAAAGATAATCTAGGCACGAGGCAACGCCCCATTGAAGCAATGAGATTTGGAAACGTCTCCAAGGGCTTGCAACAATATATAAGGAGGGACGGACAAACCTTTCTTTTGCTTTCTATACTGTTTGTAGTTTTTCAACTACGTTTACTCTAACCCATTTCCATATCTGGATAGTTGTATTTCGCCTCACAGGTTCAGAAAATGCAAGGCACTCAGAGGAGGACCTTAGATGTTGAGTGCAGTGTACGGGTAGGTTCATGTCAGGAGAGGCGTTCCATCAGGTATTGCGGTCCCAAGCCATGTAGGGCTTTATAGGTTAAAACCAGCACCTTGAATCGGGCTCGGAAACATATAGGCAGCCAATGCAAGCGGGCCAGAATCGGTGTTATATGCTCAAACCTCCCTGTTCCAGCTATCAATCTGGCCACCGCATTTTGCACAAGCTGCAACTTCCGGACCGTCTTCAAAGGCTGCCCCATGTAGAGGGCATTGCAGTAATCTAATTTGGAAGTTACCAAAGTATGGACAACTGAAGCTAGGTTATCCCTGTCCAGATAGAGGCGTAGATGGGCCACCAACTGGAGTTGGTAGAAAGCACTCCATGCCACCGAGGCCACCTGAGCCTCAAGTGAAAAAGATGGTTCTAGGAGAAATATTAAAATGTGAACCAAACAAATGTTATCCCATCCACGTATACACAAGGCTCACTTCTGCTCTGAAAGTTATGTACACGGGAGCTGTCCACAGTGCTGCATATTTTGTATCCATCTGGCTGGCTGACTCATTTATTTATTTATATTTATTTTATTTATTACATTTCTATTTATTACATTTCTATACTGCCCAATAGTCGGTGCTCTCTGCACTCATCTGTGCTTCCATGCAGCAACCACCTACCATAATCGGTTTTGACCGGCCACCTGGCTCACGCCATCAAGGCCTTGGTTTTTAAAACCCTATCCTACACTGTCAAACTCTAAAACTCTCTTTGTACAAGTATACAGAAAGCACCAAGTACCACCAATGACTGGACCCAACTGCATTCTCCTGCAGCTTTGAAGAACATACTTTATACTCACGTACAAAGTGCTTTCATCAGATGGATAGTTAAATAAATGACCAGGGAAGTGCTAGGCTTTTTGCTACACTTAGCTCTTACATTTGCACTTACAGATTCTTTTAAATAAAATATGACACTTGGGGCTCATTCAGATGATAATTTAAAGCCATGATTCCGAAAGTGAGACATAAGCATCCATAACGCCGCGAGAGGACACCTGTGTTCTGTTCTCAGCTCCATCTTGCATGTGCCCTGACTGAAGGCCAATTTATACAGTAGAGCCAAGTGGTGAGCCCTTGGCTGGACCAGTCTTCCCCAACTTGGTGCCCTCCAGATATGTTGGTCTACAACTCCCGTGATGCCATGCTGGGGAAGGCTTGGCGGGATGGCCCGTTTCAAACTGCAAGTGGGTTGGAACATTCCTCTGTGGGTAGAAAATCACGATGCAAACAGGAAGAAGAGTTCAACCTACAAAGATTTTTGGATATGGGGACCTTGCATGTTTGAACAGTTCCCCTGGCGCATACACTCCTACAGCCTGAAGAGGCATAGTCTGGGAGAAGCTTTAGTGCTTGTGCATGGTGATATTAAAAATGGCCCCATCAAAAACTAGACTGGGAATCAACCTGGGATCCAGCAGCCGAGAAGAGTATGGGGCGGCTGACACCACTTCCCAAACCCCACAATTACAAGGTCATCATAACCAAAATACAGATTGCTGGCTTGAGAGTCTGGACATGAAACGTTTTCTAAATGACCAGTTTAAAAGCAAGGGAACTAAATTTTAACTCCATTCTGTTCAGACATTTATTGGTACGAGTGTGTGTGTGTGTTTAGTTAGATAGATAGATAGATAGATAGATAGATAGATAGATAGATAGACAGATCGATCTCACACACAGTCACATGAACACGCGTGAGCAGGCATTTATTTCCTCCTAAATAATCCTCAATACCACACAAGAGCAAACCCAGGCCTGCCCTCAAGTAACTACTCAACAGGAAGCTGCAATCAATAAGGATTTGCTAAAGCTGTACAAATACGTTACACATATTGACAACTTTCGTTTTATTTTTGTTGTGAGATATGTAATGTCTGAAGCCGCTGACTACTCACATGAGTGTATTCCAATCCAGCACCGGGGACAGAGCATACCTCAATGGCAGAACACCTGCTTTGCATGTAGCCTGTCTCGAGTACAAATTCTGTCAGCACCATTGAAAATAATCTTGGACAGCAGAGTTGGGGAAGATGTCCTTCAGCATGACACACTCAGAGTGGCCAGTAGTGGGCTTCAAGGACCAGTGGTCTGACTCAAATAAATCATTTCCAAATGTTTCAATGAATACCACACTCAGTTGTACAGCCCATAGAATCATAGAATAGCAGAGTTGGAAGGGACCTACAAGGCCATCGAGTCCAACCCCCTGCTCAATGCCAAGTTAGTCCTAAATAAAGTACTTGGATCTAAGCTTTTTCAGATCATTGGTTCTGCAACTCCGCCTTTACGAAACTGATTCACTTGGTGGGGTATTCTTTTTCCTTCCTTTTAGTGTAATCAGGATGTACAACCACATTTTCAGCATTCTGAAAGTCACAAAGAGAGATACTCAAACCATTTTTAAATATTTACTTATTTCTGTAATGCGACTCCTATTGTGTAGCAGTTGTCGAAAGTAGTTGTGTAAAGCAGCTTTTTGTGGCATCGCAGAATGAAAATACTGCCTAAAGATTAGACTTCTAGTACTTGAGAGAGAGAAAAACATAAAGAGCAGAACAGGAGTTTTCACATACAGTTACAGTATTATTCACTTAATTGATGAAGAAGGTCATTTTGCTCTACTCTGTGGCTTGTGGTAGGTGTCTATAGTGGTGTGTGTGTGTGTGTGTTTTTAAAAAATGCAGGTCAAATACAGCCTTTGCAGATAAATAAAGCACTTCCGGCAATCCGATGGAGGCAGCCATTTCATAACAGCCTTTGATTCCAATTAGAAAACTGAAGGGACAATTTTCTGCTGGCCAATTAGAGCACTTCTTGGGTGCTCAACACGAAGGAGCTTTGTTGCTCAGGGTGAGCTGAATGAGGAAAAGCACCTTGAAAACAGGGAATGGAGAAAACCTTGGCAAGGATCAAGAAGTGCACTGTTTGTTTCATGGGACAGTTTTCAGGAGGGGCAAAGGGGGGGGGGGAATGAAATCCCAACCTTGAGAGAATGAAGTCGATCCGTCGAATCCATTACACACAGTTTACATAGCAAATCAATAAACAAAGTGAAGGACTGGAACCTCATTATTCACCCAAGCCAGGGTCAGGCCTCCTGGAAAACTTGAGTGTCAGGAGACCTCCAAGGCAAACACAGAAAACTACAAATCAGAGTCAAGGTGAGTCTCAGAAGTGTCTTCAGCCTCAAATGATAGCATCCACCCCCTGACATAACCCACAGCAGGGAGCTAGGAGACCGATCTGCGATGCCAGAGTCATCACGTCGGATGAAAGTGAACACAGTTTCGAAGTCCTGGGCAAATCAATTGAAGTACCTTATATAAAGGCACAACGGATTGCAGAAATGATCAGAAATGATCTCAATAGCTGCATCTATCCTCCTGCAAGCCTCTAGCAGGCGACTTTGCAACGTTGCGGACCACTACTTCCTATTATCCACACAGAGAACATTAGTTATTGGGGGGGGGATTAGAAATTACACAAGTCAATCTGATGGAGGATGGTCCATGGAGGATTCTATACCTTTGGGGGGGAAAGTTAGATTAGATTATTGTTGGTCTCTTTAACAACATGTGTGCCTGCTGCACTCACCTTGTGTACAGTATATCCAAGAACAATGCTACAGTTTCTATCCAGGGATGGTTCCTTTCCCTCAATAGAGCTCTACCTCTGAGTTTTGCCATGGAAAAGTTCATACATTTCCCCAGAAACATCTAAGCAAACACTACAACCAGGCCTTTCTGGAGTATATTGACATACATTATCAAGGATAAATTACTAGGGCTAAACCACAACAGTTGGTTGTTTTATTATGGTTTTAATTTTTGTGAACCGCCCAGAGAGCTTCGGCTATTGGGCGGTATAAAAATGTAATAAATAAATAAATAAATAAATAAAAACAGATAACACATGTACACACATTTTGGCAAATAGTCAAGGGAGCTGTGAAAGAGCGTAAAAATTTCCAGCCATTTAGTGAGGTCAGGAAGCATCCAACCAAATCCAACGGACTGGGTTATGATATGACATCACCATGCTACCCTAATCATAGAATCATAGAATAGCAGAGTTGGAAGGGGCCTATAAGGCCATCGAGTCCAACCCCCTGCTCAATGCAGGAATCCACCCTAAAGCATCCCTGACAGACGGCTGTCCAGCTGCCTCTTGAAGGCCTCTAGTGTGGGAGAGCCCACAACCTCCCTAGGTAACTGGTTCCATTGTCGTACTGCTCTAACAGTCAGGAAGTTTTTCCTGATGTCCAGCTGGAATCTGGCTTCCTTTATCTTGAGCCCGTTATTCCGTGTCCTGCACTCTGGGAGGATCGAGACGAGGTCTTGGCCCTCCTCTGTGTGACAACCTTTTACGTATTTGTAGAGTGCTATCATGTCTCCCCTCAATCTTCTCTTCTGAAGGCTAAACACGCCCAGTTCTTTCAGTCTCTCTTCATAGGGCTTTGTTTCCAGACCCCTGATCATCCTGGTTGCCCTCCTCTGAACACGCTCCAGCTGATGATCGCTGATTGACTGGGACCACCTCGCCAGAAAAACATTTTTTTAAAAAAAAAAAATGGTGCCAAAGCTGCAGAACACAGAAAGAATCAGGTGCGCGCAGGCAGTGAACAGAGCACAAAAAACGCATAATTTGAAAATGGCATATTTTATAAAGTCCGTATTTCAAATTGTTCTTGTGCAGCTCTTTTGAGCGTTCTGTGCTCAAAGAGCAACAGAGGAAGAACAAATTGTAGTAAACAAGCAAGCAAGGGTCAACAAAACAGAGGAAGAACGTAAGAACGTAAGAAGTGCCTTACTGGATCAGACCAAGGAGTACCCCCCAAACCTATCGTATGAGTTTAAGATTCGTTAAAAAAAATGTTTTGCCAGATTGAACGCTAAACACCCGTTTAGCACAGATAATACTCTGAAAAAACATATAAATCGTGCAGCAAAACACAACTCCAAAACGCCAGATGGCTTCTCACTAACACTGCATAAGTAAGGTAACACTCCTATACCTGATCTTAAGCTGTGCAAAGAACAAACCACTACACTCAACTACAAAACACAACCTATAAGTTGCACATCCGTTTGTTGAAAAAGGATTGGGGGGATGATTTATTTATTTATTTATTTATTGTTACGTTTTTATTTCAACTACTTCATTGTGATAATGATAAGAGCTTTAAAGAGGGGTAAATTAATGCATGCTAGTCGTATGAGAATGCAGCCCACGCTTTGATCTGGGTATTCGCAGACAAGAAAAACTGGAGCCTTCAATCTCTATTAAAAATGTTTCAAAACACACATGCACAGGTTTATGCTGTTCTGCTGGCCGGCAAATTTTTTCCCTATAGTCTTACTATACTCCTAGCATATAATATGCAGGTGCTAGTAGCAGAATGAAACCTCTGTTCCTAGAACAAAGGATGTAGAGCTGCTGATTACTGCAAAGTGAAACCTCCAAGTTGGGCTAAATGCTTTGGCAGGCATCGCCAAGAGAATTTGAGCATTTCAGCCAAGGTAGCAGTAGCCGTTTCTTTGGAAGCTCTGTGATTTCACACCATCACTAGCAGTTGTTTAACAAGTAATTAAACAAACTGGCATCCCATCATTCCTACGCTTTTGAAGCCAACAATATTTATTTATTTTATTTAAAATTCCCACACTAGAGGCATTCAAGAGGCAGCTGGACAACCACTTACAAAAAACTTCCTGACTGTTAGAGCAGCATTTCAATGGAACCAGTTACCTAGGGAGGTTGTGGGCTTTCCCACACTAGAGGCCTTCAAGAGGCAGCTAGACAACCATCTGTCAGGGATGCTTGAAGGTGGATTCCTGCATTGAGAAGGGGGTTGGATTCAATGGCCTTATAGGCCCCTTCCAACTCTGCTATTCTATGATTCTATGATTCCTATACCCTGCCCTTCCTCCGAAAGACGCACAGAGCCACTCACAATATCAATAAAACTACCAGCAAAATAAATACACTATTTCTTCGATTCTAAGACACACTTTTTCCCCCATATAAACATCTCTAAAAATGGGGTGCGTCTTAGAATCGCAGGTGTGTCTTAGGGTTTTTTTTTTCTGTTGGTGGTACTGAAATTAGTGTGCGTCTTACAATCAATGGCATCTTACAATCAAAGAAATACGGTAAATAAATAAATCCTACTTTCACAATAAAACCATTTCAATTACAATAATAATAATCCACCTTAAAAACACAAAGCAACAAGTCAGGAGCTAAATGCTTTTGTAAATAAAAAGGTCTTTAGCTTACATTTAAAAGTATTCACAATGGGGGCTAATCACACCTCTCCTGGGAGGGCATTCCAAAAATGGGGGGGGGGGGGCTGCCACTAAGAATGCCTTCTGACATCCCAACCCTCCTCACTTCAATGATGGGGGGCAGTGAACAGGGCATCTCCTGCAAACCAAAAGGCTCTGGTTGGCTGGTAACAGGACAGGCAGCACCTCAAGTATCATAGAATCATAGAATAGCAGAGTTGGAAGGGGCCTACAAGGCCATCGAGTCCAACCCCCTGCTCAATGCAGGAATCCACCCTAAAGCATCCCTGACAGATGGTTGTCCAGCTGCCTCTTGAAGGCCTCTAGTGTGGGAGAGCCCACAACCTCCCTAGGTAACTGGTTCCATTGTCGTGCTGCTCTAACAATCAGGAAGTTTTTTCCTGAAGTACCTGGGTCCCAAATTGCTAAGGTCCTTAGATGCTAAAAGCAAATCCTTAAACTGGGCTCAGTAGCTCACCGGCAGCCAGCACAATGCCTTCAGAACAGATATAATATGACCCCTCCTCAATGTTCTTACCAACAGCTCGGCCACAGCATTCTGCACTAGCTGCAGCTTCAGACCAAGGGGAACTCCACATAGAGCATGTTGCAGCATTGCAGCATGGCCAACTAAAGCCAGATCTTAGCTTCCCAAATGCCAAAGGACTCCCCATGGAGCATGATGGCGGCATCATCCGTCCACGCTATAAGCACCATGGAAGTCCAAACTCAGCACTCAAAATACAATTTGCAAGAATACAAAAACTCTGCAAATGTTTACTTATATCAAGCATAACCCAGCCAAAGTTCAGAACTGAAAAGTCCCATAGATCCCAACGGAACAGTGTGAAGGTCATGCTTAACCCTCTCTCTGACATCAGCAGGGCTTCAAGAAATTAACACTGGCTCAATCATACCCATGTTTTATGTACTTTATTCAAGCTCTAAAATCTTACCAGCAAGAGTGCTAAAGCAAGGGGGTCAGGAACTGCAGGGAACAGGAGCTAAGAGGATGGGACATTGCCTATAACACTGAACTTCTCAATCCATGATAATGATGACGACGACGACTAAAGACCACAGTGTGGCTTTTATGCTGGGTGGGTTTTGTTTGAAAACTTCACACATGGCCTACACATCCCTGCTTGGAAGCAATGAAGGATATACAATCTCCCCTTCCCCTTTTAAGATGTTGTGATTGTTATTTTAATATTGTATTGGTTTTATATGCTCTTTTAACTAATTTCATGTATTATATTCTATTTAGTGTTGTTCCCTGCCTCGATCCAGAGGGAGAGGCGGGTAAAAAATAAATTTAGTAGTAGTAGTAGTAGTAGTAGTAGTAGTAGTAGTAGTAGTAGTATTCCTGTGGCGTTACCCACATTTCTATTCCCTTAGGTATGTCTGGTTGAGAATGTCTAGAGAGTTTTGAATGTTGGACTGAGTGGGTGTGGCTGGTGATGCTGTGGAAAGGGGGAGGAGTCTATATATAGGGGGGAGCTGAGTGGTTTGAGGGGTCCGGTTGGTGATGGGGTTTGGAGGGTAGATGTGTTTAGCTGAGGGATTTCTTGTCAAGAGTTGTGTGAGGAGCGAGTGAAAATAAGATCATAGGGACTAAGGATCGTTATTATTAGATTTGTTTCTACCAGTATTCTTAAGAATAGGCAGGAGTTTAATAGAATTCGAAGGAACTAAGAACTGTAAACTACAATAAACATTTTCTTTATTTTGCTACCATAAAACCATATGTCAGCTTGGCTGTATCTCCTGCTCTATTGGTTCATAAATAAACACATTACATTAAACCTTCAGCCTGCTATGTTCACAGAAAAGCCTTTTCCAAATCTCCTTACCTTTTCCCTCTGCTATAAGGGAAAGGTTATACTTTTTCTTTTTACCCCTTCCTCAGGTATTTAAGTGGTGGTGCTTAGCCTGAGGGAGGTGTGCGCGTCAAAGCCTTGCGTGTGAGGTGGGGGCGTCGCACACACACCCTTTCATAAAAGAAAAGGGACTATAGTTTAGTAGAGCTCAGTTCCCAGCTTCTCCGGGGTGCGTGTGTGTCTCTCAGGTAGCAGGATGGGAAAGAATGGGAGGTGCAGAAGCACATGGATGTGATTTTGGCATACAACTTGTTCATTTCAATGCAGTTTGTGGATGATATGTTCCCTAGTAAGCTGGCACCATTGTGTCAAGGAAGTGGGCATTTTGAGTCACTCTAAACAAGTTTTGTTTTGTGTTTTTAATCACGTGGGTTTTCCTTTTGAGGATTTCTAGTCCTACCGATAGTGAACTCAACAAAGTAGCCCCTCTACTAGACTACTGTTCTTTTAACCTTTCCTAATCCTAAAACTGTATTATATACATTTCCCAGTTCCCCAAAGTGTCTTTAAAATTACAAGCACTTTAGATCATGATTCATGTACCAGAGACTGTGGGCTTTTCTCTCCCACCTCCCGCCCCACCACCCCCACATCTCAATTATATCTTAACATTATGGGGACTGGAATGCATTAAATAAATCATATTGCACAGACTCCCAGTAAAGTAATAATACTTACATGCATTTTGGAAGAAATTGGCCTGCATTATAGATGTATGTATAATGTCATTACCTTATTTTTCAGCACTGACAGTAGTATCAAGCAGCAGTGTCTGCTTCGAGCTACGGATGGAAGCTTTTAGCAAACCTTATGTTTATTCTGTTGCTGGTAATTAGCTGCTTTGGTTAATATAATCCAACATTTACAAACAGCAATTTACCCAATACATAAACCCGCTCCAACAATTAACAAAGCATTGTTATCGATTAAGATTTAATACAGCCGTCGCTGGTTTTGCAGAGCACCACATAACAAAAATGATCTGTCATTTGTCAAAGGGCATTTCCTCGGCAAAGTACTAAGCTGGCAGAAATATAGTTTCAATTGCATTCTCTGTCACCCATGTACTCCTTTAAAAAACCCAAAAACTTTAAGCCCATGTAAGGAAAAGAAACAGACTTAGTGTTCAATTCTTTGACTTCTCAAGAATTCCCCCTTTTGCCTTGGTCTGTAATTGCATTAGGAGTCTACAGGGGCTGTTGTGTATGTGGTGATTTTAACTCTTAATTTTGATCTTATCATTGTTTCATTATGTTTGGGGGTTTTAGGTTTTGTTGTACATGGCCTTGGGGGAGGGAGGGGTTACCCTAAAAGGCTGTTTATAAATCCTTTAAATAAATCAAAATATGAATTAATACGTTTGGGTTGTTCGCTCCTATTTATTTATTTATTACATTTTTATACTGCCCATTAGCCGAAGCTCTCTGGGCGGTTCACCTGCCACGACACAAGCTCTGAACAACAGGCCTGGCCGCGGACACTCCCTGCTCAAGCTAAGCCCCACCACTTGAGGAGCCTGAGGTGAGGGACAGCCACCGCCTTTCTCCAAACTATGTGGAGAAAGGGGTTAAATTGGAAGGATTTCAGTAATAAACGTACTGAGGTGAATTATTGTCAGAGTGGGTGGTAAATGTAAATCACTGCAGATGATAATTGCCAAACAGACACGTGGGATTTTTGCGGTAGTTAAAACAAACTGATTAAAATTTTATTTTAAAAGTTCACAAGCTTTGTTTCATAATAAAACTTTTTTTTAAAAAAAAACCTTTTTAAAACCTCTCATCCAATCCTTTCACTCTTCTCATACACGCTTTCCTTTCTCTCACACATCCACTCTTGAACTTGCTTTATTATCAGTATTGATTAATACACACCTACTATCTGCACACCACCCTCAAAAGACACCACTCTCTACACTGAACCTCAAATTCTCCAGAACCCAAGTACTCTACACACCAAGAGCTAACACACAGAGAACTAAAGGCTAAAGACTCTAAGGCCACAGCTAGACCTAAGGTTTATCCCGGGATTGCCCCGGGGTCGTCCCTGCCTGCTCCCGGGATATCCTGTGTCATTTACATGAACAGGGATGACCCCGGGACAATCCCGGGATAAATCTTAGGTCTAGCTAAGGCCTAAGAGTACCTAAAAGTCTCCCACAATCCCCTCAGTCATTCCCTTATATATCACTCCCACCCCTCCCAAGACATTCTAATTCCACCCACTCAGGTCAACATTCTAAGCACCACAGACTTACAAATTCCAGACATGCATTAGGGAACTGAATTGTGGCGTGTAACGCCACAGTATCATAGAATCATAGAATAGCAGAGTTGGAAGGGGCCTACAAGGCCATCAAGTCAACCCCCTGCTCAATGCAGGAATCCACCCTAAAGCATCCCTGACAGATGGTTGTCCAGCTGCCTCTAGAAGGCCTCTAGTGTGGGAGAGCCCACAACCTCACCAGGCAACTGATTCCATTGTCGTACTGCTCTAACAGTCAGGAAGTTTTTTCTGACGTCCAGCTGGAATCTGGCTTCCTTTAACTTGAGCCCGTTATTCCATGTCCTGCACTCTGGGAGGATCGAGAAGAGATCCTGGCCCTCCTCTGTGTGACAACCTTTTAAGTATTGAAGAGTGCTATCATGTCTCCCCTCAATCTTCTCCTCTTCTGCCATATTGTTCTGTTTTTTTAATCATGTGGGTTTTAAGGATTTCTGGTCCTACTTGTTTATTCTGGTTTTATGTGATTTTAAAGTTTTAATCTGGATTTTATGGTTTTAGTTGTAAACTGCCCAGAGAGCTTAGGCTGTTGGGCCATATAAATATGTAATAAATAATTAAATAAATATTATCACTGCGATCTCAGGGCGGCGTACGGATAAGATCAGAACAATATAGACATAAATAATTTACACAGCTAAAAATGTATTGTATCGTTAACAAATTAAAACCGGTAGAAAAGTTTTAAAAAGCGATAGAACAATTAAAATCAATTCAAGCTATGTGAAACCATGGAGAATTTAGACCTTGAAGGTTTTGATAAAAAGCCATGTTTTCATTTCACTTATTGCATTTTTATACCGCCCAATAGCCGAAGCTCTCTGGGCGGTTTACAAAAATTAGAACTACAACAATATTTAACAATATACTAATCAACAATATCACAATAATATTCAAAAATACACTAAATACAATTGTACAGCAAAACAAACCAGTTAAGGAGAAAAAAAGCTTGGTTAGAACAGCATTTCTCCCCCTGAAGCAGCACCTCCCAACCTTCAGCTCCAGCCTTGCTTTTAACTTGGCACTGAAATGAAGCCAGTGTCGGCGCCAGCCAGGCCTCCAAGGGGAGGGTATTCCACAAGCGGGGTGCCACCACAGAGAAAGCCCTGTAACCGTTTTGTGCCCCCAGGAACTCCATACAATGTGTGCTGGATTCCACCTGTCCTTTTCCTACTCTGGATTCTCCTCATTTGCCGTAAACATTAACCTATGGGCTAGAAATATTTGCTTCAAACATCTAGACAGCAGCCACATGGGGGGTGGGGGGGAGGAGGGGAAGCAGGAAGGTCTTGATGAAAAGGCTCTTAATGCTCAGTGTTGTTACAGAGCAGAAATAGCATTTGACCGGAACAACTGAGCCACTTTAGGCCATCCATAGGGAGACCTGCACAGGAACAGCAGCTAAGCACTACTTACCAACTGGACTAGACTACATTACTGATGCTGAGCTAAAAGCAGTGTGGCCAGGCTCCAGTATCATTAATGTCAACTTGTGGAAGAACACGCCAAGGTAACTGTAAAACTGGCCTTCAAGGGGAAGGACCCATAGCTCAGTGTGACAGACCACATGCTTTGCATGCAGAAGGTCCCAGGTTCGATCCTTGGCATCTCCAGGAAAGGCAAGGAAAGAATCCTGCCTGAAACCCTGGAAAGCTACTGCCAGTCAGTGCCGACAACACCGGGCTCTATGGACCAATGGTCTGACTCAGTATAAGGCAGATTCCTATGTTCGTAATCACACATAGAATCATAGAATAGCAGAGTTGGAAGGGGCCCACAAGGCCATCCAGTCCAACCCCCTGCTCAATGCAGGAATCTACCCTAAAGCATCCCTGTCAGAGGGTTGTCCAGCTGCCTCTTGAAGGCCTCTAGGGTAGGAGAGCCCACAACCCCCCTAGGTAACTGATTCCATTGTCGTACTACTCTAACAGTCAGGAAGTTTTTCCTGATGTCCAGCTGGAATCTGTCTTCCTTTAACTTGAGCCCGTTATTCCGTGTCCTGCACTCTGGGAGGATCAAGAAGAGATCCTGGCCCTCCTCTGTGTGACAACCTTTTAAGTATTTGAAGAGTGCTATCATGTCTCCCCTCAATCTTCTCTTCTCCAGGCTAAACATGCCCACTTCTTTCAGTCTCTCTTCATAGGGCTTTATTTCCAGACCCCTGATCATCCTGGTTGCCCTCCTCTGAACATGCTCCAGCTTGTCTGCATCCTTCTTGAATTGTGGAGCCCAGAACTGGACGCCATACTCTAAATGAGGCATGGTGTTCCATTCCTATATTAATATGTACTCACATCTGTGTTAACCTACAGATAACTAATCCGGGGAAAGGGCCGTCTACCCGAATTGCATTACCATTGTTTTGCTTGCCCATGTAGACCATACGTATGCTGAAACAGATCTGGAGATCTGCTCTGCCACTGTGCCGGTTTTCCCGTAAGGCAAGGCAAGCCAAGCAGCAGGACTGCCCTCATTTTCCAGACACGCTGTTTTCTATATCACTTTTCTATAAAACATTTTTTAAAGATATATATATATATATATATATATATATATATATATATACATACAGGCATGTATATGTCAGACTAATCCTGTCAAACTAATTTGATCTCATTTTTTGATCGGGTAACCTCCCTTGTGGACTGTGGGAATGCTGTGGACGTCATATATCTTCAGCTGGTACAAAACAGGGCAGCCCGTTTACTAACAGGGACTGGCTGGCGAGATCACATTACGCCAGTCCTTTTACAACTTCATTGGCTGCCAGTCCAGGTCCAGGCCCGATTCAAAGTGCTGGTATTGACATTTAAAGCCCTAAACGGTTTGGGGCCAGGTTATTTGAAGGAACACCTCCTCCCATATGTACCTACCCGGACCTTAAGATCATCTACAGGGGCCCTTCTCCGTGAGCCCCTGCCAAAGGAAGTGAGGCAGGTGGCTACTAGGAGGAGGGCTTTCTCCGCTGTGGCACCCCGGTTGTGGAATGAGCTCCCCAGAGAGGTCCGCCTGGCGCCTACACTGTACTCCTTTCGTCGCCAGCTGAAGACCTTTTTATTCACTCAGTATTTTAACACTTAATTTTAACTTAAATTTAAATTATACTGTTTTAACTCTGTATTTTAACCTTATATCAATTTTGCTGCATGGTTTTATCCTGGTTGTGCTTTTTATATTGTATTTTGTATTTGTATTTTTAACTTGTTGGTTGTTTTATGATGGTTTTAATTTTTGTGAACCGCCCAGAGAGCTTCGGCTATTGGGCGGTATAAAAATGTAATAAATAAATAAATAAAATAAATATATCTTGACTTCAGCAAAGCTTTTGACAAAGTACCACATGACATTCTGATTAACAAACTAGCTAAAAGTGGGCTAGATGGAACAACTATTAGTGGAATTCAGTTGGCTACAGAATCGGACTCAAAGAGTACTTATCAATGGAACCTTCTCAAACTTGGGAGAGGCAACGAGTGGGGTACCGCAGGGCTCAGTCCTGGGCCCAGTGCTCTTCAACATTTTTATTAATGATTTGGACGAGGAGGTGCAGGGAACGCTGATCAAATTTGCAGATGACACAGAATTGGGTGGGATAGCTAATACCCTGGAAGACAGAAACAAACTTCAAAGTGATCATGATAGGCTGGAGAGCTGGGCTGAAAACAACAGAATGAAATTTAATAGGGATAAATCCCAAGTTCTACATCTAGGAAATAGAAACCAAAGGCACAGTTACAAGATGGGGGATACTTGGCTCAGCAATACTACGAACAAGAAGGATCTTGGAATTGTTGTAGATCACAAGCTGACTATGAGCCAACAGTGCGATATGGCTGCAAGAAAGGCAAATGCTATTTGGGGCTGCATTATAGTTTCCAAATCACGTGAGGTACTGGTTCCTCTCTATTCAGCCCTGGTTAGGCCTCATCTAGAGTATTGCATCCAGTTCTGGGCTCCACAATTCAAGAAGGATGCAGACAAGCTGGAGGGCAACCAGGATGATCAAGGGTCTGGAAACAAAGCCCTGTGAAGAGAGACTGAAAGAACTGGGCATGTTTATCCTGAAGAAGAGAAGATTGAGGGGAGACATGATAGCACTCTTCAAATACTTAAAAGGTTGTCACACAGAGGAGGGCCAGAAAAAAAAAAGGGGGGGGGAAAGGAAAGAAGAAGAAAAAAGGATCTCTTCTCGATCCTCCCAAAGTGCAGGACACGGAATAACGCGTTCAAGTTAAAGGAAGACAGATTCCAGCTGGACATCAGGAAAAACTTCCTGACTGTTAGAGCAGTACGACAATGGAATCAGCTACCTATGGAGGTGGTGGGCTCTCCCACACTAGAGGCATTCAAGAGGCAGCTGGACAACCATCTGTCAGGGATGCTTTAGGGTGGATTCCTACACTGAGCAGGGGGTTGGACTCGATGGCCTTTTAGGCCCCTTCCAACTCTGCTATTCTATGATTCTATGTGTTGCCTGGAACACCTGTTTCAGATGCCCAATGTCCCTATCACACCCAGAACAGGATTGCTGGATCAAGCTGTAAGTTAATAAAGAATTTTCTTCGGTAGTGGCAGCAGAAAGCTTACATTGTTCAACTATGTGTAAGTGGAAATGACAGAGAAAAACAGAGAGACATACCTCTTCCAATCTTCAAAGACATTAACTCGAAGTATATTCGCTCCTTGATATATGCACAAACATAATAGCATTAATGGAACTGACACATAAGCATCGGCTGGCAAATACATCCCTTATCTCCGAGTCCCAGATCTGGTGTAGTCAGCTACCCCGTTAGCCATATTCCATTATTTTAACGCTTACAAACACATTATTTGCTTTTCATAAAAATGCTAACAGTTGTAGCGAGAGCGGTATCAGGTATTTAATTAGACTTCCAAATCATTCCAACACCTTCCTACAGCATAATTTAGACAGGCAAAAAAGCTCCAGAAATTCTCTATTTATCTTTATGACCAATAGACACTCGCTCATAGTATATCTACTGTTAAAAGATAATCCAACCGTAGTATATTTTTCAACACCTAGTGTAAATGAGACAAATACCATCACACAATCTGCAAGTTGCCTTGGGTGCAGATTTACATCCAGATATTATACGAACAGAAAATGTGTTTTGAAATCCAAAGTAGTCTGACACACCGAAGCAGGTTTTACAGAAACTGGGGTTATGTTACAACATGCAAAACCAATGTGATGTTCCAGCTCTTGTTACATTTCCAACATGGCTGGCATACAAATTAGCCCCAGACTATATTAAAAGTCTAAGTAAGGCCAACAGAGGTTCTGTTTTCGAATTCTGAGAGATCAAGACTGATCCAGATACAATTATATTTTATTTTTTTAAAAAAGCAATAATTACTAATGAATGTTTACTATTTGTAGTGAGTTCAGAGAGTACTGTTAATTGTCAGGCACTAGCAAAAGCAGACCATTTAAATCCAGATTAGGGATCCCAAGAAACTGATAATTGGAATCCAAGAAAATAATAATAATAATAATAATAATAATAATAATAATAATAATAATAATAATTTTATTTATTTGTTTGTTACCCGCCTCTCCCTCTGGATCGAGGCGGGGTACAACACAAATAAAAATACCATAACATACATAAAACTAATTCAAACATTTAAAACCATAAATTATACAGTATGCTGTTTTAACTTGGTTTATGGTTTAATTTGTTTTTAGCTGTGTATATTTACTGTTTTATACTGTATGCTTTTATCTGTACGCCGCCCTGAGATCTTATTGATATAGGGCGGGATAGAAATGTTTTAAATAAATAATAACCAAAGTATAAAATGGTTCAGCTTCAAAATGCCTAGGAATCCTCACGAAGTCTAGTGCTGCATCTGAAATTGAAGATTTTCTGTTTTCTGTAATTCCAATTTTTTAATGCTTTTTCCCCTTTAGTCTAAATATTTACAATTTTAAAAAGGCGCATTTTTCAGTTTAGGCACAATTAATGGAATAACAGCTGTTTTAGCTCCTGGTGCACAAGCATCCTCACTTCACCAAATATCATAAAATGACCAGATGCAAATCTATGTAGGAAGTTAAATCCATCTTTAACTCCATCTTCTCTTCTCCAGGCTCAACATGCCCAGTTCTTTCAGTCTCTCTTCATAGGGCTTTGTTTCCAGACCCCTGATCATCCTGGTTGCCCTCCTCTGAACACGCTCCAGCTTGTCTGCGTCCTTCTTGAATTGTGGAGCCCAGAACTGGACCCAATACTCTAGATGAGGCCTAACCAGGGCCGAATAGAGAGGAACCAGTACCTCACGCGATTTGGAAGCTATACTTCTATTAATGCAGCTTCTCCTCCACAAGGCCAAGTTCAAGGGGATGATGGTGTGCCTCACACCAATGATGCTTTGTGCTGAAGCACTTAAACCTCCTTAAAAAACACCCATCTGCAATCATATCCACAGTTCCGTATCCAATCGCACAGTCACCCAATGCTCATTAAGCAATAGCTGCTTTCTACATGTGAACGCGCCATGGAAGTTACCATTGTTTTAATTATTTAGAAAGGCACCCAACAAAACACATGCCAGCGGTTTTGTACATATTAAAATCCACTTTCTGATCATTTAATCCTGTTACAATTATACGATGACCATGGGAATTCAAGAATCATACAGCCCTGTTTTAAGAAAGTGAGAATAAAGGAAACTATTACATTCATTAAAATGCTCCGAAAATGACTAGTTTATCATCCACGTTGCAGAACCGAGCAGGGCGAAGCATAAATTATTTATGATGTGTAACAGTTTAATGGAGCATAAAATGGATTTTCTTTTCCTCACTATTAGCAAAAGTTGTGGGTTTTCTGTGTGTTAGTTCCAAACTTGGCAGTGTACCCTACCCATTTAGAATTATGACAGATGCATCAATTTTCTAAATTGTTCCATATCAACTGCAAGTTAAGAGAAAATTGCTTGCAGTAGGCTGTAACTGCTGTTTTCTAAGGTACCAGACTGGTACCCTGCAGAGATCTCTCAAAGTTGCTTTATGGAGTCTTTCAGCAAATACATAACTTTTGACAACTTATCCTGAAATTTAGGGAACTTCCATCAGCAGAGCTGCACACCAGCAGAGAGTAGCAGCAACAGCAAGGCATCATTTCGAGATGGCCTGGGCGTGCTTGCAAACAAAACACCGCCCATAACCCACTACAACAGAGGTGATGTGGTGCTTAACTCAGTGAAACGAAATGCAACTGCAAGGAAGGAATAAATACTTATTCAGATCATGCATTATGTCCACTTTCTGGCGAGCTGCCGGGTGTACAGACTTCATGAACATTTTTAGTCACAGAGAAAACAATGCAACATTAAAAAAAAAGAAACTTGCAGAAACCACAGCTGCCATCTCCAGATACATCTGAAAAGAGAGAAACTGGACTAATTAAATCTAATTGACAAGACTACTAGCAACCTATAATCAGCAGGCCATATACCCTAGGTTCAGGGTGCGGAGAGCATAGCGCAAAGACAATAGCGCTGCTTTCATTATTCTTATGTATGTGTGCGTGCAAACATTTTAAAAGGTTGGTTGGCGACGGAAAGAACGCACATAAGATAGAAAAGAATGTTGATGTCTATTTGCGTTTGTGGAGGAACAGGCAGTGATGTGGATTTTCTGGAAAGTTTTGAATTGCAAAATGTTCCAAGGTTTAAAAGCTATTACATTTTTCGCCTCCCAAACCGCACGAGGGAGGGTTTTCCAGAGGTTGGGTGCCACTACAGAGAAGGCTCCGTCACTGAGGTTCTTCATGGTGACATTCCGTTCGTTTTAGAATGGCCAGCAGGACCTCCTCTGAAGATCGTCACTGTCATCCGGGTGTATAAAAGGCAAGGTGGTCTGCTAGGCATGCTGGTCCCAAGTTTACACCTTCCAGACCAAACACAGACTTGGCCGCAATCTGAGGTGGAAGTGTGTATATTTCTGCGCTTGCAGTGCAATTCGTGGACCAAACAAAATGCGTTCAGGAGCAGCCGTACATTTGAAAAATGCACTTTAACCAAAGGGGGAAGAATGTGTACATTTCAAAATTGAGCAAAATTGATGTGTACATTTGGAAAACCACACACACACGCACACAGAGAGAGAGGGAGGGGGGAATTTCCACGCAGGGGAAAAGACCCAGAGCTTGAAGTCTGATATGGACGCATGTGGCAATGAGCTTCACTATGGAATTCAGAGAACTTTGACCACCTTGAGTTTTGGTGATTCTCACATCCATAGTTCCATTTCACACTGAGACATATGTGTTTCAATGACAATGACATTGGCTCAGTTTGGACAACACGTCAGTCAATGCAACGTGGAAACTCCACTCAACGGGTGCGTTTGTAGGGGGTACTCCCCACACAACACATTCTAACTCCACCGTTGTGTGACTGTGGGCTACCATGGAGTTGAGTAAAATCCATCACAACATTTGATTAACAGTTCCTTTATATACGATACTTGAAGTGTGGTGCCCAGAACTGGATGAAATACTCAAGAACTGTAAGCCTACAAGCAAAATAAGAGTGCAATAGCACCCTCCCACTCATGCTCTCAAACAGCTGGTATATAAAGGCATAGTGTTTCTGATCCTGGAGGCAATATATAGCCATTATGACTAGTAGCCATAGAAAGCCTCATCCTTCATGAATTTGTCTAATCCCTTTTAAAAACCATCCAAATTGGTGGCCATCACTTCATCTTGTAGAAACACATTTGATAGTTTAACTGTGTGCTGTATGAAGAAGTACTTCCCTTGCTGAGATGCTTCTAGTGGCAATATGATCTACATACTACTATTAGTACAAACAGTGGAAAGGCTCCTTCTACAGTGGCTTGCTGGAGGGGGAAAGCTGGCTTGTGGGTGTTTGGGAGGACACTTCTGACAAACGTTGGAAATAAATTAATAGCCCAAAGTGCATTCAACTACCCTGTGTGTTATATTGACGAAAGATCCTCTCACTTCAAAAAAATATACATGGGCAAGAACATTTTCTTGGCTTTGGAATTCTCTTTTTCTTGGTGTATTCTAAATGCCCTAGTAGAAATTATTATGAAAAGAAACCATTAAAGGTATGCTAATGACTATGAATTGTGACAGATGCTATAGAAACAGGCCTGTTGGCTCAGTCACAGCACCATTAACTATCTATCATAAAGTACTCTGAACTTGCTCATTTATTACTACTGCACCGCCCAAGGGGAGAGTGAAGCAGCAAGAGCGTTTCTCCAAGGCAAAATCATAAGCCACTTACTTATCCTAATGTCATGATCCCTACTGTTTATCTGCATGATAATTAGGAAAATGAGAAGGGGTGAAATATTGTTTTCAAAAACGTGATCTGAATTGAACAGCCTTCTAAAGCAGGGCAAGGTGGCAGTGCACCATGTTAGCAGACCCAAGCAGAAAAATTAATTAGATGCAACAACTTCTGTCTTAGCACAAAGCAAAAGGTAACCAACCTTTGTTGTAGATGGCTTGTTGACCACACACACACACACATATACACACACACATACACACACACACCGCCCAAAGGAGAGGGGGAGAAAAGACAAATTTTGATCAAGCAAAGGGACAAAATCAACAGACATGTTTATTTGCAAATTCGAGCTATGTTCCCAATCGTACTTACATCAAGTCAAAATTACTCCTAATAATAATTTACGTTGCACTTTTAATGATGCACACTGCTGTACACCCTGTGTCCACATTACAACACCAAAGTAATTCATTATGATTCTCATTGCACCGCTAAGAGAACCAAAACAGAGAACAACTTCAAGGCCACACCACTAGTCTGGCTGAATAGGAATGCAGGTCTCCCCATTGAACTTTTATCCAATGGACCACTTTGGTTTTGAAATCGTGGGTAAACTTATGCATTCAAAAGCTAAACGCTACTGATCACTCAAGAGCGTCTGGGTTTGATCCAGGTGTCATGCTCCATAAGATTTAAACCAGGCACCAATTCCCTATTACATTCATTCGGGTCAAACACCAAGAGCAGGTTAGTGCAGGCATTTCAGGCCAGGAAACAGATTGCAGATCCTATTGAACCAAACTGTCCTTCTGCCTTCTTCCTTCCTGCCACACCAGGGTTGGTTTTTTTTAGTGTGCAGTTGGACACAAAATGTGCAGTTGGGGGGGGGGGAAATGTGCAGTTGGAAATCTGATAATATGCAGTTGAAAAAAGGGGTGAAAAGAATAAGACACGTGTTATGTGTTATGTGTATGTGTTTATTAAGAACTTAAGAACAAGTCAGGGATGGCTTCTAACACAAATTATATAAGGATGCAGGTGAAAGAGCCCTTGATGGTGGGACTGATGCTGTTGGGTTCTGTGACATTGTTGTCTGAATAGACGTGGGGACAAAGCCGGCACTTGGGTCTACTGCATGGTCTGGTCCCTCTGCCTGTGTCTCTGTCCTGTGTACTACTTCTGGTTAGCATCTGCTTCAGGTTGGGAGGTGGTCTGTAGGCCAGGACTGGCCTGCCTCCCAAGGCTTGTGAGAGAGAAGTGTCTGTGCTGGGTTGGAGTTCACTGATGATCCGTCGCAGTGGTTTCAATTGGGGGCTGTAGGTGACCACCAGTGGTGGACTTGTCTTGGTCTGTCGTCCTTCCTGGGTATCCGTATGGCCCTGTCAATCTGTCTTTAAGTTTAAGGTACTATTAGTGTGGGAGATAATCTGTGCAGCCGTGAAAGAGAAATAATGTGTTTGGCTTGGGTGGGTGTGTCTGACAGGGCATTTGTGCAGTTGGAAAATTTGCTTTTTAAAAAACCCCATCCCACACCTGGCTCTTTGTCTGTTCAATGGTCTATCCAATTTTCTGCTACCTCCTGCCATGTCCCTCCGCTGTAGATGCTATGGAATCAACTCTGGTTTCCCATTTGGGCTATAGGTGCCACTCCTATTTGCTTCAGGCCATTTGCAACTGCAAGGACCTGATCCTAAAAGCACTTGTACACCAAAAGCCTGACACCAGCATACACCTCTGTTCCGAGTTCTCTGTGTATTCCAAATTTCCACGCTGAAATGAATGGAGAAGGCACAAATTTCCTATTTGCCAAATACTCTCAGATCTTTTACGTTTAACAGTTTCATTTCATGAAAAAGGGTCGCGGGGTGGGGAAGAGAATCATAATCATCGAATCATAGAATAACAGAGTTGGAAGGGGCCTATAAGGCCATCCAGTCCAACCCCCTGCTCAATGCAGGAATCCACCCTAAAGCATACCTGACAAATGGTTGTCCAGCTGCCTCTAGAAGGCCTCTAGTGTGGGAGAGCCCACCACCTCCCTAGGTAACTGATTCCATTGTCATACTGCTCTAACAGCCAGGACATTTTTCCTGATGTCCAGCCGGAATCTGGCTTCCTTTAACTTGAGCCCGTTATTCCGTGTCCTGCACTCTGGGAGGATCGAGAAGAGATCCTGGCCCTCCTCTGTGTGACAACCTTTTAAGTATTTGAAGAGTGCTGTCATGTCTCCCCTCAATCTTCTCTTCTCCAGGCTAAACATGCCCAGTTCTTTCCGTCTCTCTTCATAGGGCTTTGAAGAGTGAGAAAGCCCCAGCAAGCCCATTAAACATTAACTAATTATCATTCCTTATCATCCAACAAGCTCACCATTCCCAGAGAGGTTGTTATGGCGTTAGAATCCCCTGCCGTACAAAGAACAGTAGCACTTGGCTTAGAGGACAAACAGGTTCAAGGATGTGTTGAGCTACAGGGGAGGGTAAAACGAGAAGAGGCCTTAGATTTTCACACAGACCTGCTGTCAGAGCAAGTTTATATTAAGATACATAAAATAATACGGTAAACATCTTTGACATAACAAATCTTTAGGGTGCTGCCTCTCGGTGCTTGCTTTACATCATTACATAGGCCAAAGTGTGAGGAAGGAATTTATAGGTTTAAAGATGAACATGGAAAACATGCATGCATGCACCCCCCAGCCTTTGAAACAGATCAGGTGTAAAAGGCAAATGAACTAAATCAAATGCTAAAGCTTCTCAATATTCTAAGAACATTTGGCAATTTCATGACAGAGAAGTTAACACCCTTTTCCAGCGGTGGGTTTCATGGGCTGGAGAGCAGAGGGCAGCAGAAGTAAAGGAACTGCTCAAGCCCTCAAAGTAAACGTACTTTACAGCATAGAACAGGCCTGCAAAAGTTTTGACCAGCCAAACCAAATGCAACACACCAGACTGGGAATTCCTGGTAGGTTCTGATGAACAGCTGTTGGACTTCGTTCGGCTTGGAGGGTTTTATATTGTAAAGGCCTGGAGCACCACAACCTTGGTCCTCCAAATAGAATCATAGAATAGCAGAGTTGGAAGGGGCCTAAAAGGCCATCGAGTCCAACCCCCTGCTCAATGCAGGAATCTACCCTAAAGCATCCCTGACAGATGGTCGTCCAGCTGCCTCTTGAAGGCCTCTAGTGTGGGAGAGCCCACAACCTCCCTCGGTAACTGATTCCATTGTCGTACTGCTCTAACAGCCAGGAAGTTTTTCCTGATGTCCAGCCAGAATCTGGCTTCCTGTAACTTGAGCCCGTTATTCCGTGTCCTGCACTCTGGGAGGATCGAGAAGAGATCCTGGCCCTCCTCTGTGTGACAACCTTTTAAGTATTTGAAGAGTGCTATCATGTCTCCCCTCAATCTTCTCTTCTCCAGGCTTAAACATGCCCAGTTCTTTCAGTCTCTCTTCATAGGGCTTTGGGATATTGCTTAGGGAAGATTTATTTATTGCATTTGTGTATACCGCCCCATAGCCGAAGCTCTCTGGGCGGTTCATATATCTAGAAGTTCAGATCTAGAAATTCAGTTCTTACTGGAATTCAGGACCTCAAAAACAACCCAAAATGAATGTAGGGCGCTAAGAGGGTATGTTAATAAGGGGATGGACTTGACTTAGGATATCTAAGAGAGCGCCTTCTCCCTTACCAACCTGCCCGATCACTGTGGTCGTCGGAGGGCATGCTCCTGATGGTTCCATGTGGACCTGTGGCCCGATTGGAACCCTCCAGGAGAACAGTCTTTAGTGTAGTAGCCCCCTTCTCTGAGGAACTCTCTGCCCCTGGAGGTCAGGCAGGCACCAACACTAGGCTGCCTCCAGCACCTCCTGAAAACATCTCTGTTTCGAGAAGCCTTCCCCAACTGACTAACCACTGTTCCTTCTGGCTCCTTTCTTTTTAAATTGAATAATTTTAATTAGCTTTTTTAATCTTCTTTCTTTTACTGTTTATATCTATGTTCCCCACACTGGAATCTGTGTTAGATAATTGAGCGGTATATAAATGTTGTAAATAAACAAATAAATAATCTTCAGGTCTATTTTCAGAAGGAAAAAACCCAAACAGAACACCAAGGATAGCCACATTCCCATGACTACAAGAGAAATTAACAGGAACATAGGAAGCTGCTTTATACTGAGACAGACCATTGGTCCATCTAGCCCAATATTGTCGACACTGACTGGCAGATGCTCTCCAGGGCTTCAGGCAAGGTTTCTTCCAGTCCTATCTGGAGATATCAAGGATTCAACGTGAGCTTTTCTACATGCCAAGCATGTGCTCTAACACTGGGCAACAGCCCTTCCACATTCAGGGAAGAAAGAGAGGCAATTCAGACCAGTGAGATTATTCTTCTAGAACACTGATTTTTACACACTAATTGATTGTTTTTATAAACCATTAAATGGACATGTGCTCTTGGCATGCACGTCACGGCACAAATTCCCTTACATTTTAATTTTTTTTCTTTTTAAAATAGTCATTTCTTATTCAGAACATTTGGTGTTTTAAGAAGAAACGTTTTAACCAAATAAACCTCCAGCTGGAAACCACATTTTAATCAAGCATGCTTACTTACAGGCATACTTAGAAGTAAATACACTGAAAATAAATGGACTTGCTTCCAAGTAAACATGGTTAGAATCAGGCTGGGAATTTATACTCTTTCATGTGAAATTGTCTTTCTCTCTCTGGAAATGAGTACTGCTTGACAAAGATTTTAGTTTTTGCATGAGGTTACGTAAACAGATGCAATCTTCAAAAAGCACGTTACATACATTCCAGAAATTTGCCGTGATTGCAGGCACTTATATAGCAGCACATGACTTTTATGTTGAACAAATGACTAGAAAGCCTGGTTAATTTTTGTTCTTTTAATAACGCATGTAATTTCCTCTCAGCTTGTCCTACCAATCAAAGAGAGCGCTTGATCAGAAAAACACCCCAGGTGACACTTTGACATCTCTACCTATAAAGTGGAAAGTATGTGTATGCAATGTATGTCCAGAAATGTTCACCCGCTTCCGGATGTGTTAGAAACTTGAAATTTGGCACGCTGATAGGTCTGGCTATACAATATACCAGAAAAATCTAAAAACACAAAATTTGGGGTTTTCAGTGTTGTTTTTATAAAGAATTTAATAAAAAGCCTAGTTTTATGTCTACAACTCCCAGCACACCTTGGGTGGAACGTCCAGTATGCCTGATGGCCATTGTGAGTGCACAGACAGGCGGCCACTGCATATCTTTCATAACGTAGACTCCGAAGGTCGGTCTCGAGTAGTCAACCCAATTCCACATAAAAGCAAACAACCATTCGGGGTGCCTCCTCTCACCCACCATGCATGGTTTTAAAATCATAACTAGATACAACAGAGTGATTTTGACAGGCCAAACTCTGAACATGATCAAAGGCACCCTGTCCTGATATTGCTGTTTTCTCAGAATCTGGGGGAAGAGTGTGTGCTGCCTTTGCCCTTAAGAGGGAGGGAAAGAGGCACTCTGAACATGCCCAGAAACAGGCCCAATGAAAGGAGTAAGTCCCCGGCCTGGGTTTGGGCCTTAAATACAGGCTCCTGATGGAGCACCTGGTGGATGAGTAGTGCAGGCTGAGGCAGTCCCAACAGGACTTGGCCGGAGCTAGGCGCGTCCACTGATAGCCGCTTACCTCCCCTTCTCAAGGATGCTATTCCTCGATGTCCTATCAATGAGCAGCATCAGCAACGAAAAGAGGGTGGCACCTCTTAGAGGATGCAGGCACCTGAGAGCTGCGAAAGGCATGCTGGGAGATGTAGCACTTGCATTATTATTATTATTATTATTATTATTATTATTATTATTATTATTATTTATATAGCACCATCAATGTACATGTGCATCTAGAATGGCTGGTTTTAAATACAGCATGGGTTAGTAATGGCCGTTGCTACGGCATGGGTCACTATGGCCGTTGCTAGACGAGGGTTTAGCCCGGGCTGATACCCGGGCTCACCCCTGTGGGTCCAGATGATTCACAGGGGATCCAGGGGTCAACCCAGGCTAAAGCCTCCCTTGGCCCAGGATAACCAGCACCGGTTGTGGCCCAGTATTTCCGCAGCCCCGGGCTGAGCTCGGGGCTGCGGAAGGTCTAGCCCGTTCCGCAGCTTTTCCCACTTCGCGGCTTACTCGCAAGTAGCCGGGAGAAGCCGAGTGCTGCGCCCATCGGGCAGGGGGGGGGCAATCGTGGGGAGGGAGATCGGGGCCAGGGGGGAAAACGCGGGCGGGGAGAGATGGGGCCGGGGGGGGGAGAGCAGACCCGGCGGGAGAGATGGGGGGAAGAGCAGAGCCAGGGTGGGGAGATCACGGCCGGGGGGGAGGGAGATCGCGGCCGGGTGGTGGTGGTGGGGATCGGACATGGTGAGCGGGCAGGGGGGCATAGGTCATGGTGGGCAGGGGGCATCAGACATGGTGGGGTAGAAATCGGGGGCAGGGGGAGCAGGAACCCTTTTTTTTTAAAAAAAGCCTACCTTATCGTTGGTGCGCTCTTGCGCACATGGCCCCTTTAAATGTTAAAAAAAATGGCCGACGCGATGGGGCTTTCCTTTACCCCGGTACCTGACTTTCTCCAACTGCCACCACCCCGCCTACCCTGCCTCAGCTATCAGTCTTTCCTCCATTCACTCTTCTGTTTCAATGGTATAGTCAGGCTTTTACATAAAAATCATAAACTTTATTCAGCAATTCCTGCATCCGTCTTGGAATGTTGGGGTTTGGTTTTGACGGGGGGGAAACGCAGCATAAAAAATCTCATCAAGTTAAAAGGCCTAGGGAAAAAATAAAATATTCACATGGCACTGGAAAGCCATTAACGCAGTCACTAGGCCAGCCTGCCTGGGAAAAAGAAATCCATACGCAGAGTGCCACAACTAAGAAGGCCCGCTCTCCAGTTGTCTCTCACCACACCTCAGACAGTGTTCAACGATTAACACATTATTCAGGGACTTAGGCTTATGCCTACAACTCCCAGCATGCCTTGGGAGGGAGGGAAGGCTTATCGGGCTTTGGCGGCCACGATCTCGTAGTGGCTTCTCCCTCCTGAAGGGAGAGCGCCTGCAGCCAGCTGCTTCGGTCGCTAGGCACCATGGGAGCAGGAGGGAAGGAGGGCACAGCTCTCGGCCTGTTGCAACAACCAGCAACAACCAAGACAACCATCAGTCAGTCAGCCGTCCGGCTCTCTCACGGCCTACCTACAGGCACCGATTGCCCAGTGCAGTGTAGACTGGCACAGCCAGGCTTCACTTCCCATGAGTCTCAGCGGCAGGACTCAAATTGGGCAAGTCAGGCACCGCGGTGAAAGGCATGCCAGGAGTTGTAGTTTTTGTTTTCTGTGGGGACAAGGAAAATCATGGCGGCAGCTTCAAGGCAGCCCTGGCCATGCATCGTGGGGAGAGAGACAGAAAAGAAACATATGTAATTTGTTTTAAAGTTCGACCTACCTTGCAGGGTTGTTATGAGGGTGAGAGAGGGGGGAAAGAAACAAATATCATTCAATTAAAAGTTAACTCACAGGCCAAGCACCGGTCTACTACTTTAAGATGATTACCTCGCAGGCATATATTAGGGGGCCTGAGCAAGGCTGGGTATATCAGCTAGTCTGCCATAAATTGGTAAAATGAAAATTACTATTAGTTTCGTAACTGAAATTAATCTGATCGGATGGGGGGTGTTCAACCAGTTCTGGATGGGGTTGCACTCCCCCTGAAGGAGAAGGTTCGTAGCTTGGGGGTTCTCCTAGAACCATTTCTGTCACTTGAGGCTCAGGTGGCCTCGGTGGCACAGAGTGCTTTCTGCCAGCTACAGCCCTATCTGGACAGGGATAACCTAGCTTCAGTTGTCCATATGCTGGTAACCTCCAGATTAGATTACTGCAATGCCCTCTACATGGGGCAGCCTTTGAAGACGGCTCGGAAGCTGGAGTTTGTGCAAAATGCAGCGGCCAGATTGATAGCTGGAACAGGGAGGTTTGAGCATATAACACCAATTCTGGCCCGCTTGCATTGGCTGCCTATACATTTCCGAGCCCAATTCAAGGTGCTGGTTTTCACATATAAAGCCCTACATGGCTTGGGACCGCAATACCTGAAGGAACGCCTCTCCCGACATGAACTTACCTGTACACTGCGCTCAGCATCTAAGGTCCTCCTCCGAGTGCCGACTCCGAGGGAAGCTCGGAGGATGGCAACAAGGGAGGGGGCTTTCTCAGTGGTGGCCCCCCGACTGTGGAATGATCTCCCCGATGAGGCTCGCCTGGTGCCAACGTTGTTATCTTTTCGGCGCCAGGTCAAGACCTTTCTCTTCTCCCAGGCATTTTAAGCAGCATTTAATAACGTTAAGTTTGTTTTTAATGGACCCCAGAATTGTTGCTTTTAAAGGGATACCGTTGTTTTTATTTTTCTGATGGTTCTTTAAATTTTGTATACTTTTTAATGTTTACCATTTTCAACTGTTGTAAACCGCCCAGAGAGCTTCGGCTGTGGGGCGGTATATAAATGTAATAAATAAATAAATAATCATCGTGGGTTTTTTTGCAAAAGAAAAGAGAGAAATAGCTGCAAGAATTCTTGTTATTCAACTCAGAGTTAAAAAAAATAATACATATGCCTAAAAAAAAAAGCCAAATACATTGAGGAAAAAACATCTAATCCAACAGACAAACAAACCATCAGACCTGTCACACTACTTTGCCGGGACCGGGAGGCTTTGATTACATTTAAAGATTTCTGTCAGGGGGACCAGGTTGTAATCCGCTGCGCACAGTTGCACCACATCATTTAGAAGGACAAACCCTGACAACTTTTTGATTCAGCTTTTGTCGCGTCAGTCCGCTGGTTCGGAGGCCATGCACCAAAGGCCCCAAAGTAATCAAAAATTGGGGGTCGGGGTGTGCGTGGAAATAATAGGCATACATGCAGCATACCAACTGTTAGAAAGGGAATATTATTTAAAACTAGCCCCTCGAGTTTGTATCTTAGGGCACAAGTAGGTCTCACCTCTTTATAATGTACTGGATCCCTCTAGAGAGAGCAAGGATCTGTACAGGAAGTCAAACTGTTCCCCGTTGCCCGGCCATGACTAAGAGTGATGGGGCTCACTTCAGAGAGACAGCGAGGGACAGAGGCAGCTCATTCAATTAAGAGAAAAAAGTTGCTCCAGCAAGACCAGTAATGTGGGAAATAAAGTTCTTGACTGTTAGAGCAATACGACAATGTAATCAGTTACCTAGGGAGGTTGTGGGCTCTCCCACACTAGAGGCCTTCAAGAGGCAGCTGGACAACCATCTGTCAGGGATGCTTTAGGGTGGATTCCTGCATTGAGCAGGAGGTTGGACTCGATGGCCTTGTAGGCCCCTTCCAACTCTGCTATTCTATGATTCTATGAAAGGGAGAGCATTATGAACTCCATTTTAATATACTAGAACTAACAACACAATAGGAAAGTGAGTTAGAAGTATTATTATTTATTATTATTATTATTATTATTATTATTATTATTATTATTATTATTTCTGTATCGTCCCATAGCCAAAACTCTCTGGGTGGTTTACAAAGGTTAAACCTATTAGACATTTGACATTGCCAAGGTCAGCCTGGCTTCATTCCCATGACAGACGCACAGAATTCCTGTCTGAAATTTCACGAGCTTTTATTCCCTTAGTGCAACAACAGATCATTAAAGAGAATTCAGAAGATTCACAACACCATGGGCCGGATCTACACTAGTGCTTTAAAGCGCTTTATAACAGTTATAAAGCGCTTTAACTGCTTTAAAGCGCTATAAAACTGTTATAAAGCGCTTTAAAGCAGTAGTGTAGATCTGACCCATGTATACAAAAATGCAAAACAGAACCAAAAAAATACCATCACCTCGGACAACTCCGTCGCTTCCTTTAAAATTCAATTCAGTCCATTTTCTGTCCTTTTCCCTAATTTAATTTGAATAGTGCCCAAGTTCTTTAAAATACTGTTATTAAATATCTGTTATTTTCACCTAAGTCCTGCCCGGCTAATGTTTGGCTGTCCACACACACACAGCTGAAGGAATCTCAGCCCAATTTAGTTCTCGACAGGGGAATTGGAAGCTTGCCCCAGAGAGAGCAAGAAAAAATTGCTACCTTGTAAGCAAACGAGTGGCGAATCGCTCTCTCACTGCTCTTTCTACCACACTTCTCCTGAGCTGGAAAGAGAACCAGAATGATCCATCCCGGTTCTTTAAAGGAGACTTTTGCCCTGCTCCTCCAAGCCTGAAGGTGTTTGCTCTACTAACCTGAACAGGTGTCTAATCCCCTTCTATGTTGATAGTCATCATATCCAGAGGAAGCAAATTCCTTAATTTAACTATGCCATGCAGCCGACCATTCCTCATGTTGCAGACACTGAGGTATAATCTAAAAAGCTTTTCCTTTCTGCATGAGTTGCCATTCAGCACCTCTTTCCAGAGCAGCTACTCACACAGAGACTCAATGCGCAACCTTTGAGGACGGGTATTCACAAGTGACAAAATGATCCTAACACAACTAATGCAAAGTTGTGGCAGAATTACTCACCCCCAGAGCAGTGAATCAGTCACAGTACCCTGTATGAGAAGATACTCTGGACTCACATGCGCCTCATAGATGAATTTATTTATTTCTCACAGCATAAAACCCAGTAGTGCTATATAGGAATGAAACAAAATGGCGGAAATCCCCTCGTTGGACTGTCTCTCAGGCCCCATGAGTGGCACACTATATTCAACTTCCTTTGAAAAATGATCTATCAGGATTTAATGTTTAGCAATGTAACTATAACTTTTATTACAGCAGCTCTCAAGACGCAAATCATGCTGGGATTTTGACCCGCATGCAGCAAAGAAAAATGCTGTGTCACCTAGAGGCATTTCAATTAACTCTACCATTTAACTATCAGGAAAACTTAATTTTGAACATGAGAGAATTTGGTAAATTTTATAGAGATTTGCTTGAGGCACCGGGCAGTACTGCAGCAGGCAAATGGTTTATTTTATTTTACTCAACATTCACAGCAACACTGTCCGGTTACTGCATTAGAGGAAATGAACGGCATGCCAAAAGAAGGCACTGAGGACACTGCTGCTGTTGCGCATCCAAATCAAGCCAAAGGTCTTCAGTGATCATAGCCGTAGCCACCGTTTTTGATGGCATTCTTGCACTCAAAAGTAATCTGAAGCCTACTCTATACCAGCAGCCGATAAGCTATTAAAACTATGTCCATGACCTGCAGCTGGTGTGGGAACAGAAGCTGAGCCAAGATGTGCCAGAGCTGCACATTAATGAGCTCAGAAGGAGCTGATAACCCAGCAAAGATCCAAAGGAGACGGGACCTAATATACTCACTGCCAGTCTGTCCTCCATGGGATCATTGCTTGCAGCTGGATCTTCTGCCTTCCCCTGAATAGACCCCTGATGATAAAGCCTTCTGGCAGCCATAGGGGTGCTCCTACAATGATTCTGGGCTTCCCACCAGGTCTGCTCATGCCTGCACTCTCAAGAGCCATGTGGTGAAATTGGGGTGGGACTCAGGGATCAAAGAGGAGGGCCAGGGCACACAGAGGAGGGCCAGGATCTCTTCTCGATCCTCCCAGAGTGCAGGACACGGAATAACGGGCTCAAGTTAAAGGAAGCCAGATTCCAGCTGGACATGAGGAAAAACTTCCTAACTGTTAGAGCAGTACGACAATGGAATCAGTGACCTAGGGAGGTTGTGGGCTCTCCCACACTAGAGGCATTCAAGAGGCAGCTGGACAACCATCTGTCAGGGATGCTTTAGGGTGGATTCCTGCATTGAGCAGGGGGTTTGGACTCGATGGCCTTGTAGGCCCCTTCCAACTCTGCTATTCTATGATTCTATGATTCTAAGGGGTTATTGGTGGGCCCATGTGAGGCATCCACCATATGGAGCTCTTCAGGCTGCCTTTGGACTTCTGCGGGTTCCTCCAGGTCTGGAACGGAGTTCTTTGTGGTGTTCCAAACCTCTCCAGGGTCTGGGTCGGATGGGTTCTTTAAGCAGTTCTTTACAGACTTTAGGGGTGGAGGAATGTCAGCTTGACTGAACACTCCTTCCTCTCCCAGAAATAAAAGTGCACAAAGAAAACAAACTTATTAGGGAGAAATCTGGGCTAGAGAGATTAAGAACATAGGAAGTTGCCTTAAGTTGAGGCAGACCGTGGGTCCATCTAGCCCGGTATTGTCGGCACTGACTGGCAGCAGCGGCTCTTCAGGGTTTCAGGCAAGAGTTTTACCTGCCAGAGCTACCAAAACTTGATTCTGGACATGCCTTAAGAGTAGGGAAATAGAAAAAGGCTGCTGTAGACCCCCTCCCACTCCTCCAAAATGTTGTACTTACTAAACACATCCATGCTTTCATGACACTTAAGCAAGACAATCACCTTCCTGAGCTTAGTCAGGGATAAAAGGTCACTCTCTCCCACAACTCTACAGGCAATATTCTTCTAGCACCACAGTGAGTTTGACAGCCAATTTTGTAACGCATTTTCATTCTCAACCATTACTGACAGATGTATCTAATAAAAAGGAAATTTTCAGACAGCAAACACAAGGTAATTGGATTTAATTCTGTTCTGGATCCAGCCCTAATTTTCAAGTGTGAACACTAATTTCTAGAACATTTTCACTACATTGCAAATAATCATTATTGAACTTTCTAGTCTTGCCGTTTTGGTTTTCTGCTGCTTGGGTAGGCCTAGAATAACTAATCACATTCCGTTTTAGGCTATGTAGTTCCCCTCAAATTATTTCAGAATCATATAAAATGACTCGTTTTTTCTATTAAAATGATGAATGAGCTAAATGAGGTATGTAATAAAATACTGCAGGCTTGTAAACAAACGAGTGTTCTCTTAAGGGAGAGTGCGTTACCTCGTTTGGCAATTCTGCCCTGCAGTATTTTCTAACCAAGTCATCCTTAAAACTTAGTATAGTATAGGAAGGGTAGTTTGGTCAAGAGCAGGTCAGGAGTAATCTGCTTCTGAAGAAAAGCAGACGCTTTCTTGTGGTCAAAGGTGAACAAGTTAAAAACAATGGAGACAAATGGAGCCGCTTCTTTAAAAAAAAATACCCTACTTGAAGTATGTAGTTGGAAGCTATCGTTCATGCCTACAGAGAGAGATTTAAGGAGTAACATTAAAAACATATCTGGTCCACTGGTATCACACACATTAGAGAAAATCATCTGGCCTAGTGAAAATGTGAGCAGTACTGGCCATCCATAGTGAAGAGTTAGCTTCTGGTGCAAACAGCAGACCACAGCAATAATAGAGTCATAGAGAGGGAGGGGCCCTTGTAGGGCATCTTCTCCTGCCCACTACTCGATCCAAGATCTCCAGAGAACACCCCCAAAATATGGCAGTCCACTCTCAGCTTGAAGATCTCCAGCAAGGGAGAGACTGGACAACCATCTGTCAGGGATGCTTTAGGGTGGATTCCTGCATTGAGCAGGGGGCTGGACTCGATGGCCTTGCAGGCCCCTTCCAACTCTGCTATTCTATGATTCTATGATCCCTCTAGGTAATTGGTTCCATCGTTGAACTGCTCTTACTATCAAGACATTTCTGGTCATCTTCAACCAAAAATCTACCTCCTGTAACTTAAGCCTACTGGAACGAGTGCCCTCTTTTATGGTTCAGCCTTCCAGCTATTTCAAGAGGACTATCATGTCTCCTGCTCTCACTGTTTTCTACTACAGCTAAATATACCGACTTCCTTCAACCATTCCTCACTAGGGTTGTTCTCCACACCCACTATGGCCATGCCCCCTTTGGAGGAATCTTCTTTGGAAGACAACCTAGAGCTCCCTGGGCCAAACATTTCAGAGGAGCAGCTGGCTTCCAAAGACCGTGAGAGAGATCAGGTGGATCCTGTGCCCTCAGGAGAGACAATAACTGAACTGCCCTCTCCAGACGCGGTGAGTCCTCTTTCTGATTCGGAGGCAGAAGCTGAGCTGCTCCCTCATCTGAAGGAGTGCAGGCACCTAAAGGGGGAGGATGGGCCAGCCACCAGGTGAAGAAGTGCCTGCCTCAGGAAGAAGACACTTTGAGAGTAAAGAGTTACTCATAAGTAAGACTCTCCTCACGAGTAAGACCTTTCCTCAGATGACTGATGGCCTGCAGCTGCATCTGGGCAGGGCTCTGAATACTCAGGCTTAAAAGGCACAGAGTTTCTGGGACAATGTCTGTTCTCCAGTTCCCAGGCTCTAGTCCTGCATTCCCCAATTCACTTGCTTGTGGATTATGTGTCTTGATTCTTGCTCTCAATACTGACTTCCGCCTGTTTTAAGCCTCCATCGCGACACTGCCTGAAGACTGTTACCATCTTCACTGCCCTGTTCCAATTGGAACCTGTTCCAATTTGTCTATTTTTTTCTTAAAGTGCTGTGCCCAGAACTTCAGGTGAGGCTGGACTAGTAGGGAATGCAGTCAAACTATTACTTTGCATGACTTGGAAACTATGACTCTATTAATGCAGCCTAAAATCACGTTAAGCTTTTTTCTGTAGCCACAACACACTACTGACATGATCAGCTTGTGATCAACTACAATCATAAGATCCTTTTCACATGCACTACTGCCAAACCAGGTATACCCATCATATATCTACACATTTCATGATAATGATTTGTCTAAATACAGTATTTTGCATTTGCTTCTGTTGAATTTTATTTTGTTAGTTTCGCTCAGTTTTCCATTCTAGGATGCCAGAGCACTACCCTTTTCCTCTAACTATTTGAAAGAACGTATTCTCCCTTATAAGCCTACCTGTGCTTTGAGTTCTTCTGGAGAAGCCCTTCTTTCAGTCCCACCATCTTCACAGGCGCGCTTGGTGGGAACATGGGAGAGGGCCTTCTCGGTGGCTGCTCCAGTGCTTTGGAACTCTCTTCCTGGGGAAGCTAGGCTGGCTCCCTCCTTGATGGGCTTTCAGAAGCAAGCTAAAACTTGTTTGTTCCAGCAGGCCTTTGGAGAGTAATTTGGTCCTCCATCTATGTTAATGACTTATAATTTTGTTGTGTATTTTAAACTTTTTTTTTAACATTTCTTTTCCTATGTTATAAAATGTATGTTTTAAACTTTGTAATACCGCCTTGAGGCCCAGTACTGGGCAAAAGGCGGGATACAAATAAATATAATAATAATAATAATAATAATAATAATAATAATAATAACAACAACAACAGCAACAACAACAACAACAACAACCCTGTGTAGGGGGACCCCAGAGCTACAGGCCATTTACCCTATTTCTTCGATTCTAAGACACACTTTTTTCCCCATATAAACATCTTTAAAAATGGTGTGCGTCTTAGAATTGCGGGTGCGTTTATTATTTCTTAGAATCAAAGCTTTTTTTCTGTTGGTGGTACTGAAATTAGTGTGCGTCTTACAATCGATGGCGTCTTAGAATCGAAGAAATACGGTATTTGCCTGAAATGAAGAAGTAACCAGCTGAGACCTACTGACTGTGACTCTTACTCTTCTGTAGGCATAAATCAGTGAACGCTGGTGGTGGACCAAGAGGTTGGACAGGTGGGTAGAGAGAAGCCTCTCTTGAAATTGCTAGGTCCAATATATTATTAAAGGTTTATAAGAGAGAAAAGGGAAAAGCAGAGTAGGCACTTGAATAATAAATGGTTTCATGACAAAATACAGAAAGCAGCACCCGAAGACGTACACACTATATGTGTCGTTACCATGGATCATTCTTCTAAACAATAATCAACTTCAGATGTTATATCTGCCCCCAAGGGCACAGAATTATATTCCTTTGCCTCTTCAAAAGGAAATGAGACTTTAACATCACTGGAATCTCAATAAAATGGCTTTCCAGAATGTAAGGTTTTAATGACCGCTCATTCTGGCCCAAGTAGTGAAACAAATATGCTAACAGTAAATGTCAGGTCATAACTGCCCTTGCACACTTAAGTTATCTATAGATTTATTTCTTAAATGCCACGCTCTCCACTGCTCACCCTGACACTCATAATTTCTCCGGTGATTAAATGTCAATAAGCTATTTATGGCAATGTCACCACATTTAAAACGATTCCAACGAGAGTAAATCCAGTTGATCCACATGCAGTTTTGCAGCACAAAACCCTTGATGGGTTTTGTGAGCTGACCTAGGACTGTTGCGGAATTAAAACACTGGTTGCTAAAATTCTTCTAAAAGCAAATGCCACCAGGCTCCTCCATTCACTATCACCTCACAGCAAGGTGCACAAAGGGAGAGAAGGATCATCCCACTGGCTCTACGGGGAGTCCAGAAACTTTTACCTCCTCCTCCTCTCCTTGGATGGTTTCCATTCCAGCTGATCATTATAAGAACCTTAAAATTAAGAACTAATCCTTGAGTTTGCTCCTTTCCTCCTCCCTCTCAGTCCCTTTTCCTTTTGTATCGTCTCTTTTAGATTGTAAGCCTAAAGGCAATGACTGTCTTAATATTGATCAGGGAGCCTTTCTTTTATTTATTTATTTATTTATTATTGCATTTATATCCTGCCTTTTTTTTCCTGCAAGGAACCCATCATCATCATCATCATCCTCCTCTCCACTTTATCCTCACAACAACCACCCTGTGAGGTGGGTTGGGCTGAGTGTGACTGGCCCAAAGTCACCCAGTGGGTTTCCATGGCCAAGTGGGGACTAGAACTCGGATCTCCTGACTCCCAGTCCGAAACTCTAGCCACTACACCACACTGGCTCTCTTAGCTGAAGAGCAGGGGGGAAAGGTTGAAGTAAAAACAATGATTTGTTGGAACCTACACAAAGACTGCAGAACTCTACCAAGCAAAAGAATCCTACTGTGAACACCCCATGGGCAAACAGGCTCCAGCCTTAAGCTACTTAGTGTGCAATCCTATTATTTATTTATTTATTACATTTATATACCGCCCCATAGCCGAAGCTCTCTGGGCGGTTTACAAAAGTTAAAAACAGTGATATTAAAAAGAAATATACAAAATTTAAAACCATAAAAAGCATAAAATACAACAAAACCAGACAATCCTATGCATGTTTAGACAGAAAAAGGCCTACAACTTCTAGCATTCTTCAGCCAGCCTGGCTGGGGCATGCTGGGAGTTGTAGGCCTTTTTCATAGAATCATAGAATCATAGAATAGCAGAGTTGGAAGAGGCCTACAAGGCCATCGAGTCCAACCCCCTGCTCAATGCAGGAATCCTCCTTAAAGCATCCCCAACAGATGGTTGACCAGCTGCCTCTTGAAGGCCTCTAGTGTGGGAGAACCCACAACCTCCCTAGGTAACTGATTCCATTGTCGCACTGCTCTAACAGTCAGGAAGTTTTTCCTGATGTCCAGCTGGAATCTGGCTTCCTTTAACTTGAACCCGTTATTCCGTGTCCTGCACTCTGGGAGGATCGAGAAGAGATCCTGGACCTCCTCTGTGTGACAACCTTTTAAGGATTTGAAGAGTGCTATCATGTCTCCCCTCAATCTTCTCTTCTCCAGGCTCAACATGCCCAGTTCTTTCAGTCTCTGTTCATAGGGCTTTGTTTCCAGACCCCTGATCATCCTGGTTGCCCTCCTATGAACACGCTCCAGCTTGTCTGCATCCTTCTTGAATTTTTTCTGTCTAAACACGAATAGGATTGCACCTTTAGGCTGCAATCCTATGCACACTTAACTAAATGGAGCTTACTTCTGAGCAGACATGCCCAGGACTGTGCTGCTAAATTTATTATTATTATTATTATTTATTTATATAGCACCATCAATGTACATGGTGCTGTACAGAGTAAAACAGTAAATAGCAAGACTCTGCCGCATAGGCTTACATTCTAATAAAATCATAATGAAACAATAAGGAGAGGAAGAGAATGCAAACAGGCACAGGGTAGGGTAAGCAGGCACAGGGTAGGGTAAAACTAACAGTATAAAGTCTGCACAACATCAAGTTTTAAAAGCTTTAGGAAAAAGAAAAGTTTTTAGTTGAGCTTTAAAAGCTGCGATTGAACTTGTAGTTCTCAAATGTTCTGGAAGAGCGTTCCAGGCGTAAGGGGCAGCAGAAGAAAATGGACGGAGCCGAGCAAGGGAAGTAGAGACCCTTGGGCAGGTGAGAAACACGGCATCAGAGGAGCGAAGAGCACAAGCGGGGCAATAGTGTGAGAGGAGAGATAGGAAGGTGCTAGACCGTGAAAAGCTTTGAAGGTTAACAGGAGAAGTTTATATTGGATTCTGAAGTGAATTGGAAGCCAATGAAGAGATTTCAGAAGTAGAGTAACATGGTCGGAGCGGCGAGCCAAGAAGATGATCTTTGCGGCAGAGTGGTGAACAGAAACCAACGGACTGACGTGAGAAGAAGGAAGGCCAGAGAGAAGAAGGTTGCAGTAGTCCAACCGGGAAATAACCAGTGCATGAACAAGCGTCTTGACAGAAGAGACAGACAAAAATGATCGAATCCTGGCAATATTATACAGGAAAAATCGACAAGATTTAGCTACTGCCTCAATATGAGGAATAAAGGAAAGCGAGGAGTCAAATATAAAGCCAAGGCTACGAGCTTCCTTGACCGGAGTAAGCGTAACATCATTGACAGTAAGAGAGAATGAGAGATGAGGAGAAGGTTTAGGAGGAAAAACAAGCAATTCAGTCTTTGCCATATTGAGTTTCAAACGACGATGAAGCAGCCAAGCTGAGATATCTGAAAGGCATGCCGAGATACGATCGTGAACATCAGGAGAAAGTTCCGGAGATGACAGATATAGTTGTGTATCATCGGCGTACAGATGATATTGGAGGCCATGAGATTGAATAAGCTTGCCCAAGGGCAACATGTATAAGGAAAACAACAACGGGCCAAGCACCGAGCCTTGCGGAACCCCTACTGAAAGGGGAAAGGAGGAAGACGAGCTGCCATTAGCCAACATGCTGAAAGAGCGACCCACTAGATAGGAGGCAAACCAGTTATAGACAGAGCCACAAAGTCCAATTATTCGACTTCTTCCAATTTCCAACACCTACTTACACACAGCCTTACAAAGTTTGAAAGTTTTGCCTTCTATTTCATAAGGTCAGTTTAACGGAAGATTATCACCTTCCGTCTGAGGTGCATCGAACAACCTGAAGGCCAAGAGCAACTTTCAGAAAAAGAACCTCGGACCTGCCTATTATTTCTTCTTGATTAATTACATTTTGGCATCTAAAAACGTATGGCATATGAGGAAATAAGATCAAGGGGACATGGCATAGTTTTAAAACGCTTGGTTTTGGATGAAGGAAACAACTATGGCTTCTTGCACAAGGAGACAAACAGGCCATCTTTTAGCCAGAGTGTGAGCTATAAAGAGAACCATAAAGATAATATCTTGGAAAATCATTACAGGGTTAACCTGAAACAATTTCATTTGTTTGATGGGCCAATCCCTTGAATAAATGGTTCAAGAACTGGACTCGAGTCTATAAGCTGCCAAAGTCATGACAAGAACAAAAAGTTTCGTTCTTAAAGCCCTTATTAAAAAGGGCTCTATAGTCACTATCCTGTTTGTCCCCAGATCCTCACTTGTACATGTCCTCTCTCCAGACAAATCAAGTGGAGGAGTGCAATGCCTTATGCAAGGTCACCAGCGTGCAGAGATGGGACATTAGGTAGAATGGAAGCATCAAATATCAAATATTGGACAGAGCAACGTCGTGTTCAAGACAGCACTGAGCTGTTGCAACCACTGAATCTGATCTGTCCCACTATCACAACATATACCAAAATACTGCTCCTTTTTACTACCTCATTGCTCCCCATAGCTTACAGTTATCTGGAACCAACAGAAACCAGGAAAAACCCAGATGAGCTACCAGAAGTCATAGGTCTTCTGCAAAATCCACTCCTTGCTTGTCAACCTTGGGTGTGTGGGGGGGGGGGGGGGGACACTGCACCTACCAGCTGCTGTGCTTTCAGGCGCTCCTCTTCAGTTGCTGCTCTCTCTCTCAGAATGGCTCTGGCCAAATGCTCATTCGAGGCAGCCCTCTCTCGCTCGAGAACTTTGCCAATTTCATCTCGCACGTGCATTTGATTTTGCTTTAGTCTACAAGACAGGGGAAAGAGAGACACAGAAGTAAACTGTATATTCAAAACATAATGCCTGGCTAAGCCAAAGCAATAAGATTCAGATATCTTGTACCAGATCTACTGAATATGAGCCAACAGTGCAATATGGCGGCAAAAAAGGCAAATGCTATTTGGGGCTGCATTAATAGAAGTATAGCTTCCAAATCACGTGAGGTACTGGTTCCTTTCTATTCGGCCCTGGTTAGGTCTCATCTAGAGTATTGCGTCCAGTTCTGGGCTGCATAATTCAAGAAGGACGCAGACAAGCTGGAGAGTGTTCAAAGGAGGGCAACCAGGATGATCAGGGGTCTGGAAACAAAGCCCTATGAAGAGAGACTGAAAGAACTGGGCATGTTTAGCCTGGAGAAGAGAAGATGGAGGGGAGATATGATAGCACTCTTCAAATACTTAAAAGGTTGTCACACAGAGGAGGGCCAGGATCTCTTCTCGATCCTCCCAGAGTGCAGGACACGTAATTACGGGCTCAAGTTAAAGGAAGCCAGATTCCAGCTGGACATCACGAAAAACATCCTGACTGTTAGAGCAGTGCGACAATGGAACCAGTGACCTAGGGAGGTTGTGGGCTCTCCCACACTAGAGGCCTTCAAGAGGCAGCTGGACAACCATCTGTCAGGGATGCTTTAGGGTGGATTCCTGCATTGAGCGGGGTGTTGGACTCGATGGCCTTATAGGCCCCTTCCAACTCTACTATTCTATGATTCAATGAAACAAATGGGAGATTTGCAGGAGTCTCTCTTGCTTTTGTTTCAATGGAACCAGCCCACTGAGACACAGGGAAACATTCCCCACAGCTTGTGCCCATTGATAATATCATAAAACTCCTGGGAGCTCTGGTTTTAAGAAGGCACAAGGAGCATCTAAGTATGAGTGCCAGGTTTTATTAGATGCATAACTAATGTTACTTCAACCTATTGGTGCAGCACCGAGATATAAAAATCATTATGACTATAAAAACCCTATTTCCCAGTAAAATTAAATACATTATTAATATCTCTTCAGTTGCACGTAGTGTACAACCTGGACACAGTTATCTTTATTCCAGGCCATACGTGTTCAAAGTAAGGCTGTTTATCTTTCATCACCTATTTATTGCCACTAAAAGATTTAACCCACACATAGAGCTTTGGCTATTGAATGGTACAGAAATGTAATAAATAAATAAGTAAAACTCTGCGCAAGAGTTACTTCTAGTTTGCCACCATTAGGAGCTTGCCTGGATAGACAGACAACAGCTCACTTGCATGTAGATAGGGATCTAAAACAACAGACTACGGTAGTGGTCTTCAACCGGGAGGTCGTGACCCAAACATGGGTCGCAAGATCAGTCCAGATGGGTCATGGCAAAGCTGTTGCCACCATGTTGGGCAATTGTGAAACTGTGGAAGTGGGTCCCATGTTGCAGGTTGGGAATCCAAGGCGGGTCTTGGGTCTGCACCAGTTGAAGACCATTGTTTTATAGACTAGGGCAGCTGGACAGGCAAGTTACAAGGAGAACTGAAAGTAAGCAAGCCTGGACAGCTTGGGGCAATGAAGGCCTGAGTTACAAGCAGCAATTCACAAGCAGCAATTCACTAGCAGAATACCTAGCAGCAATTCACTAGCAGAATACCTAGCAGCAATTCACTAGCAGCAATTCACTAGCAGAGTGGGAGCCTCCCAAAAGTAGACATTTTATATATGTCACTAGCCAATCAGGAGGCCAGGCTGCTAGTCAACCGAGACCTAATTAATTCATGAAGAACTGCAGGAGGTTGGAAAGTTCATTTGCTTCTAGGATGGGCTATAAGTGCTCCTGCCTTCACTGCTCAAGTTCTGCCTGGATTCAAAAAAATCCAGATTCTTGCCCTAACATGCCAACAACTCTCAAAATATTAGAACCAGGGGTCATCCCATGAAACTGATTGGTGGGAGATCCAGGACAAATAAAAGGAAGGACTTCTTCACACAGCGCATAGTTAAATTATGGAACTCACTACCACAAGATGTAGTGATGGCCACCAATTTGGATGGCTTTAGAAGGACGTTGGATAAATTCCTGGAGGCAAAGGCTACCCATGGCTGCTAGCCCTGATGGCTGTGTGCTATCTCCAGTATCAGAGGCAGTAAGCCTGGGTGCACCAGTTGCTGGGGAACATGGGTGGGAGGGTGCTGTTGCACCATGTCCTGCTTGTTCATCCCTGGTCAATGTCTGGTTGGCCACTGTGCGAACAGAGTGCTGGACTAGATGGACCCTTGGTCTGATCCAGCAGGGCTCTTCTTATGTTCTTAACTGACAATACCCCTACGGCATAAAGGGATTTAAGTCCCTGTTGCATGTGAATTACGCTTTGGGAACTAGACAATATTAGTGATCCTCTGACTCTCTGTATAATCAGTCTATTGCAGAAAATTCAACATTATGCGCAGACAACCTCAAAACCCGGCAAAACAAATGACATTAGTTTTAAAATACCTGCCGTTCTAAAGCTGCACAATTTTATACAGGGACTAAAATATGTATTAAATAATGCAGCTCATAACATACACCTGCTTTATGTATGTTCTCATGGTGAGCGCAAAGTCAACATCTGAAAGTTTGCCGCCGGTAACGGAATATCAAATACAGCTCTTCGAACAGGGTTCCGAAATCGTGGAAGAGATGAGGTTTCCAAGTTCTCATCGCTTTTGTCCGTTACCGAGGGAGCTTCAGAGAACAAATCAACGTGTCTTGGGTCACTTTGTGAACGGCGCTCCCCCCCTCCCCTCTCCATTACAGAGCTTTATGTTCTTCCCCAAGGAAATAGTTAGAAGTTGGGGACAAAGGAAAACAGACAATAACAATTTGAATTGCCTTTGTGCTCCAGATACAACCCTCCGGAATGTGAACCAAAGGGGAGTTTTTATCAAGTTTATTAAGTAGCGTCTTCAATTACTCAAGCAGAAAGCTAGATTATGCAGACATGGCCCAAATTCCATTAAGTGATTTCCCAAGATCCTCCAAATTATTCCAACCAAATCGAATCTATTGCACAATCAATGATGCAGAAAGAAGGAAAGACCAAATCAACATTCACAAATTTGAGGTCGTGGAAGACGAAGATTATCCGAAATAGGAGAGTTGTTGGGATTAGTTAGAGATGAAACAGTGCTTGTCCGGAATAGAAGGGTTCCGTTAGAGATAAATATTGGTGTGGTAACTAATCTGTGATAAGTCACCTTGGGAATGCCACCTTGAGACCACAAAGGGCAGTTCTGACGTTAACTTTGACATTCACGGGATAACTCTGAAATGGTCCAGTCAACTCATACACAGGAAGTTAGATTAGAAGTAGTCATCTATAACTGGGGAGCTGCAACAAAAGGCTGTAGTGCAGGTGTAGATAACCGCTGGGAGCGAAATGTGGCCGTACTGAGTTCCCCAGACAGCCACGTCCCTTTTCCCTGCTCCCCCTCCTTCCCCCAACCAGCAATTATTGGGTCATTTCCTGGCTTTTGTGAAGTTTTTCACCATTCTAAAAGGTTGAAATGCTTTAAGTTAAAATAGCCTGATCATCTACGTCAGCCTTCCTCAACCTGGGGCGCTCCAGATGTGTTGGACTGCATCTCCCAGAATGCCCCAGCTGCATTCTGGGAGTTGTAGTCCAACACATCTGGAGCGCCCCAGGTTGAGGAAGGCTGATCTATGTAGTTTGGCTCCACCCTCTTTTGCATTCGGCTCCGCTCACCACTGGAATGCATCCCTCGAGAGTTTCCCGAAAATTGAATTTGGGGCTTCGGCTGAAAGAGGTTCCCTCACCGCTACTGTAGCGCACACTCAGCCCCTTATAAAGATGTCCCTGTCATGGGCTCTTGCCAACCTGGAACAAAAGCCTAATAACACTGGTTCAGGGTTCAGAGAAGAGGCTTACCCTATTTCTTCGATTCTAAGACGCACTTTTTTCCCCATATAAACATCTCTAAAAATGGGGTGCGTCTTAGAATCGCAGGTGTGTCTTAGGGTTTTTTTTCCTGTTGGTGGTACTGAAATTAGTGTGCGTCTTACAATCGATGGCATCTTAACAATCGAAGAAATACGGTATTTCTTTTTTTCACCCTCTTGAAAGTTTCCCCCCACTCTGCTACTTAGAGCGAAAGGTCCCCAATATTCATTCATTCGAACTTGGAGGCTTACAAGTATCCGATGCCTCGTGCCTCCCGCGCTGCATTTTAGCTAGACAAATGTTTTCACCTGTCTAGTGGAAGCTTCGGTTAGGGGGAGGCAAGGAGGATGGGGGTAACTCATATCCCCATGCCACTGCTCTCCACCCCCACTCCCCGCACGCTGGCACGCTCCCTTTTACCTCTGTAGCAGCAGCTAGCGTGATTCTCTCCACACCGGCTGCGAGGGGGCGGGGAGTGTGGTTTCCTGGTTCCGGGGTCAGAGCCCTGTCTCCAACCTCCAAAAATGAACAATTCTGTGTTCCCCCTGACACTGACCAGGGGCTGCTCTCTGAGACCTTATCTACACCAAGCAGGATATTGTGGTATGAAACCGGAATATAAAAGACAGCAACCACAACAAGCAAGATTTAGCAGTATGAAAGCAGTATATGGTCTGTGTCAATGGGACCCAACAATTGTCAGTGCACTTCAGTACTGCTATGAAGCAGCAGTGTGGCTCCTGCCTTTTATATACCGCTTTCATAGTGCAATATCCTGGTTGGTGTAGATTAGGACTCAATCTTTTTTCCAACCTACACTTTGGATTATTGTTCTTCCACAAGAATCTCATGATGTTGTTTTTGGTATGTGTGTGTGTATGTTTTATTTGCTGCAGTTAAGGAGCAACACATACCTTGCTTTGTTAATTCCAAGTATTCTCAAGGCATAAAAAACAGGATATATCATCAGGCATATCTGAGATGAAAATCAACAGGGGCAGCCTCTCTTATAGAGAACCTGAGTGGTCTAATGCAATGTTTTGTTCTACATTCTACTATGGTCACTGATCCACTCTCAGCTCCATCAAATAGTTCAATAGTGCCGCCTTATAGTATATTTAATCATCATAAACACCAACCCTGGTTTAAATCAAAAACATATGGTGAATGAATGGTTTAGCTTGCCAAACTAAGCACTTTCCCAAAGGCACATATAAATATAAGTCTGACCTGCATGTAGACTTTGAAACAGAGGATGGAGATTCAGGGAAATTCCCTTAACCATGGCTTGGCATACAGGCAATACATAAACATAGCTAATGAATACCATTTTTATTTTTTCATTAAAAATATTTATATCCCGCCAGGCACTCAAGGCAGTTCATAATTGATTCGAAACCATTTTAAAAAAAAGAAATCACTAATAAATATACAAACTAAAAAATAAATGCAGAACAACAGATAAAGGAAACCTGATTATGAAACAGGTGGAAAGAGAGTCAGGAATAAAACACTCAAAACATTTAATATGTCAAAATGGTATTCAGTGGAAGCCTAGAAGCCAAATGTATCTCCCAGGGTAGAGTATTCCAAAATAGTTAAATGCTAATGCCAAACCATGGTTTCCCATTCTATTTAATGGGCAATCTTCAACCACAGCCTAAGTATTCAGATGGAGCACTTGGTTCAATTTAAGCCCATTGGTGGTTCAAGTTAAGCCCATGCTCAAGTTAAGCCAGTACTTCAGCACCATATCTGCAAATGGCCATTGTACAAATAAACATAGGAGACTCAATCCTGCAGATGAAATGAAAGGAAGAGAGAAATGACCAAATTCGTAACAGATAGGAAGCTTTGGCATTTTAATGTTAAAATAATAAAAGCAGAAAAACATGTTTTAAAAAGCCAAGCCTCATTTGCAGCTTCATAATTGCATCTTCAAAAGAAAGCCATTTCCCTTTTCTCTTGGGAGTCCTCTCGCAACAAATTTATTTCGAACAAACTTTGAAGTTTTGTGTGTTTTCTGAAGTTGGGCATCAACACGGTGACAATGCCTACAGAGTTATGTTGACCAGAGTGTTTTGCACAAATATCCCAAGCTCATTTTAGATTCACTGAGTTTCAGCGTAAGCAGGACAGTTCTGAATGTAAACCTGACTTATTTGCATTATGTAATTGCGTGGCTTGAAGGAGCTTAATGAAACAAACACAAGTCAGTGCTGCCTTAAGATCTTAAACACTTGCATGCATCAACCTACAGTAGTTTTCTCCCCCTGCACATTTTATTGGCATTCAGTATGCGTTGCAAGTGAAGGAGAATATACACCTGCTAAATCTCCAACAACGAACATTGCCATCTACCTCAATGTTAGAAAAATAAATCTGAGACCTGAAATTTATATGCAAGCACACAGATATACATCAACCCCTATTGTCTTAGTTTAGCACTTTAACAGGTTTCTTTTTTTTTCCTTTTTGGAAGAAATAATATTATTTTGTCCATCCTGCAACCATGTCTGCGAAATTCACTACCACAAGATGCAGGGATGGAGTAGCTGTCAACGTGGATGGCTTTAAAAGGAGATTAGATGAATTCATAGCAGATAAGACTATCAATGGCTACTAGCTATATGCTACTCCAGGTTCAGTGACAGTATGCCCCTCTATTCCAGTTGCTGGGGAACACGAGAAGATGTCTGTGTTATAATGGCACTCATGCCCTGCTTTGGAGATCCCACAAGGACTACAAAGGAACTTTGGTCTGATTCAGCAGGGTACTTCTTATGTTCTCAAGTCCAACACCTCCCGCAGTTCAATCAGAAATGCCAAATCAAAGAGAAAATATAGATAGGAAATGACCTCTTTTATTAGGCCCTATGACCCAATCAATATACCAAGAAAACTTCACCACACTTGAAAACGTGCAACATCAACTGGTCCAAAACAAACAACCTGATGTAACAAATGAATAGGATACAGCAGTTAAAAGGGTAGGATTTTGCTTTAAAGTAACCATCAAGCTGCAAGCGTCTCATGCTATTTTCTTGCAATCTAAAAACTTAATGAAGCTGGTATTGACATTCAAAGCCCTAAACGGTTTGGGGCCAGGTTATTTGAAGGAACGCCTCCTCCCATATGTACCTGCCCGGACCTTAAGATCATCTACAGGGGCCCTTCTCCGTGAGCCCCTGCCAAAGGAAGTGAGGCAGGTGGCTACTAGGAGGAGGGCCTTCTCCGCTGTGGCACCCCGGTTGTGTAACGAGCTCCCCAGAGAGGTCCGCCTGGCGCCTACACTGTACTCTTTTTGTCGCCAGCTGAAGACCTTTTTATTCTCTCAGTATTTTAACACTTAATTTTAACTTAAATTTAAATTTTACTGTTCTAACTCTGTATTTTAATCTTATATCAATTCTGCTGCGTGGTTTTATCCTGGTCGTGCTTTTTATACTGTATTTTTCATTTGTGCTTTTAACCTGTTGGTTGTTTTATTATGATTTTAATTTTTGTGAACCGCCCAGAAAGCTTCGGCTATTGGGCGGTATAAAAATGTAATAAATAAATAAATAAAATAAAATAATGTTATTGTCTCTGCAATCAGGGAAGGCATCAGATGGAAGGCCTTTTCCCCATCACCTTCCTGAGAATCCCTTCCCCACAAGTGTTTCAGGGTAGCTAGGGCCCTGAACAGGAGGATATTTTACATAGGGATACACTGAAATATTTTGTGGCAGGTTCCATTTGCACATTACAGTCATAAGTAGGGATGTTGGAGAAATCCACAATGGAGTCAAATGAGTTCAAATTTCTATGAATCTTATCCATGGATTCCACAGCAAACCAGCTTTTCCTGATTTGCACAGAATCCGCGGACATGCGGATCATTTTTTTTAAAAAAAAACTTTCTGGAAATTTATGCAAATTCCGTCACAGAAAATAAGTAAAATTAAAAAAAAACACCAGCCGAAATACACATTTCTGCCACAGGCTAACACATGCACATTTGGGGGAGATTTGTGTGTTTTTGCAATTTCCCCCAAATCAAGGAAATTGGAAAGAAATTCAATTCCACCAATGAGAAAACAACAGAGCAAAAGGCAGCTGACAATCCACAAAATGCAGATGGAACAGATTTTACGAAATCCGTACACACCTAGTCATATACAGTTTACAGTGTTCATTTATATTAAGCAAACTGGAAACATGTTCTTACATTTCTACTTTAAAAACTGGGGAAGGAGGACAGACAGATATTCTATCCACCAGGATTCAAAATGTTTCCTGAAGGAAGAGTCTTTCTCTGGAAATATTTCCTAGATCCCACTTCTACATTGAACCAATAATGATGCTATAATTAGTCTATGACACCAGGCTAAAACCTATCCCACACAGCATGAGCTAGGTTAGCTAAACTAACAAAATGAATAATTTAACTCAGTCAGCAAGGATCCACTTCACCGACTGCACTACTTACCTGAACATATTGGTTTCCAAATACTCAATATTGGAGCCGATGGTACTGGAAGGCTAAGAAAAATCAGTCACACTTCTGTCTAATTGCTACCAGAGACCCAAAAAAGTAACCCCAAAAGACAGTCCAAGATACATTCAGTAACATTTATCTTTATTTTAATAATCTGCTTTTAATAATGTATCAGTTTTTAATGTTTTAATTATATGTATTTTATGGTGTTTGCATTTGTGTTGTACCCCGCCTCAATCCGGAGGGAGATGCAGGTAACTATTATTATTATTATTATTATTATTATTATTATTATTATTATTATTATTTTGTTGCCACTGCCTACACGATTGCCCCTGTGTTGAACCACGTCCATGCAAATAATTTCGTCCATGTGGTTCAGCTTTCTGGCGTGTTTGCAAACCACACAGGTGACTTCTAACCCCTTGGAAAGTCCACCACCTGTGTATCATGTAAACATGCCAGGAGGCCAAACCACACAGCCAGAAGCTGTTACACATACCTGGACCAGTGGACCAGTGTGAGACAACTGCAGACACAGCAGCAATCCACACCGGTAAAGTACATTTAACAGGGGCCTTAGATGTTCCCAGCCACAGTGAATTCACCTGTCGAACTAAAATTCTTCAGAAGAGGTTCAGTTCACCAAGCCAATTATTATTATTATTATTATTATTATTATTATTATTTATTTATTTATATAGCACCATCAATGTACATGGTGCTGTACAGAGTAAAACAGTAAATAGCAAGACCCTGCCGCATAGGCTTACAATCTAATAAAATCATAGTAAAACAATAAGGAGGGGAAGAGAATGCAAACAGGTACAGGGTAGGGTAAGCAGGCACTGGGTAGGGAAAAACTAACAGTAGAAAGTAACAGTAGAAGTCTGCACAACATCAAGTTTTAAAAGCTTTAGGAAAAAGAAAAGTTTTTAGTTGAGCTTTAAAAGCTGTGGTTGAACTTGTAGTTCTCAAATGTTCTGGAAGAGCGTTCCAGGCGTAAGGGGCAGCAGACGAAAATGGACGAAGCCGAGCAAGGGAAGTAGAGGCCCTTGGGCAGGCGAGAAACATGGCATCAGAGGAGCGAAGAGCACGAGCGGGGCAATAGTGTGAGATGAGAGAGGAGAGATAGGAAGGAGCTAGACCGTGAAAAGCTTTGAAGGTTAACAGGAGAAGTTTATATTGGATTCTGAAGTGAATTGGAAGCCAATGAAGAGATTTCAGAAGCGGAGTAACATGGTCGGAGCGGCGAGCCAAGAAGATGATCTTTGCGGCAGAGTGGTGAACAGAAACCAACGGACTGATGTGAGAAGAAGGAAGGCCAGAGAGAAGAAGGTTGCAGTAGTCCAACCGTGAAATAACCAGTGCATGAACAAGCGTCTTGGCAGAAGAGACAGACAAAAATGATCGAATCCTGGCAATATTATACAGGAAAAATCGACAAGATTTAGCTACTGCCTCAATATGAGGAATAAAGGAGAGCGAGGAGTCGAAGATAAAGCCAAGGCTACGAGCTTCCTTGACCGGAGTAAGCGTAACATCATTGACAGTAAGAGAGAATGAGAGATGAGGAGAAGGTTTAGGAGGAAAAACAAGCAATTCAGTCTTTGCCATGTTAAGCTTCAAGCGACGATGAAGCAGCCAAGCTGAGATATCTGAAAGACATGCCGAGATACGATCGTGAACATCAGGAGAAAGTTCCGGAGATGACAGATATAGTTGTGTATCATCGGCGTACAGATGATATTGGAGGCCATGAGATTGAATAAGCTTGCCCAAGGGCAACATGTATAAGGAAAACAACAACGGGCCAAGCACCGAGCCTTGCGGAACCCCTACTGAAAGGGGAAAGGAGGAAGACGAGCTGCCATTAGCCAACACGCTGAAAGAGCGACCCGCTAGATAGGAGGAAAACCAGTTATAGACAGAGCCACAAAAGCCAAGGTCATGAAGGGAATCTAAGAGAAGATCATGATCAACCGTGTCAAAGGCTGCAGTTAGATCAAGGAGAATAAGAACGGAATAATGGCCTTTAGACTTGGCAGTAAGGAGATCATTGGTGATCTTAGTAAGGGCTGTTTCGGTGGAATGCAGAGGGCGGAATCCAGATTGAAATGGATCCAAAGCAGAGTTACTAGAAAGAAAGTCAAGACAGCGAGAGTAGACCGCACGCTCCAGGATCTTTGAAACAAACGGCAACAAAGAGACAGGTCGGTAGTTAGATAGTTAGATAGAGATAGCCTATCAAGAGTAGGTTTCTTGAGAATGGGAGAGACTGTAGCATGTTTAAAAGCAGAAGGAAATGAACCAGAGGACAGAGAAAGATTAATAATATGTAGCAAGGAAGGGAGGATAGCAGGAATAAGATTAATAAAGACGCGAGAAGGAATCGGATCACGAGAACAAGTGGAAGGCTTCGAAGAGCGCAGTATTGTAGACAGTTCATCCGCAGAGACCGAAGAAAACGCAGAGAAATTTGCAGGAGGAGCTGACAGATGAGGAACAGGAACTGGAAGAGGAGCAGAGCTGGCCAGATCAACCAAGTTCTAGAGCTCTAATGCAAGAACATATGGCGAAATACTAGGTTTCATTTATTTATTTATTGCATTTCTATACCGCCCAATAGCCAAAGCTCTCTGGGCGGTTTACAAAAATTAAAACCATCGAAAACATTCAAAATATAAAACAAACAGTATAAAATCATAGAATAAAATACAATATAAAACCACAACCAGGATCAGGTAACATCAGCTGATACTCCCTTCCTGGAGTCGGAAGACCTAAAGATGGTAGTGCACGTGCTGGTAACTTCGAGGCTCGACTTCTGCAATGCGTTCTACATAGGGCTACCTTTGTGCCTAGTCCAGAAACTTCAACTAGTTCAAAATATGTACACCTAGGGGTGACCACATTACACCAGTTTTAAAATCTCTTCACTGGCTGCCAATTAGTTTCCGGGCAAAGTATAAAGAGTTGGTTATCACCTTTAAAGCCCTACATGGTTTGAGTTCAGGCTACCTGTGGGATCGCCTTCTCCCATACAATCCGCCCCGCACACTCAGGTCCTCTGGGAAGAACTTCCTTCAGCCAGCCAAAACTAGGCTGACAGGTATTACCCAGAGGACCTTTCCCTCTGCTGCTCCCAGACTGTGGAATGGCCTGCCAGAGGAGATTCATCAACTTAACAATCTTTTAGCATTTAAGAAAGCTATAAAGACTGATCTCTTCCGGCAGGCCCATCCAGTGGAATTTTAGGATGCTTTTAGTATGTTTTTAGGAAGTTTTAATAATGTATACTGTGTTTTGATTAATATTTTATGTATTTTATACTTGTTGTTCCCTGCCTCGATGAGGATGGAGAGGTAGGTTATTATTATTATTATTATTATTATTATTATTATTATTATTATTATTATTATTATCTTGCCACCAAGGGAGGATATTTGCACACACCAAATAAATAAGCAGTGGTCAAAACAGTGATCAGTCAGTGGGCTTCCTGGAGACAGCTCCTTAGTTACTGCTGAAAATTAAACCCTGGCCTCGCAGACAAAGTCCATCCATCATATTGGCTAGGACCAATTACCATTTAGCTTCTCCTCTCCCAAGCAGGTGTGCTACCTGGCTGCTTCAGAGACACACACGGGACAGTGAGATCTCCTCCACCGGCTTGGATCAAACGCCATTTGACACCTCCCCTCCCAAACTGTCTCCTGCAATGACCATTCCACCTGGCCAATATGTAATGCTATGAAAACCCTGGTACCTGAATTCCTTTTGTATCATGACCCGTAGATTGCAAGCCACTATTATAACATGTAAATTGCCTCAAGAGCTTCGGCTGAACCAGGGTATATAAATGTGATAGATTGGATAGAGAGTTGAGCCCTTGATCAGATGCACCATGTCACTTCTTACGTTCTTCAAAGCTGGATAGATGTTCATATTTGCCCAAGGAAATCAGATGTGATCTCAGGTATCGGCCACAGTTAGGATTGCCATCTTATTTCTTCGATTCTAAGACGCACTTTTTTCCCTAAATAAACAGCTCTAGAAATGGGGTGCGCCTTAGAATCGATGGCGTCTTAGAATCGAAGAAATACGGTAATAATCGCCTCTAACCCTTCCCCGCACAGCAACATACATTCGCAAGAGAGATAAAAGGAAGAAAAAAGGGGAGCGGCTTAATCCTTAGCCCCCGCCTCAGGGCAATCACAGCAAGCAAGCAACGGTTTGTTGGTGTGGGGTTAAGCACACACCACTTCCCGCGTCCTGTGGAGAAAAAGGGTGGGGGGGGAGACAGCAGCAGCAACCATCTACCGCCCTTTGTGCCCTGCCTGCTCTGTCTCGCCTGCGAATTGCAGTTGCACTGACCTTCCCGGCTCACCGGAGCCGGCGCGAGACGGGAAGCAAGACAGCAAAAGCCTGGCGCGAGGCCCCAGCCAAATGGGCGGGGCGCGAACCCTCCGGCAACCCAGAATTGGAGAGAGAGAGAGAGATTGGATGGGATCGCAAAACAAAACACACACACACAAATCCTGACTAGCGGAGGAGGCCACGAGATGAGGAGCCGCTCTCGCCTCTTTCCAAGAGAGGGGGCGGGAGAGGGTCTCGAGCACGTGACGGTCCTCGGACGGCACCTATTGCTCTGTGCTCCAGCCACTCTCCCCACCCCGCGCGCAATCGTGCAGGGGCAGGCTCGGCACTTTTGGGAGTGGCTGTGAGGAATGCTTAAGGAGGAAGCCAGTTATGTTGGTAAAGTGTGTGTCTTTGTTCGTATTTCTTCGATTCTAAGATGCCCTTTTTCCCCAAATAAACATCTCTAAAAATGGGGTGCGCCTTAGAATCGATGGCGTCTTAGAATCGAAGAAATACGGTACAATGTTTATATACCGCTCCCTATTCAAGGATTTCGGAGTAGTGGACAAATAGAATAAGAATAAAAACAGAATAAACCCACATTAAAAGTACATTTTTAAAAGAAAAAAGTGCAAAAAAACCCTGTGGCTGGTCATTAAGGGAAGGCTTCCTAGAACAACGTTTTCAGGAGGCGCTGGAAATAATACCAAGTTGGCGGCTGTCTGACCTCCGGAGGCAGGGAATTCCATACGTTGGGGGCCACAACATTGAAGGCTTCACCAGTCATGTCTAACTCACTACTCAGAGTGTTCCCTACGTTTCTATGCGGTCTCATTCTCAAGAGCACTTGCAGCCTGGAAGATGGTAAGTGTTCTGTGTAGTTTCCCCTCACCAAGACCAGACACGCCATCATCACATTCTGAAAAGCAACATAAACAGCTACGTACATGGTCATTGCTCAAAGTTAGTGTGTTCTTTAGTTTGTTCACCACGACAAATTTCCACGGATTTAACTCACATCTACCTACTAGAGAAGAACTCTACTAGTGGAAGGACACTTCCCACAAGAGTTACAACATTAAATTTGTAGAAGTGCGCCTGCACAATTGTAGCTCTTGATGATCTAGGAGTCTCTGGAGTCAGGAAAGAGATTAGCACTCTACTGTACCGTCGTGTACAAAGGTGTAAAGCTCCATACCATTAAACAGGATATCAAGATCCCTTTACGTTTTGCGATGATGTACAGCAGATGTTTCGGTGAATTTAATACCCGTCCCATCTGGTCGCCTTCATCTTTCGAAAAGTCCTGTTGCAGAGCGTGGCCACATGCAATGGCTCCAACTAAAGAGCCCTCACACCATGGCAAACACACAAAAAGCAGCACACATTTACGGCACAAAACCATTTGTCATTTTTTGCTTACTTCCAACATGACATTGTTAATGTCGTTTGACAGATTTGCATAACATTCTAAAATGTTTTGAACAATGCAGTTTAGGTCACAATGCAATATTGATGAGCGAACAGTGTTCCTGAACGCTGGGCTTAATATTTAATGAGTCTGAGTGCTGCAGAAAAAGGCGGAGGTTGGAAATCACTGCAGTTATCAGGCACCCATGAAACAGGGCTACCTACTCCAAGGAAACCTTTAATCTAAAACTTAAATTGGGGTCGGAAGAATGAACAAAAACCCCACCCCCACCAACGCTTTTTCTTGTGAATTTCTAGAAACTGCTCATTATCCATCTGACCCCAAGTTTCCTCCATCCTTCCTCACTTGATAGTATACACATTACCAGAGGCAACAAGGAATGGTGATATAGTTTTGAGTGCTATGGCTGAAAAGAAAATGTCGAAGGAAGCGAATAAAGAGAAAAGAAAGAACGTCATTTAGGTGACGCCTTTTTACAGTTGTGCGCACAGGGACGTGTGGGGAGAACTAGGGCCGGTGCTACCATAGAAGCCACTCAGGTGGCCGCCTAGAGCACCAAGCTAAGAGGGGCACCAGGCACAGAGCAGCACTCATGAGCTGGCCTGGACCGAGTATTCAGCTGGGCCTGGGCGGGCGAGATGGCGCCCCGCGCCCGCCCAGCCGAAGCGAAGCCAGGGACTCTGGGGTGGGGGGTAGAAGGGCTCCACGTTCAGACTTCCAGAACGCGCCCGGAAGAGAGAGAGAGAGGATGTATGGGTGAATGGGGTGATATTCCTATTAAATAATGCATTTTAGACCCATCGACGTTCCTTTCCAATTTGTTTGCTATAATTGGCATGACGTATTTCTTGCACTTTAAAATAAATTTAGCAGTTTCGAGTTTTGTGCTTCTTATTTTTTCCAGGAAACATCTGTTCTTAAAGATCAAAGTTGGCATTTTGGGGGTGGGGAGGGGTGCAAGTAGCTCACCTTGCCTAGGGCGCAAAATAGTCTGGCACCGGCCCTGGGGAGAACCCTGGCAAGTTGCTGTCCGCTAAAGGATGTACATGTCTTTCAGAACATCAGTTTCTCTGCCTCACACATAATAGCTCAATATCTGAAGCATCACTTCCAATATATATCTCCACCGACATAGGAGAACTAACCATGGTTTAGTCTCTAATACTATAGTACAAATATATTTTAAAACCAGGGACTGCCTAAGGTGCTTTCGGTTTGGTTGGTTGGTTTTTTGTCTGTCTGTAACGAAACCAGCTCCCTCCCTCCCTACCTCCCCAGGGGTAAAAAATAATAAACTAAATAACTGACAATCTTCTCCCTTCAATGGTATGGTCAGTTCTACCTAACAACCTACAAGCATTGTGTTCAATATGGTGAGAAAAATATTAAAGAGCATGTCATTCAGTTACATAGGACTTGAATATGATCCAACAATGCGATATGGCTGCAAGAAAGGCAAATGGCTGCATTAATAGAAGTAGAGCTTCCAAATCACGTGAGGTACTGGTTCCTCGCTATTCGGCCCTGGTTAGGCCTCATCTAGAGTACTGCGTCCAGTTCTGGGCTCCACAATTCAAGAAGGACGCAGACAAGCTGGAGCGGGTTCAGAGGAGGGCAACCAGGATGATCAGGGGTCTGGAAACAAAGCCCTATGAAGAGAGACTGAAAGAACTGGGCATGTTTAGCCTGGAGAAGAGAAGATGGAGGGGAGACAGGATAGCACTCTTCAAATACTTTAAAGGTTGTCACACAGAGGAGGGCCAGGATCTCTTCTCGATCCTCCCAGAGTGCAGGACACGGAATAACGGGCTCAAGTTAAAGGAAGCCAGATTCCAGCTGGACATCAGGAAAAACTTCCTGACTGTTAGAGCAGTACGACAATGGAATCAGTGACCTAGGGAGGTTGTGGGCTCTCCCACACTAGAGGCCTTCAAGAGGCAGCTGGACAACCAACTGTCAGGGATGCTTTAGGGTGGATTCCTGCATTGAGCAGGGGGTTGGACTCGATGGCCTTGTGGGCCCCTTCCAGCTCTGCTATTCTATGATTCTATAACTTGTCAAACAATGGCGGGCCTCTAAATAGCCCCTTGGCTGGTTGCCTAAGAATTGCCTCCAGCGGACTAGGCAGGGAAATGGTTGCAAACTGGAAGAGAGACATTGCTATTAGTCTCCCCATGTGCTGATGTGCCATAACTAACTAATAAAAGTTATGTGAGACCTATTTGCAAGACTGTGTCATGGATAAAGCATTGGAATATACATCAGTATGGAAAACCTTGAGCTTTTTCTTCTCTTTCCAACTAACCCATGGTCCCAATTCATCTGACCTGGACCCTGATCTTATACATGTTTAATCATAAATAAATCCCACTGTATTCAATTGCCCTTTGTGAAGAAACAGGGCTGCCCTCCATTTTTGTCTTTAGTTTGGTTTTATGGGGATATATCTGTCATTGCGTTCATCAGTTTTAGCCAAAAGGTTAATAGTTTAGAGGGCAAATATATAGTTAGAATGAAGAGGCCAAAAATTTGCTCAAGATGCCAGGAGATTATAAAGTTCAACAAAAGGTCAGAGGAAGAGAGAAAGAAAAGTTTTTAACTGTGAAAATAAAAACTTCATTTGCAGAAATAAACAGTAACTACCCTCCTGCTGGTTTGAATTGGGGAGATAAATAGTTAATTTATTATTATTATTGTTGTTGTTGTTGTTGTTGTTGTTGTTATTTATTTATATAGCACCATCAGTGTACATGGTGCTGTACAGAGTAAAACAATAAATAGCAAGACCCTGCCACATAGGCTTACATTCTAATAAAATCATAGTAAAGCAATAAGGAGGGGAAGAGAATGCAAACAGGCACTGGGTAGGGTAAACAGGCACAGGGTAGGGTAAAACTAACAGTATAGAGTCCAAACAACATCAGGTTTTAAATGCGAGGAGGAAGAGGAGGAGGAGGAGGAAGTAGGGAAGCCCAGAATACTAGAGAAAAGGAAGAGTCAGAGTTGCTGGAACTGGAGAATTGGTTGAGTGAGCTGAACCAATGGCAGTAAGATATTGCTTGGATAAGGACCTGGATTAAATATGAACATTATGTACTTAGGTTAGCTGGATGATTTGTTTTAATATTCTGTATGCTTTTTTGTGTGCTTTGTGCAAGAGTATGTAACCATTCAGATTTTAAAACTTGTTTCCTACTGACATCTTTCTTTAGTAAAATTTAAACTTGGTTATTTGAATTTTTGTGGCTTCTTTGTGTTATCCACACCACATCCAACAGTCAACACCGCATTACCCAAAGTAGATAGATGAGAGCCAGAGAGTTTTGCGACTGCCTTGGTGGAGGCAGCCAGCGAAATAAAGATTTCCATCTGGCGGCATTCACAGAACAAAACGTTGCTGTTATATGACACCCTTACTCCTTAGTAACTGAGGATAGCCTCAGCGGTTTTGGGACCTGATCCCAGGCCCAGGTATGCAAACTTGCTCAAGGGAGTTTTCTCATGCAACACAGCAGTACAAGAAGCAGTGTGTACATCACAGGAAGAACCCTTGCTTCAGGGAAAACCTGCATTGTTATTTACCTCTTTTTTTTAAGAGGACAAACGTGTGTTCTGTTAATAACTTGGAAGGTGGAAGGCAAGGAAGTATTCTTGCTACTAACTTATTCAAAGTTATCCAAATGTTTACCACAGTTCACCATGCTGCCCCCAGAAACCTGTGTTTCCTACAACACCATACAACTGGCATATATATTGTAGGAAAGGACAACAGAAACACAAGAGATGGAAGCATGGACTGCAGCTCAGCAAATGCAGGGCTACAAGGCGGATGCGGCTACAGAATTAAAAAAAGAAAAAGCTGGCATTCATCCATGGAGAAAGAGGCTACCTCTAAAAAGAACTCAGCAAAAAGAGTTCCCAATGATTGCTGGGGATGAAATTCTAACTACAAGTGCTTGAACAAGCTAGCCAGAGAAACCAAAATCTGATTATTCCTTCTCTCCCTCAAATATCAGTGCTTGTGTTTCTAATATGCAGATATTGCACAATGAGAACATAAAAGCAGCCCTGGTGGATCAGATCCAAGGTCTATCAGAGGTCCATCCCGCTTTCCACAGTAGCAGACCAGATTCATCTGGGAACCCCACAAGGCAAAAACCCTCCCCTGCCATTTGTAGCTAGCATTCATGACACACAGCCTCTGAACAGGGATAACATTTAGCTATCGTGGCAAATAGATTTTCTATTTGTTGATAGACCTGTTCTCCATGGATTTGTCTAATCCCCTTTTAAAATGACAATGAATTCCATAAGCTATTTATTTATTTTATTACATTTATATACCGCCCCACAGCTGAAGCTCTCTGGGCAGTTTACAACAGTTAAAAATAGTAAACACTAAAAAGTACACAAGATTCAAAAAACCATCAGAAGTATAAAAACAGTATAAAAACAACAGTATCCATTTAAAAACAACAATTCTGGGGTCCATTAAAAACAAACTTAATGTTGTTTGTTGTTGTTTATTCGTTCAGTCGTTTCCGACTCTTCGTGACTTCATGGACCAGCCCCTGCCAGAGCTTTCTGTCGGCCATTGCCACCCCTAGCTCCCCCAAGGTCAAGTCTGTCACCTCCAGAATATCATCCATCCATCTTGCCCTTGTTAAATGCTGTTAAAATGCTGTTAAAAAGTTAAAATGCCTGGGAGAAGAGAAAAGATAACAATGTTGGCGCCAGGCGAGCCTCATCGGGGAGATCTTTCCACAGTCGGGGGGCAACCACTGAAAAGGCCCTCTCCCTTGTTGCCATCCTCCGAGCTTCCCTCGGTGTAGGCACTCGGAGGAGGACCTTAGATGTTGAGTGCAGTGTATGGGTAGGTTCAGGTTGGGAGAGGCATTCCATCAGGTATTGCAGTCCCAAGCCACGTAGGCTTGGGACCGCAAAACCAGCACCTTGAATTGGGCTCGGAAATGTATCGGCAGCCAATGCAAGAATCGGTGTTATATGCTCAAACCTCCCTTTTCCAGCTATCAATCTGGCCGCTGTGTTTTGCACAAGCTGCAGCTTCCGAACCGTCTTCAAAGGTTGCCCCTAGGTGTTCTGCCAAGAAACCTTTCCTTTCACCTGTCCTGAATCCACCGCCAATCCATTTCATTAGGTGGCTCTGAATTCTAATAGTATGAGAAAGGCAAAAAACCAAACAAATCTTGTTCCACTTTCTCCACACCATTCACAATTGTATAAACCTCAATAATGTCCCCCTTACTGGCCTTTAAAGATAAAGTAAAAACCCTCCTTTCCTCTTAGGAAAAATGTTCCAACTGCCTGATAGTTTTGGTTGTTCTTCTCTTGCACTTTTCCAGCTCTACAATATCATGTTTGAGGAGGGTTGACTAGAACCGCATGCATAGTCCATTTTGAGGCTAAGAAACCATTCTCTCTATCCATAACCCATTCCACTAAAATACCGCAGGACTTACATAAGAACACAACTGCTTGTATAGCTAATTTCTAATAAACTACATCATCAATCCGTATTTGTGCAACATACAGCGTAACCAACCCCCAACAAAATTGGGGCACAGAAGGGCTGGTGAGCATCTCCCCTGATTTCAGTGGACACTGCAAAACACCCATTCATTCTTCATTTAAATAAGTGACAGATTAACTTGAAACAATAATTAACAGTTGCTCTCCTATGCCTGTTCACTTGCTATTTTACAAAATGAAAGACCTCCGTTTGGAAGCAAACATTCCTTCAGAATTCCCACTGGTGAAACTGAAGAGAAGAAAATTACTGTTCCATCCAGTAATCTACAGTTGTATAGTATTTCCCTAATGCTCCATCACTGAAAACATGGAAAAGAGGCTTCTACTAACTTACCATTTGTCAAGTAAAACACAAAATTTATCAAGATGAAACTGCACGTAGAAACTGTCCATTAAAACATCAAATTTAAATACTGAAGTGAGGGGAAAAATCAACTGAAAAGTGGGGTTTATGCAGGCAATCGATCAGAGATGCATCCCTAATTCACATTCTTATGCTGTGAATTATATTCTCTCAGGTAACTTTGGAAATTGGTCTTCTCCAGATACATCACGTTTTTTAAGGTAAGTCTGAATATACAGCTCCTGGGGGGAAATTAGATCCAGGGGGATCCTGCCATAGCAGACAGGAATTGTGCTACCGTATTTCTTCGATTCTAAGACACACTTTCCCCCCCCCCCCCATATAAACATCTCTAAAAACTGGGTGCATCTTAGAATCGTGGGTTATTATTTCTTAGAATCAAAGCTTTTTTTCTGTTGGTGGTACTGAAATTAGTGCGTCTTACAATCGATGGCATCTTAGAATCATAGAAATACGGTATATTACCTTTCAGTTCATTACTACCATTGGCTCAGTTGGAGCATTTTCCAAACTATGTTTTGCAGGATTGGGAATGTGGTAATGCCTCACTCATGGAACTGCTCTGGGCATGATGTTATGGTTAGCATTATCTGAGTGAACCTGTGCCAGCCACAGGCTCAGACACACCCACCCTTCTCCCCTCCACCAGCATGGCCATGAGGACACTGGAAACGTTCACTTCCATTTTTAGCTAACCATGTGGACAAACTAGCCCACGCCTTAAAAAAGATATTAAAGAGCTGGGAAAAGTGCAGAAAGGGGCAACTAAAACGATCAAGGGAAGGTTACAACAGCTGGGATTGTTTAGCTTGGAAAAAAGGAAGCTAAGGGGAAACATGATAGAGGTGTACAAAATGTGGATAGGGAGACAGGTTTCTCCCTCTCCCATAATACTAGAACCTGATGCAGTCATCCCATGAAGCTGGTTGGTGGGAGATTCAGGAGAAATAAAACGAAGTACTTCTTCACACAGCACATAGTTAAACTATGGAATTCACTACCACAAGTTGTAGTGATGGCCACTCATTTGGATGGCTTTAAAAGGGGGTTGGATCAATTCCTGGAGGAGGAGAAGGCTATCCATGGCTACTAGCCTTGATGGTTGTGTGCTATCTCCAGTTTTCGAGGCAGTGAGCCTGCGTGCACCAGTTGCTGGGGAACATGGGCGGGAGGGTGCTGTTGCACCATGTCCTGCTTGTTCATCCCTGGCCGACGGCTGGTTGGCCACAGTGTGAACAGAGTGCTGGACTAGATGGACCCTGGGTCTGATCCAGCATGGCACTTATGTTCTTAACTGTGTTAACTATGGTTTCCTGAAAGAAGACAAACTTGCTAACAAATTTAATGTATATGCAAGTGGGAAATTGCCCCCCCCCCCCAACAAAAAAGCCCAACACATTCACATTTGGCTTTAAGGGAGGAAGCTTTTCTAAAATGAGGAAAAAGGTAAAAAGAAGTTGAAAGGGAAAGTCATGGGGGTCAAGTTTCTCTTGGGGATGTCACTCAAAACCACAGCAATAGAAGCTCAAGTAGTGAAAGGTACCACAAAGTCCAAGATGTCACCAGTATGGTTAATGAGCAGTGTCAAAGATGGTATCAGTGGGCAAGCGGCTTTGGAAAACTGAGTCTTGCCCAACTGAGGAGACCAAAAAAGGGACATGAAGTTGACGAAAAGTTGAAGGTTTTTAATGGAATTGTTTTATGTGATATTCTAAAGCGCCTCGATGCCAGAAATGGTGAGGCGGAGATTGTAAGCCTATGCGGCAGGGTCTTGCTATTTACTGTGTAATCTGTACAGCACCATGTACATTGATGGTGCTATATAAATAAATAAATAATAATAATAATAATAATAATAATAATATAAAAATGCTTAAAATAAATAAATAAATAAATAAATAAGAAAATGGCAGCAGATAATAAGAGATGTAAGAAAAGGATTTTGAGGAGCATATTGCTAATAAAAATTAAGACCAACAAGAAACCCAAAATGATCAAGGGGGTGGAGCAACTTCCTTATGAGGACTCTTGGGGCATTTTAGCTTAGAAAAAAACATGATTAAGGTGGGATGTGATATATAAAAATGTGGGCGGAGGAAGTGGATAGGGGGTGATTTTCTCCCTCTCAAACACTAGAACCTGGGATCTTCCCATTAAGGAGAATAGTGGCAGATTCAGGACAGACAAAAGGAAGGACTTCTTCACACAGCCCACAGTTAAACTATAGACTTTGCTGCTACAACATGTAATGATGACCAACAACCTGGATTGTTTTAAAAGGGAATTAGACGAATTGAGAATAAGGCTACGAATGGGTACTAGCCATGGTGGCTATGTTTTACTTCCAGGATCACAGGCAATATACCTCTTTATATGGGAATACGGGCAAGAGGAACCATTGCATTAATATCCTGTTTGTGGGCTTCCCATAGCTAGCTGGATGGCCACTCCGCAAACAGAACGCTGGACTTACGCAACGCCCAGTGGGAATTTCTCTCTTTAAACAACAAATCACCATATGATATCACAAATTACACAAGCAGCAAATCACCATATGATATCACAAATTACCTTTGGAACTTTTCCCAGCTTCATGAATTGACTAAAAACGCTCAAATTCCCATGATACATGGAAAACTCAACTTCCCTTGGAATTAGTGGGAGGTTTTATGGATTCTGGCCAATATCCGCAACAAACTTTTGCTATATAATTAGAGTAATCAGGCTAAATCAATACTCCTCAGCATCGATCATCAATGCAGGGATAAGCTGGGCCTTGCAAATATCTTCACATTGCGAGAAACAAAACAACGTTCACAACTGTTGCCTTGCTTACATATGAGCAAACACCCGCAGGAGCAAACACACTCAGCAAACAATATTACAAATATTTTTTCTGCATCAATATTGAACTGATTTTGAGAAATGGAACAGCTTTCCTGATTCGAAAGGCAACACAACGTGCCTAGTTGCAATCATGACATATAGCAAAAATCAAAACAGTTCTGAAATCCATTACATCAGCACTCGCCACACCAAGCAAGCCAAGGCACAGCACACAAATATATAATTTATCAAGTGTTTTGTTCAAAGCCAGCCAGGTACAGAAGAATATTTTTATATTTCTCTAGATCTTCGCCAGTGCTCCAGAATAAACACGTTATTAAAAGAAAAATCGATAGAAAGCTTTAAAAGGTACAGTATTGCAAAAGGTCAAGCCCTACTATCGATTTTAATATCACATTTTCTGATGCAGCTTCCCAATGGGTTCGTTTCCAATGTTCTTCATCATTTCTCTCTCTCTCTCTTTCTCTCTCTGCTCATTCTGCAGGGAAAAAGCAAGCAGCGTAACACCTTCTGCCAGCGACTAGAGGCATGTCTACACCAGCCATTTATCCCGGGATCAGCTAGAGGTCGTCCCTGTGCATCCAAATGGCGCACATGGGATCTCGGGGTCAGCCGGGGACGACCTCTCAGTTGTCCCGGGATAAGCAGGACTGCGGTTTTCCCAATTTTTCTCACGGTCCTGGGACAACCCCAAGGACCGTGGGCAGTGTGGCGAGCGCTCCCAGGTCCTCCTTCCTCCCCTTCAAACGGGCAGGGAGCTGTTGCGGGGTGCTCCATTATTATTATTATTATTATTATTTATTTATATAGCACCATCAATGTACATGGTGCTGTACAGATAACACAGTAAATAGCAAGACCCAGCATTTTCACCATCCCCAGAATAGCTATCAGCATTTTCCAGGGCAGAGTTTTTCTTTTCTTTTAAAAAAACTCACAGAGGTGCTGCCCCACAATTGAGCGAAAGTCTCCTATAAACACACACACACACACACAAGCTGAATATGAGCCAACAGTGTGATATGGCTGCAAGAAAGGCAAATGCTATTTTGGGCTGCATTAATAGAAGTATAGCTTCCAAATCACGTTAGGTACTGGTTCCTCTCTATTCGGCCCTGGTTAGGCCTCATCTAGAGTATTGCGTCCAGTTCTGGGCTCCACAATTCAAGAAGGACGCAGACAAGCTGGAGCGTGTTCAGAAGAGGGCAACCAGGATGATCAGAGGTCTGGAAACAAAGCCCTATGAAGAGAGACTGAAAGAACTGGGCATGTTTAGCCTGGAGAAGAGAAGATGGAGGGGAGACATGAGAGCACTCTTCAAATACTTAAAAGGTTGTCACACAGAGGAGGGCCAGAATCTCTTCTCGATCCTCCCAGAGAGCAGGACACGGAATAACGGGCTCAAGTTAAAGGAAACCAGATTCCGGCTGGACATCAGGAAAAACTTCCTGACTGTTAGAGCAGTGCGACGGTGGAATCAGCTACCTAGGGAGGTTGTGGGCTCTCCCACACTAGAGGCCTTCAAGAGGCAGCTGGACAACCATCTGTCAGGGATGCTTTAGGGTGGATTCCTGCATTGAGCAGGGGGTTGGACTCGATGGCCTTGTAGGCCCCTTCCAACTCTGCTATTCTATGATTCTATATGAAAATGCTGTGCAAGGAACGTTCCTCTTCACTTCCAGGATGACGCACTGGGGTTTAGACGCAGGTAGATGATCCCAGAAGCAGGTACGCCTGGGATCCTCCACCCCACCCCATCCCAGAAGGCCTCTAGGTGTAGGTGAGGCCTACGATACCAAGGGCCATTGGGAGACTGCTCCCGTTGCCTCTAAGGGAGATCATCATGGCAAGGGCTGGCATTTCTGGCCACATCCATCCGTCAAGACATTGCAAATGCTCCAACGCGTGCTCTCCTCTTCCCCCCATTCCTTTTTCCTTTTATATCGTGTCTATTATACAGTGAGCTCTCAGATTAACATTCTTTTAATCTCTATAAAGTATTGCAAAATTATAGGCACTTCACAAGTGAATATTAATAGTAATGCAAATCGGTTTTCATATATCTATGGGCACTCTGCAGATAAATGACCAGAACAAGTCCAGGGGAAGCAGAGAGGAGCGTCTTTACACAACAATCTCAATTAATAGCAAAATGTTTTACAACGACACTCCAACCCACAAATGCAAGAGAAATTAATGATTTCTATCGAATACCCTTCCACCGAGCACAATGTCCCGGCACTGCCATGCACACATTTTTTAAAGTTGATTTAGTGTTTACAGGAATTTTCCTCAACAAATGGATGAGAAGATTTAGAATTATGGTGGGCAAAGGTTACATTATGTTATCTAGCAAATGACAGATAAAATACCACACCATATGGAGTCCAGCTGCCCCTGTAGAACAAACTCATTATTTGGGAGTGTTTGAAGAGCTATTGGCGGCATTGCTCAGAAGAAGAAAAGGGTGGAAAAAATAAATTTGCTGGAAGCTTCAAAGCCACATTTCTAGAAGTTGCCGCTTCCAAATGGAAGGCTAAAAACAAGAAGGTTAGCTGTTACTAAGTTGTTACCATCTGTTTGGAGGCAAACAAAAGCGGGGGGGGGGAGTTGAAATCACAAAATTGGTAGCCCTGCCAGAGGATTGCATAGAAATCAGACTTTGGGACTAACTACATTCCTTGTCTTGTTTTATTTTGTTCGTTTGATGCATTTCTATCCCAGTCTCCCACTGAAAAAGACTCTCAGAATAGTTTGTATAGATTAATAAGTCCCTGCTAATTAGGCCTACTATTAGAAAAACACAAGACAAAAGGAAAAGGAACCAGGGAGGGAGGAGGTGGGAAAGAAAAGGCGGACACCCGGCCCAAGTTCTTATTAATAAAAATTCTCATCACAACCACGGGTGTGGCTTCTTCCTAAAGAAGCCTGAGAAGCCAGCAGACGCTCAGAAGACAGCATAAAGGGAGAGGGCATTCTCAGTGGTGGCCCCCAATTTTGGAATGATCTCCCTGACGAGGCCCGCCTGGAGCCAACATTGCTATCTTCTCAGCGCCAGGTCAAGACTTTTTTCTTTTTCCATGCATTTAGCAGCATGTGAAGAGTTTTAATTAGAATCATAGAATCAAAGAACAGTAGAGTTGGAAGGGGCCTATAAGGCCATCGAGTCCAACCCCCAGCTCAAGGCAGGAATCTACCCTAAAGTATACCTGACAGATGATTGCCCAGCTGCCCCCTTAATGCCTCTAGTGTGGGAGAGCCCATGACCTCCCTAGGGAACTGGTTCCATTGTCGTACTGCTCTAAAAGTCAGGAAGTTTTTTTCTGATGTCCAGCTGGAATCTGGCTTTCTTTAACTTGCGCGCGTTATTCCGTGTCCTGCACTCTGGGAGGATCGAGAAGAGATCCTGGCCCTCCTCTGTGTGACAACCTTTCAAGTATTTGAAGAGTGCTATCATGTCTCCCCTCAACCTTCTCTTCTCCAGGCTAAACATGCCCAGTTCTTTCAGTCTCTCTTCATAGGGCTTTGTTTCCAGACCCCTGATCATCCTGGTCGCCCTCCTCTGAACACGCTCCAGCTTGTCTGCGTCCTTCTTGAATTGTGGTGCCCAGAACTGGACACAATACTCTAGATGAGGCCTAACCAGGGCCAAATTGAGAGGAACCAGTACCTCACACGATTTGGAAGCTACACTTCTAGTATGTCACAGACCAGCGATGTGGGATTTCCGGAAAATTTTGAACTGGAAAATTTTCCAATGTGAACTAGGCTAATTTGCATAGGTTCATTTGCATTGAACAATCAGTAGACACTTATTAAGACTCCCCTATCATGGAGTTTGATGAGTTTACCTGTGGTTTAATAAAAACATGAAAACTTTCTCAATAAGCATGAGCAAAACAGATTTAAGAAGGAGGAAAAAAAATATTTAGTATGGTACCAGGGTCAGGAAGATCTCTATTATTGTTATTGTTATTATTCATTTCTACACTGCCAAAGCTCTCTGGGCAGTTTACAACAATTCATAAAAAATACACCAACTTGATAAAGATAGTTTTAAAAAAAAATAACGCACCAAACTTAAAACAATATAAACAACTAAAAACAATTTATGCAAACAATATTTTTTCTAACAGGACTGTTTAAGAAACAGCAGACATAGATGCCCCATCATAAACCATTAAATTTATTCATTAGCAGAGTGGGTGAGTTGAGAGAAGAGGAGCAAAAAGTGAGACAATTAATTTCGACGTCTATTAGAATCCAGGAGACGCAGATGGGTTCAAGCTCAACATTTAACACCAACATCACACACCATTAAAAGGTGGTATGGGGCAACTAAACCACATTAAAAGTGATCTGGGGCATATGACCTGAGAAGACGAAAGAACATAAGAAGAGCCCTGATGCTGGATCAGACCAAGGGTCCATCTCGTCCAGCACTCTGTTCCCACAGTGGCCAACCAGCCATCGGCCAGGGACCAACAAGGCAGGACATGGTGCAACAACACCCTCCCACCCATGTTCCCCAGCAACTGGTGCACACAGGCTTACTGCCTCAAATACTGGAGATAGCACAGAAAAAGGAGAGGTGGGAACAGATGCAGTCTGTGATGAAGATGTTCTTCACAGTGAAGTATTCCTTTAGGAAGCTTAAAACGAATACAATACTAGAGGGTGCCAATGATGAGTCTTTAGGACTGTGTCTCCAATGTAGGGCCTGTGGACACCAATGTACCGGCGGACACTTCCCATGGCAACTGTCAGGCTACCAACCCCTTCTGATTTTTATCGTAAGATTCATTTATTAATGTAACTGGGAGGCTGCCATGCCTCAAAATGAAGGGTTGCCCTTCAGTGTCATCTTTCTTTTATTTCTGTTGGTTTTGGAACCCAGACCCCACCTCTGCCCTGTACTTAAGTTCTTGGGGGGATTACTTTTCTTTTAGTGTCCCTAGGTTGCCTTTCGAGATGTGTTTTGTGACTAGCCATGTCCGCTATGGCAGCCATTTTAGGACTGGGCAAGCCTCCCCAAGACAGACATTTTGTGAGAGCGCCCATGACTCTGTCTCAAAATTGCAAATGTGCTCACTGACTGACAGATTTATACTTACATAAACACACACACAGAGAAGTATAAAACTACTTACAAAGAGTCTTTAAAAACATCATACAATCTCCATCTACGAACGACTTAAGACTAAATGTAGGTCTTCATGAAAGGTGAAAAATGTAAATACTAGGAAAAGATTGCTTCATAGATTTTTATCTCCACCGCTACCACACATCTTCCTTGTTCAAGTATCCTCAGTACATATTTCAGCTGTGGAAATCCAATATTCCATTGAGACTGACAACACAAACCTCAGTAGTGAGTTCATCAATATCATAATCACTATAATAAAACCACTAAGTTCTCCTCCCACTTTTGATTTCCCAGGGCATCCCAATCTTCTCTGCCTGCCATTTAGGCTGTAAATTCATGGAGGTAATTGGATCTCTGCTTTGCAGAGCACCCACCACCAGCACGGTGGGGAGTAGGGGGGATTCAATTTCCCATAGCACTGAAAAGTGCTATGAGCACTCTATACAGGAGGAAGAGGACGAAGAGGACATCTACACCACAAAAGAATTGAAACTAACTTGGAACTTTTCACGTCCCCCAAACACAGAACAACAAAGCCTTAAAAACATAAGCGAAATCTACCCTGTTTCCCCGAAAATAAGACAGTGTCTTATATTAATTTTTGCTCCCAAAGATGCGCTAGGTCTTATTTTCAGGGGATGTCTTATTTTTCCATGAAGAAGAATACGGTACACATTTATTGTTGAACAAAAAAAAAGGTCTTATTTTCGGGGGGGATGCCTTATATTACAGCGAGAGGCAAAACTGGAAGTAGGTCTTATTTTCGGGGGATGTCTTACTTTCGGTGAAACAGGGTGGTTGAATAAACCAAATATCCATCTCGCCCAGCAACTTGTGTCTCACCACAGCCAAGAAGATGCCTCCAAGAAGCCTAGAAGCAACTAGTAATCACTCGTAAACCGGTTCTAAACCTAGGGTTTCTATACAGTCGTTATGACTAATAGCCATTCTCTCCTCCAGGCCTGTGTCTACAAGACTTATGTTCTTGGAATGAAAATGTGGTGTTGCCAAAAAGAACAAATCTGCTCATAAGCAGGAGTACATTAGCGAAAGGAAAATTGGGCCAAAGACACAGTGGGGGATGATGGCATCAAAGTGATGGGTAAAATATGGAATAAATGTTCCTTTCTTGGCAAGAAGCCCTACCTTCACTACACTCATATTCTTCCAGCGTGGATGTGAATGGTTATTTAGCAATCTCTGGCAAAAGGCTTCAATTTCTCACCGTGTCCCTAAGGCAAGGCGCACTGCTCCACTGAGGTGTGCCGGTTTTTCAGCAGGTTTCTCTGTAGGAATCAATAGAGCAGGTGCGTCTTGCTGACCAGGAGCAGGGTTCTCATCTCCAAAGTTCATGAGCCATGGCATCCATCTGGCACGGTGTGTGTCACCTCCGTACAATCGAGACAAATGCTCCCAATTACAACGTTGTTTTTTCACTGGCATGTCAAAGGCAATTTCAGATAGCTGCCCTAACACAGCCATGAGCAAGGAAAGTATGGTTTAACAGCTGAGCTCCAAATACTGACCCAAGTCGTGGAAGTCACTGACATGCTCTAGCTAGGCAATAACCAGTTTGAAACAAGAGCATTTCGACTCGCAGGCCTGCAGATCACTGAAACAGCAGGGATTGTAATAAAAAATGAAAGTAAATTCGCCCCCACTATCCACAGATGGTAAGGTGATGCTGGTTGGGGGATGATGGGAAATATAGTCCAACAACATCTGGGGACCTACGACTGGTCTGGGTTTCCTGTGCCAACACAGGCACAAGGACCTGCATTATGAAAAGCAAACACAGGCACATAGAGATTTCAGTTGTAACTTGGTTAGTTTATTCAGAGGTCTTCACTCTTGGAGGATATAGATGTAGCAACAATTAGACATTTGTCACAAGAACATAAGAACATAAGAAGTGTCCTGCTGGATCAGACCAAGGGTCCATCTAGTCCAGGACTCTGTTCACACAGTGGCCAACCAGCCATCGGCCAGGGACCAACAAGGCAGGACATGGTGCAACAGCACCCTCCCACCCATGTTCCCCAGCAACTGGTGCACACAGGCATATTGTCTCGAATACTGGAGATAGCACACAACCATCAGGGCTTGTAGCCATGGATAGCCTTTGCCTCCTGGAATTTATCCAACCCCCTTTTAAAGCCATCCAAATTGGTGGCCATCAGTACATCTTGTGGTAGTGGGTTCCATAATTTAACTATGTGCTGTGGGAAGAAGTCCTTCCTCTTATGTGTCCTGGATTTCCCACCAATCAGCTTCATGGGATGACCCTGGGTTCTAGTATTTTGAGAGAGAGAGAGAAATGTCTCTGTCCACATTCTCCATACCATGCATAATTGTGTATATACCTCTATCAGGTCTCCCCTTAGCCTCCTTTTTTCCAAGCTAAACAATCCCAGTTGATGTAACCTTCCCTCATAGGGGAGATGCTCCAGCCCCTTCATCATTTCAGTTGCCCTTTTCTGCTCTTTTCCCAGCTCTATAATATCCTTTTTTAGGTGTGGTGACCAGAAATGTACACAGTATTCTAAGTGTGGTCACACCATAGATTTGTGTAACGGTAGTATGATACTGGCAGTTTTATTCTCAATTCATTTTCTTACAATGCCTAACATGGAGTCTTCCTTCTTTACAGCGGCCGTGATATCATAAAATCACAGAAGACAGCTTTAGGTTACCTACTAAATATACATATGACAGCTTGCAGGAAACAAAAAGGTATGGAAAAGGTTCCCACCCAAAACCCTGGAGTGCTTCTACCAATCAATGAAGACAAATCGAAGGTAGATGGACCAATGGACGCTTCCTTTGTTCCTAGATGCCTTAAGTTACTAGGAGAAGCTAAGCCAGGAGGCTCCATTGGAAGAGAAGCAGGCCGAGATTCCATGGAGAAAGAATTGCAGGGCAAAGGTGCTTATTCTTAAATCAAGGTTGTTCAGATGATTAATTCAGTTTCCTCCAGGGCTAGGGAACAAAAGAGCCTTCCTCCTGCCATGGCAATCAGATTATTTATTTATTTTTACACGCTAAACTGCTCCTTCAACAGCAAAGATGATCCCTGGGTGATCTACATAATATTATAAAAGCATAATGTAACAGTGCATTTAAAGCATAAAACCTATTAAGACCAACAAAACAAAGAAACATTCAGACTAAAACCAATTTAGATTGAATTAAAGTTTTGAAAATTCTCCTCGAAATGCCTGGGCAAAGAGGTGCTTTTTAATTTGATGCCAAAAAGAATACAGAGTGAGTAACAATCAGTTAGGGCACCGCCACAGAGATGATCTCATGATGAAATTAAGAAGGAAGGGTATTCTCAGCAATATGGAAAATTTGACGATATTTGACTGGTCACAATTCACCAGTATCCCAAACCATATTACATCCCGCTTGGGTACCGAAAGATTGTTCCCACATCCTGAAGAAATTTTACTGCATCCACTAACCATGAAAATATTTTATACACATACTAGCTGCCCATTTTTGTTTCATTCCGCTCTCTAAGAAGTACAGAACACAGTATTAAGATCAGGCATAAACAGGCACACAATCAGCACGTACTGAGCCTGTGTTTTAAAATGAGAAATCTTAGCTCCAAGAATTATGGCTCGAAAGCATCTTGAAAGCATCTTTTAATGGTGATTTTACTAGGAGAAGGCAAATCACTTTATATAGATATAGATACGAATAAAAATACAGCTATGTAACGCATGTCACTGCGTGTAAAAAAAAAACTATAACGCTCATTTAAAAGACATCAAGCCATAAACTCACAGTAGATTCTGAATGTCACCTTAAGTACTTTTGCAAAGAAGAAGAGCTAACAGTGACAAAGTAAAACAGGCCCAAACTAAATTGCTAACATTAGACATAAAAACACACACATACACACACACACACACACGGTGCAACTCCATTTTATAGTCTTAGGAGCATGCTAGCTTTTTACATCTGCTAATGCAAAGTGCCTGAGTGAAGCTCAAGCAAAACCAGTTTTGATGTATGAGGTTTTTGACATGAGAGCACTCTAACCGTGCACATCTCCAAGAAAAAAGAATTAGATGAGCAAGGCTCCCATTTGCTCTGCCAGGTAAAAGGTGTAACTCACATGTCAAAGGCTAGGGGGTCAGGACGAGTGACATTTTTCTCCCTGTCAGAAAGCCTGATATATGGACCGAGGGAGCCAATGAGGAGTTAATCACAGCTGTACAGCACCTACTATTCGCATGTGCCCCATTAGAGGTCTGCCAGATTGTCTTAGGACAGGAGCCATGGTATATAACCCCACAGAGTATTCTTTCAATCAGGGAAAGAAATAGACATTTTGAACACAAGGCCACAGGGACACATGAGTGGTTTGACCCAGGTGCCGTTCTCGCCACACAATTCTATCAACTTGTCATGGCGCTCGGTAGATAAATATTCTGCACTTAGAAAAGTGGGTTTTAAAAATGGACCCACCACAAGAACACCTTGCTATATAAAGAATGCCTCAAGAAGCACAGGGAAGCCAATAAGGGCCAACTTTTCAGCTTTCAGCAAAGACCAGGGTTCCCAATAGTTTGTAACAATTACCACTTAAGGGTTGCACCATGCTGTTGCACAATGTCCTGCCTTATTGGTCCTTGGTCGATGGCTGGTTGGCCACTGTAATAGAGTGCTGGACTAGACGGACCCTTAGTCTGATCCAGCATGGTACTTCTTACGTTCTTTTTTTTTGTGAACCGCCCAGAGAGCTCCGGCTATTGGGCGGTATAGAAATGTAATAAATAAATAAATAAATAAATAAATAAATGAATGTTCTTAAGAGTTCCCACATTTAGCAACAGCAGCCTCCAACAGCTTCCAAATTGTGCGAGGTACTGGTTCCTCTCTATTAGGCACTGGTTAGGCCTCCTCATGAGTATTGTTTCCACTTCTGGGCACCACACTTCAAGAAGGATGCAGACAAGCTTTAGCGTGTTCAGAGGAGGGCAACCAGGATGATCAGGGGTCTGGAAACAAAGCCCTATGAAGAGAGACTGAAAGAACTGGGCATGTTTAGCCTGAAGAAGAGAAGATGGAGGGGAGATATGATAGCACTCTTCAAATACTTAAAAGGTTGTCACACAGAGGAGGGCCAGGATCTCTGTTCGATCATTCCAGAGTGCAGGACACAGAATAATGGGCTCAAGTGACAGGAAGCCAGATTCCGACTGGACATCAGGAAAAACTTCCAGACTGTTAGAGCAGTATGACAATGGACCCAGTGACCTAGGGAGGTTGTGGGCTCTCCCACACTAGAGGCCTTCAAGAGGCAGCTGGACAGCCATCTGTCAGGGATGCTTTAGCATGGATTCTTGCATTGAGCAGGGGGTTGGACTCAATGGCCCTATAGGTTCCTTCCAACTCTACTATTCTATGATTCTAACACTGATTTTAGATCTTTTACCGAAACAAAGCAAGGAAAGACAAGACAAGGATTCTGCCTGTGGGGGGAATCACATTGCAAGCAACGTGATTAAGACAATGTGATGATGCCATTGTTATATATGGTGATGCCATTGTTACATACTGTGGTTTCCAAAGGTCAAGATTGCAAATCCCTGTCCAAAAGGGCTTACAATCTATAGACATACAGGAGGAAAATCTTGAAGAAGTAAAAAAGGAAAGTATGCCATTATTTCAGTTACAGTAGGGTATTGGGACTACAGAGTTGGGCTAAAGGCTTCACCAAAAAGGTATGTTTTGAGAATAGGCTTTAAAGAAGAAACATGGCATCATGGAAGCATTCTGGGAGGGGCAGCAAGGCAGAAAGGGTGATGTTGACAGAGAGAGCAAGACACCTATAGATGGGTCAGGGTGATGGAGGTGCACTCTGGAATTTAGTGCCATGCATTTCCTTGACCCACATCACCGACTGTGCATTTTCCTGCACCTGCCTGACAGCAATGTGATGGCATCAAGACATGGAGGAGAGGATTAGAACTCAGCACAGGGATACAGTCCCAGTCCCGTCCCTATATAATATGTATGGGACCATTCTGCTTGTAGGGGGATGGGCTTGAACAAAAACCCTACCATTCCATGGATGCAAGCTGATGATACTGCTGAGTTACGGAAGAAACAGCCATTAAAAATGATTTATTCAAAAAGGCTTCTTTTCTTTTCTTTTTGGAAGAAATAACCATGCAAGTTTTACAAACAGATGGAATTTCTTAGAAGGGTTGTGTGTGCACAGGGGAAGAGACCATTACATTATACTTCTAAATCATATGAATACCACCCACAGAAAACATTGCTAGAATACACACATCCTGCCCAAAAAAAACGCGGGGCAGGGGAGGGGGGAGTTAAATAATCTCTTGTGAAAGGGGGAGTTGGTTGCACATAGAGCCTTAAAAATGCTACTAAAAGACACCACTGGTTAAATTCTGCAAAGTGGAAAATGCAGGCTCTCCTGGCAGAAGTCTGGTTTTTCTGTTCTCATAGAGCACAAAAGAGATCATGCATTCATCACTTCCCCAAACTTCTTTCTGATATGTAATTATCTCAGATACAGTAAGGTACAAGAGGGCAGGTCCATGACCCAAAAGCAATCTATAGACATGCAGGAGTGCAGTCATTTGCCCAAATTTATCTTCTAGCAAGCTAAAGATATCATACGGAGTCAGATCACTACTAAGCCCAGTACTGCCTTCTCTGGCTGGCAGCGTCTCTCCAGGGACCTCCAGCAGATCCTCTACCAAAGATCCCTTTACCAAAGATACTTTCATATGGAAATGCTAAGTGTTGAACCTAGATCCTTGTAATGCAAAGCCTGTCTCTACCACTGTCTCTCCACAAAAAGCTTCAGAATCTCTTGAGTCGACAAAGGAGGCGGAAACCAAGCTTGTTGGGAATCCATCATGACCGCTTCCAGGCCACACTAATCCAAATCTTAACATTGCATTGGCAACCAAGGCTTCCTTACTGCCATCCTGCTTGACTTTGGACATGTCTACACCAGCCCTATATCCCAGGGTCGTCCCTTGATTATCCGTGAGTCCAAATGATACCCAGGGGATCCCGGGGCCAAACCGGGATGACCAGGGAGTTTCCCCAGGATATCCGGGACCGTGGGAAACCCGATTTTACCGCGGTCCCGAGACCATCCCGAGGAGCGTGGGCCATGTGGCTGCTGCTCCCAGATCATCCCTTCCTCCCCGCGAGTAACAGGGCTCTTAAAATGGGCACGGAGCTGCATGGGGGCAGTCCGTACCCATCGGGGTGGGTGTTGGGAGTGGGTTCGGGGGGGGGGTTGAACTTACTTTACTGGGGGAATACAATTGCGCTCCTTCTCCTGTTGCAGAGAAAAAAATGGCAGCCATGAGGTCCCTCTTTCTTTCCAGGACGCTGGGGAAAGATCACGGAAGCAGATAAATCCGCGATCCTCCCCCATCCCTCACTCTACACCCTTAAGGTGTAGACATGCCCTTTGTCTCTTAGAGCAACTTCATCTAGTCCACATCCAACTTCCAGATGTGAATCCAACACCCTCGGCGTTGTCACCACCCCTCTTTTGTTAATAACTCCTCAGCCCCCAGACACGGCTGCTTGCCCAGACAGTCATGGCTCTAAAACTGCCAGGCCTTGAAACTGGGGTGGCTGAGGAGGACAAGTCACCAGGGTCCAAACCCCAGAGGGTCAAGATCAGTCTCTCACAGTTTGAATCATGCCACCCGACAACTAAGGCTGTTCAATTCTGCAAGCCATCTCAAGTGTAGATGACAGAACGAAAAAGCTAAAGCTATTTAGCAGCATCTTAAGGTGAGGCTTCAGGCCAGATTCCCTGCAACTTTGCTTGAAGAACGGGGCTCAGCCATCACCAGGTCCTGCTGGGGGATATAAGGTCTGGATTCACTTGGACCAACATCTTCTGCCTTCCCTGCGAATTTCACATGGTCTGGCAAAGCCAGAGTCTGCTTCTGCTTCTCTAGAACCTATCCTTTGGACCTGTAGTCTGAAACTTGTTACCTGCTCTCAGGTCACTCCAGCTGAAGGGAAGTACCTGCCAGGTCTGACTTCGCGTCTTGCAGGTTCCACAGCCTGGCTGAACCTGGGCAGCAGTTTTGACTTGCCTAATATACGGATGTTGACTAACCCAGAGGCATATTTTCATAAGGGATCCCAGTGAGTAATTGGCAGTGGCTGTTCTGAACCAGTGCCTGGGCATAGTAATGGACTGGATGAGGGCTAATAAACTGAGACTCAATCCAGTCAAGACGGAGGTACTGTTAGCGGGTGGTTCATCTGTCCGGCGAGGTGATGTTTGCCCTGTCCTGGACGGGGTTGCACTCTCCCTAAAGGATCGGGTCCGTAGTTTGGGGGTGCTCTTGGATCCAGAACTGTCACTTGAGGCACAGGTGAACTCAGTGGCAAAGAGCACCTTTTATCAGCTGAGGCTGATATACCAACTATGCCCTTATCTGGACAGAGATAGCCTAGCTGCAGTTATCCATGCTCTGATAACCTCTCATTTGGATTACTGCAATGTGTTATATGTGGGGCTGCCTTTGAAAACGGTCTGGAAACTTCAGCTGGTACAAAACAGGGCAGCCCGTTTACTAACAGGGACTGGTCGCGGAGACCACATTACGCAAGTTCTTTTACAACTTCATTGGCTGCCAGTCCAAGCCCGATTCAAAGTGCTGGTATTGACATTCAAAGCCCTAAATGGTTTGGGGCCAGGTTGTCTGAAGGAACGCCTCCTCCCATATGTACCTGCCCGGACCTTAAGATCATCTACAGGGGCCCTTCTCCGTGAGCCCCTGCCAAAGGAAGTGAGGCAGGTGGCTACTAGGAGGAGGGCTTTCTCCGCTGTGGCACCCCAGTTGTGGAACGAGCTCCCCAGAGAGATCCGCCTGGCGCCTACACTGTACTGCTTTCGTCGCCAGCTGAAGACCTTTCTATTCACTCAGTATTTTAACACTTAATTTTAACTTAAATTTAAATTTTACTGTTCTAACTCTGTATTTTAATCTAATATCAATTTTTGCTGCGTGGTTTTATCCTGGTTGTGCTTTTTATACTGTATTTTGTATTTGTGTTTTTAAACTGTTGGTTATTTTATTATGGTTTTAATTTTTGTGAACCGCCCAGAGAGCTTCGGCTATTGGGCGGTATAGAAATGTAATAAATAAACAAATAAATAAAAAGATAGCTGTATCCTGGCCTACCACTTGCCTCAGAGAAAGAAGCTTGAATAAGACACAACTCTCTCTCAGTCCCATATGATCTGGGGAAGCAGAGAGTTTTTGCCAAGAAAGCCAGCACAAGCAGACACCACTTAATATTACTGGAATAGGGGGTGGGTGAGTGGGTGAATAATCAAAGGACATAATAAATTGTTCCATTTTAAAATGCTAGCATTAATTACATTAACACTAACACGCAAATACTAAACACATTTCCTTGTGAAAACCAAAAATCAATTAAGACAAGCCATAATATTTCAAAGAGCAGCGATTTCACCATAACGCATTGATTTGCTTTACTATTTAATCAAAGAGGAATATTTTAGTTGGGTGTGTGATTGGGTTTTTTTTGTTTTGGAGAAACATTAATACTGTTGTATCCAATTATATACAACGTTAACACAGTTTAGATTGCAATCCTACGCACACTTACCTGGGAGTAAGTCCCACTGAAGCCAATGAAGCTTATTTCTCAGCAGCCATGTTTTAGAACTGAGCTGTTAATTACATCAGAATATAGTGCTCTAAGCGAAACAAGCTACGTATGCACAGGCAAATTTAGGAGTAATAATTATAATGTTCTTTAAGAAAACTAAAATAATGAGCCGGCTTTCCAGTTCTCAGAATGGAAAAGGACAAAATGCTGCGTTCCATTTGTGTTACACCCACAGAAAACATTCAACGCATACTAGGAGACTCCGCCAAAACAATTTTTTATTAAAGTATTTACATTACACCCTTCAGCCCCAAAGGCGCCTTACAACGGTCAATTTCTGTAAAAATCCAGCAATGGAAAAAGAACATAAGAACATAAGAAGGGCCCTGATGCTGGATCGGACCAAGGGTCCATCTAGTCCAGCACTCTGTTCACACAGGGGCCAACCAGCCATTGACCATGGACCAACAAGGCAGGACATGGTGCAACAGCACCCTCCCACCCATGTTCCCCAGCTACTGGTGCACACAGGCATATTGTCTCGAATACTGGAGATAGCACACAACTCTCAGGGCTAGTAACCATGGATAGCCTTTGCCTCCAGGAATTTATCCAACCCCCTTTTAAAGCCATCCAGATTGGTGGCCATCACTAGTGAGTTCCATAATTTAACCATGTGCTGTGTGAAGAAGGCCTTCCTTTTATTTGTCCTGGATCTCCAACCAATCAGCTTCATGGGATGACCCCAATGGGTTCTAGTATTTTGTGAACTGCCCAGAAAGCTTCGGCTATTGGGCGGTATAAAAATGTAATAAATAAATAAATAAATAAATAGCATTATGGGAGAGGAAGAAAAAGAGAGGTGGAGTAGGGACCACCGCTCTCAACACAGGGGGTCCCAAGGCTTATCCATTGGCATCTCCAGTTAAAAAGATGAAGTAACAGGTGACGGGGAGACCCTCCCTGCCTGAGATCGTGGGCGGTGGCTGCCAGTCAAGAGACAGTACTGGGCTAGATGGATTGATGGTATGCCCTGGTGTGAGGCAGCTTCCTATGCTCCTAATCAGCAACATAATATTACAGGGGGGAGTGGGGAGGAGGACAAACTAAAGTCGTAGCTCAGTGGTGAAACACATGGATGGCATGCAAAACGTCCAGGTTCAATCCCTGGTATCACCAGCTAGGACTGGGAAAGAGAGAGCGCAAGCAGGCCACTCAGGTTAGAGAATTCAACAGCCTGGGCATCACAACCCAAAAAGCACTGTCCCATATTCCCACCAACCACTTACAAGGATGGTGGGGCTCAAAGCCATTGCTGATGACCCCAGCGGGCAGGGAAGAAAATGTGGAGGGAAGGCAATCCTTTAAGTAACCTGCTACAAAAACTGGGTTTTCAATAAGCCACCTTAAAGAGAAGTCATGGATCAGAGGTAAACTACATGGTTTGCATGCAGAAGATTCCAGATTCAATCTCCATTCCTCAATCCCATCCAAGGATTTGAAAATTAAAAGATCTCAGGTATCAGGGATGAGAAATTTCTCTGCACGATACTTCGGAGAACCACTACCAGTACTGGACTTGATCTAACATTGTTCCTAGTAGGTAGAAGGCAGCAATCCATGTTCTCTGCACACATCCAGAGGTCTTATGAATGTTGCACTTAGGAATGTTGAACATTTTTCTAGCAATGCAGCTGTCTTTTAAAAATATATATTCCTGCATTGAGCAGGGGGTTGGACTCGATGGCCTTATAGGCCCCTTCCAAATCTACTATTCTATGTACATATATGAATGGATCAGTGAATGAACAGGGAACAGTGATATGGGATGGGGGGAATCCATTACAATTACTTTTCTGTAGGAAAAAAATCAGTTTTTAGACACACATTGTTTCATAAGTTACATCAGTACTCTATTGAATAGAAACAAGACAAGTCAAATTGGGAAATTGGAATGGATACAATACTAACTACATTTAAAAGCCAAGTTGTAATTAGTTTTCAGGATGCTATCTTAAGGAAGCCCCTTCCTGGAGTCGGAAGACCTAAAGATGGTAGTGCACGCGCTGGTAACTTCGAGGCTCGACTTCTGCAATGCGCTCTACATAGGGCTACCTTTGTGCCTAGTCCAGAAACTTCAACTAGTTCAAAATATGGCAGCCAGGCTGTTCACCGCTACACCTAGGGGTGACCATGTCACACCAGTTTTAAAATCTCTTCACTGGCTGCCGATTAGTTTCTGAGCGAAGTATAAAGTGTTGGTTATTACCTTTAAAGCCCTACATGGTTTGGGTCTAGGCTACCTGCTGGATCGCCTTCTCCCGTACAATCCGCCCCGCACACTCAGGTTCTCTGGGAAAAATCTACTTCAGCAAGCAAAAAACTAGATTAACAACTGTTACCCAGAGGACCTTCTCTTCTACTGCTCCCAGACTGTGGAATGGCCTGCCGGAGGAGACTCGTCAACTTAACAGTCTACTAGCATTCAAGAAAGCTATAAAGACTGATCTCTTCTGGCAGGCCTACCCAGTGGAATTTTAAGATGTTTTTAGAATGTTTTTAGGATGTTTTTAACAATGCATATTATGTTTTAATTCAGTTTTATGTATTTTATCTTTTATTGTTGTTCCTTGCTTCGATCAGAATGGAGAGGCGGGTAAAAAATAAATTATTATTATTATTATTATTATTATTATTATTATTATTATTATTATTATTTATATGTGCACCCCTTGGGACATACTGCAACGAATGAGTTAACCATTTTCATTGCCTTCCTTTTTTCCCTTATACTGTCATATCTTAAAATATTTACAAGTATTCCAATAAAAATAAGTTCCAAGTAAAACTCTGAAATTCTTTGTATGTGGCATTTAAACCAAGCTAAGTGCACTTTGAGTTTTATTCCTCCTTAGCAAATATTCCAGATCAATTATTTTTGGCTATTGGAAAAACCTTTCAGATATTTATTTGGAGTGTAAAACATCGTAATATATTTAGTAAACAAAACTTTAAAAGTAAGTCAAACAACGTCTTAAAACAGTTTTCCGTCGATTTAGGAAAGCAAATGTTTTCTAGAAAATCCACATCGCTGTATGGCAGTACCGGATACCTAAAAGCAGTGGCAAGGCTAAGTAAAGTGGAGCAGACCAGTGCCTGGAAGACAGAACAGTGAGAGTCCCGCACAAGTAACGCTGGTCTTCCTAAAAGTAAAACCATGGGCGTAAAGTACAATCAAATCAGCCTGGTACTTCTGAATTTTTAAAAATTAGCTGCTTGGTGGGTTTTATTTCATTAACGCATAATTGAAAACATTTTTAAGTAGAGAATTGGTCCTACTCTGACCTTTATCTTCAAAATCTACTAGGAAGTGGGAGGGTTTTTAACTCAAGCCCAACTTCAGCCTCTCAAAAGCAAATTGGGGAAAGGCACCTGCTTTGCGAACCGCCCAGAGCACTTCGGCTATTGGGCGGTATAAAAATGTAATAAATAAATAAATAAATAAATTGCATGCAGAAGAAGTTCAAACCCAGGCATCTCCAGGGAAGGCAAGGAAAGAACCCTGCCTGAAACCCTGGTGAGCCACTGCTGCCAGTCAGTGTTGACAATACTGGACTGAATGGACCAATGGTCTGACTCAGAATAAGGCAGCTCCCTTCCGTTCCTAATTGTAAAAGAGTAAACAGAACTCTTTTTTACCAATATATACAGCACATACTTGAGAAAAAACCACGGCAGTGCCTGCTAGCACACACACACACACGCGATTACATCCCATTATTATTATTATTATTATTATTATTATTATTATTATTATTATTATTTATTTACATTTATATACTGCCCCATAGCTGAAGCTCTCAATGTTCAATGTTTAAAGCAGTTCCACCATTTTCACTACTGTTAGGATTTCTCTCTTAATCAAACTGACGAGTTCACAAATATGAGCCCTAGTGCTTTGTCCAGAGCTATTCCACTGCTGCATTAACAGCTTATTAAGGTTCCAGACAGGGAAAACATGAACACAAAAAAAGACTGAACTGTAAAAAAAGAAAAAAGGGAAAAAAGAGCATACTTGCATAAATATTATTTATTTAAAATAATAAAAATAAATTGTATTAAAACATTTGTATCCTGCCCTATATCACAAGGATCTCAGGGCGGCGTACAAATAAAACCATACAAACAGTATAAAACAAGAAATATACACCACTAAAAACAAATCAAACCATGAATCAAGCTAAAACCAGTATAGAATTTTAAAGCAGTAGAAACAATTAAAACAATTAAAACTATGTACAAGCTTGGTGAACTTAGCCATCAAAGGCTTTGTTTAAAAGCCAGGTCAACTTGGCGCTGAAATTAAACTAGTGCCGGCCCCAGTCTGGCCTCCAAGGGGAAGGCATTCCACAGCCGGGGTGCCACAACAGAGAAGGCCCTCTCCCACGTCCCACCATAGTGTATGTCTCACGGTGGTGGGACGCGGGGGGAAACTCCTGCCTGAAACCCTGTAGAGCAGCCTTCCTCAACCTGGGGCGCTCCAGATGTGTTGGACTACATCTCCCAGAATGCCCCAGCCAGCTGGCTGGGGCATTATGGGAGATGCAGTCCAACACATCTGGAGCGCCCCAGGTTGAGGAAGGCTGCTGTAGAGCAATGCACCTCAACTTTGGGATGCCAGATAGATGTAGACAGAATATGAGCCATGGAAAAAGAACAACTCCTTTCCACCGATGTGGTATTCCGTTTAACACCAATCCACACAAAGTAAACATGGGTCCTATCAAATCTTTCTTTGAGGCCTCTTAATCTCTCCGCTGCAAGAAGCATGCAGTTAAACAAAGACAATAAAGATCTATTTATTCCCAAAACAAACCTTTTATGTGCATCAGCATCTCTCCTGGCTTGTTCTAATGCCAATTCTTCTGCTATTCTTTTCTTTAGGTCTTCTTCGTTCACTGGAATTAAGATGTGGGACAGAATCAGTGCCATGGATACAATACACACGTTGCCAGAACATGTTCTGCATAACCAGCTGTAAGAACAGCCAGACATTTTTAACATCATTGTTTCACTCTTAACTCTTACCAACAGAACATAATGCAAATGCCTAAATTATTATTACTCACCAAGGGCCTTGCTAGACCAGGCCGGCTCAGCTAACTTTAACACGCGCCGCCCAGCCTCCTAGAAGGCCGACGTGCAGGGACGACGGAAGCCCTGCAGCGTCGGCCATTTATTTTAATTTTTTTAAAGGGGCCACATGGGGCCCGAAGCCGCCGGAGAAGGTAAGGGTTTTTTTTACTTAAGCCCCCCCATCCGCCGCCCCCACCGTCTCCCGTGTGTCGCCCTCCGCCATCCCCCTCTCCTGCCGGTCCGGCCTTCCCTCCCCCATCTCCCCCCCCAGGATCAACCCCCCCTGGTGCGATGGGCACAGCGCTCGTATGAGTGCTGTGCCAAGTCCATGGCTTTTTGCGGCTACTCGCGAGCGAGTAGCCGCAAAAAGCCACGGACCTTCCTAGACGTTCCGCAGCCCCGGCCTCAGGCCGGGGCTGCAAAAAAGGCGCGTCATAAGCGACTTCGCTTATGGCGCGTTAGAGGAGGCCTCAGTGCGGCCTGGGCCCGGATTCCCCTGTGCGTCATCTGGGTTTCAAAGCGCGCTAAGGCCTCGTCTAGCAACGCCTCAAGCTACTGGTTAGAAACGAGAACTTTGACAAAGCCACAGTTTTATTTATTTATTTATTTATTCATTACATTTCTATACCGCCCAATAGCCGAAGCTCTCTGGGCGGTTCACAAAAATTAAAAACATTCAAAGTATAAAACAACAGTATAAAACCATACTATAAAACACAATATAAAAGCTCAACCAGATAAAAACAGCAGCAATGCAAAATTTTAAAATACTACTGCCTCCATTACTTTGTCACATCATCTAGGTCAAGTGTGGTGTAGAGCCAGTGTGGTGTAGTGGCTAGAGTGTCAGACTGGGAATCGGGAGATCCGGGTTCTAGTCCCCACTCAGCCATGGAACTCCACTGGGTGACTTTGGGCCAGTCACAGACTCTCAGCCCAACCTACCTCACAGGGTTGTTGTTGTGAGGATAAAACGGAGAAGAGGAGGATTATGTATACCGCCTTGGGTTCCTTGGGAGGAAAAAAGGCAGGATATAAATGAAATGAAATGAAATAAATAAATAAAGTAACTGATGAGCTATGACGTGAACCACATAACTTTGCAGAAAAGTAACCAGGGCAATCAGCTATGGATGTTGGAAGGAACAGCACAGAAAAATGATGACAGGTGTGTATGGGCCCATGCAGCAGCAGAACTCACCGTTGGCGCAATGGGGAGCTAGCAGTTCTTAAAGCAACTGGGCACAAGCAGAAATGCTTGTTTTTGGAATGGGACAGGTCAGCGGTGCTCACAGGAAGTCCGCTGATGTGTCCTCATCCGGAAACAAGTGTTTCCGGGCTTGCTTTAGACAGCATTAACTCCCCATTTTGCTAGCAGAAGACACCACTAGTGCAACAGAATGAGCAGAAGCACAATGGCAGTATTGGGTATTGTCCCAAATATGCAGAACTAAACATGTGTCTGAGGGCCACAGTACGTATGACAGGGATTTCTGCCTCTTTTCTCTCCAAACCGCTGCACCTGTTTCTTTTAAATGAAGGCTGCGAACAGGAGCAGAAGAACGGCCGTGGGGAGAAAAGTTGCTGAACCTTTTCCACTAATTCTGTTATTCCCCATTGTTTTAACTGTTTTAACTGCATCTATTGCTTTTAAATTACATATTGTTTTAACTTGGATCACGGTTTAATTTGTTTTTAACTGCGTATATTTATTGCTTTATACTGTATGTTTTTATTTGTACAGAGATCTTAGCGATATAGGGTGGGATAGAAATATTTCAAATAAATAAATAAATAAAATATATGATCTACAAAATCCTTTTTAAAAAAAACTGACCAGAAAAGCAGAGAGAAATTCCATGGCTTGTCTAGTTTGGGCCCACCGCACAACTCTGGAACAAAAATCTGAGAATGACTGAGAATGAAGTAGCTCTAAAAAAAACCCTGCTTGTCGATTGCAACAAGGCATTTAAAAAATTCAACTATGAGACTATGGCCTGGGATGAAAGTCATGGCCCCAGTAAACAAGCTTAATGGGCACAATCCATAAGCAGGTTATACGCATTGCAATCCCTCTGAGCTTAGGTATAGTAGCTATTCCAAATTAAATATCCCAGAAAGCAAAGGCGTCTTCTTTCTTGTGCAACCATCGTTTTCCATATTTCAGCACCAGATTACCTAGTTCAATGTCCAATCTATTGGGATCATTTATGATGCTTCAAAAAATATGAAGGAAAAGAAGGGTAAAGCTATATTTCTTCCATGCTTCCCACTAATGTTACACTACTTCTGAAAAGTAGATTCTTCTATTTTTCAGAAGTCATTCATTTGAAAGAAGTTCCCACTGTTCTCAAGGACTTGTACCTAGGGAGCATATCCTACATATGATGATGATGATGATGATGATGATGATGATGATGATGATGATGATTCATGCGTCTAATTTGTCCCCACTGCACAAGTCCAGAGCAAAAGAATTAATAATAAAAAGAATCATTAATTACATGTATGTATCACCTCCCATCATAAAAAGCAGTCTCAAAGCGACTTGCACACAGATCCATAAATCCATAAATTAATATAACAAAAAACAAAATCAATATAAAGCATCATCTTTACAACAATACAAGTAGAAATAAACACCATAAAAACAATCCAGAACACAATTCAAGACGTGTTCATAGAATCATAGAATAGCAGAGTTGGAAGGGGCCTATATGGCCACTGAGTCCAACCCCCTGCTCAATGCAGGAATCCACCCTAAAGCAACCCTGACAGATGGTTCTCCAGCTGCCTCTTGAAGGCCTCTAGGGTGGGAGAGCCCACAACCTCCCTAGGTAACTGATTCCATTGTCGTACTGCTCTAACAGTCAGGAAGTTTTTCCTGATGTCCAGCTGGAATCTGGCTTCCTTTAACTTGAACCCGTTATTCCGTGTCCTGCACTCTGGGAGGATCGAGAAGAGATCCTGGCCCTCCTCTGTGTGACAACCTTTTAAGGATTTGAAGAGTGCTCTCACGTCTCCCCTCAATCTTCTCTTCTCCAGGCTAAACATGCCCAGTTCTTTCAGACTCTCTTCATAGGGCTTTGTTTCCGGACCCCTGATCATCCTGGTTGCCCTCCTATGAACACGCTCCAGCTTGTCTGCGTCCTTCTTGAATTGTGGAGCCCAGAACTGGACGCAATACTCTAGATGAGGCCTAACCAGGGCTGAATAGAGAGGAATCAGTACCTCACTATTCGGCCCTGGTTAGGCTTCATCTAGAGTATGAAAAAGCAGCTGACAGCAACTGGGCCAGAACTAAAGTCCAAATGCTTGGGGAAATAAGTACATCTTTGCCTGGTGCTGAAAGTATGGTAATGCCAGGAAGCTTCCTTGTGGAGTGCGGTCAATAACATGCGGCTATCACAGAAAAGGCCCGCTCCCAAACTGCCAACCCCCAAGCTTTTCTGAGAGGGGGCACACAGAGAAGGGCCTCTGAAGCCGACCTCGGGGTTCATATAGGGAGAGGTGCTCGTTGAGGTAGTGAGGAAATGAGCCACGTAGGGCGTTACAGACTGTGGAATGGCTGCCAGAGGAGAGCCGTCAGCTTGACAGTCAATGCTTTAGCATTCAAGAAAGCTATAAAGACTGATCTCTTCCGGCAGGCCTATCCAGTGGAATTTTAGGGTGCTTTTAGTATGCTTTTAGGATGGTTTTTTTTGACAGTGTATACTATGTTTTTAAGCAGTATTTTATGTATTTTATGCTTGCTGTTGTTCCCCGCCTCGATCCAATCGGAGAGGTGGGTAAGAAATTAATTATTATTAATAATATTATTATTATTAAAACCAGCACTTCAGATTTGGTCCAGAAATAAATTGGCAACCAGTGCAGGTTATATGGGATCAAGCCCCTCTCTCTGGCCTTAGCTAGACCTACCTATTATCCCGTGACGGGGGAGGGAAGATCTCGTATTGTGTTTAACGTGAGATCCCTCCTCTGTTTACACACGACGCGCGACGACCACAGGAGGAGAAGTGTCGCGCCTGCCATTTTTTATTTTTAAAGGGGCAGCAGCACACGAACGCTCGTGCGCAAAAGGTAGGTAATTTTTTAAATTTAAATTATCTTCCCCACTCCCCCCTACCCTACCCCCGAGGAGCGCTGCGCCCCGTGCGTGGCTCCCAGCTCCTACAGGATCGCGGAAAAACTGGGGCCAAAGGGAAGGGCTATATCCCGGCGCAAGACCATCCCTCCCTGATCCTGGGATTCCCTGTGCGTCATGTGGATGCATAGGGACAATCCCGGGGTTCACCCCGGGATAAAGTCCGGTCTAGCTATGGCCTCTCTCCTGCTTATAATTAAGGATGCAATCCATCAAAGACTTCTTCTGTGCGTACAAGTTCCACAGCATTGCTGTTTTGCTTGGATTTGCTCACCGAATGTTCCCAGTGGATTGTGTCCTTCATTTGATTTCCTCTGCCCCCACCCTCTCTCTTCACCTCGGACCCCTCGCAAGCAGCTCTCATTCACAGCTGCTCTACAAAGACAGCAAAACATTTTACACTGCAGTTGACTATGAGATTAATCTCAACACTGGAGAGATATTTTAAATATTTCAAGTCTAGGGTTTGCAGCTGACAACAGGCATACAATGCATAACAATTAAGGTGTCCAGAAACCTATGTATCAGGATTTTTTATTGCTCCTGCATGTGAGAATGGGTTAAAAAAAAAAGGGCTAATGGACCATAGACCCAGCTTCTGAAGAACAATAAATAAGATTTGGGTATCAGCCAATAAAGACATGGCACATTTGACCTTAACAATCAATTAGGTTATGCATTGATCAGCCAGATCCTAATAGGGAATAAAAGTGGAGCTGTAGATCATTAAATAGAAATTCTATTAGCCCGTGTAAGCAGCATGGCTCCCAAATGAGAAATTGAAGTAAGCTGAGTAAAGACTAATTCTGGAAGAAGGACAAGGTATGAGAAATAACTCGTGTAATTTTATTTATCTGTCCAAGTGCTTTCAAGAAAACAAATAATTTGACTCAAATTGATGTGTTAAAACTTCCAGGCAGACCTTTCCTATTTAGTTGATGTGAATAAATCGTGTGCAAATAAACCACTGGAGAGTACAGCAGAGCATAATTACTCCAAGTCTGGTCAGGTTAAGGTCACCTAGAGAACACATATTATTGGCAGAGAACCTGATTTTTCTTCAGGCAGATTCTGAGGTTATACCAGACACTCACAAGAGGAGCTTGAGACATGATTATAGAAAAGTTGCATCAAGGAATCATAGTGTTTCATACCACACTCAGAGTACTGCTGGCACCAAATGAGTGCTCAGGGGTGGACACACATTCCTCTTAGCACAGGATGCTTATTTAGGTTGTCTCCTGGTCTATGAATTCTATAATAGATAGCCATGTAAGTCCATCTAATACAGCACACTGTTCACACAATGGCCAACTAGCTGTTGGCCAGGAACCAACAAAGCAGGACACAGTGCAACAGCACCCTTCCACCCATGTTCCCCAGCAACTGGTGCATATAGGCTTACTGCTTCGGATACTGGAGGTAGCACATAGCCATCAGGACTAATAGCCCTTGATGGCCTTCTCCTGCAGGAATTTATCCAACCCTCTTTTAAAGCCATCCAAATTGGTGGCCATCACCACATCTTGGGGAAGTGAATTCCATAGTTTAACTATGCGCCGTGTGAAGAAGCACTTCCTTTGCTCTGTCCTGAATCTTCCGCCTATCAGATTCATGGGATGACCGCATTGGGTTCTAGTATTATGGGAGAAAGAGACAAAAATCTCCCGACCCACATTCTCCCCACCATGCATAATTTTGTACACCTCTATCATGTCTCCCCTTAGTCTTCTTTCTTCCAAGCTAAACAATCCCAGCTGTTGTAACCTTCCCCCATGGGGAAGATGTCCAACTCTCTTTCTTGTTCGGTCACCACCAGCTCAGATCCCATCAGGTTATACTTGAAGTAGGGCTCCTTTGCCCCAACGTGCATCACCTTACACTTGCTTACATTGATCCGCATCTCCCATTTGGATGGCCTACTCTCCCAGCTTGGAGAGGTCTCTTTGGAGCTCTTCACAATCCCTTTTTGTTTTAACAACCTTAAATAATTTGGTGTCATCAGCAAGAGCCATTCTGGATGAGACCAAGGTCCATTAGCCCAGCATTCTGTTCACACAGCAACCAACCAGCTGCCCATGAGAAACCCACAAGCAGGACATTAGTGCAACAGCACCCTCTGACCCGTGCTGACCAATAACTGGTGTACATAGGCATACTCCCTGTGACACTAGAGGTAGAATTTAGCCATCTTGAGCCCATTTAGGGCAGTGAAGGGTGTTGAGGCCAGAACTTTTCCTTGGGAATTCTGTTTGTGCTCAGAAACACAGCTCACAATGCAGGTCTTACTTAGCAGAGTAAGTTTATTAGCTTCAGACTTCTTTACAGTTCCGTGTCATTGTGCAGAGTGACAAAAGCTATACACATATACATATATACACAGTTTTTTATCTATATTACATACAGCTGTGATTAGGCTAACCCAGCCTCAAGGATCTTTGGTATATTCATATCATTAACGCCATGATATCTTAGAGAATCCTGGCAAGGTTCCCAGTACAGCTTCTATCTCAAGGTAATTGCTCACAGATACTCTTCCTCTGTTTAGCCTTGAGATAGCCACACACACAATTTTAATGACTACGCAAGCCTTTTACTTTCTTAAACTTAACAAAGGGATCTCCCATGAACCATCTGTGGATCCAGAGTGGGGTTTGACTAAAGGAAGGTTCAAACAATCCCCTCATTGCATGAGGGGGGAATGCACATGCTGGCCACACACCCCAAATGCCCACCTGCCCAACACCAGCCATGTGTACAACCAAAATCAGGTCAAGGATAATTTATTTAGTATTTTATTTTATTATTGCATTTATATCCTGCCTTTTTCCCTGCAAGGAACCCAGGGCAGTATATATAATCCTCCTCCTCTCCATTTTATCCTCACAACAACAACCCTGCAAGATGGGTTGGGCTGAGAGTCTGTGACTGGCCCAAAGTCACCAAGTGGGTTTCCATGGCCGAGTGGGGAATAGAACATGGATCTCCCGACTCCCAGTGCAACAATTTAGCCAATACACCACACTTGCTCTCCTACTTGCATGGGGGAGGTGCACGCACATACAACCCCTTCAGACTTCCACTGAATGCACAGGGAGCATACACACTAGCATATAGTCAGTGCAGGCAGCAAATGCAATCCCACTCCTCCACCCTTACCTATTCACTGAATATGCAACGGTGTACATTTGAACCCTGTCAACGACAACCAAAAACTATACTCCAGTTATGAAGCAAAAGAGGTACGGCCACAGGCTCCCTCTGCTACCGCCACAAGACCTCCGTACCAGGAGGCCAGGTCAGAGGTGGCTCATAGGAAGGAGTGATTATTTAAAGGCTCAGGGTCTGCCATTTTCATAGAATCATAGAATAGTAGAGTTGGAAGGGCCTCTAAGGCCGTCGAGTCCAACCCCCTGCTCAATGCAGGAATCCACCCTAAAGCATCCCTGACAGATGGTTGTCCAGCAGCCTTTAGTGTGGGAGAGCCCACCTCCCTACATAACTGGTTCCATTGTCGTACTGCTCTAACAGCCAAGAAGTTTTTCCTGATGTCCACCTTGCCTTGGTTTAAGCAAACTGATCTTGCCTGCAAGCCTGGAGTTTTGCCAATAGTGAAGGCATGTTTTCAACCATCCTCAGCTAAGCTGGGAAAGAGTGGGGCGGAGTGTCATTTAAGCTTCCCTTTAAGAGACGGAAGTTGCTGGAACTACAGGCATCTCCAGAACTCAAGTTCACTAACCTGTTTTTTAGAGCTGCTTGCCCATGAATTATTTTTTATTTTATTTTTTTATTACATTGTTATACCGCCCGATAGCAGAGGCTCTCCGGGCAGTGCACAATTAAAACTATAAAAATACAATAACTATACAATAAATTTAGAATGTTAAAAACTTAAGAATGCAATATAAAATCAGATAAATTACAGTCCAGGGAAAGCCTGTGTGAAGAGGTACGTTTTTAGGAGGCGTTTAAAAAGTGTTACATTTTCCGCCACCCGAGGGAGGGTTTTCTAGCGGGTGGGTGCCACCAAGGTCCTTCATGGCGACATTCCGTTCGTTTCAATATGGTCTGCTGCCCTCCTTCAAAACTCTGCCCCTCTCAACAAGCCCTATGAAGAGAGACTGAAAGAACTGGGCATGTTTAGCCTGGAGAAGAGAAGATGGAGGGGAGACATGGTAGCACTCTTCAAATACTTAAAAGATTCGTCACACAGAGGAGGGCCAGGATCTCTTCTCGATCCTCCCAGAGTGCAGGACACGGAATCATGGGATCAAGTTACAGGAAACCAGATTCCAGCTGGATGTCAGGAAAAGCTTCCTGACTGTTACAGCAGTACGACAATGGAACCAGTTACCTAGGGAGGTGGTGGGCTCTCCCACACTAGAGGCCTTCAAGAGGCAGCTGGACAACCATCTGTCAGGTATGATTTAGGGCGGATTCAATTCTATGATTCTATGAACTACCAGCCCAGCACTCAAACCAAGAGAAATGACTGAATAAATATACTTAAGAAAACATCTCCAACAATATGTTATAACACGGTAAGACCTTTAGAAAGAAAGTGAATATGCTGTTAACAGGGGCTGGTTAATCTGCTCATTTAAATCAAGTACAAAATGCACTTGATTCTGATCTATCACAGACTAGAGGGTTTTATTGCAGTCCCAGGTAATTTGGGTGAGAAAGCTCATTAAAGGACTAGAGCTACAACACACCTGAACAGTTTGTCACATGTAGTGCATAATAATTCTTCAAGCGTGTGAACAAGAGAAGGGATGAAGGAGAACCTGCTGACATGATTTTGTTTGAGAGAGAGATCCCTTAGAAGCAGCTTTTAAAGGAACCCAATAATAATAATAATAATAATAATAACAACAACAACAACAACAACAACAACAACAACAACAGCAACAACCCACCTCTTCCTTTGGATTTGCTCTATGTAATTTGTGAAAAGTTTGCTTGGTAATAAGATGAAAATGCATTTATGGCCATCTTATACAGCATTCATCCAATCCTAGAGAGAATCCAAATATTTGTAGGCATTCCAGAAAAATGCAGGTTGCTTACCTGTAACTGTAGTTCTTCGAGTGGTCATCTATGCATTCACACATATGGGCTTTGCGCCTGCGCAGAGACCAGACCGGAATCTCCAATAGCTTAGGGAAACGCTTTGGGGCGGGAATCCCTCCCCCACGCTACTGCGCATGTCCCTGGGGTTCCCGCCCTTACCTCAGATTACAGGAGTCCGACATTGTGCCCCCATAAACATGAGTGTAATAAAAAAAACAAGACATTCCACATAAACTGGGTCATTCGTAAATTTCACACCACCAAGTGGGGATGGTGGGTGGGTTGTGTGAATGCATAGATGACCACTCGAAGAACTACAGTTACAGGTAAGCAACCTGCATTTCTTCATCGTGGTCTCTATGCATCACACATATGGGCGAGTAGCAAGCTCACATACCTTGGAGGTGGGTTGGTGTATTATTTCAACACTTCCGAAAGCACCGTCCTTCCAAATGAACAGTCATGTCTGGATCGAGTGTCCAAGCTGTAATGCTTGACAAATGTGGATGGGGTGGACCAGGTCGCAGCCTTGCAAACGTCCCGAAGTGGAACACCCCTGCTAAAGGCCACAGACGTTGACATCGCCCTGGCCGAATGAGCTGTCACAGGGTGCTGTATCTCTAGTTTGGAGATAGAGTAGGCAAGTTCAATTGTCTCTACAATCCAGCGTGACAGTCGCTGGGATGACACTGGGAGTCCCCTATATCCGAGGGGACAGGAGCAGGCAGAAGTAACATCGGGGCCTGCTCCTGCTGGACTCTTCCCCCCCCCCCACAGGGCAAACTGCCATCTTGGCCCTGTGGGGAAGAAGAAGGACCGAGGGGACAGGAGCAGGCAGAAGTAACATCGGGGCCTGCTCCTGCTGGACTCTTCCCCCCCCCCCCACAGGGCAAACTGCCATCTTGGCCCTGTGGGGAAGAAGAAGGACCGAGGGGACAGGAGCAGGCAGAAATAACATCGGGGCCTGCTCCTGCTGGACTCTTCCCCCCCCCACAGGGCAAACTGCCATCTTAGCCCTGTGGGGAAGAAGAAGGACCGAGGGGACAGGAGCAGGCAGAAGTAACATCGGGGCCTGCTCCTGCTGGACTCTTCCCCCCCCCCCACAGGGCAAACTGCCATCTTGGCCCTGTGGGGAAGAAGAAGGACCGAGGGGACAGGAGCAGGCAGAAATAACATCGGGGCCTGCTCCTGCTGGACTCTCTTTCTCTCTCTCTCTCTCTCTTTCTTTCTCTCTCCTCCCTCCCTCCCTCCTTGACTCCTTTTCCTTGTGTGTCATGTCTTTATTAGATTGTAAGCCTGAGGGCAGGGACTGTCTTTTTTGCTAAGTGTAAGCCGCTCCGAGAGCCTTTTTTGGCTGAGGAGCGGGGTATAAGTATGGTAAATAAATAAATAAATAAATATAAGGCTCACCATAACATAAAAACAGTTGCTTGGATTTCCTAAATCCTTCGGTTCTAGCTCTATAAAAAGCAAGAGCCCTTCTAACGTCCAGCATGTGCAGAGCAGTGTCCGCAGGCGTTGTAGGATTAGGGGAAAATGCTGGCAAGACAATGTCCTGAGCCAGGTGAAAAGGTGTCACCACCTTAGGTAAGAAAGACGGGTCTGTTCGTAACACAACCCTGTCATTATGAAAAATTGTATAGGGCGCATCTATCCTTAGAGCTCTAAGCTCACTTGCGCGCCTTGTAGAGGTTATAGCAACCAAGAACACAGTCTTGAGGGTCAAGAGTCTTAAGTCCGTTGTAGCCATGGGCTCAGAGGGTTTTCTTATCAGTGCATGGAGCACGACTGACAAGCTCCATGACGGTACGATGTTCCTAGTTGTTGGTATAGTATTTTTTAGACCTTTTAAAAATTCCTTGGACGTAGGGTGGGTGAAGGGCGAGAACCCTTCCACACCTTCGTGAAAAGCTGTGATGGCAGCCAAATGGACTTTAATCGACGAAAGTCCTAATCCTCCTCGGTACAGTGAGAGCAGATATTCCAGAATCACCAAGATGGGGCAAGTCTTAGCCGTGTGATTCGTTTCTAGTGCAAAATTAGAAAACCTTTGCCACTTAGCCGCATACGACTTCCTTGTCGAAGGCTTTCGTGATGCAGTCAAAATGCTCTGTACAGTCAATTGTATGGTACGGGAGATTGTGGCATCATCCTCCACGCTGTCATCTTGAGCGTCGAGAGGTCTGGGTGTCGAACCCTGCCCTGGTGTCGAGACAGAAGGTTCGGTATCGATGGTAATTTGATGTAGTCCCCTCTCGACAGTCGAAGGGCGTGAGGGAACCACGGCTGTCGAGGCCACCACGGCGCGATCAGAATACAGTTTGCGCTGTCTGCCCGTATCTTGGCCACGACTTTTGTCAGGAGCGGGAAAGGGGGGAAGATGTAGAGTAATCCCCCTGTCCACGTTCTTGTGAAGGCGTCTCCTAGCGAATTCCTTCCGCCTCCTGCTCTGCTGCAGAATCTGGTACAGACTGCGTTTTCTGCAGTGGCAAAAACATCAACAGCAGGACGGCCCCAATACCGAAAGAGATCGTCTCTTACTTCGGTATCGAGCTCCCATTCGTGGTCGACGTGGAAGGACCTGCTTAGGGAGTCCGCCACGATGTTCTCCTTGCCCGCTACGTGAATCACAGTCAGATAAGTCTTTCTCTTTATGCACCAGTTCCAAATCCTGAGTGCAGATCGGGTCAAGGGGTGTGACCTTGTTCCCCCTTGCCTGTTTATGTAGCAAACTACCGTGGTATTGTCTGTTGCGATCAGGACATCCTTGCCCTCGATGATCTGAGTAAAGGCTTTTAACGCATTTTCTACCGCCAGGAGTTCCAGATGATTGATATGTTCCTCCTTCTGTTGAGGAGGCCATCGACCCTGGGCGGTGAAGGAGTTGCAGTGAGCACCCCATCCGATGAGGGAGGCATCGGTTGTGATAGTCACCGATGGCGCCCTTTGCTGAAAAGGAATTCCCTCCAAGAGGTTTCCCATCGAGAGCCACCATTTCAGCGACGCTCGTACCTGTCTCGGTATCGAGAGGTGAGTCTTGCGGGCGTTGCGTCGAAGATCGAATGTCCTTAAAAACCATCCCTGAAGGACCCTCATTCGCAGTCTTGCGAATCTGATGACAGCGGTGGTCGCTGACATCAAGCCCAGCAATCTTTGGATTGTCCATGCCGAGGGTCTTGCTTGGGTTTCGACATCGAGAATAAAGTCTTGAAGTGTCCTTGCTCTTGCCATCGGGAGGTAAGCTCTTCCATCCCGAGGTGATAGAGTCACTCCTATGAAATCTATTGTTCTTTGAGGAGTCAGAATGGACTTTTCCTGGTTGACCCACAGCCCTAGGGAGTCTAGGAGATTGAGAGTCATGACTATGTTCTCCTGGAGCGTGCAGCTGTTCTCCGCCACCAGGAGCCAGTCGTCTATGTACGGATAAATGTGAATTTCTTTCTGTCGTAGATGGGCGCATACAACAGCCATCACCTTCGTGAAGACCCTCGGTGCTGTCGCGAGGCCGAAGGGGAGCACGGTAAACTGGAACTGTTTGGCGCCGATGGAGAAACGCAGGTAAATTCGATGCGACTTCCTGATGGAGATATGGAAATACGCATCCTTCAGGTCTACCACCGCAAACCACACCCCCGTATGCAATAGCTGGAGAATAGAGGCAACCGTTGCCATACGGAACTTTTTCGGGGTGATGTACTTGTTTAACTGTCTTAGGTCCATAATCGGTCGAAGCCCTCCATCCTTCTTCGGGACCGTGAAGTAGCGCGAAAAGAACCCCTGGTTGATCTCCTCTGCGGGTACAGGCGAGATGGCACCTTTCGCTAGCAGGGTTTGTACCTCGAGCAGCAGAGGAGGGGATGGCGCTGTTACTCTTGTTAGCAGAACCACCTCCATTTTTAACAGGAAACTGTAAAATCTCCATTGCACTCCAAGCAAAATGTCAAAATGCCCTGTATGAGAATGTCTCCTTGTGTGCGTCCTTGCATCCTTGATTACTAATATAAACAAGAGTCCTGGCTCCAGCTGTCTGTGTCGAAGTTAACTCTCTATAACTTACTGTCAGGCCAAAGGTATTGTTTACAGGACTGTTTAGCATAATTAGCTATGCCTCAGTGTTATGTTCTGATTGGTTAATGCTGCTACTGGGCCCTGCCCCTTGAAAGCTTTAATACTGTACCATATTCCCTATGTCTTTTGTCTGATTGCTCCCTTTGAAGAGACCAGGCCTTGATTACTAATCAATAAAGCGCTTTTGAACCCTCTGTCGTTGGAATGGTGGAGTCGTGCTTAAGGGCTGTTTGGATCTCGTCCTTGGGTGAAAAGAACATTGATCTAACAAATGGTGCCGTGACTCGGATCTACCCCAAGACGGATTCATGCCTGCCAGTGGAGCCTAGATTGAGAAGCGATCGCCAAGAGAAATTTCTCTTGCCTCAAGTAGGTTAACATGCACTGTGCAGACATGGAGACCGAATTGACGGGACCATTCGAGCCAAGGTTACAAAATCGACTCCACCCGACAGATGGAAGGGAACAGGCAACAACAATTTGCAATCAGACGTGATTAGAAAGGGCGAAGACGGGAGACGGCTATTTGGTGAGTGAAACCTTTAATCCCATGGACCCTGACGGGAAATGGAGGGAGTGGGTGTTCACAATTGACCTCAGAAATGGGAAGCTTATAGTCAGTATTGGAAAAGAGTCCCCGAGCCCATTGGGGTTGTTGTCTTTGGGAAAGCTTTCATTGAAATTGAAATTGAGATTTTGAAACTGTAACAGTGTAACAATGAGTTAAAAATGTTTGTGACTGTGAATGGATGTCTTTTTTATGTTAGATTGCCCCTTGTGGATTTTTTGAACTTGATCCAAAGTTAATTTCAGCTGTGTCATTGGAATCAATTTGCAAACATAGAAATGTAATTGAGTAAATGTACCTCTCAAAGCATCACCCTTTAGTGTTGGAATGTGAATTACAGAAAAGTTGGTGTTGTGTTAAAGTGAAAGGAAAAAATTGTCAGTTTGTGTTTTCCACCCGGCCCAAGTGAAAGAAATTTGAAGTTTTTGTTTTCCTTCTCCTCCCTAGTGTTTTTTTTGCTTCTCCTATGCTTAGCAGCTAGAGATAAGCAGTTTTGTTCAGTGAAAGTTTTTGTTTTAGATTTTGAAGACTTTGTGTATTTTGTCTTTCACAAACCTCAGAAAATGTAGAACCCCATTTTCACGGAAGAAATGTCTTCCATAGCTTTGAAGATTCACTGCCTGAGTTGAAAAGCTCAAGTCCTTGTACAAATAGTTTTGCCAACCGTTTTGCCAATATGAGAGAAAGAAAAAGTATGTTGTTAAAAGTGGATGAGAGAAATGTCTGAAAAAAGAGAGAGAGAGAGAAGGCTGTGCAGAAGAGATAGTTTGAAAAAAGGTTGTTTTGGTTGTTTTGAAAAGATGTTGATTTGAAGTGAAGTTGATTTGAAAGTGTATGTGAATAGAAGAAGATGAGAAGTTGAAATGTAGAAAAAGAAGAAAAAGGAAAGTGTTTGAAGGTCAGTGTACGTGGCATGGTTTTTGACCAGAAAGAAAAGGGGGGTGAAGAAGCCCTGCCTTGAAAAAGTTAGTGAATGGACAATCTTGCATCCTCTGCTGATGAAGATTGGAAATACTGAATTGCTATATTTTTGTGTGTGTTTTGAACGTTGTGTTCTGAAAATTGCCCAGTGGTTCTTTTTTTTGGGGCAGAGATATTCTAACTTTGGCCTAATAGAACTTTTGAAATGCTTTGAGCCCTGAGCCTGAGCCCTAAATGCAACTACAATTGAAGCCTAAAAGCACCCCTGTGTTCTTGCATCAGTATCCTTTGAAATTAGAAGCCAGAAGAAGAATACAGCTATTGCTTTTTAAAAATGGACTTGTGAAATGATTAAAGCAATTAAAAACTCCAGCTTGCATCACTGTGTTTGCCCTACCAGCCTCAAGTGTGCTGTGCCAAAAACGTGGCACAGACCAGTGGAGTACAGTGGCAGAAGCTAACACCTGAACCCTGCCTGCCAGTCCAGATATGAGATCAACCTCCTCGTGGACCCAAGGCTTGCCTCATTGAATCCTGCCACGTTGATACCTGAACTACAAAGAAAAGAAGTTCCAGAGCATGAATGCCTTGAAGTCTTGCAACTTGGCACCAAACCTCGCCCAGACCTATATGATGACCTCGAGTTGTTTACTGATGGATCCAGCTACAATTGTACAACAAGCAGCTGAACTCGTAGTATGCACAGAAGCCCTGATGCTTGTTTCAGGCAAAAGACTATATTTACTGATTCAAAATATCACATGGACAGATTTGGAAAGAAAGAAGATTTGTGACTGCCCATGGAGCAGTGACCCATGGAGAATTAACAGTTGATCTGTTAAAAGCCCTGATGTTGTCAAAAGAATTGGCTAATTTGTCTACAAGCGAGCTGCCATAATTGGAGCTAGCCCATTTCTCAGTATTTGAATCCACCTTATGAAAAAGAAGACTTGGAATTAGCACAATAACTCAAAGTTTTCAAGAACCCAGAAAGATGGGATTTGTTACCCCTGATGTGCCAAGAATCATCATGACCGCCCTGTTTAAAGACCAGGTGTTTAAAGACCTCACAAGATGGACATTGATCAGACTCTTCAATGACTGAAAGACTTTTTTGAGAACCATGATCAGCCAAGGAATATAAATGCTCAGTGAATTGTTTTTACTGGCTTCATTTGTAAATGCATCAAAAGAAAAGCCCCTGCAGACATGGACTTGTTATCTTTTTTTAAGAATCCAGATTGACTTTGTTGAAATGTAAAAGTTTTTTGAACACCTACTTGTTTTTGTTCAGGTTTTTTTCTGAACACCTACTGTTTTGTTCAGGCCTGAAACCAAAGAATCAGATCTAGAAAGCTATTTTACTTCTTAGGTAGTGTAGAACATGGCACTTTTGTCCTAAAAGTAGGCTGGCATCTCATGAAGATTCCAGTCTGGAAGGCAGATAGAGTTAATAGGACCCTGAAAAGAGACCCTAGCAAATTAGAAATTTCCTTGAAATGGGTGGATGTATTTCCAATTGCATTGTTAAAATCAGAAAAAGGTCTTAAATTGTTTCATTTTGAGCTAATGTTTGGCTTTTCCTCTCAGTTTTTAGTGGGGGAACAAGAAAGAATTAAATAGGAATTGGGAAATGTTTTATTCCAAGAATATGTAATTGCCCTGCAGTTTTCTCTTTTCCAGCTCCATCGTTACCTGCACCTTTCCAGAGATTGTCGTTAGAAGAACCCTGCCTATTCCAGCCTACCTGCTTAAAGTAGGACCCCAGGATTGAGAAAGCCCTTGCTGCTTTGTACTTGTAAGTTGTAAGTGAAATTATTATAGACAGATAAATGGACACATTGTTCTAAAATAAAGCCTCCCCTGTGCCAGAAGGACACAGGCAAAGCAAAGTTCATCTGCCTTCTGGTACACCGGAAGCCACCAGCAACATAGGCGAAAAAACCAGCACGGAGCAACCTAGGTACTCAACCCAACATTTAAAAGACACTAAAGTTATCTTACATGTGTATGAAGATTGTGTAGTTGTAATTTTGATAATTCTTACTTTAGTAGGTTCCAAGTGTTTCTTTAATTGTCATAGCAAATGTTTTTAAGAAAGGATTTGTGCCTTTTACCACTCATAAGTGACTTGGCTTCGTTCCACAACTGCCAAATGTTCTTTGCAAAAGCTTATCTTCCTGCCCTGCAAAAGCTTGTGATCACCACACAAGCCAAAATATCAGAATTGTGTACACATATTATGATTCTACCCAAGGACTTTTAGAGCCCTACGGTAGTTGTAAATGAAAGTTAACAAAGAATAGCAGAGTTGGAAAGGGCCTACAAGACCATCAAGTCCAACCCCCTGCTCAGTGCAGGAATCCACCCTAAAGCATCCCTGAAAGTTAGTTGTCCAGCTGCCTCTTGAATGCCTCTAGTGTGGGAGACCCCACAACCTCCCTAGGTAACTGATTCCACTGTTGCACTGCTCTAACAGTTAGGAAGTTTTTCCTGATGTCCAGCCGGAATCTGGCTTCTTTTAACTTGAGCCCGTTATTCCGTGTCTTGCATTCTGAGAAGAGATCTTGGCCCTCCTCTGTGTGACAACCTTTTAAGTATTTGAAGAGTGCTATCATGTCTCCCCTCAATCTTCTCTTCTCCAGGCTAAACATGCCCAGTTCTTTCAGTCTCTCTTCATAGGACTTTGTTTCTAGACCTCTGATCATCCTGGTTGCCCTCTTCTGAACACGCTCCAGCTTGTCTGCGTCCTTCTTGAATTGTGGAGCCCAGAACTGGACACAATACTCTAGGTGAGGCCTAACCAGGACTGAATAGAGAAGAACCAGTACCTCACGTGATTTGGAAGCTATACTTCTCTTAATGCAGCCCAAAATAGCATTTGCCTTTCTTGCAGCCATATTGTGCTATTGGCTCATATTCAGCTTGTGATCTACAACAATTCTCGTTTGTAGTATTGCTGAGCCAAGTGTCCCCCATCTTGTAACTGTGCATTTAGTTTCTATTCCCTAAATGTAGAACTTGGCATTTATTCCTATTAAGTTTCATTCTGTTGTTTTCAGCCCAGCACTCCAGTCTATCAAGATCACTTTGAAGTTTGTTTCTGTCTTCCAGAGTATTAGCTATCCTACCCAATTTTGTGTCATCTGCAAATTTGATCAGCGTTCCCTACACCTCCTGACAAATCCATTTCGGCTTCTAGTAATCACTGCATTGATTTCAAGGTGTTTACAGATTGACTTCTTTATAATCTGTTCCAGAATTTTCTCAGAGATGACTGTTCTGTAGTTCCCAGGTTCCCAGGTTCCTTTTTGCCCTTTTTGAAGATAAGGACAACGTTAGCCCTCCTCCAGTCGTCCGGCACCTCACCCATCTTCCATGATTTTACAAAGATAATAGACAAGAGTTCTGAGAGTTCTTCTGCTAGCTCCTTCATTACACTTAGATACAGTTCATCGGGCCCTGGAGATTTAAACTCATTCAGGGAAATTAGGTGTTCTTTGACCATTTCTTTATCAATCTCAAACTGCAATCCTGCCTCCTCAACTTCACTTTTTCCAGGAAGGAGTCATAGACCCGCTTTTAGGAGAAGACCGAGGCAAAATAGGAATTAAGCACTTCAGCCTTTTCTTTGTTGTCTGTTATCAATTTGCCTTCCTCATTAAGCAGTTGAACCACCCACTGATGATCTATTTAGATGGCTCACTAGTTAGTTGTCCAATATAGAGTAGTTAAAAGAGGGATTTCTTGCATTGTATTTTGTTCCATTGTAATGATTTTTGTTTATCCTTGCTTTTTGCCTTCCCTGTATTTTGTCTTTTATGAAAAATCTTGCAAAGTCTGTAATCCACCAGCAAATGTATTTGTATTGTGAAGCCTTAGCCACAGATGATCTAAAAGAAGTTAGCAAGCTTGATTTTTAAATTGCTTTAAAGGGGGGAAAATGTTAGCAGAACCACCTCCATTTTTAACAGGAAACTGTAAAATCTCCATTGCACTCCAAGCAAAATGTCAAAATGCCCTGTATGAGAATGTCTCCTTGTGTGCGTCCTTGCATCCTTGATTACTAATATAAACAAGAGTCCTGGCTCCAGCTGTCTGTGTCGAAGTTAACTCTCTATAACTTACTGTCAGGCCAAAGGTATTGTTTACAGGACTGTTTAGCATAATTAGCTATGCCTCAGTGTTATGTTCTGATTGGTTAATGCTGCTACTGGGCCCTGCCCCTTGAAAGCTTTAATACTGTACCATATTCCCTATGTCTTTTGTCTGATTGCTCCCTTTGAAGAGACCAGGCCTTGATTACTAATCAATAAAGCGCTTTTGAACCCTCTGTCGTTGGAATGGTGGAGTCGTGCTTAAGGGCTGTTTGGATCTCGTCCTTGGGTGAAAAGAACATTGATCTAACACTCTCACCCCCGAAGGAGGAAGGGTATCGAACTCGATGGCGTACCCCGTCTCGATGATACTGAGCACCCAGGAGTCGGATGTTATGGACTCCCACTGATGGTACATGGGTGCTAGACGGTCGGTAAATGGGAGTAGGCCTGGGGCAGGAAAGTCAAAGACGCTGTCTTTTGGAGAAAACAGGTTAATGTCTGCCTTGCTGATACCGGCCTTGATAAGGCCTCTTTCTTTGAAGTTGCTGCTGCTGTTTTGCCGGCTGTTTATCATACTGAGGGCGCTGTTGCAACTGTTGGTATGGCTGTCTTGTCCAGCGCCTTTGTTTAAATTGAGGTTGGGGTTGTGAAAAACCCATTTTCTTGGCAGTTGTGCGAGCCTTATATATCGAATCTAAGGACTCATCAGTTTTATTGTTGAATAACCCTTCTCCGTCAAATGGTAGACTCTCTATTCTTGTCTTCGTTTCATTCGTTAGGTTGGCTGACCTCAACCAAGCGTGACACCGAAGAGCTATGGATCCCATCATTGATTTGGAGTGGGAATCCGTCTGATGTCTAGCCGAATTTAGTTGCAGTCGAGCTATCGCAGTGGCTTCGGTCTGAAAAATTCTTGCTAAGTCCCTTTTTTCCTCAGGTAAGTGGTCACAGAGGGAGTTTATCTTTTCCAGTAGGAATATTTGATATCTGTCCATAGTTGCTTCATACGCCGAGGTTCGTATTCCTAGGGATGAGGACGCATACACCCTCCTGCCCAGATAGTCCAGTTTTCTGCCCTCTCTATCGATCGGGGCTGTATGTATTTTTTAAGACCTTCCCTGGGCGGATTCGACGATTATCGAATTAGGCTTAGGATGTTGAAAAAGAAACTCTGCATTAGTTTCTTTAACCTTATACATCGACTCCAACCTCTTAGATGTTGGCTGAGGTGCGCAAGGCGTCTTCCAGGAAATCTGTGCTGTTCTCTTCAGAGTAGGAGGGAACGGAATAGCGATGGTGGAACTAGCTTCTGTCCTCATCACATCATAAATTGGGTCGTCATCGATTTCTGTTGGCTGATCGATATCGAGACCTAAAGATTGTGCCATCCGAAGTACATGGTCCGAGAAGGTTCCCATGTCTTCCGAAGGAGAAGCGGGGTCGTGAGTATTCACGATTTCATCGGGTGATGGCATCGAAGGGGCCACCAACACCACAGAGTCTGAGTCAGACCTGTAGTCCTCATCAGGAGAATGTTGATCCGTTGCTTGCACCGTTTGATGTACTGGCTGTAAAGCCTGGTCCTGGTGAGTTAATGGTACCGCAATAGTTGCTCTCGGTATCGAGGGATGATCTGTCTGGTCATTTCTACTGCCATGGCTTAAAGGAGTGTGAGATTGAAATGCAGGAGGAACTTGGATGACCCTTGCATGTGGAGGAGGATGGGCATAATGGTCGTTATGTCTCCGTTCGCCTGGGTAAAACTCCTGGGGACGGTAGTATTCCCAGTCATAAGGATACTCTCTTTGGTATCCAGAGTACTGTAAGACCCGGTCAAAGTCGGGTCTAGGAGACTGCCCTTGTCGGTGTATCGTAGAAACTGCGAGTCGGTTCGACTCCTGTGGGGCAGCAGTGCACGGTACCGTAGTACATGGTGCGGAGGAGTCCCGTATCTCACCCTCTGACATCGAACTCCTTGCTGTCGGTAACGGGATTGGCAGTGAAAGAAGTTCTGGTACCGACGACTGTGTCGGTACCGAGGTCGATACCGGCCGGGTAGGCTCGGCAGGTACCGTAGATATGGTATCGGTCCTCGAGGTGGAGCGTTTTTCGGCGTCCTTCCTCTTTTTCTTCTTCTTCTTTAACTGCTCCGCCGATTTAGAGGTCCGGGCTTTCTTTGAAAAATTTTTAGCCGCGGAAACCACTAGGGATCAGCCTGCCGTCAGGGGTATGGCCCTGTTATCCGCCATCATCTCCTCATCGATCACAACCGATTGAATTTCAGGGCTTTGGGTTTCTTCCATTGCCCTTGAGGAGGATTTTTCCTTACGCTTTTGAGGCGTAGGTTCAGTAACTCGCAGAGCTTTCTCCCAGAGTATAGACCGCAGTCTATCCGCTCTATTTTTCCTCGTCTGTTTGGTGAACGCCATACAGTGATGGCACTGCTGAACTTTATGTCCCTCGCCCAAACAGAGTACACAGAGCGAGTGACCGTCTTTGGGTGGAAGTTTAGCGCCGCATTTGACGCACTTTCTGAAAGGGGCCCTTACGGCCATGCGCCTGAGGCGCCACGCGATCAAACGATCGCTCGAAAGAAGGAAGGGAGGGAGATACAGAAAGATGAAGAATAACATTTTTTAATATAATAGGTAAGAAAGAAATAAGAGAAATATGAAGAGAAAGGATCTTAGAAAAGAGCCAAAAGGTAAGTAAACAGGATAATTTGAGAGAATTCACGGTTTCTTGGTCTGTGCACAATGGCGGACGACGAAGAACTGAGGTAAGGGCGGGAACCCCAGGGACATGCGCAGTAGCGTGGGGGAGGGGTTCCCGCCCAAAAGCATTTCCCTAAGCTATTGGAGATTCCGGTCTGGTCTCTGCGCAGGCGCAAAGCCCATATGTGTGATGCATAGAGACCACGATGAAGAACCAATATACCTTGTCATGGTTAATATTATTATTATTATTATTATTATTATTATTATTATTATTATTATAGCACCATCAGTGTACATGCTAAATAAACTAAAGATGAACATACTGGTGTAAAGACCCTTTCTCGTTTGCATAATTAAATTCAAATCAATGACTATGCAGCAGTGTTGTGGCATGACATCTTTGTCGTAACACCATGTATCAGTTGGTTGTGTTGTACTTCTCCCCCTTTGGTCTTCCACAGATCAAGGCAGCTTAAACAGTATACAATTACAGAAAAGCACATTTTAAACAGCTGAAAACAACTACATTAAAACTAAAAGTACAAAGATCTAATAACAGCTCTAAAAGCCTTCCAGAACTCTACAAAAATGGGCATTTTTAAAATGGGTTGGTGGTGGTGGGTGTTTTTTTTCTTTGAAAAAAGAACTATACTTTAGTTGCCAAATTATTTAAAAATAATGATTAAAATAACCCCCAGACACTGCAAGATTAACAAGCCTGCCTTTGTTGCCGCAACAACTGGAATTAAACCTTCTGTTTTAGGAGCCAGAGAGAGTTTCCTTGCTGAAAGAAAAAGGAATCCCTTAGGGGCGATAGGGAAACCTAACAGTTTGTATATTGAGCTAAAATTTTCAGGGGAAAAAATATGACAGTCCATGGGGAAGGCATGCCTGAGTCACTTTTGAGAGTGACCTTGTTACACGCTTCCTGAATTTCTGTATTTCTAAGCAACAGGTCAGCTCACTGGAGGATGGCTGTCAAGAATGCTGTGCTGGTAACACAGGATTATTTTCAAAGCAAAAAAAAAAAACCCTACCTTGATCATGCAGGAAGCATTTCGCCTCAAAGAGAGGTGGGGAGGGCTAAAATAATGCTGTGCCTGCAATTTCACTAGAAGGTCTCTAGGAGCAGAATTCTATTGTCTGGGACAGATGCTACACTTTCATATGTGCTGACCGTATCACTAAAAAGTCACAGTATGGGATCAACAGGACAAGCTGCCATTCATTAAAACAACTGTGTGGATGACTTTTTAAAAGTAAATTGTAGGCTCCAGGGCCGTAATTTAGGACCCTGGTGTGGTAGGCTGTGAGGCTTTAACCCTTTGCCCCTCGCTGTGGTCTTGATCTAGATCAGGGTGGAGGTGGAGGGACACCTGCTACTTCCTCGGGGGCGGGGGGGATGCCCCATTCACTCCAATGGGATCTCTCCCTCCCCCACCCACTCATTCAAATAGCAGTGCATGTGATTGATTGGATCAAGATCGCAGCAAGGGGCTGCAGAGTGATAAAGCCCTACTGCCCCCACCCCACCCCCCACATCACAGCCCCGACTTGATTGGGGCATAAATAGCCTCGCATCTAGTTAGGGCCTAAGATTATTTGCCACCCAGTTTTTTCTGATAGGCAGCATTTTTCTCCACTCTAAGCACACATATATTTATTGCATTTATTTATTTATTTATTTATTTATTGCATTTCTATACCGCCCAATAGCCAGAGCTCTCTGGGCAGTTCACAAAAATATGTGGTGTCTAAATATTCATTTATTTGGAATATTTAGACACCACATTTCAACAAGAAGTTCTCAAAGCAATGGTAAAGAGGTGCTTTAAAAATGTTTCGACAAAGTTGTTTACCCTCTCAGCAGGGTAAACATCAAGATCGACAGGTAGATCCTCCACCTTCGAACAAAGGAACAAACTCCTGCAAATTGTCCTTGTCTACGCAAATTCTGGCTGTCTCGGAGAGCAACCCCTTCGTTGGAAGCACCCCATCTAATCCGAATTTGGGGATGGATCAGACAATGACTGGGCAAAGACGGCAGGGGAACGGAACACATGACCCTCCAGCTGTTATTTGACTACAGCCCCAACCAGCATGGCAAATGGTCAGGATAATGGGAGCTCTAGTCCAATAATATCTTCCCCACGCGTACCTTGGGCCGCCAACTTGATGGCTGCTGGAATCTTTACAGGTGCAGATTTGCCCTTCCTCCCTTGCCGACATCAGTGGCAGTTCTGGCTAGGTTGGTTTCAGCAAGGAGCAACCCCTCCCCGCCTCCAGGATCCGATCCAGAAGTAAAGCATGTAAGCATACATAGACCAAGGAGGCAAGTCTGCTCCTCCACACAGCTGCTCCCTTCGCTGACTATGCGTGTAGACATTGAGTATAATTAAGAGAGTGCTCATGCCACCTAGACTGGGCTACCACAGTACTACGGAAGATAAGCACAGTTGACTGGCTGCCAGCCCAGCTCCGGGCCCAATTCAAAGTACTGGTATTGACATTCAAAGCCCTAAACGGTTTGGGGCCAGGTTATTTGAAGGAACGCCTCCTCCCATATGTACCTGCCCGGACCTTAAGATCATCCACAGGGGTCCTTCTCCGTGAGCCCCTGCCAAAGGAAGTGAGGCAGGTGGCTACTAGGAGGAGGTTCTTCTCTGCTGTGGCACCCCGGCTGTGGAACGAGCTCCCCAGAGAGGTCTGCATGGCGCCTACACTGTACTGCTTTCGTCGCCAACTGAAACCTTTTTATTCTCTCAGTATTTTAACACTTAATTTTAACTTAAATTTAAATTTTACTGTTCTAACTCTGTATTTTAATCTTATATCAATTTTTGCTGTGTGGTTTTATCCTGATTGTGCTTTTTATACTGTATTTTGTATTTCTGTTTTTAGACTGTTGGTTGTTTTATTATGGTTTTAATTTCTGTGAACAGCCCAGAGAGCTTTGGCTTTTGGGTGGTATAAAAACGTAATAAACAAATAAATAAAAATAAATAAATGATTGAATACCTCCTCAGTACCTGCTCCACCACCACCAAATTCCTTGCAGATAGAAAGATAGCATGCCAGTGGAGCAAGCTGAGCTAGAACATCTCTTCTGGGGATGCTAGTTTTCTAGGTAGAGGCCTCTCTCTCTCTCTCTCTCTCTCTCTCTCTCTCTCTCTCTCTCTCTCTCACACACACACACACACACACACACACACACACACATGTAAAAACATTAGTAGATATTCCGGGTATTGCTTGGGTCCCTGAATAACGTTTATCACCTTTATTTGATAAATAAGACATATCTCTGCAACTTATTCATCTCTGTGCAGCTTCATACGCTGAACATTCAGTCCTTGAGAAATGGATTCTTATATTATTTTATAAGTGGCCGCCAAAGGCCGGTAAGTCAGGCCTCCCGCCCAAGGCATGCTGTGAGTTCCGCCCACTGCATGCTGGAAGTTGTAGGCATAAGCCTATATTTTTTATTAAATTCTTTAAAAACACTTTAAACCAAAAAAAAATGTGTGTGTGTATTATTTTTCCGGTACATTGTACAGCCAGACCTATCAGTGTGCCAAATTTCAAGTTTCTAACTCATCCAGAAGTGGGTAAACATTTCCAGACGCACAAACCCAGATACATACTTCCAGCTTTAGAGGTAGACATATATATTTATTTATTTATTTATTTATTATACTTATACCCCGCTCCTCAGCCAAAAAAGGCTCTCGGAGCGGCTTACACTTAGCAAAAAAGACAGTCCCTGCCCTCAGGCTTACAATCTAATAAAGACATGACACACAAGGAAAAGGAGTCAAGGAGGGAGGGAGGGAGGAGAGAGAAAGAGAGAGAGTGTCCAGCAGGAGCAGGCCCCGATGTTACTTCTGCCTGCTCCTGTCCCCTCGGTCCTTCTTCTTCCCCACAGGGCCAAGATGGCAGTTTGCCCTGTGGGGGGGGGGAAGAGTCCAGCAGGAGCAGGCCCCGATGTTACTTCTGCCTGCTCCTGTCCCCTCGGTCCTTCTTCTTCCCCACAGGGCCAAGATGGCAGTTTGCCCTGTGGGGGGGGGGAGAGTCCAGCAGGAGCAGGCCCCGATGTTACTTCTACCTGCTCCTGTCCCCTCGGTCCTTCTTCTTCCCCACAGGGCCAAGATGGCAGTTTGCCCTGTGGGGGGGGGGAAGAGTCCAGCAGGAGCAGGCCCCGATGTTACTTCTGCCTGCTCCTGTCCCCTCGGTCCTTCTTCTTCCCCACAGGGCCAAGATGGCAGTTTGCCCTGTGGGGGGGGGGAAGAGTCCAGCAGGAGCAGGCCCCGATGTTACTTCTGCCTGCTCCTGTCCCCTCGGTCCTTCTTCTTCCCCACAGGGCCAAGATGGCAGTTTGCCCTGTGGGGGGGGGGAAGAGTCCAGCAGGAGCAGGCCCCGATGTTACTTCTGCCTGCTCCTGTCCCCTCGGTCCTTCTTCTTCCCCACAGGGCCAAGATGGCAGTTTGCCCTGTGGGGGGGGGGAAGAGTCCAGCAGGAGCAGGCCCCGATGTTACTTCTGCCTGCTCCTGTCCCCTCGGCCCTTCTTCTTCCCCACAGGGCCAAGATGGCAGTTTGCCCTGTGGGGGTGGGGGAAGAGTCCAAGAGGAGCAGGCCCCGATGTTACTTCTGCCTGCTCCTGTCCCCTCGGTCCTTCTTCTTCCCCACAGGGTCAAGATGGCAGTTTGCCCTGTGGGGGGGGGGGGAAGAGTCCAGCAGGAGCAGGCCCCGATGTTACTTCTGCCTGCTCCTGTCCCCTCGGTCCTTCTTCTTCCCCACAGGGCCAAGATGGCAGTTTTGTATATGTGTGTGTGTATAGAGGAACGTTCAATCTTGCAAGTCTCCACTGAGATTACAGCAGGTCTGAAGTAGTAACGCCCAGACACAGGTTTACTACCTCAGCTTTTTACATCTATTGTAAAAAGCCTGAAACCGGGGTGGGTGGGGGAGAATAGAACCATTGGGGAAACCAAGTAGCCTTGTAAGCTCAGTCAATATCAATTTCTTTGAAGCACACTCCTTATTGACTTTATCTAAATAAAATGCTGCAGCCTTCCATCAGGCTGCAGTGCGGAAGGAAAGGAAGCAAGGCCACCACCAACTCTAGGAACATTTTCGGCTGCAGAGTGGTGTTAAAATGCTTCAAATGAATAAACAAAACACCAAATCACAGGAAATTGCAAAGGATGCTATTATGCCCATCTTGCTAAATGTACGCCTAGTAAAATATTCTGTTCTACTTTAGAACAGCTTGGAAGGTTTTTCACTTGAGCAAGCAAGGAAGTCATAGCTACTTCAATGTGGATCTATTATACCGCACTGGCTGTGGGAATCTTTTCTGCCTAGAAGCATGGCTCGTCAACCATGGCCATAAATGGGAAAATAAGACACCTATCATTCTGGCTCATTGTCACGACATCAAGTGGTCCCTTCATTACAGCCACCTATTAAGGTGCGGAGCTTTAGAACCATGTGGACTAGAAGCTTGCCTTTAAAAACAGATATAAATCAGTATTCCATCCTATGGGCACAGTCAGCACACACTCTGGGATTAATTACTGAATGTTCTAGTGCAATACTAGACTAGAACATAAGAAGGGCCATTGCTGGATCAGACCAAGGGTCCATCTAGTCCAGCACTCTGTTCACACAGTGGCCAACCAGCCATCGGCCAGGGATGAACAAGGCAGGACATGGTGCAACAGCACCCTCCCACCCATGTTCCCCAGCAACTGGTACGCACAGGCTTACTGCCTCGAATACTGGAGATAGCACACAACCCTCAGGGCTAGTAGCCATTGATAGCCTTCTCCTCCAGGAATTTATTCAACCCCCTTTTAAAGCCATCCAAATTGGTGGCAATCACTATATCTTCTGGTAGTGAATTCCATAGGGCTGTCATGAAAAGAAACAGCACGTGTGCAGGTTGGAGAACCATATATGCAGCAGGTGATCCACAGCTGCTCTTTCCACTGCTAAAGAGAGAAAAATGAACAGAAGCATGCAGAATAGTAAGCAAAGTTTTATGCTCAGAGATAGGGAACTTGTGGCTATTCATATGTTGTTGGACTGCTTCTCCAATCATTCCTCATCACTGGCTATGCTCGCGAGGGCTGATAGAAATTGCTGTTCACCAACATTTGGAGGTCCACATGTTCTCCACTGCTCTTCTTGCTGTGTGCCATACGCGTTACATACATACAAGATGCAAAAAAACACATGATCTTTTCCATGAAGCCTAACCTCTGTCCTCATCCCCTTCGGAAACTAAGACTAAGAAAACTGAATTCCTATTTCTTCCTGTTGTACTCATGCCCTATATGTGTGTGGAGACTGTGGATAGGGAGACATTTTTGTCCCTCTCTCAAAATACTAGAACCTGAGGTCATCCCATGAAGCTGACTGGCGGGAGATTCAGGACAGATAAAAAGAAGTACTCCTTCACACAGCCCATAGTTAAACTATGGAATTCACTACCATAAGATGTGGTGATGGCCACCAATTTGGATGGCTTTAAAAGGGGGTTCGACAAATTCCTGGAGAAGGCTATCAAGGGCTGCTAGTTCTGATGGTTATGTGCTATCTTCAGTATCAGAGGCAGTAAGCCTGTACACACCAGTTGCTGGGGAACATGGGTGGAAGGGTGCTGTTGCACCATGTCCTCTTTACGGGTCCCTGGTCCACAGCTGTTTGGCCACTGTGTGAACAGAGTGCTGTACTAGATGGACCCTTGGTCTGATCCAGCATCAGGGCTCTTCTGATGTTCCCCTGTTTACCCTTCCATCTTACTCCTACTTCTGTTGCCTCCCTTGTGTTGAATTTTAAACTGCAAGCTCAAGGCAGGGACGTTTGTTGCTACTCTATAAAGCAATGATTCCCAATTGGTGGTCCCAGGGGGTCCGTGGCACCATTCGCATATTACCTCTGCAAGGTCCACACTTTAATAAAAGAAAATACACTGTCTCCTGCACTCCGTTTGCTTCGACGGTGACGTCATGCACGAAAGCCCCTGCGTGATTTAGCGACTAGCTTCAGAGATTACTTCCCTGCACCTAATCCTGAAAACTCATGGAGAAGGAATCCTTTTGAATGTGGTGATGTACAACTAACAACTCGTTGACGTGACTTGTGATGGTTCATTGAAATCATTTTTCAAAGAGTATAGACTGGACCAATTCTGGGTGAAGGTTTTTCCTGATGATAAGAAGTTAGGTGAAAAAGCTTTGAAACATCTAGTTCCCTTTTGTTCCACATATCTTTGTTAACAAACATTTTCGACATTTTGTTATATGAAATCGGCTCGATGTTAATCCAGATTTGAGATTAGAAGTAGGAAATATTGAACTGGATGTGGAAGGGGTTGTTCGGGATAAAAAGAGGCATGATTTCTCCCATCACATTTAGGTTTAGTAGCTGCTAGACAGGTCATAATTTGTTCAATTGTAAACTAGTAAAATTAAATTCGTCTTCATATTCCTAACTAAATCATTGTCATTTTTGTGTGGTAATATCACAAATTTCACAAATTTTATGGTATGTTTTTTAGTATACCTAAAATCCTTTGCTTATTAGGGGCTACTACATATTTTCTCCAAAAAATTGCTGTGACAGACTTTGTATTTCTGGGCACAAAGATTACTGCAGCCAGGAAATCAGAAGACATTTACTTCTTGGGAGGAGAGCAATGACAAATCTTGATGAAATAGTTAAGAGCAGAGACACCACACTGACAACAAAGGTCCGCATAGTTAAAGCAATGGTATTCCCCGTAGTAATCTATGGCTGCGAGAGCTGGACCATAAGGAAAGCTGAGCGAAGGAAGATAGATGCTTTTGAACTGTGGTGTTGGAGGAAAATTCTGAGATTGCCTTGGACGGCAAGAAGATCAAACCAGGCCAGACTCCAGGAAATAAAGCCAGACTGCTCACTTGGGAGAATGGTATTAAAGGCAAAACTGAAGTACTTTGGCCACATAATGAGAAGACAGGATACCCTGGAGAAGAGGCTGATGCTAGGGAAAGTGGAAGACAAAAGGAAGAGGGGCCGACCGAGGGCAAGATGGAGGGATGATATTCTGGAGGTGACAGACTTGACCTTGGGGGAGCTGGGGGTGGCGACAGCCGACAGGAAGCTCTGGCGTGGGCTGGTCCATGAAGTCACGAAGAGTCGGAAGCGACTGAACGAATAAACAACAACAGGTAACTACCACAGAGATAACAAAATTTTCAGAAGTTGGGGGGTCCATGGCTTGGCATTTAAAAAACAAGGGGTCCACAGTACTTAGCTAATTGGGAACCACTGCTGTAAAGCACTGTGCCCATAACATGTGTGGGGTGCCAGTTCATCGTAGCTACCATTGTAGAGCCCAGTGAATGAAAGCATAGGTTAGTGTATATAGGAAGTGCTTGATGTCCTTCTAGATGTACTTGATAGCGCTGTTGACATTGCATAATGCCTTTATAGGAAAGTTCTGAATGCCTTAAACTGAGCGTTCCCAAACCATTCCCTTTATTCATGTTGCCTGTGTGTCCCCCCACCCCACCCCACCCCTACCCTACCCCCACCTCGAGGAGATAAGAAATTGGTTTTCAGTAGCTTCTTGACCATATCAATTCATTGTCAGAATGCCCTTTTCATTGGAAAACTTTTGCAAATATGGATGCAAATGTTCCCTCACCACCCATTGCCATGACTTGCTTTCCCTTAAATCCATTATGGTACAAGTGATTCCCTCCTGTGTAAACACAAAGCTGGAAGTGTATTAGCATAGCTGTTTGTAAGGCTTTTAGCACAACAATAGACTGGGGTATCAGAATTCTAAAACTTCCATATTAAATAACGATGCAGCAGACGATGGAGGATTTACAATGCTGCTTTCTGTAAGATAACACATACACAGAGCTGTGCAAAAAAAAAAATTCAATTCTGGCCAGAGTAATTCACAAAATTCCTTATGAAGCTATTCAGTCTTGACAACAGGGGGGGGATTTATTGGAAGCCATTTTATTTCTTATCAACCTTGCTGAAATCATTCCTAAGTTCCTAACAATGAATCGAAGGGGGAAATGGGGATAGGAGGCCTTAATATTTATTTTCAACGATTCGCCAAATGCAATTCTATTGTAAAAAGAATAGCTTGAAGTGCTGATGCCTAAAGAAGAGCAATACACTGCTGTTAAAACAGGCAACAATTAAGAGACTCACAGACTGAGCCTAAACATTGCTTATTCTGAACTAAGCACCACTGAGTTCAATGAGGCTTATTTCCTAGCAAGTGTGCTTAGGACTACAGGCTTTACACAATGCACATTATACAGCAGGCTTTAAGAATGCAATAAGCTGGATGGAAGACGTGAGGAGGGCTTAACGTCCTTCTAGTTCTAAAGTTAAGAGCAGAAGCTTCAATTTGTCTGTTGTTCAAGTTCACAAACACTGTGCTGAAGACTGCCCAGATCTGTCATCCAGAAGAACCATTTACTCCATTGGTGCTAGGCAGGCAGTACATAGGAAGCTGCATTTAACTGAGCCAGACCCTTGGTCCATCAAGCCCAGTACTGTCAACACTGACTGGCAGTGGCTGTCCAGGGTTTCAGGCAAGATTCATTCTTTGTCCTATCTGGAGAAGCCAGGGATCAAACCTGTCCCCAAGAGGCTGCTGCTATGGGAGAGAGCCCCATATTCTTTCACAAGAGCAAGCACTGGGATCAAGCAGAGCCATGTTCTCCTAGGACAAGAGCTCTCAAAGAGGAGGCTGAGCCCCACTTACAGAGAGAGGCAGCTAATTCATTCCTCGGGGGAGATACCAGCTCTAGCTCCTCCTCTAGCAAGCAAGGCTTTCCCTTCCTGCCTTCACCAGCAGCCTTTGTGGCCTCACTTTTCTTCCACATCCCACAGTAGCCAGTGAGGTGGAGATGGATCTCCTGCAGCCCCAGACCCAGAATCCAAGGACTCTTCAGCTGTAGAAACTTGGCTTTATATTTGATTCCTCGCTCTCCTTTATTCCTCATATCGAGGCAGTAGCTAAATCCTGTCGTTTCTTCCTGTATAATATTGCCAGGATTCCACCATTTTTGTCTGTCTCTTCTGCCAAGACTCTCATTCATGCACTGGTTATCTCTCGGTTGGACTACTGCAACCTTCTTCTCTCTGGCCTTCCTTCGTCTCTGCTGCTAAGATCATCTTCTTGGTCCGCCGCTCTGACCATGTCACTCCACTTCTGAAATCTCTTCATTGGCTTCCAATTCACTCCAGAATCCAATATAAACTTCTCCTGTTGACCTTCAAAGCTTTTCACGGTCTAGCTCCTGCCTATCTCTCCTCTCTCATCTCACACTATTGCCCCGCTCGTGCTCTCCGCTCCTCTGATGCCATGCTTCTCGCCTGCCCAAGGACCTCTACTTCCCTTACTCGGCTTCGTCCTTTTTCTTCTGCTGCCCCTTATGCCTGGAACACTCTTCCAGAACACTTGAGAACTACAAACTCAATCACAGCTTTTAAAACTCAGCTAAAAACTTTTCTGTTCCCTATAGCTTTTAAATATTGACTTTGTTCTGACTCTATACTGTTTAGCTTCACCCTACCCAGTGCCTGTTTACACTTCCCTGTGCCTGTTTGCATTCTCCTTCCCTCCTTATTGTTTACTACAACTTTATTAGATTGTAAGCCTATGCGGCAGGGTCTTGCTATTTACTGTGTAATCTGTACAGCACCATGTACATTGATGGTGCTATATAAATAAATAAATAATAATAATAATTCTAGACCATGGTCAGGCCTGGACTCCTGGTGCCACCGGCAGAACCTATAATGGTAAGGAGGCCTGAAGTCTTGCACCAATGAAGACACAAGTCAGCAGCTGAGGCAGGGGACAAGTCTTCCCACTGCAAAAACATGCAGCTGCTAACCAGCTAGCTTCACCTTACGCAGGCAACACCATAAGAACATAAGAAGAGCCCTGATGCTGGATCAGACCAAGGGTCCATCTAGTCCAGCACTCTGTTCACACAGTGGCCAAACAGCCATCGGCCAGGGACCAACAAGGCAGGACATGGTACAAAAGCACCCTCCCACCCATGTTCCCCAGCAACTAGTTCACGCAGGCTCACTGTCTCGAATACTGGAGTTAGCACACAACCATCAAGGCTAGTAGCCATTGATAGACTTTGCTTCCAGGAATTGATCCAACCCCTTTTAAAGCCATCCAAATTGGTGGCATTCACTACATCTTGTGGTAGCGAGTTCCGTAATTCAACTGTGCACTGTGCGAAGAGCTGCAGATGGCCCATCATCCATTGAGCACCTTCACCATGCTGAGAGAACAGGTTGTCTGCCTCGTATCTACCTTGGGCAATGATGTGCAGACCCACTCAGCAGAGGCAACCTCTCACTACTTCCTATACCACATCTCGCTGGCAGCAATAAAAGGGAAGAGGGCTCCCTTGGTTGCAAATCTGGCAAATAAATGCTCTTGAGTAGCAGCTGACATAACGTAATGCAGTGAACAACAAAATGGTCTTCAAAAGCAGTGAAGGGGGAACGGATCCATGAGATTTTAACTCACTGGAAAATGATTCTTAGGGGGGGAAATAAGCTGAATTGCTGGGGAACATGGGTGGGAGGATGTTGTTGCACCATGTCCTGCTTGTTCATCCCTGGCCGATGGCTGGTTGGCCCCTGTGTGTGAACAGAGTGCTGGACTAGATGGACCCTTGGTCTGATCCAGCAGGGCACTTCTAATGTTCTTATGGCGTTGCCTGTGTAGGATGAAGCTAGCTGGTTAGCAGCTGCATGTTTTTGCAGTGGGAAGACTTGTCCCCTGCCTCAGCTGCTGACTTGTGTCTTCATTGGTGCAAGACTTCAGGCCTCCTTACCATTATAAGTTCTGCCGGTGGCACCATGAGAAATTCAGTTCTTCTCTAGTATAAGGGAAACTGGCAGCCTGCTTAAAAAAGAAAGCATGTTGTGCCATAGTCCCTCCATTCAGCCTCTTAGCCAGATTGTGTAGGGTTCAAAGACAACGAAAAATCCAGTCTGGATGTGCTTCTAGTGAATGCTAATTTGGTGGTTAGCAAGCCAACTGACCTACAGGAGACTTCTTTGGGAATAGGTCACTGGCCATTACAAAGTACAGGGTATGTTTGTACTACCCTGTAAAGAATTCTTCTCCTTCTGTAGGTAATCAGGGCAGAGTACAAGCTTCCAACATGTACACAGACTTTGGCCCTGTTCAGAAGACATCTTAAACCATGGTGGTTAAGGCTTTGGCAACCAAAGATACACTGGAAATAATCTTGGTCTCTTCCTCCTACCCCAACCCCATTCTCACCTAGGGTTTAGCAGGCAGAAATTGGATTTGGTGTTGACAATTCGCAGTCTGGTAATACTGTCTTATCAGGTGTGTCTCGAGACTACATAGTCACCATGACCAGCCATATGCGTAGCTTAATATAAACCCATATCCATCAACAACATTTTCACATCTCTCATCAGAAAACAAGATGTGACAGTGAGGTTTTCCCCATTCATTTGGTGAGGCCAAATTCCCACTTCGTTCCTCTGCACCCAGAACTAACTCATTCAGTAGCCATTTCCACCTCTGGCAGCCCTCAGAGAGAGCAGGAAGGCCCGAATGCCTTCTCCACTGGCCTGGTGGGGACAAAATGCCACTCAGTCTTGAGAGGCCAAATCCCATCATTACTCATTCCATATGGTCATTATGGAAACTGCTTGTTTCCTTGTATATCATATCCACCAGATTGCTAGATTGTCATTCAGACATAATCCCATCTATTTTATTTTTGGTATGGCACTTATTTGAATGTTAACAACCAAAGGGGCATGTCAAATTCTGGATTGTCCTGGTGGTCTCATACCAAGATGTAATTCTAATCTACCAACCTTCTCATGCTCAGATAAAGGTCCGGTAAAGGCCAATATTAAAATCAATACTGAGATGGATTTTAATTGAACAAGGCATTAATTGAGTTCTGCAGAATAACTAGAAACAAAGCACGGCAGAAGAAAAAGAGTAAACACACTTTAAGGGCTGAACTTCAGCTGTTAACTATAATAGGGGAGGGTCTTTTGGAAGTGAAAACAGCTGAATGATTTCAGATTTGTCATGCCAAATCAAGAGATTATTTTCAAATGTGATCACTTAAAAATATAAAAGTCTTCATGAGCTATAATAATGAAATCAGCCTACTGTATCTAAGTATAGTTTCAGGCAATGCACTAACACAACCTCATATACGCACAAGATCATCTACAATACCCAAACACAGGGAGAGAAGTTAATTACAATAGTCTGACAGCTTTAATATAATCAGAACTTAATTTGGGCATCTTAATTTCCTTTTGAGCTGTCAACTTATTCTGTTGAAATATAATCCAACTTCCCATCTGCAAAATTTCAGTTCTTTTCCAAAGGCTGCATTGCCCTTTTTATAATCATCTCTTTCACAAGATACTTCTCCAAGATGCTTCCCCTCAAAATTGGCATTCTCGTTGTCAAAGAGAAACAAATAAATTCCAGGGATTTATGGGTTGCAGCGATCTTCACACATTGACATCAAATGTAGGTCCTTGTCTGGTGACGTTTTCAAGATGACCACTTTGAAAAGGCCGGAGAGACTGCAGCACTAAACAGCTTCCTAGCACAGGATTCCGAGAAAGCCAAAGGCCTTGCATAGGTGCCAAATTTTCTGGGTTTTCAGTGCCTGCCGAAAACATACCTTACCCAACAGGCATTCCCTGGAAGGTTATTTTGCCCTCTTTATGAAGACTTCTCATTGCTTTGCCATTGCTTTGATGTAAACAATTCACAACTATTTTAAAATAAAATAAATAATAATGAGCATTATCAGGAACACTCAAAGGGAGAAAGCCGTGTTATTTGGGGGCAAAAAGGCAACTAGTACCAGCCTAATACAGGCAAAGCGTTCTTGATTTCTAGCCAGGATTAATTTATCGGTAGCAGGCTGGATCACTAGACACATGACTCCCTTCTGTGCACTCATTTTCTTCTCGCCGTTTGCCCAAACAGCTTTAACCACAGTTTAGAGTTACACCTGTACTGACCTCAACCATGGTCTTTCCCCCCCTTATATCCTTCCCTGTTACCCCCCTTCTAATATAATACCGTATATTCCAACATTTCAAACGACCTCAGTAAGAGATTATTCTGTCCTGGAAGTAGCCCACTGTATTACACCAAACATGCATTTTGACACACCGGCAAATAAAACAATTGCAGTTTGATCTACATCTGATGGGGCCCCCTGATCCAAGGCCCTATTAAAAAAATCTCCCTGTGGACATGTCAATTATCCTTCCCTCAAACCCTCTGACTGATGCTCGAGATGAAAGAACATGCTGGGAATGCAAAGATCCTAGCACAGATCTGGAGAGAGACAGACAGGTTTCCAAATTTAAGTGTACAAAATACCCCCTTTTTGAAGAAGCAAAATGCGTGACCACAGCCATCCCCACCACGTTAAGATTATTGGAAGCAGGGGAGATTTCTTATTAAGGAGTGCCTTTTACCAGCTTCGGCTGGTTCGCCAACTACAGCCTCTGCTGGACAGGGACAGCTTGGCCATGGTGGTGCAGGTATTGGTAACCTCAAGGCTGGCTATGTGGGGCTACCTTTGAAGCTGCTCCAGAAGCTGGAGCTAGTGCAGAATGCAGCAGCTCGGCTGTTGTCTGGAACTGCCCCTTTCCAGCATGTAACTCCTCTGCTGAGAGAACTGCACTGGCTGCCTATTCGCTACCGGGCCAGGTTTAAGGTTCTTGTACTTGTGTACAAAGCCCTAAACAACTTGGGATGAGGATACCTGAGGGAGAGCCTTCTCCCCTAACAACCTGCCCCATCACTGAGGTCATCCTGGTGGTTCCACATAGACCCATCCTCCAATTGGAGTACACCAGGGGAAGAGCCTTAAGCATGGTGGGCCCCCTCCTATGGAGTTCCCTGCCTCTGGAGGTCAGGCAGGTGCCAACATTGTATTCCTTTCGGCACCTCCTGAAAACGCCATTATTCCAGGAAGCCTTTCCTTAATGACCAGCCAGGGTTTACTGTACATTTTGCTTCTTTTAAAATCTATTTTAAAGTGTTTTATTCTGTTTTTATTTTATTTTATACACTGCTCCGAAACTTTCAATGGGGAGCAGTCTATAAATAAATAAATAAAAAAATAAGGTAAAGGGGGCAGCACCAGTCCACCTTTCTGCCAGCCCCACTGCATTCTCTCTCCTGCTCTCAGGAGTCACCTGGTCAGCATGTCACCTGTCCTGTAGCTCAAGGGTTCCTTCAACTCAAGTCAACATCTTCCACACCTGGCTGGCTCCAGCTGCAGCCTGCAGTGCTTTCACTGCTCCACAGGGTGGCGTCCTTGCCTTCCTCCAACGCCTCGTGGCCCTGGGCTCTTCTCCAAACTGGACACGCTCCAGATTCCTGCACACTTGAGCTGAGACGGAGCGTCCTACAGAAACATCCTGCCCAATTCCCCCAGTTTCATCAGCTTAAGCGTGAAGGAATCCTGAGCACGCCCTGTTTGGAGAAGAGCCCAGAGTCAAGAGGTGCTGGAGGCAGGCAAGGCAACCCACCCACTGGCACAGCAGGCAATGGCAGCGTGGAACAGTGCATGCAGACCAGAAGGAAGCACAGGCAGGTAGGCAATCTCTAAAACTTCTTAAAACGAGCAGCATGGGGATACAGAGCTAATCGTGGGATTTGGGTGGCATGTCCTGGAAACCAGAAATTTTTTATTTATTTCATTTTTATACCGCCCAATAGCCGAAGCTCTCTGGGCGGTTCACAAAAACAACTCAAAGAGCTGCAGTAGCTGAAGTGCAAAAATAAACAGAGCCAGGAGGCACCCAACTAAATACACTTAATAACAACAGGTAAACATGAGATGTCTCTATGTACTCCTACCCATTTAAATCATTACACCAACCAGAGGATTTTTTAACATAAGACAAGGTAATTTTAAGGCAAAATAGCCAGTTATATTGACAATCAAAATTATATATCATGACAGTTCCAAGACTTAACAAGAATTACAACAAAATATGTAACTAATAAGTTTTTATACAACAAAAATTATTTATTTATTTATTGCATTTCTATACCGCCCAATAGCCAGAGCTCTCTGGGCAGTTCACAAAAATTAAAAACATTCAAAGTATAAAACAACAGTACAAAACCATAATATAAAATACAATATAAAAGCTCAACCAGATAAAAACAGCAGCAATGCAAAATTACAAATTTAAAACACCAAGTTAAAATTTATTTATAGACTGTTAAAATGCTGGGAGAATAAAATGACAAGAAATGAGTTATGTTCTTATACAAGAAATGAGTTGTGTTCTTTTAACAGGAATCCAGTAAATTAGTCCTGTTTCATCTTATAAGATGTCCTGGGAACCTACAACTCCTACTATTTTTTTTAACAAGAAAAGGCTACTTTTATTTAATTGTTTTTAACCTGGAGTGCTGGGAGTGCAAGAGCAATTGGTGAGGGGCAGCAGAAGACCCCTACCCCTCACTAACTGTTCTTTTAAAATATGTTATTTATTTTAACCTGCCCTCAACTCGCTTTTTCTGTGCAATGGGTTAATGCAGGAGCAGAAAAATGTGGGTTCAAAGGAGTAGGATATTTCGGGTTCTATAGGTCAGACCACTCCCCACCCTCTGCTTTGCATTCATGGGCTTGAAGTTACTTGCGTCTCAAAGTTACTATGCGTATTTGTGACTCCTGAGTCCGCCTACCATTGGCTCTGAGTGGAAGGAGACATCCCAATAATAGATCCATCTTTAGTTAACATAAGCAAAACCTACATCTCTAGTGAGCTGAGTTGCTCAGGGTAAAGATGACATTCTGGGGCTGAGGACATGAGAAGGCTTGGTGGAGCCTGATTGGCCGTTGCAGTCAGCTGACCTGAGAGTTAAGTCCGCTAGACCTCTGCCCTGAAGAACAGAGCTCAGTTATCCAGTTTTATGGCAGAAATGAATCTCTAGTAGTGAAGGACAAGAAGGCACAGAGCCCGGCTGCTGGAGTCCTGCTTCGAATCACAGACCTCAGATACCTTACAGGTCGCAACCTCAGCTAAATGGCCTAAGTGCCACATCTGGTGGAACATGGTGCAATTTCTCACTTCACAGCTCAATGTTTTCCTTAATCTTTATGAAGTCTTAAGTTGTTAAAATATAGCCATGTTTCATGGTCAAGCCAGGAATTCCATCCCAAGAATAGAGAGTCTTCATTTACACACTCATGGCCTGTGTCTAAATACATGCTATGTCACAAATTAGTGTTCAGAATAGCATGTGCCTGTATGTTTCCGAGCCCAATTCAAGGCGCTGGTTTTGACCTATAAAGCCTTACACGGCTTGGGACCAGAATACCTATCGGAACGCCTCTCCCGACGTGAATATACCCGGTCACTACGTTCAACATCTAAGGTCCTCCTCTGTGTGCCTACTCCGAGAGAGGCTCAGAGTGTGGCAACGAGAGACAGGGCCTTTTCGGTGGTGGCCCCCAGACTATGGAACAATCTCCCTGACGAGGCTCGCCTGGCGCCAACGCTGCTATCTTTCCGGCGCTAGGTTAAGACTTTCCTTTTTGCCCAGGCATATGGCAGCACATCTTACTCACCCACATGTTTACTTTTAACAGCTTTTAATGCTTTATGTGTGTATGTTCTGCGTTTTAGGATTTTAAATTTTGTATACTAATTTTTATCTCAATTTTAGAATTTCTGTAAACTGCCCAGTATATAAGTGAAATAAATAAATAAATAAATAAATGTGCCAAGTGTCATGCTACAGTAGTGTCAAGAAACATTAACCAGCCATGGCAGGTAAATACTTTATGGCTAATGCAAGGAATAAACACCTTTAATATTCAGAAGATGCTTATTAAAGGTGTTTTTTAAAAAAAGACAGAAGCACATATCTACCATCACATTGCCAACACCTAGAAATTGTGAATTCCAGCTACATAAATAGCAGGAGGGGATTCTGCCCTCTGGGGTGACCCTCCCTCATAGATCGGAAGGCACAAGCAGTCAGTAAGTCAACCTAGGAAGCAATTGTTTCTTTATTATTTTAAAATAAATACCCCGCTGTGTAGCCCAGAAAACCAAGCCCTTAAATGATGCTTTCAAATAGCTAAACGTACACTGTTCCTTGGTCACGCTAGGGTGTGAAATTATGCGAAGTGTGATGGAAAGTTGGGACCTGTTTCTTACATATGCAGATAATACTTTTTAAATAATAATAATAATAATAATGATTCTTATATGATCTCTGCTTTCAGAACAGCAGGCAAAGCTCCAATTCTCAGCACACAGAGACCACATGCTCCATTTCTTCCTTGAGTTGTTATAGGTAGGCATGAGGAACAGCTGGCCACAAGCAATCCCGACTTTCTCACAGGGAGCTTTTCAGTTTACAACCAAATTGCAAAAAAAAAACACATTTTAATCTGTTAATCACAGCAATTAATTGATTAATGCAGTCAAGCTCTGTCATGTAATTTTATAACTCAGCTGCACCCTTTTTAAAAAATAAAATTAAAAGGGGAGCCTTTTGTAAAAAAAAAAAGGGAAAAAAAAGTCTCTTTGAAACAAAGAGCTCAGTAATACATGCAAACCATTTTGGGGGAAGTAAAACCAAAGTTATTACTAGCATTCATCTCTCGTTTGCCCCCAGAGGGAAAAGGAGATTTTGTTTTAAGCATTTCACTTCTGTTTAGCTGGGAGGGTTAACTAGTAGCATGTTCAAGAATAAACACTACACAGCACACTTAGCCTGTCTGATTTGACAGCCAACATAAAACTTCAGTAAAACCTGACAGCGGCGTGCTGCTAGAAGCTTATAAAACAAACAGCAGATCCATGCCTCTAAATCGTTCTTAATAGTAAAGATCTTCTAACTGTACAGAGCTCAGCAAAGGAAGAGAACAAGAGCTTCTCGCTATAGAGCTTCTACTGTTACTTTCTACTGTTAGTTTTTCCCTACCCTGTGCCTGCTTACCCTACCCTGTACCTGTTTGCATTCTCTTCCCCTCCTTATTGTTTTACTATGATTTTATTAGATTGTAAGCCTATGCGGCAGGGTCTTGCTATTTACTGTTTTACTCTGTACAGCACCATGTACACTGATGGTGCTATATAAATAAATAATAATAATAATATAGCTGAGAGGCTACGCAAAGACGAATGGTGTGTCCTTCTCTGCTCCCCTCGCCTTGGGGCACTGTACACATTGCTCCCAACACCTTAACTGTTGTTAAGCAATTGGGAATGGACTTACGGGATCACGCTTTTGCCTCGCTGGCTCCCTAGAGCACAAATTTCCCTCATTCCAAACCAGAGTTAGGTTTCTTAACAGGCTTCAAATCATGAGTACATAAGAAGAGCCGTGCTGGACCGGGCCGAGGGTCTCTCTCGACCAGCATTCTGTCCACAGTGGCCAAGCAGTTGGCTCTGAGAAACCCAAGTAGGATTTGAGTGCAGCTGCACCCTCCCCAGTAACTGGCCGTACATAGTCATACTCCCTTCGATACTGGAGGTAGCATAGAACCATCCGGCTAATAGCCATTGACAGCCTTATCCTCAATGAATTTGTCTAATTCCCTTTTAAAACCATCCATGAAATTGGGGGGCATCGCTACATCTTATGGTACTGAATTCCATAGCTGAACAATGCATTGCGTGAAGAGGTACTTAGAATCATAGAACAGCAGAGTTGGAAGGGGCCTACAAGGCCATTGAGTCCAACCCCCTGCTCAATGCAGGAATCCACCCTAAAGCATCCCTGACAGATGGTTGTCCAGCTGCCTCTTGAAGGCCTCTAGTGTGGGAGAGCCCACAACCTCCCTAGGTAACTGGTTCCACTGTCGTACTGCTCTAACAGTCAGGAAGTTATTCCGTCTTCTCCTTTGCCTCAGGGAGAAATATGTCTTGGGTTTGGCCAGAGTCTTATGACCCCCTACACTTACACAGTGCTGTCAGGACAATATGACTGTGGAAAATGAGGTATGCGATGTTCCCCAAATTAACCAATTTTTCTACAGCCCCTGGGCCACTTCTCACACTGTGCATGAGGATCATCCAACACTCTTGAGGAGATTTTGGAGGCTAGAAGGGGGCTCTAGAGGGAAAGAAGGATCTGTAAAAATCAATTTCCCCCACTCCACTAGATCATAAAGGCTTGTTTGTGTCAATGGATGCAGTTGGATAGATCCAAATGAAACCAGATCATGTATCCACTCACCAAACATAAGAACGTAAGAAGAACATCACACCTAGAGTCCATCTAGTCTAGCACTCTGTTCACACAGTGGCCAACCAGCGGTCGACCAGGGACCAACAAAGTAGGACATGGTGCAACAGCACTCTCCCACCCATGTTCCCCAGCAACAGGTGCACACAGGCTTACTGCCTCAGAAACTGGAGTTAACACATAACCATCAGGGCTAGTAGCCATTCATAGCCTTTTGTCTGTCCTGAATCTCCCACAAACCAGCTTCATGGGATGACCCCGGGTTCTAATATTATCAAATAGGGAGAAAAATCTCTCCCTATCCACTTACTCGACACACCGTGCATAATTTTGTACACCTCTATCATATCTCCGCCTTTTCTCTAAGCTAAACAGATCCAGCTGTTGTAACTTTTCCTCACAGGGGAGTTGTTCCGGCCCCTTGATCATTTTAGTTCCCCCTTCCTGCTCTTTTCCCAACTCTGCAATATCCTTCTTCTTTCATCCTTTTTTTTTTTTTTTTGGTGCAGTTTTTAGAACTGCACACAGCATTCCAAGTGTGGTCACACTATCAATTTGTATAACGGCGGTATGATCTCAGCAGTTATGTTTTTGATTTCTTTCCTAATGATGCCTAACTTGGAATTTGACTTTTATACTGCAAGCTGCACTCCGGAACAACATTTTCATCTTAGATTCAAACGCTGATTAAGAAGTAAACCAATATTAAGAGGCCACCAGTGAGGGAGGAAGCAGCAGCCAGGCACCTCTCCATCGTGCCTGGGTCCAGCTCCAGCTGAGAGCCCCCTCCCTCCTGCTACCAACTGACACTGCAGAGGCCACCAGTGAGGGAGGAAGCAGCAGCCAGGCACCTCTCCATCGTGCCTGGGTCCAGCTCCAGCTGAGATCCCCCTCCCTCCTGCTACCAACTGTCTCTGCAGAGGCCACCAGTGAGGGAGGACGCAGCAGCCAGGCACCTCTTCATCGTGCCTGGGTCCAGCTCCAGCTGAGAGCCCCCTCCCTCCTGCTGCCAACTGCCAACTAACTGCTGAACTTTGCAACTAAGATTGTAGTGCCTGAATTTGCTTTCCTTTCCCCCCTCCTCCACCCTCCCAATCCTCTTTCCTTTTGTGTCATGTCTTTTAGATTGTAAGCCTGTGGGCAGGGGCTGTCAAGAAATACTTTTGTAAGCCGCCGTGAGAGCTTCTTTTGGCTGAATGGCGGCATAAAAATGCTTAAACAAATAAAACAAATATTAAGGCTGACAAGAGTAAGCTGGAGCCAAAGTCATGCTTAAGCAGGGCTTCAACGCTTACACTCGTCATGGTGTGGCAACCCCCTCTGGCAAGCCTAATGAGAAAGCTGCCTTCCTTATCACTTTGAGAGCAGGAACATCCCAGCAGCTGGGCTCGGACAACCTAAGAGGCGGAGGGCGATTTGGCAGGAAAGGGGTGCAGCTCAGCAACAGAGCCCATGAGAACCTAAGAAGACCCTTGCTAAACCACACCAAAGCCCTACCTAGTTCAGCATTTTGCTCCTACAGTAGCCAACCAGATTCCCCAATGCAAAGCCCACAACAGAGCTTGAATGCAATAGTACACTTGGGCCACTTTGAGGCCCAGTATTGGGGGAAAAGTGGGATGCAAATGAATATAAGAAATAATAATAATTCCCCAGCAACTGGTATACAGAGGCATGCTGCCTCTGATACTAGAGGTAATATAGAGCCAATCGTGTCTTGTAGCCATAATTTACACACAGAAAAGGTTCCAGGAGCAGGAAGGGGGGGCTTTAGTTGATGTGCCACAGCTGCCCTCTGAGCCAGAACTCTTATGTGCAGACAAAAGAATAAGAATAGTAGAGTTGGAAGGGGTCTACAAGGCCATCAAATCCAACCCCCTGCTCAATGCAGGAATCCACCCTAAAGCATCCCTGACAGGTGGTTGTCCAGCTGCCTCTTGAAGGCCTCTAGTGTGGGAGAGCCCACCACCTCCCTAGGAAACTGGTTCCATTGTCGTACTGCTCTAACAGTCAGGAAGTAAGACTGGGGGCAGAGATGGCTTCTTCAGCTCCATGCCTGCCTGCCTGTCATGCCACTGCTAGAGGAATCCTCCTTGGAGGAGGAAGGAGAGCCCCCAGAAACCAAGGAGACACATCAAGTACTGGCACCAGACCAGGAGGAGCCCGGGCCTTCACAGGAGGTGGCTCCAGGTCCTTCTCTGACAGGGGGAGGGGACTCTGACTCTGGAGCAGAGGCTGAGCAACCCCGACCCTCAGGAGTGCCGTCACCTCAAGCGACAAGCCAGTAGGCCTCCTGCAAGGAGTGCTTGGGTGCAAAAAATGGTCTCCTCGGGAGAAAGCAACTCCTCCTGAGTAGGGCTCTGGCCAGAGAGCTCTGATGGACAGCAGCTGAGCCTAGGTGGGGCTTGGCAGCTTTTGTGAATAAAAGCTAGCAGTGAGAGCTTGCTGGTTGCTGGTAACAACATCTCACCAGCTTCTCTTGCTGCCTGATCCTGTCTTGTTCCTGAACCTCTGTGCCACAACCTTGGACCTATGCTTGACTCTGCTACCGGATGATGTATGTATTGGACTGCCTCACTGTGTTTGACCCTTTGCCTGTTTGACTACTCCTGATTTACCTGACTCTACATATTGGACTGATTGCCTGTGCCTTGACCCTGTGCCTGTTATCTGGACTACTTCTGCATTTGCCTGAACTTAAAGCTTGTCTACTGGAACATCAGCTGTATAAAATGCTAGAGCCAGTGCAGGACACTGCCTTTCCCATGAGGTAAAGCAGGCGAAGGAACCATCAGGGCCTCCCTGCACCCGCCCGCCCCCTCCAACCAAGGAGTAACTAGAGATCCTCACTTGTCAATCTAACTCTACTAGGAAGCCTAGGCTGGGCACATGGACTTCACCGAGTTGGTTAACTCTCCTCTCACCTCATCTAGTAAATAATTTCATAAGGTGTCTAATAAACAGTTGTCCGGTACATATCCCGTTTCGAAAAATCTTCGTCAGTTGGATGCAACTTGTTCACAAAAGGAACCATGGCTGTACATTTAGAGTGGAACCCTCCAACATTGTCACCATATCATTTTCACGTATTCAAACCGCCAGATAATGCTCTCAACTACTTGAGGACACTGCCTTTCCCATGAAGTAAAGCAGGCGAAGGAACCATCAGGGCCTCCCTGCACCCACCCACCCCCCTCCAACCAAGGAGTAACTAGAGATCCTCACTTGTCAATCTAACTCTACTAGGAAGCCTAGGCTGGGCACATGGACTTCACCGAGTTGGTTAACTCTCCTCTCACCTCTTCAATTGGCGCTGTTCCCGAGGAGATAACTTTGGGCAAGCTCTGGCTGAATCTGCCTTCTGTTCACTTATCAATTAATATTCCTCTGCTTGGGGGCCCTCAAAGGTCTTCCCCATGGCTAGGTTTGGCCGTCCTTGAGATGGCACAATGAGGGTGATTGATTTATTTATTTAATTTATTTTATTACATTTATATACCGCCCCCCAGCCGAAGCTCTCTGGGCGGTTTACAACAATTAAAAATAGTAAACATTAAAAGTACAGAAAAAAATTTAAAAACATAAAAACAGTATAAAAACAACAACAGTATCCATTTAAAACAACAATTCTGGGGTCCATTAAAAACAAACTTAACGTTATTAAATGCTGCTTAAAATGCCTGGGAGAAGAGAAAGGTCTTGACCTGGCGCCGAAAAGATAACAACGTTATCTTTGTGATAACACTCAACCACAAAAGTACTTAGAAATGTAAAAAAAGACGCAATATAGTAGAGATGTGAGTGATATATACAACATATATAGAGTTTGTAATTAATCTAGAGAACAAATTCTCATAGCTGCTACATATTCTTAAATCCCTTTAAAACAAATCCACCAGTGCAAAACCTCCACAATAACAATTACTAAAGAAAAGCAGAAACAGAAAATATGTCCAATGTTACCAGCACTGAAGTTCACCATAGTATTTTACGTTTTTACAAAACTGCCTAAGAGCAAAAATTTCTAAACAAATAGTTCAAAAGTATATCACAAATGCACATAAACAGGCGCATAGATAACATTCACAAGGTGTCTTTCAGACATACGTAATGAAGCCTCCAATAAATAGGGCATCTATTTAACATTCATGACAAGACATCCAATAATCTCATAATAATGCATCTAGTAAATAATTTCATAAGGTGTCTAATAAACAGTTGTACGGTACATATCCCGTTTCGAAAAATCTTCGTCAGTTGGACGCAACTTGTTCACAAAAGGAGCCATGGCTGTACATTTAGAGTGGAACCCTCCAACATTGTCACCATATCATTTTCACGTATTCAAACCGCCAGATAATGCTCTCAACTACTTGAGGACACTGCCTTTCCCATGAAGTAAAGCAGGCAAAGGAACCATCAGGGCCTCCCTGCACCCACCCGCCCCCTCCAACCAAGGAGTAACTAGAGATCCTCACTTATCAATCTAACTCTACTAGGAAGCCTAGGCTGGGCACATGGACTTCACTGAGTTGGTTAACTCTCCTCTCACCTCTTCAATTGGCGCTGTTCCCGAGGAGATAACTTTGGGCAAGCTCTGGCTGAATCTGCCTTCTGTTTACTTATCAACGAATATTCCTCTGCTTGGGGGTCCTCAAGGGTCTTCCCCATGGCTAGGTCTGGCCGTCCTCAAGATGGAACAGGATTCTCCCCCTGCTCGCAATCTACTGCAAAACCAGGAAGAGTCTAATTCCCAGCCCTCCAGCATTCCGTATCTTGACTAGGCCTTAAATCATCTTCTGTCTCTTCCTCTGAGCCTGCAGGGTAACATGCGTCCCTTTACTGAGCAAAAGGACTCGCCAACCATGTTTTAAAGTGCTTAACAAAGATCTCCTACCTCCATACCAGCAAAAAAAAAAAAAAAAACACATAGGAATTTTCATGTCAAGTTGGAAAAATATATCTCAGAGTTCAGGATGAACTGAACTTCAGATTGGAAAAATATGAAACCGAAATGGACAGATTCATCTATCCTTACTCCTCAGGCAGATGAGTAAAAATGAAAAACACATCAGTTATTGCTTGTTGTCTGTCTCTGGCAGTTATACTTCTAGAAATCTTTCATACTTCTGAAATATTCCTCTGCAACTTTAAGGTGAAAAATTCAATAAAAATGCATCTTGAATATTTCATTCAACAGTAGAAACATCAACCAGATGTCAAATCTTTATTTTACATTAAAAAAATATTGTTGCTCCAGCAGGTAGGTTTGCTTTCAGTACAAAACCCAGTCAGAAAGACACACACGTTAAACAGTCTGCTTTTCAAACCCTTAAAAATATATATTTAAAAAAAACAACAGTTGATACTTTAAAATAAAAAGTTAATAGATAAATATTTGCTTTATGGGTAAATTGTGCAATTACTACAAGGGAACTTACATACCATATGTATCTGCATTTAGTTAAAACCAAAACAGAGCACTTGATGGTTTGGGTCAGAGAGCGTGAAATTTAATTTTTAATAATCCAACTGAGACCAGAGAAGCTCGTAATACTCTGTATCAGAATTACCTATTTTAAAGTATCTATCCAAACAAAAAATGGCACTTCTACAGAAATGCCTACTCCAAGAAGAGGACGCTACTGATATACAAGCAAAACCAGCCAACCAACACTACCTGCACACGCATAAACCAGATCAGGGTATCTATTAGGAAGACTTAGAATCATAGAATAGCAGAGTTGGAAGGGGCCTACAAGGCCATCGAGTCCAACCCCCTGCTCAATGCAGGAATCCACCCTAAAGCATCCCTGACAGATGGTTGTCCAGCTGCCTCTTGAAGGCCTCTAGGGTGGGAGAGCCCACAACCTCCTTAGGTAACTGATTCCATTGTCGTACTGCTCTAACAGTCAGGAAGTTTTTCCTGAGGTCCAGCTGGAATCTGGCTTCCTGTAACTTGAGCCCGTTATTCCGTCTCCTGCACTCTGGGAGGATTGAGAAGAGATCCTGGCCCTCCTCTGTGTGACAACCTTTTAAGTTTCCAGACCCCTGATCATCCTGGTTGCCCTCCTCTGAACACGCTCCAGCTTGTCTGCATCCTTCTTGAATTGTGGAGCCCAGAACTGGACGCAATACTCTAGATGAGGCCTAACCTGGGCCGAATAGAGAGGAACTAGTACCTCACGTGATTTGGAAGCTATACTTCTATTAATGCAGCCCAAAATAGCATTTGCCTTTCTTGCAGCCATATCGCACTGTTGGCTCATATTCAGCTTGCAATCTACAACAATTCCAAGATCCTTCTCGTTTGTAGTATTGCTGAGCCAAGTATCCCCCATCTTGTAACTGTGCATTTGGTTTCTATTTCCTAAATGTAGAACTTGGCATTTATCCCTATTAAATTTTATCCTGTTGTTTTCAGGATGAAACTTAAAAGACTTTACACACACACACACACACACACACACACACACACACACACAGAGTCCGGAGAGCCAACACATCCTCCTGTAAAACACTGCCCTTGTACTACCTGGTGGGGTTTTTTTTGTTCCCCCGAAACACAGGCTTTCGAATAAGCAAACATAATTAGCAAGCTTTTGAAACGTCTGTATAGTTTGTTAATTACTGCTCTCTTTGCCAGTCACACCTCTGAGCATTCATTTCCACCTCCCACTCTTTTCCAAGGGGTCAGAGTGGACTATGATATGTCCTTATCTAATTGTCAGCTCTGCGAGGTGGTGCTGAATGGGAACAGCTTCACCGTGGCTACCAAATAAGAGATAGCAACCTTGCTATGCGATGCTTGAAAGAGGTTAGCCCCCTACCTCTATCCTGCAGATTAAGCAGGAAATGGGATGCCTTCATGAGACACCTTTCCCGTATCCTTGCTACATCATCTTGCATTGTCTCACGCGTGACCATTCCACATTGCAAGGAGAGTTTTCCATACATGTACCACTTATTCCTGATCCTGCGTAAGCAGACGACTTGCCGTATGACCGAAGAAAAAGTTTCCTTTCCTCACTTGCTGGCTCAAGACTGAGGGCTGCCCTTTAGGCCTCCATCACTGTAGATTGGAAATGGGCTACCGGGGTGGGGGGATGGGGGGGGAGAGAGAGACGCACACCTTCAATCTGCACCCATCCAGGGAACAGCGTACATGACTTGGAGTTGGAAGCAGCTTCATGCAAATCCTGGTTTTTTGGTGCAGTCTCCCCCCACCAGAAGAGGTCACCCCAGTAAGCCAGAAGAAGAGTTACCGTATTTCTTCAATTGTAAGACGCCGTCGATTGTAAGACACACACTAATTTCAGTACCACCAACAGGAAAAAAAACACCTAAGACACACCCGCGATTCTAAGACGCACCCCATTTTTAGAGATGTTTATATGGGGGAAAAAGTGTGTCTTAGAATCGAAGAAATGGGGTAATTTGGAGCTTTGGCTACAGCAGACATTTTGGTGAGTATACATATTTATTTTATTTATTTATTTATTGCATTTCTGTACCGCCCAATATCTGGAGTTCTCTGGGCAGTTCACAAAAATTGAGACCATTCAAAGTATGCCTTAAGCATAACCAAGAAATTAGGACTATAAACCTAAATTCATTTTTCCACCACTTTATTAACGACTGTCCTCCCCAGATGTCTGGTCTTTTGCTGTCCAGTTATATGGGTGCCCAGCTAAGCCAATTTAAAACCAATGTTGACAAAATAAGGTATGTGTTTTTTTAAAGCGTCCTAGGAGGAATGTGTCTGACCTGTTAATACATTTATGTTCACTGGAATCTTTTTTCTCTAAAAGGGCTTCAAGCCCCTGAAATAGCCAGCAACGAACTAACAGCAGCATGCTATAGAGCCAAGGAGGAGAACAATGTACCCTTTAGAGTCAAGGACACGGGGACAAACCACTGTCCAAACTACCGGTTGTATAGATTCTTTAGAAGCTATCGCAGGAAGGCACACTAAGCCCTATCGCATTCAGCAGATCTTTTCAAGAAAGTAAATTGAGTTTCCCCATCATCAAGGTTTCCTAAATTAAACATCTATCTTATTCATTCCTGCCTGGCTCATTCTACAGAGCCTTAGAAGTTCGTTATACTCCAGTTTCATCTCTTCTTTGGCAACTTCACTTATCTGGACCCTCCTTTAATGGCGACATGCTTCAATTGACTCCTTTTAACATATCAGTTTTCCATTCAACCCAATCTTCAGCTTAGGTTTCACATTCCCCAAGATAGAGCCAGACCTGGAGAAAGACTGGAGGGCAGAAAAGAAAAGCAACATGCTTTGGTGTGCCTGGAAGTATTATTAATGCAATTCCCAGGAAAAAAATAAAACAGAAGACTGACTGCTACTACAAACAAAAATAACTACTAATTATTATTTATATATAGTGCCACCAATGAACATGGCACTTTACAGAAGTACAAAGAGGAGAGAGATCCATGCTCGGAAGAAATTATAATCAAAAACTAGACACACAGGAGACAGAGGATCTAAAAGGAAAGGTACACTTGGGTGTGGTTACCCTGGCTCTGTCAAAGGCATCAAGAAAAAGGTAAGCTTTGAAAAGGGATTTGAAATGAGATGGCATATTGTTATTATACGTATATATAAACTTCATTTTAGTATAAGTATATACTATTTTTCCCCCATCATGAAATGAGAAACCACCACTTTGAAACTATGGCAACCTGCAACCTCCGGCACGACAAAGTGAGCATGCCTTTTGTCATCAAATACTGCATTTTGCACAGACAGCAATACACTCTTTTCAGGGCTGAGAAGTTTCCCATCCTGTCTCACAAAATTTGAACCTAATGGGGTCATCCCATGATAGCACTCTTCAAATACTTAAAAGGTTGTCACACAGAGGAGGGCCAGGATCTCTTCTCGATCCTCCCAGAGTACAGGACATGGAATAAGAGGCTCAAGTTACACGAAGCCAGATTCCAGCTGGACATCAGAAAAAACTTCCTGACTGTTAGAGCAGTACGACAATGGAACCAGTTACCTAGGGAGGTTGTGGGCTCTCCCACCCTAGAGGCCTTCAAGAGGCAGCTGGACAACCATCTGTCAGGGATGCTTTAGGGTGGATTCCTGCATTGAGCAGGGGGTTGGACTCGACGGCCTTGTAGGCCCCTTCCAACTCTGCTATTCTATGATTCTATGAAGCTAATGCATGGAGATTCAGGACAGAGAAAAGGAAATACGCACACAACACATTGTTAAACTTTGGAGATGTAGTAATGGCCACCAGTTTGGATGGCTTGAAGAGGGTTGGATCAATTCCTGGAGGAGAAGGCTATAAATGGCTACTAGTCATGATGGCTACATGCTACCTCCAGTATCAGAGGCAGTAAGCCTATAGACACCAGCTGCTGGGGAACATGGGTGGGAGGGTGCTGTAGCATGTTGTACAAGTGGGTTTCCCGTAGGCAGCTGGTCGGCTACTTTGTGAAAAGAACGCTGGACAAGATGGACCTTTGGTCTGATCCAGCAGGGTTCTTAGGCTTTTGTGTTAGCAGTGCTCTCAGGCACCGGAGGAAAGCTAAGAATCAAAGACGTTGCGTTTAAACAAGTAAGCCAACATAATAGCAGTATTGGGCTAAAAAGTAAATACTTCGCCTGGAGAGTAATCAATCACAAGCAAATGATATTTTCTGTTACTAGATTGTTTCTTTATTGCACAGTTGACATTCTGGTTAAACATCATTTCATTTAAAAATCATATTCTGAATGAATAGATTGCCGTTTTAGATTGCTTCTGTGATCCTTCATTCTTCTCTTATGAGTTTTCACAAATGACATTTTGATACCATTTTATTTTATGCAATTTTTACGTTACTTCATCAGGTACGCCCAATATGTTTTTAAGGGTCGCCTTCCTTCTGATTGTTTTTAAGTGTAACTTTGCACAGCGTTTTCTGTTCCAGTGTGGTTCACGCTTCCTCTTTTCGGGCTGGTTTTGGGGGGCTTCCGCGTACAGCCAAAGAAAGCTACGTTTCTCACACAAAGACCTTATCCAACTGGAATCCATTCCACCTGATTCTATCACAGCAAAAGTGAAGCGGTATGAAACACCAGTGAGCTTACTTTAGCAAAGCTGCAATCATGGCCTTAACTGGAATCAAATCTCCAGGTCACTCAAAGCACCTAAATGCCAGCCCTGTTTAATTTTGCCATCTAGTCTTACATCAGCAGGTAAAAAAACTCCATTACTGTGGCTTTGCTTTTTTCATTCTATTCTTTAAAAAAAATAGAACTTTTTAGACTTTTCCAAATAACCGATATCTATCTGCCTTGATCTGTTTTTGTTTGTTTATTTATTTATTTATTGCATTTTTATACCGCCCAATAGCCGAAGCTCTCGGGGCGATTTACAAAAATTAAAACCACAAAAACCATTCAAAATATAAAACAACCAGTATAAAAGCATAATATAAAATACAATCTAAAAACACAAGCAGGATAAAAACAAGCAGCAATGCAGAAATTAATACAGTTTTAAAACAGCGAAGTTGAAATTAAGTTACTAGACTGTTAAAACGCTGAGAAAATAAAAAGGTCTTCACCTGGCGTCTAAAAGAGTGTAGTGTAGGTGCCAGGCGAACCTCTTTATGGAGTTTATTCCACAGCCGGCGTGCCACAGCAGAGAAGGCCCTCCTCCTGGTAGCCGCCTGCCTCACTTCCTTTGGCAGGGGCTCACGGAGCAGGACCCCTGAGGATGACTGTGGCGTTACCCACATTTCTATTCCCTTAGGTATGTCTGGATGAGTATGTCCAGAGTGCGGAATGTTGGACTGAGTGGGTGTGGCTGGTGATGCTGTAGAAAGGGGGAGGAGTCTATATATATGGGGGAGCTGAGTGGTTTGAGGGGTTCGGTTGGTGATGGGGTTTGGAGGGTAGATGTGTTTAGCTGAGTGATTTCTTCTTGTCAGGAGTTGGGTGAGGAGCGAGTGAAAATTAGATCCTAGGGACTAAGGATTGTTATTATTAAATTGGTTACTACCAGCATTATTAAGAATTGGCAGGACTGGAATATAATTCAAAGGAACTAAGAACTGTAAACTACAATAAACATTTCCTTTATTTTGCTACCATAAAAACCATGTGTCAGTTTTTCTGTGTCTCCTGCTCTATTAGTTCATAAATAAACACATTACATTAAACCTTCAGCCTGTTATATTCACAGAAAAGCCTTTTCCAAATCTTCTTACCTTTTCCCTCTGCTATAAGGGAAAGGTTATACTTTTCTTTTTACCCCTCCCTCAGGTATTTAAGTGGTGGTGCTTAACCTGAGGGAGGTGTGCGCGTCAAAGCCTTGTGTGTGAGGTGGCGGCGTCACAATGACCTTAGGGTCCGGGCAGGTACATATCAGAGGAGGTGTTCCCTCAGATAAACTGGCCCCAAGCCATTTAGGGTTTTGAATGTTAAAATCAGCACTTTGAATCGGGCCCGGACCTGGACTGGCAGCCAATGAAACTGGAAAAGGACTGGTGTAATGTGGTGATCATGTGTGATCACACCAGTGAAGAATCCATTGAGCCATCTGGGGTGCGGTATTGCTCAATTTACATGCACAATTGTAAGGAAAACTTTGCACAGTTTATAAAAGCTGGACCCCATCGTATGCAAATGCAAGTGGCTGCAAGCAAAATTAAACTTATCTCTCTCGATGGTATCCGTGTCCCTTTGCCTCATCTGCTCAGTCAAGAAATACAAAAACTAATAAGACTTTCACATCAAAATGACTCAACTCCATATCACAGTGTGACAGCAGCAAACAGATACTGAACATGTTCATACATTTATGTGTTATGCTCTTCTGGACCATTAAGTTAGAACCTGAATCATTACTGAAATGATTACATAGAATCTTTGATCTCAAAAAATAATTAAAATGTGACATGTAACTGTAGTGTGGCACTTCCATTGCATCTTCTATATTAGGCGTCTGAAACAGCTGCTGTTATCATTTCTAATATGTTTTTATCGCCACTGCTGTAATTCTTAAGCATTTTGCAAAACAAAAAAAACCTACAAAATACATTTCACTTTTGCTAGAACTCATCTCAGAAGATTGCAGCACCTACCCTTGAGCCTGGAGTGGCAGGAAGGAGTTGAGATTTGTGACGTCGTAGACCACCACAGCTACTGTGGAGTCTTGAACGTAATGGGATCAAGTTTCAGAACCTCTCCTTGCCTGTTGTGTCCCAGAGTTACAACTGCACTGTCTGGTCTTCCAAGTATGTTCTTTTAGTTAAGAAGTCAACTCCCACTGTATCCTTGCCATTTTCTGTAAAACTATCTTACATGAACCATGTAACCAAGGATATCTTCCCAGGAGGAGTTTATTTAGTAGTGGGCTCCTGAAGACGCCTCCTACAGACATGGTTGCACCTGTCTCCGGGGAAAAGGTGCACCAGAGGGAAATGAAGGAGACTGTCGGGGGGGGGGGGGAGAGTATCATGTGGCTTAAGAGTCATTTTCCCCCACCCCTTTTGAGAGGTGATTGGGTGGGGGTGGGGGAAGATGCACAACCTGAAGAGGAAGGTAGAGTCTCAAAATCAGGCCATTTGAGGCACATTAATCATATTGGGTCAATACCTTTATTTGCCCGACTCAAAGGTCACAAAAGAGCATGCAAGTTTTCCAGAATTCTTCATCTGAGTAGAACTTGACTCTGTTCTTACTTTCACACTGTTAGTTTTAGTGCCCCCTGTGCCTATTTGGTGCATTCTCTTCCCTTTTGTATTGTTTTATTATGATTTTATTAGAATGTAAGCCTATGTAGCAGGGTGTTGCTGTTTTATTCTTTTACTCTGTACAGCACCATGTACATTGATGGTGCTATATAAATAAATAAATAATAAATAACAACAACAACAACAACAACAACAACCCTCCAGAAGCATCAGTGGAGAACCAAAGATCACAGAACCACAAGAGACAGGCCACCTCCCTCTCCACAGGCAGGACCAGTCATCTACAGGCACACCTATGCCATCCGGAAACCAAGGTGCTAAAAACACAGAGCAGGTACACTGCAGGAAATATACCTGCATGGCTGGTCATACATTGGCTCCACATGGACCTGCAGTCTATTTGGAATCTACTCAGTGGCTGGGTTTCACACAACATGCTGACGCACCATGGCTTATCCTGATGTCTGAACAGAGTGCGTTTTCTGCAAGGTGGCTTGTTAATCACGCAGTGTGGTTTATTTTCTCCAACAAGCCAGCTTGAGAGTCCTTGGCTTATTATTGGGTTGATCAGGGTGGTTAACAAGCCACACTGCAGGGTTAACAAGCAATCCTGTGGAAAACGCTCTGCAGTCAGACAACACACTAACAATCCTGGGGGGAAGCGCTGTTTTAGACTACACTGGGTGGGTTGCATGTTGTATGAACCCAGCCATTAGAGCTTTATATGTACTGGCTCCTTCTCTGTGTAATTTCCTGTCTGCTGATGTCAGGCAGGCACCAACATTGTTTTGTTTTCGGTGCCTGCTGAAGATATTTTTATTTAAACAATGCTTCCCTGATTGACCAGCCGCGTCTTCATTGGTGTAATCTAATTTTAAATACTTTAATTCTGAATTTTAGTTACTTTCTTTTTTTATTGTTCACCGCTCAAGAATCTTTTTACATATAGAGTCGTATATCCTGTAAGCAAATAAATAAAATGCATAGCAGATGGCAGGTATACCCCAATCTTCAGTCTCGAAACCAGGAATAAGCAAAAGGTAGATCTCCCAATGTTTTGGACTTCTCCCAGAAGCCCCTGCCACCATGGCCAACAGTTGGGAATGCTGGGAGCTGGCCCCAAACATCTGGAGATCTACTTTCTACCTACCCCTGTTATAAACACCTGGAACAGCAACCACAGACTGGGAGAATTTATGCTGGGTGCAACTAAGACAGCCAATGTGATCATCAGAGTTGGGAGACCTGAGTTTAAACCCAGACTTCCTACTATATGCTGGCAGAATATAAAAAATCAGACAGCCTGCTACTTATACCTAGCTGTAAGTTAGGAACTACCACACAGAATGTCCATGCTGTGCAGAGGAGAGTTCCTGCACAACCGTTGTGTTGCATGTTGTGTGGAGGGCTTCATGGAGTTTTCCCTTGTGTTGAGTTGACTTTTCCCACTGGCTACAGAGTTCCCGGGCAAGAGCAGCAAATTAAGCGAGTGCTGCTCTAGGAGAGCCACCGGGATTGGTTTTTCACAACAATGGCTGATGGGATACCATCGGAAGAACCAGGGGAGGCGAGAGAGCAGAGGAACCGTCAATCAAATGTTGCAATGGATTTTACTCAACTCCACGGTAACCCACAGTCACACAACGGTGGAGTTAGTACTCACTAAAACCTGAATTGTTGAATGGAGTTTTCACACTGCGTTGACTAACATGTTGTCTGCACTGAGCCAAAGAAAGCTCTTGATGCCACTACAGAGAAATGAAAGAGGCAACATCCCTCAAGGAAAAAAAAAACACTACAGAGAATCTGAAAACTAAGTCCATGACCACATAATAAAGAAGACTTCAGCCAACAAAAAGAGATGTTTCCTTTACAGCACCCTTTTCTGTGCCTTCCTATTTAAATAGTGCATTAACTTTTCAGGAATCCAGTAACACTTAAAAATAAATTAAGCCATTATATTTGTCTATGACTAAGCTCTGCTTCTAACACACACATTTAGAAAACACTCAAACTTGTCCGATCCAATTACTTGTCATCACAACAGCCCTAGAAAAAGAATGACAGTTATACTTTAAAGATTTTGCACTTGTTACTTCATTATGTTTAAAGTTGAGTGAATAACTGGGAGAAGATGTTTGCAAGAAGGAAACTCCAGATTTTTATTAGACTTGTAACTTATTTCCCCCCCCCCCTTGCTTGAGGTCAATACATCTATCATACATTGGCAAGCACTATCACGTGGCAAAGACTATTACTCCTCAGGAGCTCTTAAAAAAAAAGACAATTTCAAGTTACTTGATAAATGTCTACCTGCAACTGTCTATCTAAGGATTCCATGAACATACCTTAAAAATAGGGCTCTTTGCTGTTTTCTTTAGTGCACGGCTTGCACCCAGTTTCACTGTGAAAGAGGTGATGTACCCACCAGTGAACCCAAGACGGATTTTCTCATCTGCCTTTTCCATCCATCTATGGCTCAGGTGAACTTTCCACATTTCTTTTTTTATTTTTTAAAGTATTGCATTTTTTTATTTATTTCGTTTATATACCACCTTTTTTCCTTCTTAAGGAACTTAATGCAGCACTCATAATCCTCCTCCTCTCCATGTTATCCTCACCACAACAACCCTGTGAGGTAGGTTGGGCTGAGAGTCTGTGATTGGCCCAAAGTCACCCAGTGGGTTTCCATGGACGAGTGGGGTTTACAACCCAGATCTCCCAACTCCCAGTCCAACGCTCTAGCCACTACACCACACTGCCTCTCATTTTTTTTCAATTAATCACACATTTACCCATTATTTGGTAAAACACACACACACAATTTTTATAAAGATATAAAACCGCTCCGGAGATTGAGGGCAGGGAAGACAGCTTTATGAAACGATAGTAGCAAGCCAACCAGTTCTTTGCACAGCCAGCCAGCTTCTGCTGCAAAATAGCAATACCATTATTATTTTTTAACCTTGGCAAGAAAATTCTCAACCTGATAAGAAAACAGGAAGGGTACTTCCACAGTACCTCACTGTTCATACTACAGACATGCCTATGCATCCTAATGTCGGGATACACACTCTACAGAGTAGTTTCTAAGCAGATGAAAGGCTGTGTCAGAGTTAAGCAGACACAAATCTGTCCGTGAAGGAAAGTCAGATCTTCAGAGCATGTGTTGAGGAAAAGTAAAACAGGAAACCTTGTTCGTAAGCAATTGCAAAATAAAGAAAAAAAAACTCACCTGGAAGTTTAAAAACAAAGCATCTTTAAAAACAAATTTAGGAAAACTCACCCCATCCCTGCCGAAAGTCAACAGAAAGCAAGCAGGAGTAGCTCTGCATAATCACTTAGGGCACAATCCCACGCATGTTTAGACTGAAAAAAAGAGTTGTACAACTCCCAGCATGCCGGCTGGGGAATTCTGGGAGTTGTAGGACTTTTTTTCTGTCTAAACATGCATCAAATTGCATTCATAAGGTCCTACTAAAATAATTTCAGGGTTACATTGAGATTTTTATTTTTTAGCAAAGGAAGGACGGACATACCTGAAGTTCCTCCAATTGAGCCATGGCCACCAGATCCCGATTTCTGCTGAGACCTCCCACCAGGTGAAGACGGATCCTTCATACGCTCTATAACATTCTCAGACAGCTGAGGAGATATTGAAACAGAAGAAATACCGAGAATTTATAAACTGGCCTATCGCAGAATTTATTTCTCACACTGCTTCTTGTTATAGCTCCATCCACAGGGTTAGTTTTTACTTTAGCTTGAGCACCAAAAGAACGTTAGCCAAAAGACATTCTTGTAGGGCTCAAAGTCTTGTAACACACTGGCTGAGTTCGGACGACACGCTAATCAATGGTTGTTTCCCATTCTGTTCCTGTTAACACCACCACCCCAATTGATTAGAGTGTCGTCCGAACTCAGCCACTGTAAGCATCGAGCAGGTAAAACTTGCAATGTGTTAATGATGAGTAACAATCACACCCTCAGCAGCAGCTTGGAAAGGCGTTGGGCCAGTTCAGAAGACACCTTAAATCCTGCTGGTTAAGGCTCTTGGTTAAGCAGCAGGGTTTAAGGTCTTGTGCGATGCGTTTTGCTGAACCCGGCTCACTCACTAACCACAGTCAGACCACGTGCAGCAGAGTTAGTGGCTCTAACCATGGCTTAAAGTGTTGTGTGCAACAGGGCAGCTTGTGGTTAGTGCTAACCCCAGAGAACCACAGTTTCGCTAACTACAGAGCCTGAAGTGTCATCTAAATAGGCCCATTATTAGACCCAGTCCAAAATATTCCATGAATCTTCACTATCCCTACTTTTTTTAAAAAAAGATTAGCAGGTATTGCATGCTTTTGTAGACACAGCTTAGAAGCTGCAACCCTAAACATAGCTGCGTAAATAAATACCCATTAAATCAATGACATTTCTTTCCAACTAAGTGTGATTGTGGTGTAAGCGCTAGCAGGAATTAAAGCAAAAGAACTGAAGCTCCATTGCGATGAATAGTTACCAGGTTCATAGACATTAATAGCTTGTATTTGTAAATATTAAATCCTCAAGGCAGAGGTAATGTTAATTCACAATGCTAGCACACCACCAAATATTCCTGTCTGTCTGGTAAATTAGTGTGCTGCAACAACAGACATCCAGATACCGTTCATTGTCAACTCTGCGCGTTTTTTGCTACCTGTGTTTCAGAAAAAGCTGGGCAGTGCCACAGGGACACAAAAGCACATGTTTACAGGTGAAGGAACAAAGAAGAAGGGGGGGAATCAAAGAACAGGTGGCAGCAGGAAGCAGGGGCCAAGAGGTGCGTCAGGAAATCGAAGACGCAAGAGGAACAGACTCTTCCTTGGGTGCCACCCCAACATCTCACCGTTTCATCATTTGCCTTTTATTTTACCTTTGAAGTGCTGCTGGTAAGAGCTTTTAGGTAAGCTACAGAAACCGCAACCATGACACTAAGAGGCCCTTTATAAGTGTCTTTGAGAAAGGGGAGGAAGGAGTCAAGACGGAAGATGAAGGAAGATACTGGACAAGGTAAAATGTGGATGGTGCAACAGGTGGGAACACTGCAAGATGGGCATTAGATGGCTGGGCCAGGATTTGTACGATCAGGTACTTCAAATGTACACATAGGTCCATAAAGGCAGCCACGATCTTATTTTTTTAAAAAAAAATAATAATGCATATCCTGCCTTTTCATCAGACAGGCTTCCAAGGAGGTCGCAACAAATAATTAACTTACAATTCATTACAATAAAGCCTAAGTAGTAAAAGCTGGTCCAGGGGCCAATAGAAAACAAATGGACAACATTAAAACTGACACCAGTCCGATGTCTACAACAAGCACGAAAAGAAGGGAAATCCTGTAAGGAAAATGCCTCCAATTGTAAATATTATGATACAAAAGATTTCTGTTTTTTAGATAAAGCCCTGAGGAAGAACGCAACCGTGTTCGAAACGCGTCGGCACCTGGCACTTTAATAAACCTTTTACTAATAATATTATTGCAGAAGATTCCTTGGTTCCGCCCTTGCCTTTGGCTTATTTTTTACTCCCCTACGATGTCTACAACAGCTTGGGCAGACCAAAAGTTTTAAATTAGCATCTAAAAGATAATAGCATAAGGGCCAAATGAATATGCCTGGGAAGTTTGTCCAAATGCCGCTACATAAAATATTTTGTCGACTCAAGCACTGGGGCACCTGGGACAGGCAGCTTCATATAAGAGTAATATATCCCTATCTGGACAGCGATAACCTGGCTTCAGTTGTCCATGCTCTGGTAACCTCCAAGTTAGATCACTGCAATGCACTCTACATAGGGCTGCCTTTGAAGATGGTTTGGAAGCTGCAGCTCATGCAAAATGCAGTGGTCAAATTGATTTCGGGAACCAGAAGGTTCAACCATATAACGCCTGCTCTGGTTCGCTTGCACTGGCTGCCTGTATGTTTCAGAGCCCAATTCAAGGTGCTGGTTTTGACCTATAAAGCCTTACACGGCTTGGGACCACAATACCTGATGGAACGCCTCTCCCGATGTGAATATACCCGGTCACTACATTCAACATCTAAGGTCTTCCTCCGGGTGCCTACTCTGAGAGAGGCTCGGAGTGTGGCAATGAGGGACAGGGCCTTTTCGGTGGTGGCCCCCAGACTATGGAACGATCTCCCTGACGAGGCTCACCTGGCGCCAACGCTGCTATCTTTCCAGCGCCAGGTTAAGACTTTCTTCTTTGCCCAGGGATATGGTGGCACATCTTAATCACCCACATGTTTAGTTTTTAATGGCTTTTAATGCTTTATGTGTGTACGTTCTGTGTTTTAGAATTTTAAATTTTGTATACTCGTTTTTAATCTTAATTTTTTAGAATTTCTGTAAACCGCCCAGAGAGCCCTGGCTATGGGGGCGGAATATAAGTGTAATAAATAAATAAATAAATAAATAAATAAGAGTAAGCATCCATCTTTAGCTTACAACTCAGATTTTTAAGGGTCTATTGGAGCCTTCTGAAAAAAGTCTAATAATGCTTTGAAATAAATAAAACCCTGCAAATACCAAGCCACAAGGGACACTTCAGATTATCAAGGTATTTAACAGACATCTGCTGTTCATCAGTGCTTTCAAGGTGCTTATTATTATTATTAATATCCCACCTTTTTCCCAGTACTGAGACTCAAGGCGGTTTACAAGATTAAAACATGTACAATTAAAACATATAAATATAAATTTACAGAAGTTAAAATAGAATTAAACCTGCAGTAAAATTAAAAACATGTTTAAAAAAACTAAAAACAGTAATGGATTAGAGGGGGGATCTAATACATTAACTCAGGTCCAGAGTAGTTCCAATAGTTTTTGCCTGCCTCCGAAAGTGTAGCACAGAGAGAGCCAGCCTAGCCTCCCTGGGAAGGGAGTTCCAGAGCCTTGGAGCAGCCACCGAGAAGGCCCTGTCCCACGTACCCACCAGGTGTGCCTGGGATGTTGGTGGGACTGAGAGAAAGGCCTCCCCAGAAGATCTCAGAGCACAGGCAGGCTCATAGGGGAGAATACAGTCTTTCAGATAACCTGGACCCGGGCTGTATAGGGCTTTACACTTTTAAAGCTATCTAGACTTCGTGGATGGCGAGTTTGGCACTTCAAGCGCACTATGCACCCTAAGCAAATTATTTACCATGAACACTATAGTGGTATGTAACTGTTCAAAGATGCAACATTGAAAAGACTTGCTACCCCTACTGTGCAAGGAAGTTGTCCAAAGTTATGCATAGGAAGAAAAGAGCTTATTCAACTTATTTATTTATTAATCACATTTTTATATCGCCCAATAGCCGAAGCTCTCTGGGCGGTTCACGGGAAAAGTAGCTGTTCAAAGCTGTTAAGTATAGAGGGTTGTGGGTGAAGAACAGAGAAAGGAGAAAAGAGATGGAAGCTGGGAGTTATAGAGAAGAGTTTGGTAGGCTGAGTACATGAAGACCATGACAAAACAGAAGAGGAGGTTTCACTGGTTTAGTTAAGAGGGTGGATCATCTGAGCTGCCACCATAGTCAAGGCCCTGGTTAGGCCTCATCTAGAGTATTGCGTCCAGTTTTGGGCTCCACAATTCAAGGATGCAGACAAGCTGGAGCGTGTTCAGAGGAGGGCAGCCAGGATGATCAGGGGTCTGGAAACAAAGCCCTATGAAGAGAGACTGAAATAACTGGGCCTGTTTAGCCTGGAGAAGAGAAGATGGAGGGGAGACAGGATAGCACTCTTCAAATACTTAAAAGGTTGTCACACAGAGGAGGGCCAGGATCTCTTCTCGATCCTCCCAGAGTGCAGGACACGGAATAACGGGCTCAAGTTAAAGGAAGCCAGATTCCGGCTGGACATCAGGAAAAACTTCCTGACTGTTACAGCAGTACGACAATGGAACCAGTTACCTAGGGAGGTGGTGGGCTCTCCCACACTGGAGGCATTCAAGAGGCAAGTGGACAACCATCTGTCAGGGATGCTTTAGGGTGGATTCCTGCATTGAGCAGGGGGTTGGACCCGATGGCCTTGTAGACCCCTTCCAACTCTGCTATTCTATGATTCTAAGTACGGAAGGTGGGGTGCAGGAATGTCAACTTGCACAGACCTATGTAAAAAAAATCAGTTCTAGATGTCAACGTCATCTTCATTGGCAGCCTGGGCTAAATGCTAAATCCCCAACCTTGTTCCAGTTCAATCTCAGCCCCTGAAAGCCATCTAAAAAAAAATGGTTGCAGAGTGTAAATGATATTCAAGCTTTGGTGGAGCTCTGAGGAGAGAGTTCCATCATTTGGAAGTTTGCAAAAACTGTTATTCTGTTCACAAGAATACGACTCTACAACTACTGCAGTAATCTTTACACGTTACTCCCTAGCCTTGAAGAAGATGCCAAGCCTCAAACCCAGAGCACCTCAACGCAATGCATGTTTGCTCAGAAGGAAGCCTCACTGCACTCATAGGGGCCTTGTTGAAAGCAGCATTGCACAAAACCTCTGGAAGATGACCCCAAAATAAGTCTCACTGTGTTTAGAAGATAAAGGGTTCAAATATTTAAGACTTCAAGGGTACTGAACTCCCAAATATGTGTGCATAAGATTGCAGTTTTACAGCACAATCTGTGCATGTTTACTCAGAAGACTGTGTTAAAGAGAACTTACTTCTAAGATACGAAGGTAACATTAACTGGGATCGTTTAGCTTGGAAAAAAGGAGACTAAGGGGAGACATGATAGAGGTGTACAAAATTATGCATGGTATGGAGAATGTGGACCGGGAGACATTTTTCTCCCTCTCTCAAAATACTAGAACCCAATGGGCTCATCCCATGAAGCTGATGGGTGGGAGATTCAGGACAAATAAAAGGAAGGCCTTCTTCACACAGCTCATGGTTAAATTATGGAACTCACTGCCACAAGAAGTAGTGATGGCCACCAATCTGGATGGCTTCAAATGGGGGTTGGATCAATTCCTGGAGGCAAAGGCTATCCATGGCTACTAGCCCGGATGGTTGTGTGCTATCTCCAGTATTTGAGGCAATAAGCCTGTGTGCACCAGTTGCTGGGGAACATGGGTGGGAGGGTGCTGTTGCACCATGTCCTGCTTGTTCATCCCTGGCCGATGGCTGGTTGGCCACTGTGAAGAGAGAGTGCTGGACTAGATGGACCCTTGGTCTGATCCAGCATCCGGGCACTTCTTATGTTCTTATATATATGCATAAGATCACAGACATGTTGAGAGGGAGTGCTCCATTACATGTAATTCATGAACTCGTGATTTGTTCTGTCGTCCTCCACAGCCACACAATAAAAGCTAGAAACTTTAAACCTTGTTTACACACTTTAGGAGATCTGTGCTTCACGACCGCAGGAACCATAAGCTGCACTGTATTCAATAGGACCACAGACTAGGCCAAACCCCTGATAATCCTTTCCCACTCCCACAAACATCCCAGTGGCAAGCAAGGGGTAATTTCCCCCTGCTGAGACATTGATGGATCATACTTTTAAAAATATTTAAGTAATGAGAGTTGCCTACCCTGTAATTAAAGCACACAGGGCAGGGTTAAAAGACAAAGGGGAATATAGAAAACCAGAAACTACAGGGTAGAAACAAGGGAGGCGGATGAAAATTATGAATATAAATAAACACAGATCTGAGAAGTAGGAGCAGACACACATAACGGCCCCCATTCACAGTAATAAGGCAGTATGGTGAGGAGGTATACAGGCACTGCACTTCAGACTGCAGAAACTTGAAATACCCACTGAGTCATAGGCTGACCAGCAGATATTGGGTGTGGCTTGTTCTGGTGGAATTAAAAACAGCCCGAACCAATGAAAACAGCAAATGAAACTCTCCGCAGCGTGGAAATCAACTTATCAGTTGCTAACACTTTCACATTAAGCTGCAGGGAGGAAGGGGGACCCTTTACTCACTCACCTGCCTGTTCTCTTGTTCTCTCTGGCTGAGTTCAGAACTTCAGATGACACGATAATCAATAGGGGGGTGTAATAGGAACAGAATGGGAAACAACCGTTGATTAGTGTGTCGTCTGAATTCAGCTCCCCCCCCCCCTCTCTCTCTCTCTCTGGGGGGTGTAGCAGCTCCAAGTGCCACCTACAAGCATTTGCTGCATCTTCCTGCTGTGCCAACGAGAGGGAAAGAGAGCATGTGCAGAGGCAGCCAGTGTAGCTTTCCCCTGCTTGCTCGCGTCTGATCTCGCTTCCTGGTGCAGCAGTTGGCCCTGGGTCCAACAGACTCATCCTGACTGCCATGTTGTGCAAACGAAGAACGCTGTGGAGCACACGAAGAGAGAGGCAGCTGCAGGAACAGAAGCCACCTCCTCCGCTTACTCACTGTACTGGCTGAGCGCTCGCTCTCGCTCGCTCTCACTCCAGCCAGCACAGTGGTTAGGTAGTCTCTGGATAGTGTGTGGAGCTCAGTCCCAGTCACTGTGCTACCAAGGAAAAGCAGACTTGGCACTAGAAGATACAGCAACTCCTTGTTGCAGCGGCCACTTTCACTAGGCTTCTCCCCTGCTCTAGTGCAGCGGTTAGGTTGGGTGCACCCAAACGTAACCCTACCCCAGCCGGAGAAGCTAGCAAGTGAGGAGTAGAGACAGAGGGAGGCACCTCCTCCACTTACTCTCTCCCTCCGACTGGCGGGCCAACTTCTTGGCATGTCCACAGAGAGGCAGCTTCCTGAGAAGTCATAGTTTCTACTACTGCTGCCCAGAGTGAGAAGGCAGTTGAAGAGGCTAAGACAGCTGCTCCTTGCAACTGCTACGCAGATACCCTCTCTGGAATCTGAGCACATGAGCAAACGGTGCCTGTGCCCCTCTCCCTCTGAGGAGACAGTAAGAAGAGATTTGGTGGAGCAAAGTAATGAACCATCCAGTGCAGCCTACTGTTTCATACAGGAGCCGGTCAGATGTCCCAATGAAAAGCCCATGAACAGGACATGAGGGCAGCAGCACTCCCCAGCATCTAATATTCAGTGGCATACTGCCTCCGAACATAAGAGCCATACTGGATCAGACCAAGGGTCCATCTAGTCCAGCACTCTGTTCACACAGTGGCCAACGAGCTGTCGACCATGTCACTCCACTTCTGAAATCTCTTCATTGGCTTCCAATTCACTCCAGAATCCAATATAAACTTCTCCTGTTGACCTTCAAAGCTTTTCACGGTCTAGCTCCTGCCTATCTCTCCTCTCTCATCTCACACTATTGCCCCGCTCGTGCTCTCCGCTCCTCTGATGCCATGTTTCTCGCCTGCCCAAGGGCCTCTACTTCCCTTACTCGGCTTCGTCCTTTTTCTTCTGCTACCCCTTACGCCTGGAACGCTCTTCCAGAACACTTGAGAACTACAAACTCAATCACAGCTTTTAAAACTCAGCTAAAAACTTTTCTTTTCCCTATATCTTTTAAACATTGAGTTTGTTCTGACCCTATACTGTCAGCTTCACCCTACCCGGTGCCTGTTTACACTTCCCTGTGCCTGTTTGCATTCTCTTTCCCTCCTTATTGTTTACTACAACTTTATTAGATTGTAAGCCTATGCGGCAGGGTCTTGCTATTTACTGTGTAATCTGTACAGCACCATGTACATTGATGGTGCTATATAAATAAATAAATAATAATAATAATGACCAGGGACCGACAAACAAGACATGGGTGCAGCATGGTCCTTCTATCTAACCAGCATGACTCACAGCCATTGATGGACTCGACAGCTGTGAAACTGTATAAACTCCTTTCAAACTCATGTGAGCGGCTGGCTGCTGCCACATGAACCAGCCTGCCTCCAATTCCTGCAGCAGCCAATTCCGCAGGTTAACCATGAACCAGTATGCCTCCAATTCCTGCAGCAGCCAATTCCACAGGTTAACCATGCGGCCAACCTACCTCCAATTCCTGCAGCAGCCAATTCCGCACATTAACCATGAACCAGCCTGCCTCCAATTCCTGCAGCAGCCAATTCCGCAGATTAACCATGCGGCCAACCTACCTCCAATTCCTGCAGCAGCCAATTCCGCAGGTTAACCATGAACCGGCATGCCTCCAATTCCTGCAGCAGCCAATTCCGCAGGTTAACCATGAACCGGCCTGCCTCCAATTCCTGCAGCAGCCAATTCCGCAGGTTAACCACGAACCGGCATGCCTCCAATTCCTGCAGCAGCCAATTCCGCAGGTTAACCATGAACCGGCATGCCTCCAATTCCTGCAGCAGCCAATTCCGCAGGTTAACCATGAACCGGCATGCCTCCAATTCCTGCAGCAGCCAATTCCGCAGGTTAACCATGAACCGGCATGCCTCCAATTCCTGCAGCAGCCAATTCCGCAGGTTAACCATGAACCGGCATGCCTCCAATTCCTGCAGCAGCCAATTCCGCAGGTTAACCATGAACCGGCATGCCTCCAATTCCTGCAGCAGCCAATTCCGCAGGTTAACCATGAACCGGCATGCCTCCAATTCCTGGACTCTCCCACCAGTCAACCTAAGGGCCACAGACTAAGAAAGGGCCCGCCAGCGAACCCTCCACCCCACCCCCAGTAGGCAGTGGTGGGTCCTGCTGCTCCTCCATCCCCTCATGGGCAGCATGACAAGGGTCGGGGCCTGGGCAGGTGCCGCCCCATAGCCCCCCACTCCCCCTCCAGTCAGGCTGGCTTCTTCCCCCCGAAGGAAGCTCGCCCCGAGGGGCTCCCAGTGAGCGCTCCCCCCCCCGCGCGTCCTCACCCGGACGCCCTTGACCACGGTGATGTTGTCGTTCTCGTCGGCCTCGAAGGTGACCCTCCGGGGAGCGCTGCTTCCGCCGCCCATGGCGCCTTAGGGCCGGTCAAGCTGACTAGGCCGCAGAGCCGCAAGAGTGGGACAAGGTGCCCGAGCCGATTGAAGCCCCGCCCCGCGCCGCGCTGCCATTGGCCCGCCGCGCCCCGCGCCCCGCCTCCCGTCCCGGCACGCTGCGCTCCTATTGGTGGAGAGGTGGTTACCCCTGGCAACAGCCCTGCCCCTCAAGTGACAGAGGCGGCGTGGAAAGTTTTTCTCCTCCGCTGCCGCCCTCACGTGTTGCCGAAAGAACGAAACTTCGCCGGAGAGCGGGGAGGGGGGAGAACTACGAGTCCCAGAATGCACTGGGGGCAAGGGAAAATGGGAGCCGCCCGCCGCAAGGCAAGCCGGGTAATGTGGTCTCGACAGAAGTACCGCGGAGACGCTGGGCCGTGGAGACCGCGTTGCATTCTGGGTCGTGTGTTTAGAACGTGTGAATGCAGTTCCTGGCACGCACGAAGGCGGCGGCCCTCATAGCACCCGTGTACACGGGAGTAAGCCCCATTAAGTTCAATAGCACTTACTTCCGAGTATTCATAGGATCGTGCTGCAAGGGTGCATTTCTGAACATACAGGGGCAGGGGGAAGGGAACCCTGTGGTCCTCCAGATAATAAAATTATATATATATAAATCACAATTTATTTCTTACCCACCTCTCCCTCTGGATCGAGGCGGGGAACAACGCAGAGTACAAAAATATTATAAAATACATAAAACTGATTAAAACTTCTAAAACTAATACATTATTAAAATAACAGCCAGACATGTTGTGAACTCTAACTCCCATCAGCCCCTGCCAGCACGATGGAAGTTGGAGTCCAACAACATCTAGAGCGGCACAGATTCTGCACTAGTAAACAGCACTGGCGAAAGTGTGGGACTTGCTTGGAGTAAACGTGCTTAAATTTGGGCTGTTCCTCTGGGATTCCCGGCACACTTTACATGGGAGTAAATACCTATGAATCCTCTGGAAGGGACTTATTATTAAGCGTATTTAACCATGCTGCAGATGGTCCAAAAGCCTCATCCATCAAAAACCACTTTAGAGTGTATTTGGGGGAAATCAGCAGGCTGCATGTTTATTCAGAAGTAATCCTACTTTGTTCAATGGTATTGACTTCCCAATAAATGTGCATAGATTGCAGCCTACAGATGCAGTCTTATGAACACGTCCTGAGAATAAGTCCTGTTTAACACAATGGGACAAGTAAATATGCTGAGGTCCGGGCTGCCCTAAATGCTTTTTGACACTGCAAAGTTTCTCCATATGCCTGCTGCAAAAGAGCCAGTGGTTCACCAGCAATGCGTTCGCATAACAGTGTCTAGCAGCAATTTAAAGACCTAACACATTTACTGTGGATTTTGATGCATGAAGAGAAGCCTGCATTACAATGAGCAGCACATGGACAGCACATAGCTCACTTGGTCTCAGAGCACACGGAAACAGAGGGCTTCTATCACTGACTGTACAAGGCCATTGTGCAGCGATTCCACCTACTTTTCCTTAACAGATTTTTTTCCCCTGGTAAGAAAAAAGACAGAAGATGTGGTAGGAAAATATGCACCGCTTAAAAATGTATTTAATTATTTATTATTGCATTTATATCCCGGCTTTTTTCCTCCAAGGAACCCAAGGTGGCATTCATAATCCTCCTCTCCCTTTTATCCTCAACAACAACAACCCTGTGAGGTAGGTGGGGCTGAGAGTTTGTGACTGGTCCAAAGTCACCCAGTGAGTTTCCATGGCCGAGTGGGGACTAGAACCCAGAACTCCTGACTCCCAGTCTGACACTCTAGTCACTACACCACACAGGCTCTACACCACACTTGACCTAGATGATGTGACAAAGTAATGGAGGCAGTAGTATTTTAGACTAGAACCCGAATCTCCTGACTCCCAATTCTACACTCCACCCATTTCCTCTCCCCCCGCTGTAGCCTGCTGCATGGTTACGATGGTGACAGTTGAAGGAGGCACCTGATGGCATGAGCTGGTGGAATAGTTCCGCTTCTGCTTCTACAGAGGAATTTCTAAACTTTTCATTATCTTACTTAATTAGTTGCATTAACTGAGTGGCATTTGAGTATTGCATCCAGTTCTGGGCACCACACTTCAAGAAGGATGCAGACAAGCTGGAGGGGGTTCAGAGGAGGGCAACAAGGATGATCGGGGGTCTGGAAACAAAGCCCTGTGAGGACAGACTGAAAGAACTGGGGCTGTTTAGCCTGGAGAAGAGAAGTTTGAGGGGAGACATGATCGCACTCTTCAAATACTTGAAAGGTTGTCACACAGAGGAGGGCCAAGATCTCTTCTCGATCCTCCTAGAGTCCAGGACATGGAATAATGGGCTCAAGTTCAGGAAGAATCAGGAAGCCAGATTCCGGCTGGACATCAGGAAAAACTTCCTGACTGTTAGAGCAGTACGACAATGGAACCCATGACCTAGGGAAGTTGTGGGCTCTCCCACAGTAGAGGCCTTCAAGAGGCAGCTGGACAGCCATCTGCCAGGGATGGTTTAGGGTGGATTCCTGCATTGAGCAGGGGGTTGGACTCGATGGCCTAATAGTCCCCTTCCAACTCTACAATTCTATGATTCTACTTATTGATTTAATATCTTGCCTTTCCACCCAAAAATGGCACTCAAAGTCTTTAACAATAATAAAATACAGCCGAAACCAAAATCTTAGTTGAAACATTGCATAAACGCAAATTAAAAACACAACAATGAAAGAAATAGTTGGCCCACAAATAAAAAAAAATCCCTTTAGCAACAGACCTGCTTACACGCCAAAGGCCAGCCTGAATAAAAAGGTCTTTGCCCCCTCAGCAGGGACCTCCAGAGCTTGGGAGCACTCTCACATCCCCACCAAACATGCCTCCAGAGCCAGTAGGACTAAGAAAAATGCCTCCCCAAAGATCTCAAATCCTGGGGGAAGGTAGTCTTTCACATAACCTGGTCCCAAGTAGCTTTTAAGCAACCTTAAAAGAAAAAGAAAGAAAAAAACAGTGGAGAATTTGCCTGAATCTTGAAGAGGTAAAACATTAACAATTTACTCAGTGTTCGAAGTGGCGGCAAATACATTTATTTTATTTTATTTATTTATTTAGAATATTTATATACCGCTCCCCATTGAAAAATTTTGGAGCGGTGTACAAGGTATAAAAATAAAAACAGAATAAAACAGTTAAAACAAAATTTAAAAGAAGCAAAAACAGAAATCCAAGGCTGCATGTTAAAGAAAGGCTTCTTGGAATAAAGATGTTTTCAGGAGGCGCCTGCCTGACCTCCAGAGGCGGGGAGTTCTACAGGAGGGGGGCCACCACGCTGAAGGCTCTTCCCCTGGTGGATTCCAATCAGAGGATGGGTCTAGGTGGAACCACCAGGAGCAGGCCCTCGGATGACCTCAGTGACCGGGCAGGTTGGTAAGGGAGAAGGCGCTCTCTCAGGTATCCTGGTCCCAAATTGTTTAGGGCTTTGTACACAAGTACAAGAACCTTCAACCTGGCCCGGTAGCGAATAGGCAGCCAGTGCAGCTCCCTCAGTAGAGGAGTTCCATGCTGGAAAGGGGCTGCTCCAGACAACAGCCGAGCTGCAGCATTCTGCACTAGCTCCAGCTTCCGGAGCAGCTTCAAGGGCAGCCCCACATAGAGCGCGTTGCAGTAATCCAACCTTGAGGTTACCAATGCCTGTACCACCGTGGCCAAGCTATCCCTGTCATATACTTACCATGTTAAGTATATGAAAAGAAATACTTGCTTTGTCATTAAAATTGTGTGTGTATGGCTATCTCAGGGTTAAACAGAGAAAGTCTATCTGTGGGCAATTACCTTGAGATAGAGGCTGTTCTGGGAACCTTGCCAAGATTCTAAGTTAGCCTCATCACAGCTGTATGTAATGTAGATAAGAATTGTGTAAGATGTGTATATAGTTTCTCACTTGTGTAAAATGGAACTGATCACTGCTTACTGATCACTGCTCTCTGATCACTGCTCTCTGTGTATGCCTCAGTGTGCTGATCTGAACTGAACTGCACAGAAGCCTGAAGGAAATAAACCAGCTCTGCTGTGTAAGACCTGCGTGATGTGTGTTTGTTCCTGAGCACAAACAGAGTTCCAGAGAGAGAAAAGTTCTGGCACAATAACCCAACAAAGGTTATGGGCCCAGTCCAGTCCAGGCAGCCTAGAGCCAGTCTAGCCTAGACCAGCCTACGCCAGCCTAATCCAGGCAGAAGAACCAGAACTTGATGGGAACGGTGCAGTGTCAGAACCAGGAGTCTGCTAAAACAGAAAACTGTTGATGAAGGAAGACATCAAGCTAAAGCCAGTGCTGCAAAGTGAGGAAAAATCTCAGTCGGCTGACTCTGAGGGGGACTCTGAGCAGGAGGACGGTGAGATACCAATTCCTAAAAAAGAGGAAATGGCAGGAGCTAATATGTCTGGTTTGCATCAATTGTTAGAAAAGCTGAATGACTCTAACTATGCATTATGGTCTTACAAAATGCAAATGTATCTGATTCAGGCTGAACTGTGGTATGTAGTCACAGAGGATCCACCAGATAGAGCAGATCCACAGAATGCTAAATGGTTTAAGGACGATGCAAAAGCAATGGCAGTTATTGCATTAGCTGTGGAAGACTCTCAAATTTCCTTCATTCAGTTTTTGAATACATCAAAAGAGTGCTGGAATGTGCTACAAGCTGTATATCAAAGAGAAACAGCGGGCAGTAAAGTAATTCTAACCCGGAAACTGTATGGAATGAAGCTGAAACCAGGGGAGTCTATGTCAAACCATTTGAAAAGCATGAGAGAAATCTTCAATCAACTCAGGGCACGAGGGATGGAGTTTACAACTATACACCAAGTCTATGTGATTTTGTCAAGTCTTGATTCATCGTACGACGCGGTTGTCACCATGATGGAAAGTCAAGAGGAGAAAAATTTAACCCTCGAGTATGTAGCTGGAAAACTACTGGAAACCTATGAAAGAAGGCAAGCTTCAAAACAACAGAGCTTTAAACTTCCTGTGGCTGAATTTCAACAAAGCCATAAATCTTCTGACGTGGTGGCTGCATTAAAGGCAAGGAAATGCTTTAATTGTGGTTCCACAGAACATTTACGGCGGGATTGCAACAACAACAAGAAGAAAAAGCAGTTGACAGCAAAGTGGAGAGAAGAAAACAAAATGAATGAAGCTGAATCAACAAAGAAGTGTCTTCTAGCAAGAGTCAAAGAGACAATGAATCCTTGGTTTTTGGACTCTGGGGCTTCAATAAGTATGGCAAAAGACAAACTTTCATTTGTAACCTTGGAAACTTCTACTTCAGAGCAAAAGTGTGTTACCCTTGCAAATGGAACAAAAATCCAGATTTGTGGTGTGGGTAATGTATATTTTGATTGTCTGGGAGTTGAACTACAAAGTGTTTTATATGTACCAGAATTAGAAACAAACCTTCTAAGTGTGTTTCAGTTAACAGAAATGGGGTATGAGGTTTGTTTTACTGAAGAAAATTGTACTATAAAACAGGGAAACAAGGTGTGTGTGCAGGGAATAATGAAAGAATCTTTGTATGTGATTAATACTTGTACAAAAAATGAAGTTGTAGCCAGCAAAGTCACAACAAAAACAATAGCCAATTGCAAACCACACCAAGAGTGTATCCATTTAACTCATAAAAGGTTTGGTCACGCCAACTATAAAATAATTTCTAAGATTCCAGAATTGTGTGAAGGGGTGAAAATCAAACCATGTTCTAACTATGTAGAATGTAATGTATGCAGTGAAACCAAGTGTCATAAGTCAAACATTCCAAAACATAGTGAGAGAACAACAAAAAGAATTTTTGAATTAATTCATGCAGATCTTGCAGGTCCTTTTGAGACAAGTCAAGGAGGAAACAGATTTTTCTTGTCTATTGTTGATGATTACAGTAGATTTGGATTTGTGTATGTGTTAAAACAGAAGAGTGAAACTTTTGGAAAGTTTAAAGCCTTTGTTAAGTGGAGTAAAAATAGATTTAAAGAACCTATAGCTAATCTAAGAACGGACCGGGGAGGTGAATTTCTTAGCAACCAATTAAAAAAATTCCTCAGTGATGAGGGTATACAACATGACCTTACTGCTCCATATTCACCATTTCAAAATGGAGTTGCAGAAAGGAAAAACAGGACCTTGCAGAACATGTTAAGAGCTCTATTGAAAGAGTCAGGATTGTCTAACCTGTTCTGGGCAGAAGCTTTGTCCACCTCAAATTATTTGTTAAACAGGCTTTACCACTCTGTACATGAAAAAACTCCATATGAAATGTTTTACAAAAGAAAACCTAGAGTGTCACATATACGGGTTTTTGGAAGTAAATGTTTTGCTCATATTCAGAAAGAAAACAGACCAGGAAAGCTAGCTCAAAGAGGTTTGGAATGTAAACTGTTGGGATATGATACACAAACAAAAGGCTATCGTTTGTGGTCTCCATATCACAAAAGTGTAATTGTGAGCAGAGATGTAGTTTTTCATGAACAAATGCAGGAAACAAAACAGTATGTAAGTTTGCCTGTAGAACAGAAAGCTGTAGAAACAGAAGAAATTCCTGAACAATCTCAGCAAGAGAGGGAGGGGGAAGAAACTGTGGAGGAGGAAACTATGCCTGTAACTATGCCAAGACGATCAGAAAGGGAACGCAAAGCTCCAATTCGTTATTCAGATGAATACCAAAGCAAACAGGTTTCTCATAGAGCATTACTAATAGCCTATGAACCTACTTCATTTGAGGAAATTCAGGAAATGGAACCTACAGAAGCTCAGGGCTGGCATGAAGCAATGTCAGAGGAAATCAGAGCAATGGAAAAAAATGAAACGTGGAAGCTAGTACCTTTACCTGAAGGTCGTAAATCCATTACCTGAAAATGGGTATTCAAAGTAAAACAAAATGAGAAAGGACAGGTGGAACGTTACAAGAAAACAAAATTGTGTAACAACCTCTAGTGCAGAAGCAGAATATATCAGCTTATCTCTGGCTTGTAATGAGATTGAGTGGTATAAACAATTATTTGCTGATCTAAGGTTGGAAATTGAGACACCAGTAACCATATTTGAGGATAATCAGGCATGTATTAGTATGGCTACATCTGAAAAGTGTAAACCAAGAACTAAACATGTGGATGTTCGTTATTCTCATGTGAAAGATATAATTCAGAAGGGCTGGATTAAGCTTGAATATTGTCCATCTGAAATGATGTTGGCTGATTTATTCACAAAACCAGTATCAATGGTAAAACACAAAGAGATGCTTTTAAAGCTGGGTCTCAGATTGTAACACAATTTAAACAACATGCGCAAGAGGAGGACTGTTAAGTATATGAAAAGAAATACTTGCTTAGTCATTAAAATTGTGTGTGTATGGCTATCTCAGGGTTAAACAGAGAAAGTCTATCTGTGGGCAATTACCTTGAGATAGAGGCTGTTCTGGGAACCTTGCCAAGATTCTAAGTTAGCCTCATCACAGCTGTATGTAATGTAGATAAGAATTGTGTAAGATGTGTATATAGTTTCTCACTTGTGTAAAATGGAACTGATCACTGCTTACTGATCACTGCTCTCTGATCACTGCTCTCTGTGTATGCCTCAGTGTGCTGATCTGAACTGAACTGCACAGAAGCCTGAAGGAAATAAACCAGCTCTGCTGTGTAAGACCTGCGTGATGTGTGTTTGTTTCTGAGCACAAACAGAGTTCCAGAGAGAGAAAAGTTCTGGCACAATAACCCAACATGCTCCAGACAACAGCCGAGCTGCAGCATTCTGCACTAGCTCCAGCTTCCGGAGCAGCTTCAAGGGCAGCCCCACATAGAGCGCGTTGCAGTAATCCAACCTTGAGGTTACCAATGCCTGTACCACCGTGGCCAAGCTATCCCTGTCCAGGAGAGGCCGTAGGTGGCGAACCAACCGAAGAGGCACTCCAAGCCGTGGTGGCTACTTAAGCCTCCAACGACAGAAATGGGTCTAGGAGTACCCCCAAACTACGAACCTCTTCTTTCAGAGGCAGGGCCACCCCATCCAGAACAGGCCATGAGCCTGTCTCCCGGACTCGGGAACCACTCACCCACAGGGCTTCCGTCTTGCCAGGATTCAGTCTCAGTTTATTGGCCCTCATCCAGCCCATTTCTGAGTCTAGGCACTGGTCCAGGACCTGCACAGCCTCACCTGATTCAGTTGTCACAGGGAGATAGAGCTGCGTGTCCTCAGCGTATTGATGGAATTTAGCTCCAAATCCCCTAATGACCGCTCCCAACGGCTTCATATAGATGTCAATGTCATCATAGAAGCCTAAAAGGGAAGTTTTAGGCAGAAGAAGGAGAAGGACATGCCAGCCCCTTAGCCTCAGATACCCACCCCAAGCATTTGCAATAAGAGTTAACAATACTGGCCTATTGGCTTCGGAAACTATAAAGCTCTATTTGCATGTTCAGCCTTCCCCAACCTGGTGCCTTCCAGATGCAGAGCTGGCTGGGGGATTCTGGGAGTTGTAGTCCAACAAATCTGGTGGATACCAGGTTGGGACCAGCCAACCTACATATTATTTAGAGCTCCGGCTATTGGGCGGTATAGAAAAGTAATTAATAAATAAATAATAAATAAATAAATTTACCAACAGCTTAGCTCTGAAACACAACTGAAAACCACCCCATCTACAGAAACGTTTTACTGATATATTTTCCCCTTTATCATAATTAATTGTTTCCTCTTGCCCCAACAGGCCCACTTCCATGAAAATCTCACATCCCTTGCCCCCAACAGAACTGCCCATGCATCCTTGATACATTTTCAAGCCATTTGCATTTAGATGCAGGATGCCCTAGCACAGCCTTCCTCAACCTGGGGCGCTCCAGATGTGTTGGACTGCATCTCCCAGAATGCCCCAGCCAGCAGAGCTGGCTGGGGCATTCTGGGAGTTGTAGTCCAACACATCTGGAGCGCCCCAGATTGAGGAAGGCTGTGCCTAGCGGATGGCTCTTCAGCAAACTTACCTTCCTTGGAGTTTTAAGGCATCACGGAATCACTAGAACGCTTGACTGTCAAGTTACAAGTGTCTTCTTCAGAACATAGCAAGGATGTGCAGGCAGCCTTTGCGTGATGTCAACTAGAAGCTGCCCTTCAATGGAAGCTTCCGCTCATGCCAAATACAGCCAAATGCCTTCTGATTCAGGTGGGCAGCCAAACTCACATTGCACTGGCAGTCTACCATCTGCAGTGACTTTCCCCATTCTTCCCCATAGCAGGCTGAAAGGATATTGACAGGGGTGGATGGGTAAAGAAGATGTCTATCAGAAGAGCAGAGACCTGAAGTAAGAGCAGTTTGGTCAACTGTGTGTTACAAGGAAGGAAGCCTTTGCACCGTTTGACTGCGAACCATTAAAACACACACACACACACACACACACACACACACACACACACACACACACATTCCCAGCACTGCAGAGAGACATCCAATTTGCAAAACACAAGGGGGTCTTTTTTGGCATCCTGTACAAATTGACGCATGAAGTTGAAAATCAGACACGCCGTAGCATTAAGCACCGAAAACACCAGGTGGAAGAGATAAGGTTCAAAAGCAGCTCAAGGGGAAGAAGCTATTAGTGGTGGGTTCTGGCATTGTCTCTCCCTCATTTGCCACAAACAGAAAACCAACTTCCGATTTAATTTGAGCCCGTTTCCTCTGCTAAGAACCTCTTTGGGATTTGAAGGCTACGTACAAACATACATCAAAACAGCAATTGCTGCGGGTGTTTCTTTCTGTCTTTCTTTCTCGGAGACATGAACGCTCACAAAAATAATTGTTGTAGTTTAGGCTCGAATTAAGACTTGTTTTCCCAGGCTGCCTCCTATACATCATTTTCCTAGACCAAAAAAAAAAAGGGGGGGGGAAGCAGAAGCCAAAGAGAAAAGGATACTCCCTTCCTCAACCATGAGGCAGTTCCTGGAGAAAGGCAGCCCACCTTCTTAGGCATAGAATCGTGGAATAGCAGAGTTGGAAAGGGGCCTTCAAGGCCATCGAGTCCAACCCCCTGCTCAATGCAGGAATGCACCATAAAGCATCCCTGCCAGATGGTTGTCCATCTGCCTCTTGAAGGCCTCTAGTGTGGGAGAGCCCACCACCTCCCTAGGTCACTGGTTCCATTGTCGCACTGCTCTAACAGTCAGGAAGTTTTTCCTGATGTCCAGCCAGAATCTGGCTTCCTGTCACTTGAGCCCGTTATTCCGTGTCCTGCACTCTGGGAGGATCAAGAAGAGATCCTGGCCCTCCTCTGTGTGACAACCTTTCAAGTATTTGAAGAGTGCTATCATGTCTCCCTCCCACAGATTATTTAAAGATGCCCAGATTCAGTCCAGTAGAAGCTGGTGGCTCCGATGTCAGTGAGGCTGCGAATCCATTCCAGGTTTCAGTCAGAACTCTAAACGAGCTATCCAAGGTGTTCCTTGGATAGTCCTTTAGAGTTCTGACTGGAACCCAGAGCAGATTCACTGCCCCACTGATGTCATAGATACCAGTCCCCACTGCCATTAATATGTAAAGTGTGGAAGAGCTTTAAGACCAAAAGGCCCAGAGTCTAAAGGAGCCCATAGCCCTGGCTATGGGGGGCGGCATATAAGTGTAATAAATAAATACATACATACATACATACATACATACATACATACATACATGCATAAAATGCCCCAACCGTACCACTGCTCTGGAAGACCACCAGGGCAAGCGCCCGGCTTTTAAGAGCCTTTGGGCCAGACCCCCTCCATGGACTCCCTCCTCAGTGAGTCTACCATCTCACCACCGTTGTCACCAGCTGCTTTCACTCCTCCTCCTCCTCCTCCTCTTTCTTAACATGGCTACCACTTGCTCGCTTGACAGGCAGAGAGCAAAGGAGCAAGTAGGCCGTGGTGGCATCTCCGGAAGCTGGAGCTAGTGCAGAAAGCTGCAGCTCGGCTGTTGTCTGGAGCTGCCCCTTCCCAGCATGTAACTCCTCCTATTCGCTACCGGGCCAGGTTTAAGGTTCTTGTACTTGTGTACAAAGCCCTAAACAACTTGGGACCAGGATACCTGAGAGAGCGCCTTCTCCCTTACCGTCCTGCCCGGTCACTGAGGTCATCCGAGGGCCTGCTCCTGGTGGTTCCACATAAACCCACCCTCTGATTGGAGTCCACCAGGGGAAGAGCCTTCAGCGTGGTGGCCCCCCTCCTATGGAACTCCCTGCCTCTGGAGGTCAGGCAGGCGTTCCAGGACGCCTTTCCTTAATGACCAGCCATGGTTCACAGTCCACTATTCCCTTTTCATTTTACTTCTTTTAAAAATCTATTTTGCATTTTATTCTATATGGGTTTTTTAAATTTTATTTTATCTTGTACACCGCTCCAAAATTTTAAATGGGGAGTGGTATATAAATGTTGTAAATCAATCAATCAATCAATCTACTGCTTTTCCTTCTCTCGACCACTGTGAACAAGAAGGTTGCCATGGTGAAAAGGAGGAGCTTCTCCCGGGGGCTCTGTTCAGTGGGGCATTGTTGGTGCGGGGGCCCTCAGCCAGGGCCTGGCCATGTTTACCTTCGATGGACCAGTGCCAGTGATGAAGAGGGAATAGTGGGCCAAAATGAATAGAAAGGCTGGCCTGGTATAAAGGCACCTTCCTAAGGTCCAACGTTTCAAAGTCCTGCAAAAACTTCATTTTCCAGCTGCCTCGTTGCTTGGAAACACGCACATATGTATCCTTCCCTTTTGTGAATTGAAATCTGTCGCCCAGCAGCAGACAGCTCCAAATCCGTCTCACCTTTTACTGCCTGCTTGTCACTGGGGTGTTGGACGGGCTCTTTCACACAGGTGTTGTGGCTCTGCAGGTCACCAATTCAAAAGTCCTGTAGGCAGAGGAGGTGACATTCACACTTGAATGCTCTTGAGTGATTGGTGGATTTTCCATGGTCTCCCTCATTGGCTGGCTTTGAAGTCCTTGGCTTCATCGATTGGAGGCGTTCTCAGTCTCCCTGGGAGATTAAAACAGGGGGCGGGGGCTTCTTTAGTATGAACCCCAATTCTTCAAGTATAGGTTAATTCCCATTTTCTCTGTGCCTGTTTGCTCTGGGGCTGTATATCTTGGGTTCCATTTGAGAAATATGGTGAACAGAGGTCTCTTTGTCATAACCAGAGAGCTTCGGCTATTGGGCTGTATAAAAATGTAATAAATAAATTAAATAAATAAATAAACTAATCCCATACATACTTTCCTGGGAGTAAGCCCCTTTGAATTCAATGGTGCTCACTTCTGAATAGACACACAGAGACTTATTATTCTTTATTTTTTTATTACATTTCTATACCGCCCCATAACCAAAGCTGTCTGGATTACTTGCAAAAGATTAAAGCATTAAAAATGATGTACAAAATTTTAAACCATGAAAACATAAGGCAACATAATTTAAAAACAACTTTGAGCTCTCAGCCAAACCAAAAAAAAATAAAAAATAGATCTGGGATCAATTAAAAACAACATATGCTGCTAAATCCCTGGGAGAAGAGAAAAGTCTGGACCTGGTGCTGAAAAGATAACAATGTTGGTGCCAGGCAGGACTCGTCGGGGAGATCGTTCCACAGTTGGGGGGGGCACCACTGAAAAGGCCCTCTCCGTTATTGCCATAGGTAAATCTGAGCATCTTTTTTGGTCAAATATCATACATCAGGTACTGTAGGAAGCTTATATTGTTATGCTTGTATTGCCATTTTTAGAAGCTTTCTTTACTTTTAATACCATGTAAAGTCTATATATTTTCTTAAATATATTTTATTTTCTTTATACCTATAAATCCATGTGTCAGGATCATTCTCCCCTCCAGACTTCCGCCAAACTGTTGCCCTGTATATGTGTTGGACTACACCTCCCATTATTCCCACCCAGCATGACCAATGGGCATGCTGGCTGGGGATAATGGGAGTTGTAGTCCAACACATCAGCAAGGCGAGAGCGTGGGGAAGGCTCATGCTACTCTTTGGCCTAATATTCCCAATTAATATTTGCAGCTTTCATTAGAAGGTTTGAAGGTTTTTCCAGCTGTCCATTTAAACGTTGGACTAGAGGCAGCTAATGGGAGCTCTTTGGGTCTTTTGTTAGGGCTGTGACAACTTAGGAAATAGCTAGAATTTAACCGCACAGCTTGTCACAACATGGAATGGAACTGAGTTTTCAATAGAATTTAAGAGTTCATGTCCAGAGATTTTTTGTATTTGATTGTTGGCAACCAACTTAGAATTTGATAGCATTTGATAGGTGACATGCAATAGTATTTTACATTAACAATTTATGTATTTATTCATTACATTCATGCCTACCCATACTTCAAGGAGATCTGGGCAGCATACATGGTTCACTCCCTACCAGTTTATCCACAACAATCCTGCAAGGTAGGCTTAATCTAGTGAGAGCTGGTGACTGCCCCAAGATCACCAAGTGACCTTCATGGGTGAGTAAGGATCGGAACATGATTCTCCCCAATTCTAGTTTGATATTCTAACCATATACCATGAAGGGGCTCAACAACATTTAGAATTAAATGATACTTAATAATTGGTTGGTATTTTGTACTGACACTGTCTAATAGTTGGTACACAATGGTATTTTGTCTGGTAATTGGCATGCAATGGTACTTAGAATTTCAAAGAATGTGATACTTGCAATAGTATTTTGAATTTGATACTTGGTGTGCAATGGTAGCCATACTTGATAGTTGGCATATGGTGTTATTTTGTATCTGACAGGTGAGATATGAAACATCAAATATTTTATACTTGCCACAACCAAGGAAAGCCAACAAATCCCAAACACTGAAATTTCAAAGGCCCAGGTTAAAATCTGATGTGAAATTTGGAACACTTACAACTAATAGAAATGTGCCATTTCACCTCTTGGCACGAGGCAGGCATACAGAAGGATTAGACCGTATCATTAAGTTGACTCATAATGAAGACATCTCATTAGATATTCTCTCGGCACTCGGAAGCCCAAAAGCCTGTTTTAAAAAAGAAAGGAAAGATGGATTTCATCAATAGTCAAATTCAGGCCTGGATATTAGAAACTAGACTGTATTCCGAAATTGTAGGACCTCTTTCTTGAAATATACACTAACCCTTTCATTCCAGAAATGGTCTGAGAGATGCAAGTAAAGGGAAAGGCTGGAATCCATATTGCCATTCACAAAACAGAGAGTCCAAGGGAGCGGGGACAGAACCACTGGCGATATTAAGACTCCAAAGCTTGATGGTCTGATGCCCCGCCCTTTTAGGCAGCCATTTTGTATTCATTTTGCTTCAGTTGTGAAATACACAACTAACATTCCTCTACCCCCGACCCCACCCCACCCCTTGCCATTCCGTGTTTTACAACTACATCCCTGACCCATTGGAGGAATAAAACCCTGTTTGCCAGCCCTGATGAAAAAGATATACCCTGAGCAAGTGCAGGTTCCCATTTTAAAGGCGCTTAATTCATAGCACCGGCGTGGCTGTGGGAATAAAATGAAGTCTGCTGCCCTGATGCAAAATGCATTAAGCTGGTGATAAGAATCGTTTTGTTGAAAAGTATAATATGTTGTCCATGTAAAAATTAAGAAAAGAGACATCTGAAGGCATGTGCGTGCCTGGCTGGACATCTCTTAATTTTATTTATTTATTGCACTTATATACCGCTCCCATAGCCTGGGCAGTTTACAGAAATTCTAAAATTAAGATAAAAACAAGTATACAAAATTTAAAATTCTAAAACACAGAACATGCACACATAAAGCATTAAAAACTTTTTTTAAAAAAACTAAACATGTGGGTGATTAAGATGTGCCGCTATATGCCTGGGCAAAGAGGAAAGTCTTAACCTGGTGCCGGAAAGATAGCAGCGTTGGTGCCAGATGAGCCTCGTCAGGGAGATCATTCCAGAGTATGGGGGCCACCACTGAAAAGGCCCTGTCCCTCATTGCCACACTCCGAGCCTCTCTCGGAGTAGGCATCCGGAGGAGGACCTTAGATGTTGAACGTAGTGACCGGGTATATTCACGTCGGGAGAGGCGTTCCATCAGGTATTATGGTCCCAAGCCATGTAAGGCTTTATAGGTCAAAATGTCTTTTGAGGAAGAGAGGCTGCTGAGGTAAGCAGTGTCAGCCTCACCAGTCCCCAGCCCATCTATGGTAGCCCAGCTGCCAACGCCAGCCCATTTGGCCACTGCTCCCATTACCTGCCATTCTCTGTGAGGTCATTTGTGGGACCCTGGATACTGGCCCTGAAGTCCGTCCCTAGCTGCACCATTGGCTAGACCCACCCAGGATCCACCTCCTATGAGAGTCACATGGCTACTGAAGGCTGGACTTGGCTAGCGGTGGGATCATAGAATCATAGAATAGCAGAGTTGGAAGGGGCCTACAAGGACATCGAGTCCAACCCCCTGATCAATGCAGGAATCCACCCTAAAGCATCCCTGACAGATGGTTGTCCAGCTGCCTCTTGAAGGCCTCTAGGGTGGGAGACGCCACAACCTCACCAGGCAACTGATTCCATTGTCATACTGCTCTAACAGTCAGGAAGTTTTTCCTGATGTCTAGCTGGAATCTGGCTTTCTTTAACTTGAGCCCGTTATTCCGTGTCCTGCACTCTGGGAGAATCGAGAAGAGATCCTGGCCCTCCTCTGTGTGACAACCTTTTAAGTATTTGAAGAGTGCTATCATGTCTCCCCTCCGTCTTCTCTTCTCCAGGCTCAACATGCCCAGTTCTTTCAGTCTCTCTTCATAGGGTTTTGTTTCCAGACCTCTGATCATCCTGGTTGCCCTCCTCTGAACACGCTCCAGCTTGTCTGCATCCTTCTTGAATTGTGGAGCCCAGAACTGGACGCAATACTCTAGATGAGGCCTAACCAGGGCCGAATAGAGAGGAACCAGTACCTCACCTAATCGTTCCAACCGTGTTTGCTGCACCACAGTCGGTTTAGTAAATAACCCACCACCAACCCGGCTGAGCGAGGCAAAGCAGCCCAGAGCCGTCTTGCCACTTCAGAGTACAAAGCAAAAGGGGATGTAGCATTTAACATCAATGTCAGCAGAAATGTTTCTTGACCTTCAACAGGCCTCCTGTTCCCTGCAGAGTTATTCATCACCAAAAAGAAAATAAAAACCACACACACACAAAAACCATGACCAAGCTGTAGCATCATCTCAGACACGTTTGAGAGCCCTCCCGCGGAGAGCATCAAGGGCTGGCAGCTCGAGCAGTGATTATCCTCTCCAGCCGAAGCTGCAAGGATGCTCTCGATGCGTTTGATCAGACCATTCCGTTCTGTCTTGGGGGTGAGGGGTGGGGGAAGCGAAGGGCCTTTCCTGATGATTCAAAACACACACACACCATGGAGTTTTAGTGGTCGTCTCCCTGGAAACTCTCCATGGTCCTGAAACCCCTCTGTTTGACTCTCCTTGTTCTCCAGTCTATGATTTTGGACGTTAGGGTTGATACAGACCCTGCCTGTGTGTTGATTACTCCCACCCTCAACTCGAGACACTTGGCAGACTTCCCTTGTTCCTCCCAACACTTCAGCAGGCTTGGCCAAGCCAGAACCGGATGCTTCTTCTCAGGAGCTATGCTTCACTTAGCTGGGCAAATCAGACTTCAGTGCCATGGACTCCTCCCAAGATGTATCATGGGGTGGGGAGGAGAGAGGGGGTAGCTTACTAGCCCCAGCATGGATTGCTCAAAGCCCTGAGTTGCATCCTGCTCTATAGATCCTTACCTGTTGGGTGCACCACACACAGTGCTGAGCCTTAGAGAGTCTGTGTGTTCCCTTTGAATAGATGCCCACCTGTCTGTTACCTGTTTGCATGTGGCAAGGCCATGGGAGAGGTTTCCCCAGGTTACAATAGGCTGTGAAGCAGCTGCACTCTGGCAGCCTCTGTGACATCACAATAAACCTCTCGCGTGTGTCATGCAGAGGAGCTGGTGCTGCAAAGTGCCTTGAGTCAGCTACAAACAGGGCTGTCTCATCTTATCATCAGGAGCAGGGCATGGGGTCCCTACCGTTGAGAACGGAGTTTGACAAAGTGTCTCTGCAGAGTTCTGAATATCAGCCCTGTTATCAGATTTGCAACTTCAGGATGTAGAAGCATCTCAGAAGACAATCAAATGGGAACCCGAACTGTTAACCAAGCTATGAAGCAGGAACATATTTATTTATTTATTACCCTATTTCTTCAATTCTAAGACACACTTTTTTCCCCATATAAACATCTCTAAAAATGGGGTGCTTCTTAGAATCGCGGGTGTGTCTTAGGGGTTTTTTTTTTTCTGTTGGTGGTACTGAAATTAGTGTGTGTCTTACAATCAATGGCGTCTTACAATCAAAGAAATACGGTATTGCATTTATATCCTGCCCTTTTTCCTGCAAGGAACCCAAGGTTGTGTACATAATCCTCCTCTCCTTTTTATCCTCTCAACAACAACCCTGTGAGGTAGGTTAGGCTGAGAGTCTGTGACTGGCCCAAAGTCACCCAGTGGGTTTCCATGGCTGGGTGAGGACTAGAACCCGAATCTCTCAACTCCCAGTCCGACACTTTAGCTACTACACCATACTGTCTCTATTGTATTCCTAAAGCTGCCTTCCTCCAACCAGGTGCCCTCCAGATGTGCTGGACTGCAACTCTCATCATTCCCAGCTTGCATGCAGGCTGGGGATGATGGAAGTTGCAGTCCAGCACATATTTATGTATTTATTTTATTTTATTTAAGCATTTTTATGCCGCCATTCAGCCAAAAAAGGCTCTCACGGCAGCTTACAAAATATTTCTTGACAGTCCCTGCCCACAGGCTTACAATCTAAAAGACATGACACAAAAGGAAAGGGGATTGGGAGGGAGGAGGAGGAGGGGGGACACTTACAGCACATCTGGAGGGCACCAGGTTAGGGAAAGTTAACTTAGAGGCATCTGGGTAGACAATGTCGCAAAATGGAGATTGGAAGAGGTATTTTTGAACTGATCCAGCCATGTTTTTCTCATGTTCTTGTGTCTCTGCCACTGGATGTGCGAACTCACCAGCTCGTGGTGGGCAGAGCAGAGGAGTTGGTCTCAACCATATGCAGAGTTCCGCCATTTTAAACCATTCCAGGTTAAATCCAGGATCTCGAATGTTGGTGGAAACACGCTAGAGCCGATCTTCCCAGTTTGACAACCCCCAGACTCATTGGACCACAACTCCCATAACCCACAGCCAGGGCACCCTGGGTGGCTGGGGATGATAGAGGCTGTAGTTCAACACGTCTGCAAAATACCAGGGTGAGAAAGGCTGCACTACAGAATGAGAGACCAGATGCTAAAGCGTTGTTACTGTACACTTTATATAGCAACCCGCTACACAGCGGTTGTACTTGCTTCCAGGAGCAGCCGTTTCTGCAGTGCTGCCTTCTGACCCACTGGGGTTCTCACGTTTGTGCTGACTGCATCTTAGCTGCCCCAGGTGTAATTCCAGCAGTTTTATCGGCTTCCACTCCACGTTCAGTTAACTGCTTGCATGTGCAGAAACAAGCCAATGCTATACTTCTTGCCTACGGGAAGTTCAAGGTTTGCCAATTCCCCCGCGAAATAGCAAATTGATTAATTGTATGCGACTAGAGCAGATTATTTACTCAGTCAGGGGCCAACGTGATGATCTCTCTCCCTTTCTGCAGCTCCGTTGGTTAAGTCTGTTTGATTTGGCACTTCGATAAACAACAGGTTAATACAATTTCAGAATATTAAGCTCATGCAACGGTGACAGTCAGTCAGACAAAAGAGGGAGCAGATGGCACCTTTCTCTTAACCGCCCTTGCAGGCAAGAAAATTGTAAATGGACAAGGAAACAATAGTGACCTTTTATATATAACTATTTGGTTTAGAGGGGGAAATAGGACAAGTCAAGCTTTAAAAAGCTACAGTCGGGCACCGCTTGCTCCCTCAGTGGGGGTTGGGAAGCTGCCATAGTGCGATTCCAACCATAGAATCATAGAATCATAGAGTTGGAAGGGGCCTCTAACGCCATCAGTTTAAGCGGGTGTTGGTGGGCACATTTTGAATTTTGTGACAGTGTCACGGGCGCTCTCACAAAATGGTTGCCATGGTGGGCATGGCTGGTTGCAAGACACTCATTTCCCAGAAGGCAAACTCTTGAGAGCATAAGGGCACAATCCTATCAATGGGGCCTTCGGTGAGCGGAAGCCCCCGAAGCTAGAAGCTTCTGGTCTTCAAGGGCAGGTTGGGAGGAGCAGCAGAAGACGGCCATCTTTGTCTCCCTACAGATTTTGCTATGTGGACTTTATAGCACACTTTAGTGACACCACTTTGGAAGGGGAGGGAAAGTGTCTGGAAGGATAACTTGTCTCCACCCCTCCTTGCCCATCAGAATGCCCCCTTTTCCCTGTCTCCAAGCAATTTTCCAGCCTCAGAGGAGAGCCGGTGTGGTTTTTTCCATACCAGCTGGGAGGATGTGGACAAGGGGACAGGTCAAATCTCCAACTCCCCCTTCTGAGGTCACAGCCTACCCCTGACCTCGGAAGGGGAACGGCGGACAATCCTATGGTCCCTGGGAGGTTCGCCCAGGGACCGCAGAATGGCTCCCTAAGAAAAGTAACTTGATCAATAGCCTAAGTACGAGGCAGAAGTGAAGTCTGAATCCCATCTTTGACTTCACAAACCACAACAACATACCCATTTTACAGACGTCTGTGATGCTCAGAGAAACACAAGAACACACACACACACACACAAGGCAAAAATGCACTCAGCACAGGCAAAACACCCCATCTAGCTGCCAGGACACTTCCGACCAACCCCACTCACCTTTTATTTATTTTCTCTGGGTGGCTGGGAACCATTTTTATTTTCTAAGAATGCTTTCTAAGTGGGCAATCCTATGGTCCCTGGGTGAGTCTTGTAAAATTGACTTTGGAGATGGGAGGAAAGGGGGCATTCTGGTGGGCAGGGAGGGGAGGCAGCTGAAGAGGCCAGGATGCGAGTTATCCTGAGCCTCTTACAGCCTCCTTCCCTCAACGGACCCACAAGCATTCTTGGAGATCATCTCAGGTAGACTTTGCCATTTGAGCAAGACTCAGCTGGAAACGGAAGTCCCCCATGCACCCTTCTGCCCGGGAAGAGCCAATGATCTACCTGCCCAGGCAGGTGCAGCCAGATGAGATCTAGAAGGGGCTTCCTTGAAAGGCTGAATTTACATGGTTCACCACATGGGGCAGTGCTCAGTAGTTCCTGACACAGGTTTACTAGCCTCTTCCATCTGGCATCTCCCTGGATCCTGCACCCTTTCCTTCACACAGATACCTTGGCTTTGAGTGTACACAGTGAATGAGTTGGTTTTAGACCAAGCAATCCCTTTCTTCACATTGCCCTTAGCCTAAAACATATAGTTTCCAACAGATTTTGTTCAGTCCATTTCTTTGTGTTCTATAACACTGGCAGGAGAGAGGGGGGGCACATGTGCTCCCAGCAATGGAGGAAGTCAGAGAGGGGGGGAAGGGGAGGAAGAGGAGAAGCAGGAAACCACATCATAGGCTGCTAGCTGTGCCCAAATTCCCATGAGCAACACTGCAACACTGCCCCCTTCCTGTAATGTGAAGACAAAGTTGCAATGTTCCCAACATGGGCCCAACCCTGCAATACCCCTGATGCCACCCCTGCCACCCAAGGAAGGACATCTTGTCCAAGGGCCGTCCAGAACATGGAGTCCATACCAGAGCCACAAAGGCCATCAAAGCAGTGATCTATTGGTGGACCATGATAAGACCTCTGACCAAAAGGCATTGTAAGAATGAGTCCTGCTTTCAAAAGTCTTGCCGCGCACCTTGGTCCTGCTTTTTACCTGGGCGACTTTCCCTTCTGCTGGAGTCCAAGCTATTGGACTACCTCTCTACATGGACTTGCCTGCTGACCTTCTGCTTCTGTTGTTGCCCACTGGGACACCTTCTCTCAGCCACTCAACCGACCCTGACCTCTGCTTGCAGGCTTTCTACTGAGGAATGCTTCCGTCCACTGAAGTTCGGGGTCCCCCATTGACTCACTTGGATGTTTTCCTGGAGAGACAGAGCCGACAAGGAATTCTGGTGTTTTCACAATTCAAAGAAGGGAACAGATTTCTACATAGGCGGGACTCGGGGGTCCAGTAAGAAGGCATTGTTTTCTCCTCCATTGTGTAACGGATGCCCAGAGAGATCTCCATCACGAAGGTCTGTAGAGATTCCAGAGCCAGACTTTATGTAAATTCCGTTTCTATTTTAATACTTTTGAGGTAGCCATCAGCAGATGGTGTGCTGAAACACTCATAATTTTAGCCAGTAGAATTGCAATCACCAACTGTCCACTTTAGCATGCCGCAATTAGAGATATTGCTATTAATAATCCTCCAATAATGAAATGAGATGTCCGGTGCCTTCAGCCCCTGGTTCTACCAGGAGAATGGACATGCAGTGTTGCTATTCTCCCTGGTTACACATCTTGCACTGGCCAAGAATTTGTATGCATCCACCAGTTGATTTAATAGCTGGTTTTTTTAGCTTGGTGGAACACGGGAAAGAAGGAACCAATGATTACCATGAAATGTAGTGACGGCCACCCATTTGGATGTCTTTAAAAGGGGGTGTCACGACACAGGCCTCACACACCAGGCCTTGATGCACACAAACCCTCCTCAAGCCAAGCGCCACCACTTGAACAACCTGAGGGTAGGGTAAAACTAAGGTGACCATATGGAAAGGAGGACAGGGCTCCTGTATCTTTAACAGCTATACTGAAAAGAGAATTTCAGCAGGTGTCATTTGTATGCACACAGCACCTGGTGAAATCCCCCCTTTGTCACAACAGTTAAAGCTGCTAAAATATAGCTAGAGTTACCAGATACAAAAGAGGCAGGGCTCCTGCAGCTTTAACTGGTGTGATGAAGAGGAAATTTCACCAGGTTCTCCATATATACAAATGACACCTGCTGAAATTCCCCTTTCAATACAACTGTTAAAGATACAGGAGCCCCGTCCTCCTTTCCATATGGTCACCCTAGTAAAACGTGACCTTTCCCTCCTATGAGAGGGTAAAGGCTAGAATCTGAAAAGGTTTTACTGTGTATGTAATAAGTTAAAGGTTATATATAAAGTGTTTACGATAGTAACTGTTGAGCAGGTGATAAAGCCAGGCAGACACGTGGTTTGAGGTAACAAAACAAAATGTTTATTTTACTTAAAACTCAAGTTAACCTGCTTAATCTACTAGTTTTAATAATAACAGTAATCTTAAATCTCTTAAAATCTTATCTCCTTTCACTCTCCACACCACTGACAATCCTAACTGACACTCCCCACTGCCAACCAACTAACCAATAACCAACGCTCTAGACTCCCCCATTTATACTCCTCCCCCTTTCACAGCATCATCAGCCACACCCACTCTGTCCAACATTCTACGCTCACTAGACATACAAAGCCCAGACATACCTAAGGGAACAAAACTGTGGGGTAATGCCACAGGGGATTAGACAAATTGCTGGAAGAGAAAGCTCTCAATGGCTACTAGTCCTAATGGCTATGTGCTACCTCCATTATCAGAGGCAGTATGTCTAGGTACACTAGTTGTTAGGGAACGTGAGCAGGAGGTGCTGTTGCTTGTGGGTTTCCTGTTGGCAACTGGGTTTTTAAAATGTATTTATTCATTACATTTATATCCCAGCTTTTTCCCTCCTTAAGAACCCAAGGTGACGTGCATAATCCTCCTCCTCTCCCCTTTATCCTTACAACAACAACCCTATGAGGTAGGTTGGGCTGAGAGTCTGTGACTGCCCCAAAGTCACCCAATGAGCTTCCATGGCTAAGTGGAGATTAGAACCCAGCCCTTCCAACTCCTAGTCCAACACTCTAACCACTACATCACAATGGCCACTGTGTGAACAGAATCCGGGACTAGATGGACCCTTGGTCTGATCTGGCGTCAGGGCTCTTCTGATGTTCTTATGAACTTCCATTGCACTGTTTCCAGTCGCTGCCCAGCATGGCCCAAACTAGAAAAGAGGAAGCCATGGCTCCGTGCACAATTGCCTCAGGCGGTGAGCTAGGGTGACCATATGAAAAGGAGGACAGGGCTCCTGTATCTTTAACAGTTGCATAGAAAAGGGAATTTTAGCAGGTGCCATTTGTATATATAGAGAAGCTGGTGAAATTCCTTCTTCATCACAACAGTTAGAGCTGCAGGAGCTATACTAGAGTGACCAGATTTAAAAGAGGGCAGGGCACCTGCAGCTTTAACTGCTGTGATGAGGAGGGAATTTCACCAGGTTTCCCATATATACAAATGACCCCTGCTGAAATTCCCTTTTCAATGCAACTGTTAAAGATACAGGAGCCCTGTCCTCCTTTTCATAGGGTCACCGTAGGTGAGCTACTTTGGCCACCACAGGTTGGAGCTTTACCCTGAAGACTAAAGGGTTCCCTGTGTCCTGATCCTCCTCCTAAGCAGCAACTTGTACCCTGATTCCAACCAAGATGGAGAAGGGCCAGCCAGATCATCCATACCAGCAGCACTGGAGGAAGAGGTCCTAGTTATTTATCCCAGCCCCAATACCAGGCCTGATCAGTCAGCCAGAGCTCCCTCAAGCCAGTGTCCCCACCACAGAACCTCTAGAGACAGTGAACCCCAAGCCTCCCCCTCCCCCTCCCCCTCCCAATGAACTGCCCCCATCCATGCCCATCAGAGCCAGCAATGGGTCCAGAGGGAACTAAGAGAGAAGGTGGTTTGCAGGTTGGAGAACTAAGAAATGTAGTTTGGCTGAAGACATTTTGTGGGTGCCATGCCTCTCTCTCCGGGATCTGAGGTGGGGTAGTGGATCCAGTGACTTGTAGGGTTATCTACTACAACTGGGGTGTTGAACCCCTTTCAGCCCAAGGGCCAAATTCTCTTTTGGAGAAGATCTCGGGGGCCACATTCCAGTGGTGGGCGGGACTGTAGGCGAAGGGGGCATGGCCCAAAATCCTGGCATATGTCAGTTTCAAGCTCTTCCTGCCTGTCACTACTCCTTAGGAGAAGCATTTCAACCTTTTAGAATGGAGGGGAAATGGCACAAAAGTTTGGAAACCGCCAGTGATTGGAGTTTGAGGGGAAAGGGGTGGTGCCCGGGGAAGGGGGCATACAGTAGCTATCTGGGGAACCAGATCAAGGGCCAGATCGAGACCCCAGGTGGGCTGGATGGTGACCCGGACCTGAAGATCTTAGGGTGTCCCTATGGAAAGGAGGACTGGGCTCCTGTATCTTTAACAGTTGTGTAGAAAAGAGAATTTCAGCAGGTGTTATTTGCATGCAGGCAGCACCCAGTGAAATTCCCTCTTCATCACAACATTTAAAGCTGCAGGAGCCCTGTCACGCTAGTATAGCTCCTGCAGCTTTAATTGTTGTGACGAAGGGGGAATTTACCAGGTGCTGGCTGCAAACAAATGACCCCTGCTGAAATTCCCTTTTCTATGCAACTGCTAAAGACACAGGAGCCCAGTCCTCCTTTCCATAGGGTCACCCTGGAAGAACTGCACCACTGTGATCCAAGGAAGAGGGGAACCTATGACCCTCCAGATGTCGTTGAGTCCCAGCTCCCCTAGACAGCATGGGCAATAGTCAGGGATGATGGGGGTTGTAATCCCACAACACCTGGAGGGTCACCAGTTGTCCACCCCAAGGATTGGAAGGCTTTAAAGCAGCCTTCCTCAACCTGGGGCGCTCCAGATGTATTGGACTGCATCTCCCAGAATGCCCCAGCCAGCTCGTGCTCTTCGCTCCTCTGATGCCATGTTTCTCGCCTGCCCAAGGGCCTCTACTTCCCTTGCTCGGCTCCGTCCATTTTCTTCTGCTGCCCCTTACGCCTGGAACGCTCTTCCAGAACATTTGAGAACTACAAGTTCAATCACAGCTTTTAAAGCTCAACTAAAAACTTTTCTTTTTCCTAAAGCTTTTAAAACTTGATGTTGTGCAGACTTTATACTGTTAGTTTTACCCTACCCTGTGCCTGCTTACCCTACCCTGTGCCTGTTTGCATTCTCTTCCCCTCCTTATTGTTTTACTAGGATTTTATTAGATTGTAAGCCTATGCGGAAGAGTCTTGCTATTTACTGTTTTACTCTGTACAGCACCATGTACATTGATGGTGCTATATAAATAAATAAATAATAATAATAATAATAATAATAATAATAATAATAATAATAATAAAGGCACAGCTTTCTGACCTGCAGCCTAGCACCCCTATTGTTTGCCCTCGCTTGTGCTCTTCCTGTATATTTGTAAATAATGCAAATATCACTCTTACATCTCCAGTGCTCTGTGCTCCAACAGATGCTAAATCCTGCACCACCAGCCCTACCTCTTCCCAATACGTGGAAGCAGTAACAGCTGCGTGGAGCATTGTGCGTGGTTGCCTCGCCTCACTTCCAAGAGGTTGGCTTGCAGCCACTTGCCTGGCCGTTGGTGCCACCATTCATCTGTCAATACAGCAAGCAAGAGGGGAGAGTAGAACCAGGGCTCAAGCCCCGAGACATTGACCTGCGTCGAGATCCTTATCATCAGCATTTTGGATCAGAATTTCCCAAGAGGAAAAGCAGCAAACATGAGTCACCAAGGCAAACTGATTTGTATTCCACGTGGCGTTTTCAGTCGAGAGTCGGAGGTAATGATAATCTCGGATGAGAGATGCTTCTTCTTTTTTAATGTGTTTCTCTCTCTCTCTCTCTCTCTCTCTCTCCATCACTTCAAGAGATTTTAATTAAGTCAACACCTGATTATGACTTTGGCAGCCAAATTATAGTTTGCAGGGCTTTATCACCAAAAGTGATTGTTCTCCAGGACTGGCAGGATTTCTAAATCTATTCATCAGTATTGCTCACTGCTAAAATCTAAGTGACAGACATGTGTTTAATATCATGTGCACATAAGGCGGGGAGGGTTTCTTTTTAAAGATCTTTGGATGAGTTTAGCTTGATTTATTGGTAGCTTTCCCTCCTCAATGAATTTTACTTTATTTATTTGCCATATGTGAATACTGTCTCTTGTCTGATTAATTTTACTGTAACACTCTTTCCTCTTCCCTTAACTGTGGAGAATTTAGGGTGACCATATGAAAAGGAGGACAGGGCTCCTGTATCTTTAACAGTTGTATTGAAAAGCAAATTTCAGCAGGTGTCATTTGTATGTATGGAGAACCTGGGGAAATTCGCTCTTCATCACAACAGTTAAAGCTGCAGGTGCCCTGCCCTCTTTTAAATCTGGTCAGTCTAGTCTAGCTCCTGTACCTTTAACTGTTGTGATGAAGAGGGAATTTCACCAGGTTCTCCATATATACAAATGACACCTGCTGAAATTCCCTTTTCTATGCAACTGTTAAAGATACAGGAGCCCTGTCCTCCTTTTCATATGGTCACCCTAGTGGAGATCAACGTCTCCACACATGCAGACATTGTCACCCCAACAGGCAGGTAAGCTCTTTCATGGGTGTCCACAGAGGGGCACAAAGGGGAGTGTTCCCCTCCCCCAGGATCCTAAATGTTATCTAGGGAGGTTGTGGGCTCTCCCACACTAGAGGCCTTCAAGAGGCAGCTGGACAACCATCTGTCAGGGATGCTTTAGGGTGGATTCCTGCATTGAGCAGGGGGCTGGACTCGATGGCCTTGTAGGCCCCTTCCAACTCTACTATTTATTTATTTTATTTATTACATTTTTATACCACCCAATAGCCGAAGCTCTCTGGGCGGTTCACAAAAATTCTATGATTCTATGTATTTATTTATACGATCACATCCTACTTCATTGTAACTTTTATCAAAACCTTAGATCTTTTCTTATAACCCCACTCATACAAAAAAATCCAGATAGGCCGGATGAATTTTACCTAGAGTATCTCTTGTCAGACCGGAACTTTCAGGTCACAGCTAAAATGGCTCGATTTTGTGCGGCAGCCATAAACTGTCATAGAGAGGTGACAAATTAACATTGTTAAACGTTCTACAGATGGGTTTCTCCTGTTTCTCCTGTTGATGCTTGTATATTTTGACTTTTAATCTCTCAATTTTAACTCTATTTTGTTGTTGTTTTTAAACTGTATTTTATTATTCATTTGTTCTGATATGCTGCCTGTTTGCCGTAATAAACTTGATTGATTGATATTTATTTATTTATTTTAATGTACAGACGCACGCATCAACATGCTGCTCATCAACAAGGTGCAATCCTATGCCGGTTTAGACAATTTGTATATTCTTTCTATCTCCACTTATCACCTTTGTGGAATCAATAAACTGTTAAACTTGATCCATTTGAGATTCTGTATCACTTTAACAGATATGAATCAGGTTTAATTGGGACTGAAGTAAATCAGGACACCAAAATCAATACAGCACCCACCAGTACTGTAGAACTTGAATGCCAGGAAAAGCTAGTTATAGGGAACCATGTATCAAAGCCAAATCCTCTAACAAATGTGATAACATTTGAGCTGCTTATATAATGCTGGACCCCTACAGAAAGATACAACTTCAGGCATGACAATATGGGTCCAAGAGCTTTTCACTATGCATGGATTTCTAAATATTCTCCTTGGTTAGTATGTTGTTTATTCGTTCAGTCACTTCCGACTCTTCGTGACTTCATGGACCAGCCCATGCCAGAGCTTTCTGCCGGCTGTCGCCACCCCCAGCTCCCCCAAGGTCAAGTCTGTCACCTCCAGAATATCATCCATTCATCTTGCCCTTGGTCGGCCCCTCTTCCTTTTGCCTTCCACTTTCCCTAGCATCAGCCTCTTCTCCAGTCTTCTCCTGTCTTCTCATTATGTGGCCAAAGTACTTCAGTTTTGCCTTTAATATCATTCCCTCAAGTGAGCAGTCTGGCTTTATTTCCTGGAGTCTGGCCTGGTTTGATCTTCTTGCAGTCCAAGGCACTCTCAGAATTTTCCTCCAACACCACAGTTCAAAAGCATCTCTCTTCCTTCGCTCACTCTAACATAAAAACATTAGAAGAGACATGCTGGATTAGACCAAGGGTCCATCTAGTCCAGCACTCTGTTCGCACAGTGGCCAACCAGCTGTCAACCAGAAATCCACAAGCAGGACATGGTGCAACAGCACCCTCCCACCCATGTTCCCCAGCGACTGGTGCATACAGGCGCCTTTGATACTGTAAATTCTAATTAGCCATCCGGACTAGTAGCCCTTGATAGCCTTCTCTTCCAGGAATTTTCCAACCCTCTTTTAAAGCCATCCAAATTGGTGGCCAGCACCGCATCTTGTGATAGCGGATTCCATAGTTTTATTGTGCACTTTGTGAAGAAGTTCTTCCATTTTTCTGTCCTGAATCAGCCACCCATCAGCTTCATGGGATGACCCCAGGTTCTAGTATTACGGGAGAGGGGGGAAATGTCTCCCTATCCACATTCTCCACACCATGCATGATTTTGTACACCTCTGCTGTTTTGAAAGGACCTGGATGTCATTTATCACATTTTATTTCCCCAGGGCACATTCATTACCAAACTTTGTACCAAGTACAAAGACGTCAATGAAGCTGCAAGAGAGCACTCAAAAAGTGGATAGCAGAGGGGTTCACATGAAGCCCGGCTTCTAACTTCCTTTCTGTCACTTACAGGAAAAATATAATTTTTCTATAAATTATTTTCTATAATTTCAAACATTGTGTATTGTGGGTCACATGAGCTTGCTCTTCGTGGTAAGACCAGTACCACACGATAGACCTTTATTTTTGTGTTGAGCCAGGGGATGAAGCACACCTCTTCAAAAATGCAGAATGGATCAAGAAGCCATAGTTTTAAGGGAAGATATTGTTGTATAGGCTAAAGTTTCCATGAGATCCTCAGCTTCAGCAGATGAAACAGCAGATTTTTCTGGCAGATATTTCACTAGGTGTAAGATGTGATGTGTTCAGAGGAGGGCAACTAGAATGATCAGGGGTCTGGAAACAAAGCCCTATGAAGAGAGACTGAAAGAACTGGGCATGTTTAGCCTGGGGAAGAGAAGATTGAGGGGAGACATGAGAGCACTCTTCAAAGACTTGAAAGGTTGTCACACAGAGGAAGGCCAGGATCTCTTCCTGATCCTCCCAGAGTGCAGGACACGGAATAACGGGCTCAAGATAAAGGAAGCCAGATTCCAGCTGGACATCAGGAAAAACTTCCTGACTGTTAGAGCAGTACGACAATGGAATCAGTTACCTAGGGAGGTTGTGGGCTCTCCCACACTAGAGGCCTTCAAAAGGCAGCTGGACAACCATCTGTCAGGGATGCTTTAGGGTGGACTCCTGCATTGAGCAGGGGGTTGGACTCGATGGCCTTGGAGGCCCCTTCCAACTCTGCTATTCTATGATTTTATGATTCTATGATTCTAATAGTTTTAATATAAGAAACTCCCTCAGGGCAGTGGGATGGAGGCGGCTATGAATTAAAGGCTTCAGTCTTAAACACCAGCCTTGTTTTGGACTACAACTCCTATCAATCCCAGCCACCTGGCTATGGGTGATGGGTGTTGTAGTCTAACACATCCAGAAGATGCTGGGTTGGAGGATGCTAGTATACATTTCACGGGCATGTTGGGCTTTGAGAAACTGGCTCTTCTATGTCTTACATAGATATTATGCTTCAGGCGTCTGATACAGGGTTGCAGCAATTTCTGTATATCCATTAGAGTGACACAGGCACATATTATTTTCCTTTCTCCTGATAAGGAGAACCAGGCTGCGCAAGGCTTCTGCATCTGGGTTTTTAATGAGTTGGTTCTGATGCTGCCCCTGCGTTTGCGGTTTTGTGATTTATTAGGGCTGTTTAAAATGAGATTAGTTTGATGTTTTATTATACGTTTTCTAAATGCCGCTAACATTTATTGGATATAGTTTTACAGAAAATCAGGATAAAAATAAGTTAGACAAATAAATAAAAAATAAGTTATGGATGGATACGGGATCTGAGCACGTTCAGACTTGAAGATGAAGGGTTGGTGTCCCTGCTTTTTTGTGAGTAGGAGCCAAGAATATATGGTTCCCCCATAAGAAGGGCAAAATCAGACAATACAGCATTTTCTTTTCCCTGATGTGGAGAATTAGATTATATGCAGGCAGCAATTATGAGCAAGAAGGGCCTTAGATCATGTCAGAAATCCTATTTTTTCCAACGCCTGATCTGCAGAAGTCGGTACTGCTCCAAGTTTCAGATCTAGATTTGTGCAACATGTCTTGCCTAACATTAAGAATAACCTCATGGTACATCATGTCTTTTCCCCAGTGTGGAGCATGAAAGAATAAATGAACAGAGGATACTGGCAGGTAACACTTTAAGAACCCCAGCTATCCTTTTCTCCTGTGCCTAGGTCCGAAAAGCAAGTAGTGCCCAACACAGGAAAACTTTTATTTTTCTCGATGATGCCAAATAAATGCTTCTAATAACAAACTTATTAGGTGAGTGTGGCATTACACCCCACAAGTCAGTTCCCTAATGCATGTCTAGCATTAGTAAGTCTGTGGTGCTTAGAATGTTGACCTGAGTGGGTGGAGTTAGAATGTGTGGTTTTTTTGGGGGGGGGAGTGATATATAAGGGAATGACTGAGGGGATTGAGGGAGACTTTTTAGATACTCTTAGGCCATAGCTAGACCTAAGGTTTATCCCTGGACCGTCCAGGGGTCAAACCTGTTCATCTAGGTGACACACAGGGGATCCAGTGCTCAGGCAGGGGCGAACCCCGGATGATCCCAGGAGAAACCTTAGGTCTAGCTGTGGCCTTAGAGTCTTTAGCCTTTAGCTCTCTCTGTGTTAGCTCTATATATTAGCTCTTGGTGTGTAGAGTACTTGAGTTCTGGAGAATTTGAGGTTCAGTGCAGAGAGTAGTGTCTTTTGAAGGTGGTGTGCAGATAGTCGGTGTATATTAATCAGTACTGATAATAAAGCAAGTTCAAGAGTGAATGTGTGGGAGAAAGGAAAGCGTGTATGAGAAGAGTGAAAGGATTGGATGAGAGGTTTTAAAAAGTTTTTTTTTTTTAAAAAAAAAAAAGAGGGGGGTTATTATGAAACAAAGCTTGTGAACTTTTAAAATAAAATTTTAATCAGTTTCTTTTAACTACCGCAAAAATCCCACGTGTCTGTTTGGCAATTATCACCTGCAGTAATTTACATTTAACACCCACTCTGACAATAATTCACCCAAACCATTTAGGGCTTTAAAGGTAATGACCAACACTTTGTACTTTGCCCGGAAACTAATTGGCAGCCAGTGGAGTGGCTTTAATGTTGTAGTAATATGCTCACCCCTAGATGTACTGGTGACCAACCTGGCTGCCATATTTTGAACTAGTTGAAGTTTCCGAACTAGGTACAATGGTAGCCCTAGGGAGAACACATTGCAGAAGTCAAGCCTTGAGGTTACCAGCGCATGCACTACTGTCTTTAGGTCTTCTGACTCTAAGAAGGGGCGCAGCTGGCGTATCAGCCGAAGCTGATAGTAGGCACTCCTGGCCGTCGCGTCTATCTGGGCTGTCATTTGGAGCGACGGATCCAGGAGCACCCCCAAACTGCGAACACAGTCTTTCAGGGGGAGTGTAGCCCCATCCAGAACTGGTTGACACACCTCCAAACCTAGGTCAGAGCCCTTGACAGCAAGCACCTCTGTTTTGTCTGGATTCAGCTTCAGTTTGTTTTTCCTCATCCAGCCCATTACAGCCTCCAAGCAAGCAGGAATTTAACCCCTTTCTCCATTATTATTTATTTATTTATTTATTTATTTATTTATTTATATAGCACCATCAGTGTACATGGTGCTGTACAGAGTAAAACAGTAAATAGCAAGACCCTGCCGCATAGGCTTACATTCTAATAAAATCATAGTAAAGCAATAAGGAGGGGAAGAGAATGCAAACAGGCGCTGGGTAGAGTAAACAGGCACAGGGTAGGGTAAAACTAACAGTATAGAGTCCAAACAACATCAGGTTTTAAAAGCTTTAGGAAAAAGAAAAGTTTTTAGCTGAGCTTTAAAAGCTGCGATTGAACTTGTGGATCTCAGATGTTCTGGAAGAGCGTTCCAGGCGTAAGGGACAGCAGAAGAAAATGGACGAAGCCAAGCAAGGGAAATAGAGACCCGTGGGCAGGTGAGAAACACGGCATCAGAGGAGCGAAGAGCACGAGCGGGGCAATAGTATGAGATGAGAGAGGAGAGATAGGAAGGAGCTAGACAGTGAAAAGCTTTGAAAAGCTTTCTCCACATAGTTTGGAGAAAGGCAGTGGTTGTCCCTCGCCTCAGGCTCCTCAAGTGGTGGGGCTTAGCTTGAGCAGGGAGTGTCCACAGCCAGGCCTGTTGTTCAGAGCCTGTGTCATGGCAGTGAGTGCCAAAAGGAGTGTGTGTACACACACACACACACACACACACACACACACACACACACACACGGAGGAAGGTATGAAGTAGCCTGAAAAATGGTACAGATGGTCGAACACTGAAAAGAAGTGTCCCCATAACTTTTTGCTTCTGGTCCCATTTCCTTCATCTAAAGCAGAACTGAAGTTTCCTCCTCAGGCCATCACTCTTTTTTGTGAGGTGAAAATTTCTCACAGAAGATCCTGTATCCGTGATGGATGTCGTCAAACCCTCCCTCCCCCCCATGTCCACCTCTGTACGGAACTAAGCCTTAAACCAACTGGTGGTCCATTCCTTTGTTAAGCAGATTCCAGGTTTACTTAATAGCCCACAAGAGCTGGCTGATGGGAAATGAGTAGGCCAGGAGGGGATCTCTCTACGATTTAATTTAGTGTGATATTCATCATCATGGCTTGTGGAAGGAGGCCCTTGAAGTTGAAGGGTGCGGAGGCAGTTGTAAGGTGGAGGTGAGTGAGTGAGTGGGAAGGAAGGAAGGAGAGCGTGTTTGGAAGAGACGGAGAGAGAAAGCCAGGAATTGGCTTATATCATTAACAGCAGCAGCTTGGGAGTAGCACAGCCTCCCTCTGGGGGTCTGATGAGAAGTAGCAAACCTCACATCTCGCAGAGTGCACACTCTTTGTCTCCACTTATGCTCTGCTTGTGTATTTGTAATAAAGCTTATATTTGTGTGTTCCTCCATGTGTGTACACACCAAACCTCTCATCATATATACCCTCGACCAGTTTACAATGAACACTGAAATCAAAACACCAAGAATAAAATATAGACAACTAGGGATGTTGAAGAAATCTGCAACGGATTCAAATGAATTTGGATTTCTATGAATCCGACCTGTGGATTCTGCAGACTTGCGGACCAGTTTTTCAGTTTGGGGGGAATTTTTCACTAACTCACTTTGGGGAAAGTATTTTCACTAATACAGCAGCTTCCTATGTTCACATGCGTATTTGAGCATTTGCAACAAGTGCACATTGGCACAAATGCACACCTGCTCTAATATGCTGATATGAATCAGTGCTAATGCAAATTAGCACAAGCAGACCTACATTCTTGTTTAAATTCTGATTCCGCCAATGAGCGGACAAAAGACGCCTGACATTCTGCAAAACATAGACCAATCTGATTTAACAAAATCCATACATCCCTATATACAAGAAAACTATTATGAATAACACAAATATCTATTAAAACAAGACGATGAAAACTTTGTTTCCAGTGGTCCGATACCTTCCTGACAAAACACTAAAAAAACCAGAGGGAATAAATGTGCCTTAACCAGATGCCTAAGAGAGAATCCCATGAGCGCTAGGCAGGTCACCTTGGGGACAGATTTCCAAGACTGGGCCAGCACCACAGATGAAGGTGCCCTTCTCCTTTGTTGCCACCCACTTCACCTCTGGTGGCCGCAGTGACGGTGGTGACACTCACAGAGGAGCCTCAGTGGGTGATCTTCATGTTTAGGCAGGTTAATAGGCAGGGAACGCTTATCAAATTTGCAGATGACACCAAATTGGGTGGGATAGCTAATACCCTGGAAGACAGAAACAAACTTCAAAGTGATCTTGATAGGCTGGAGTGCTGGGCTGAAAACAACAGAATGAAATTTAATAGGGATAAATGCCAAGTTCTACATCTACGAAGTAGAAACCAAATGCACAGTTACAAGATGGAAGATACTTGGCTCAGCAATACTACAAACGAGAAGGATCTTGGATTGTTGTAGATCACAAGCTGAATATGAGCCAACAGTGCGATATGGCTGCAAGAAAGGCAAATGCTATTTTGAGCTGCATTAATAGAAGTAGAGCTTCCAAATCACGTGAGGTACTGGTTCCTCTCTATTCGGCACTGGTTAGGCCTCATCTAGAGTATGGTGTCTAGATCTGGGCTCCACAATTCAAGAAGGACACAGAAAAGCTGGAGCGTGTTCAGAGGAGGGCAACCAGGATGATCAGGGGTCTGGAAACAAAGCCCTATGAAGAGAGATTGAAACAACTGGGCATTTTGAGCCTGGATAAGAGAAGATTGAGGGAAGACATGACAGCACTCTTCAAATACTTAAAAGGTTGTTACACAGAGGAGAGCCAGGATCTCTTCTTGATCCTCCCAGAGTGCAGGACATGGAATAACGGGTTCAAGTTAAAGGAAGCCAGATTCCAGCTGGACATCAGGAAAAACTTCCTGACTGTTAGAGCAGTATGACAATGGAACCAGTTCCCTAGGGAGGTTGTGGGCTCTCCCACACTACAGGCCTTCAAGAGGCAGCTGGACAACCATCTGTCAGGGATGCTTTAGGGTGGATTCCTGCATTGAGCAGGGAGTTGGACTGGATGTCCTTGTAGGCCCCTTCCAACTCTGCTATTCTATGATTCTATGATATGTGAGAAGGCAGTCCTTAAAGGTACTGCAAAATGTAGCAAAGGTCTTCCCAATGCTCTCTCATCAAAGGAAACCAACGCTGAAACTTCTCAGTGCCCATGGAAAGGGTGGTGGTGTTGGCAACAATATATTTACAGTGCAATGTGGGGAGGGTTTCTTTTGGCCTCTATCCCTGCAAATCCCTTGTACGTGGCTAACCAAAAAAGCAAGGCAATTTCCAGTTTCTCACACGCGTTGCCTGTGAAGCAACATACACTTCTCACCCGAAAGCCGCAACAATTCCATATTAAAGTGATAAATTAATGCCATTAAACATTTAAGGAATGATGGGACAGGAAAGTGGGGGGAAGCAGTTTTTTTTAAAAAAAAACACCATTAAACATTTACTGTATACATTGGAATTAAAATACTACATTAACCGCAGTGATTTCCCCATTTGCAAGAAGGCAGCACAATTGCCCTATACATTAAAGAGCCTCCGTTCCGACACACTTGTTCCATCGGCATGGTCTTCCCTTGACTTTTATGGCACTGTGAGTTTGTCAGCGCTTCAGAGTACGCAATATTTAATTTTTATCTCACAGCCCTCGAACCCTGCTCTTCTGATAAACTGCCTGTCTTGCTGGGTTTTGTGTTGTTTGAATGCCTTTTAGAAAGCCTACAAAATCCAAAGACGCCCAACAGGGCATGCCAGCTACTAGACTCCAGGAAGCCTGGAAAAAATGGACTAGGATCCCAGGGGCTGCTCTTTCAGCCCATTAACCTGAGGATCTGCAGCATGGTATAAGAGACTGAGGCCATAGCTAGACCTAAGCTTTATCCCTGGATCGTCCAGGGGTCAAACCTGTCCATCTAGGTGACACACAGGGGATCCAGTGCTCAGGCAGGGGCGAACCCTGGATGATCCCAGAATAAACCTTAGGTCTAGCTGTGGCCTCCGTCAGGTAGGACCTACTCAAAAGTAAATCACCCACCACCAGCAGCTTCCAGTGTGTACTGGAACCAGGAGAAATGCCGTTCCCTGACTGGAGGCTCAGACAGGACACCCACTCTTTGACCCTGTCTATTCCAGGGATATTCCCCTTGTCCCATGCCTGGGCCTCCCCCTTTGCCACAGGACTTCCTGCAACAACCTCCCCTAGATCCCAAGAAAAAAGGTGCTAGCAAACCTGGACTTAGGTCACCATTAGAAAGCCAAGAGCTCTCCTGTCCGCATGAGGCTTCCTGTCTCCTCTCCAACCCTTGCTCCAGCAAATTCCACTGATAGAAGTGCTTCCAGAATCAGAACCTCCCCTGATATGCCAGGAAGGTGGGCACCTTGTGGCCCTCCAGATGCTTGTTGGGCTGCAGCTTTCATTGGCCCCAGCCAACATAGCCAATGGTCATGGGTGATGGGAATTGTACTTGACCAACATCTGGAGGTTCACAAGTAGCCCATCCCTGTGCTGTAAAAACCCTTGATGGCTGCCTGGCTGGTGCTAGCACAGTGTCAATTCTGCCTAGTTCTTTGTCTCATGGACAAGGTCCCAGACTGGTTTCCAGAAACGGTGTCCTAGATGGTGGTTCCACATCTAGCCATTCTTCCCAGTTCGACAGCTCCTGTATCTTGCTTGCAAATCTGTCTCTGTAGTCCAGGGATGGGCAAGAAATGATTGGCAGAAGGGAGAAAGGGGGCAGGGCCAGGGGAAGGGGAAAGGGGTGGGGCCATCTGTCAGACTAATCTCTGTCAGTCAAGGGCACCTCCTTAGTTCAGTAATGGTATGAATAAGCTGACCTCAGGACCCATGAGGGCCTATAAAGCCCACACATCCAAGCTAGTTCCTTAATCTGAGCATTTGGAGAAACCGAGGAACAGCTTTGCTGTGTCCTTTCTCCTTGTCTACCTGCGCCGTAATCTGGCCACTGGCCTTTCTTGGACCACATCTTCTGCCTTTAAGCCCAGCCTACCTAGTTATTGTGGAATAACTAGGTTTTCATGGAATAAATTGTTTTCAGTGGTGGATCACCCTTGTCAATGGCAGCAGTGTGTTTTCTGCAGGGTGGGTTATTGTGTGTTGTCTGAACTCAGAGTGTTTTCTGCAGGGTGGTTTATTTTCCTCGAACAAGCCACCTTGCGTACCCATGGCATGTTGTTGGGTTGTTCAGGGTGGCTAACAAGCCACGTTGCTTGGTTAATGAGCAACCCTGCGGAAAACACGCTGTGTTCAGAAAACGCAATAACCCATGGTTCAACAATAACCCACACAGGATGGGTTTCTTTTCAATGCCGAGTGAAGACCTTTTAATTTCTCCAAGCTTTTAAGTTCTTCCATTTGTTCTTAAATGTGTTGTTGCATTTTTAGATATTTCCCTGCTTCTGGTTTTTATTCTAGTTTGATTCTGTTTTAAACCTTTAAAGACTTTATATTATGTTTTATCATGTCGTATTTTAGGGTTTGAACCCCCAAGAACCATCCAGAGAGCTTTGGTTACCAGGTGGTATAGAAATGTAATAAATAATATAAAATATTATCTTGGAGTCTAAGTATGAACCTTTTACTTGTGTGATGTTAACAGAAAATTATAGATCTACTTAGGACACAATCCTATGCATATTTAAGAAAAAAAGTCTTACAAATCCCAGCACTCCCCAGCCTCGCAGTTGTAGGAATTTTTCTGTCTAGACAGGCATAGGATTGCACTCTTAGAAAATATAATTCCACTCGTGTATTCCATCTGTGAAATGGGCATATTTTTCTAGCTTCTCTTCTAAAGCATGTTGTTACACATGCTTCATTCATTGATCATACGCTGCATGTTAGCTTCTGCCCTGAAAGGCAACCAAGAAATGTTATAAATAAATAAATAAATAAATAAATAAATAAATAAATTTTGTGACTTGATGTGTGGTCTGCAGATGAGACTACGCACCTTATGGTCTTTGTGCACACTTCCAGTTCTTATTTGATGCTTGTGCACGTAGCAGTAGTTGCGTTCCATCGGTGGGAGGCCTTTTCTTCATGAGTCAGAATTCCACCGCTGACCTCATCCCTTGCTTTATCAGAATGTTTAAAGATACATGCATATTCTTCAGGTTGCAGCCTAGCAACCCTGCTTGGGAGATTCACAACAGCCAGCGAAATGGACCAATTCTCTGACTCCGTATAAAGCTACTCCTTATTCTTGCTGTAGTTTAATATAATTAGGAAAGGAGAAACCATTCCAACAGTACTCAGACTTATTTTCTCTCTCCCCCGCCCCCCACCCCGACATGGTCCCCTGCTAGTATTTTCTCCTGCTTTTGAACTTCACCACTTTGCACCCTATCAAGCTCAGTACGTACCTTTAAATGTAATAATGCAGGCTGCGTGAATTCATTTTCCACAGAGGTCAGGTTGATAAGATTGTATGGGCGGTGAATATACGCAGAGTTTTTATTAAAGAAATTTTTTTTAAAGTCTACCTGTGTTAGATTAATTAAAGATCTGTTGTAAAGAAACATCCAAAAGAGTGTGGAATTTTTCCCAGTGCAGGCAGGCTAATAGCTGAACCTCCTACAAGATTAACAGGCAGATGCTGCTGGCCGAACAATATACAGATTCCTCTCGGAGAAATCGCAGCAGCAGGCAGTGCTGTTTGCAGGCACAAAGGTCACGTTGTCCTTTCCCTGTTTCAAGGAGAAGTCGCTGTGAGAAATAAACAAGCTCTGGAACAGTACGGCCACTTACCTGACTAATTTTTTTATTGGAACTTAACAGGGTAGCGCAACGGTTGGAGGAAAATTGGCTGGAAATGCTTGGTCCTTTCTGAGTTTCTTCTGAAATTTTGACAATGATGCATAATTATGCACACACAAAAGTATCTTATTTCTCAAGGACAGACTCCCAAACTGTATTATCCAAGTCTCACTTTTGAATTCTACTAGCCCAAGACGTAATACAGACTGGGCTCACTAGGGCTTGTCCCCAAAACCTATTCATCCCCCCTCTCTCTTTTCCTAGCACTGCTCCTGTTCCATTAACAGCAGCTAGACAGACAGACATTAGGCAGGGTGGGGTCCTCCCATCCCTTTCTCACGATAGCAGGAATGTCTGTGTCAGGCTGCTGTTAGGCACAGGAGCACAGTAAATAACCCAAATGTGGCAACCTTAACATCAGTGCTGTGGAATAACTTAACTTAACTTTCTTTATTGCGATCTATAGATCCATAAAAAGAAAAGAAACAAACAACAAACAACCAAACACAAGAATCAGACATGAAATCATACAGTTAGAGCTATTATCAACTTTAGTCTAATACACAAAGAGCTCTGATCTTGGCCGCCACTGTAAGAAATTTAGCAACAGCCAAAGTTACACTTGAGGACTTATCTTCCAACAGAAACTTAACATAAAATTTGCCTGAAGTTCTGGGCAGTTTGCTCAACAATGGGGTAATCATAAGATGGCGGGCCTGATTATAAAAGCTACAGGACAGAAGGATATGCTCCATCGTCTCCACTTCCGTATTCCTACAGGGGCACCGTCGTTCCTGATAAGGGATACCAGCATATCTGCCCTGAAGTAATTCAATAGAATAAACATTGCATCTGGCCTTGGAGAAGGCAATACGATATTTAGCGACCGACAAGTTCTTTAGATAGTCAGCCAGCTGAAGAGGCCCAACGTAATGAACGTGCAATGCACTGGGAGAGCAAGAGCGAGAGCGTAAGTCGCAGAAGGCTATATCCCACAGTCTTTGTTTGATAGCTTTAAAAGCAAAATTCAAGCCCAGATTAAGGAGGAGGGAAGAGGAGAGACCGATTGAAGCTGCCTTCCTGGCAAGAAGCTTGGACCAGCTGTTCACGTAGTTGTCCTGAGCCAGACAGGGAAGCAGACCTGAGCCCCTCCCAAAAAGTCTAACTTCCATCCAAAATAACCCAAATGTGGCAACCTTAACATCAGTGCTGTGGAATAACGCTGCTGAGTATTTTCCCTACGCTATGCCGAGTCCACAGGGAGAACTGGGAAGGCAAAGCATGAATTCAAACGAGGAAACAGGACCATGGAGAGCGCTAAGTGAAGCTGAGCAGCAACAATAATGTAAGGATACAGACCTTCAGGAGCAACAGGCTGAAGATGTTGCTTCAGCAAAGGGCTGATGCTAAATGAGGGCTGAGGAACGCCAAGCTGGAGCAGGGGAACATAAGGCAAAGCAAGAGCAAAGCAATCCAATCATGAAGCCTCCTTCTAGGGGAACTGCACCCAACCAAACTCCTTGACAGCTCGCTCTTCAACTGTGCCCAGATTTTTCTAGCAACAACAGCTCTCTTAGCATTCTCTGCTGTTACAAGAAGAAGTTGTGTGTCCAGAGGGGGTTTCTACTAGTGTCTAAGGCAGCTATTGGAACTAATAGCTGCTACAGTCAACCAGAAACTTCTGGCCACATGAAGGCTGAGTTGAGGGCCCCTATGTGACCTGTTTCTTGAAAATAATATCAGGGGAAATAATATCAGGGATAATGGCACAGTGGAGGGCTGAGGGAATAGGTGCAAAACAACCCAGGAGGAACTTTTCTTGGGACCAACAGCAAACAGCTCAAGAAAGATAAGACGATTAAGAAGCTGGCTGGCTACAGTGATAAATTCTGTGGACAGAATCTTTGCTTTGGGTATCCAGGGTGGCCCAGACTAAAGCCAGGATATTATACCATTATGTTTCCTTAGGAAGGCTTGGGTAGCATATTTTGCTCAAGGTAAAACTCTGCCTGATCTCCATATAGAGAAAGAATGTCCCTCCCCCTCAGGGTGAGTATTGGGCCAGACTACACAAGCAATGGTTGGGATGGAAATCTGGTTGGGGTGAAGGCATCCGTGAAGCAGTGAAGCAGGATCCCAGAATGCAGAATTCTGCCCTTTTTGGTCCACAATTTGGATTTCCTGAGCACTGGTTAAGAACTTGGAAGTGGGGGGGGGGAGCCCCGCTGGATCAGACTCAGGGGATCCATTTAATGTCTTTGGGCAGCCCACAAGCAGAACTTTGATTAATTCATTTATTTATTATTGTATTTCTGAAGCCAACAAAGGCCCTTTTAGGAAAGATTTTAGAAACTTAAAAATCCCAATCAAATAAAAAACATAGTGAAACATTAAGAACCATCTTTAAAATACATTAAAAAAAATGAACAACAATTTCAAAAGCCAAGTTAAAAAGATGTGAACCCAGAGAGAGTAGGGAATGGTTGTAGCTCCGAAGGGAGTGCATTTCAGAGTCTCGGAGCAACACAGGAGAAAGCCCTTTCCTGCAGGTCAGACATGTGGGCCTCTGCAAGCAAGAGTGTCTTCAAAACGACAAAAGGGAAATTGCCAGATTCCAGCTGGACATCAGGAAAAACTTCCTGGCTGTTAGAGCAGTACAACAATGGAACCCATGACCTAAGGAGGTTGTGGGCTCTCCCACCCTAGAGGCCTTCAAGAGGTAGCTGGACAACCATCTGTCAGGTATGCTTTAGGGTGGATTCCTGCATTGAGCAGGGGGTTGGACTCGATGGCCTCATAGGCCCCTTCCGGCTCTACTATTCTATGATTTTATGATTCTATGACTCCCCAGTAACTGCTATTCAGGGACATACTGCTTCTGATCCTGGATGTTGGATATAGCTATCATGATTCTATAGATAGCTCTGGAACTCCCTTCCCAGGGAGGCTTAAAGCTCCATCACACCTAGGTAGAAACGTGCAGCTCTTGTCACTCCGATGTTGCTTCCTGAAAACAGGAAGTAACGAGGCCCATTCAGTCTGGCAGGAGAGAACAGCAACTGGACATTTTCGGGGGTGGGTGGGTTGTTGCGGTGCAAGGAAGGCCAGAAGGGGCAGAAGACACACGAGAGGCAGGCGATGTCATGAGAGCAATCCCTGAGTGCCCAGTAACGAGGGTCCAGTAAAACGCTCGTCGGATGGAGCTTTTAGACTGACTCCCTCCTTGCTAGTCTGGACCTCTGTTTATGCAATGGATTTTTTTATTTTCATTTGTGTTTTAAATGTTTTAATATTACAACAGGGTTGTAATATTATATTTGTAACTTTTGTATATTTCCATTTATATTTTTTAACTGTATATGTTTTAATTTTGTAAAACTGTGTTGTGTCCCAGTATTGGGAAAAAGGCGGGTTACAATACTACTACTAATAATAATACTAATAATACTAATAATAATAACAACAACCACGTAATCCTCCATAAAGTCTATCAATGCCTAGTATAGCCTTGCTTCGTTGTTTCCTGTTTCTGTTTTTATCACAGGGCGCATGCAGTCCTGAGAATACACAATGCTGCATATGACTCTCTAGCCTCCGTGGATGCAGGTGATGCACATCAAAGCAGAATGCAAGCGTTTCCTTTCGGCGTCTGCTTCCAGAATATCAAACAGTGCTGGTTCCAGGCGCACCCCTACAGAATCTACCGTGCTCCATGGGGCCCTTCTAACAGAAATGCTCTCGAGCGATTAGAGCGGCTGGCTCAGTGGGGAAGGGATTGCGCAAATCACAGAAAACCAGATTTGAGGCGGAGAGAGAATTCCTCACCGTGTCAGTTTAAAATGATAATTAAGGAACAATGCAACACTTTGCAGAGGCCCAAGGCTAGCAATACCACATGGTTACACTGCAGAATAATGCGGCTTTTGTACAGGCATCGCTAATTAATTGAAACAAATATTTGTTGTATTATGTCTAATGTGAGCATGTGATGCGAGAAAAGGCGTCTCACAGCTGGAAAGCCGGCTAAGAATATTGTGGCTGCTTTAAGGAGCATCTGCTAAGGGAGAAACAAAAAGGGGGGGGGGTATTGAAGCAATTGTTAATAAACAATAACACCCCTGTTCTGTGTAGAAATATTGCTTATCTTTTAGGATACTAGCAGCGCAATCCTATATATGTTTGCTCAGGAGTTAAGTCCCAGTACGTTCAGTGTTTTTGTTGTTTATTCGTTCAGTCGCTTCCGACTCTTCGTGACTTCATGGACCAGCCCACGCCAGAGCTTTCTGTCGGCCGTCGCCACCCCCAGCTCCCCCAAGGTCAAGTCTGTCACCTCCAGAATATCATCCCTCCATCTTGCCCTTGGTCGGCCCCTCTTCCTTTTGCCTTCCACTTTCCCTAGCATCAGCCTCTTCTCCAGGGTGTCCTGTCTTCTCATTATGTGGCCAAAGTACTTCAGTTTTGCCTTTAATACCATTCTCTCAAGTGAGCAGTCTGGCTTTATTTCCTGGAGTATGGCCTGGTTTGATCTTCTTGCAGTCCAAGGCACTCTCAGAATTTTCCTCCAACACCACAGTTCAAAAGCATCTATCTTCCTTCGCTCAGCTTTCCTTATGGTCCAGCTCTCGCAGCCATAGGTTACTACGGGGAATACCATTGCTTTAACTATGCAGACCTTTGTTGTCAGTGTGGAGTCTCTGCTCTTAACTGTTTCATCAAGATTTGTCATTGCTCTCCTCCCAAGAAGTAAATGTCTTCTGATTTCCTGGCTGCAGTCAGCGTCTGCAGTAATCTTTGCGCCCAGAAATACAAAGTCTGTCACTGCCTCCACGTTTTCTCCCTCTATTTGCCAGTTATCAATCAAGCTGGTTGCCATAATCTTGGTTTTTTTGAGGTTTAACTGCAACCCAGCTTTTGCACTTTCTTCTTTCACCTTTGTCATAAGGCTCCTCCTCGCTTTCAGCCATCAAAGTGGTGTCATCTGCATATCTGAGATTGTTAATGTTTCTTCCTGCGATTTTAACTCCAGCCTTGGATTCGCCAAGCCCAGCACATCGCATGATGTGTTCTGCGTACAAGTTGAATAGGTAAGGTGAGAGTATACAACCCTGCCGTACTCCTTTCCCAATCTTAAACCAGTCTGTTGTTCCGTGGTCTGTTCTTACCGTTGCTACTTGTTCGTTATACAGATTCCTCAGGAGGCAGACCAGATGACTTGGTATCCCCATACCACCAAGAACTTGCCACAGTTTGTTATGATCCACACAGTCAAAGGCTTTAGAATAGTCAATAAAACAGGAATAGATGTTTTTCTGGAACTCCCTGGCTTTCTCCATTATCCAGCGGATATTGGCAATTTGGTCTCTAGTTCCTCTGCCTTTTCTAAACCCAGCTTGTACATCTGGCAAATGGCATGCATCACCTTGACAGCATCATCTTGCAATATTTTAAACAGTTCAGCTGGGATACCGTCATCTCCTGCTGCCTTGTTATTAGCAATGCTTCTTAAGGCCCATTCAACCTCACTCTTCAGGATGTCTGGCTCTAACTCACTGACCACACCATCTGAGCTATCCCCGATATTATTATCCTTCCTATACAGATCTTCCGTATATTCTTGCCACCTTTTCTTGATCTCTTCTGTTTCTGTTGTTCAGTGTACATCAAGGCAAATAGCCCAAGGCTGCAATTCTATGTGTGCTGACTTGGAAACTACCCCACTGTAGTTCCATTAACAGCCACTGCACTAGCATGCTTAGAATTGGGTGGCAATAATTCTTCAACACATAGAATCATAGGGCAGCATCCAACGGTAACATTCTGCAAACTGAAATTGAGTTAGCGGAGCGCTGCTGAACCTTTCCGTTGCGCAAGTAGCTGTCCATTCCTCTCGTGCAACCAGTTATGCAAGTAGCCATGCAGCCAGTTGAACCACTAGTTGCACTACTGGTGCAAAACAGTTCTGCAACCAGTTGCACATCAGGTGCAACCAGTTGCATAACCCAAGCGGAATGCACACAACAGGTTGCAGAATGGTTGCGCAAATGTAACTTTAGGCAGGCTCTTCTCTTGCGCATCGTTCAGAACCTAGTTTCCTCTAGCACAATGTCATTTGCACTAATGGAAGGATACATGTAGAAGCCGCCCATGGAGTCAGAAAGGGCCTCAAAGGTCATCTAATTCAACCCCCTGTCAACGCAGGTAATCTGGTGCTACAGTATCCCTGATAGGTGGCCATCCAGTCCTGGCTTAAAAGTCTCTAATGGAGAGGCCATCAGTCTGCTAATGTTGAACAGCTGGTACCACCATGAGGATGTTCCAGAGATAATCCAGGTCCTGGGGTGGGGAGATGACATGATCTTTGTCCACTCTTCCTGCATCCCAGCCCCCCTACATAAATGCTGTCAAATACATAGCATAGCATAGTTAAGTACATGGCATATCAACATTATTTATTTATTTATTTAGAATATTTATATACCGCTCCCCATTGAAAAATTTCGGAGCGGTGTACAAGGTAAAATGAAAATAAAAACAGAATAAAACAGTTAAAACAAAATTTTAAAGAAGCAAGGCTGCATGTTAAAGAAAGGCTTTATGGAATAAAGATGTTTTCAGGAGGTGCCGAAAGGAGTACAAGGTTGGCGCCTGCCTGACCTCCAGAGGCGGGGAATTCCACAGGAGGGGGGCCACCACGCTGAAGGCTCTTCCCTGGTGGATTCCAATCAGAGGATGGATCTATGTGGAACCACCAGGAGCAGGCCCTCGGATGACCTCAGTGACCGGGCAGGTTGGTAGGGGAGAAGGCGCTCTCTCAGGTATCCTGGTCCCAAGTTGTTTAGGGCTTTGTACACAAGTACAAGAACCTTAAACCTGGCCCGGTAGCGAATAGGCAGCCAGTGCAGTTCCCTCAGCAGAGGAGTTACATGCATTACATGTAATAAATGCATTACACTGGTCAGCATATTGTTTTTAATGAAGATAAATTCATTAATACTTTATTTATTTATTTATTTATTTATTTATCTTCCTTTTATCCAAAATCTCTGACCATTGGGATAATTGTCCCCATCCACATTCTCCTCACTGAGCCTAATTTTATACCTCTCTATCATGCTGCCCCTTTCTCATCCTTGCCCCCTCCTAACCCTAATCTAGGTTGGTGGAGAATATCTCTTGCTCTGCTCCTGTTAATTTCTGTTGGCCCTGCAGCTCCCATCGTGCTCTTGAGTTTTTGGTTCATTTCAGAAGCTGCATGGTGAACATTATAGAATCATAGAATCATAGAATAGCAGAGTTGGAAGGGGCCTAAAGGCCATTGAGTCCAACCCCCTGATCAATGCAGGAATCCACCCTAAAGCATCCCTGACAGATGGTTGTCCAGCTGCCTCTTGAAGGCCTCTAGTGTGGGAGAGCCCACCACCTCCCTAGGTAACTGATTCCATTGTCGTACTGCTCTAACACTCAAGAGTGAGTATAGGGACAAAGTATCTGCCCAGTGCACTTCACAACATGCAACTATCTCCTGACATGGAAAATAACCCATTGCACGATGACCACCAGTCAGGGGAGGCATCACAGGTAGGCACCATTGGGCACGCGATGAGGGCCACACCTGCAGGGGCCCATTGCCAAAGCCCCAGTTCTCCTGGTTTCTGCTGCTGTTGCTTGTCCTTGCTGTCTTTGACCATTGACCTGCCATCTCTGAGCAGGCGAACAGTGGCAAGAGTAAAAAGACAGAGTGCCTTCAGTCAGTTGCCTTGTCCTCTCTCTCTCTGGACAGTGATACAGGCGGATTCCAGAAGGAGGCAAATAAAAGGAAGGACTTCTTCACACAGCGCATAGTTAAATTATGAAACTCACTAACACAAGATGTGGTGATGGCCACCAATTTGGATGGCTTCAAAAGGGGGTTGGATCAATTCCTGGAGGCGAAGGCTATCAAGGGCTACTAGCTCTGATGGTTGTGTGCTATCTCCAGTGTTCGAGACAATACGCCTGTGTGCACCAGTTGCTGGGGAACATGGGTGGGAGGGTGCTGTTGCACCGTGTCCTGCTTGTTCATCCCTGGCTGATGGCTGGTTGGCCATTGTGTGAACAGAGTGCTGGAGCAAATGGACCCTTGGACTCATCCAGCATGGCACTTCCTATGTTCTTATGTTCTTATGAGAGGTCAAGTGAACAGGCAGTGAGAACAGAAAGGAGGAGGAGGTGAACCCACTCAGGGAGGGGGCCCATTGACCTCCCCCCCAAAAAACCTGAAGTCTGCCCTGGCATCAATAATGGCTGATATGTGGCACTTAAAACCAAACAGAGGCAAAATGAAGATGGCAGGAAAACCGTATCTGTGCCAGGAAACAGAAAGCTATGGATGGTGGACAAATTGAAACCACAAGGACACTTGAGCATGCTGTGGACTGAGGCAAGGCGCTAAATAGTCCTGATTTAACTGGAGTTGCCAGTATATCCGACTCAAAAATACATGATTGTAACTGCTCCTTGGTGTGTCTTTCCATTTCCATTGGAAAGAAGGATGGAAGATAATAAACCACAGCAACATCCCATGAGCTCAGAGGGTTTAATGAAGAATTAAGGCAGTTGTAGCCGCACAGCTGAAATAATAGGAAGGAAATTGAATTATGCTCCCCATATTAAATGCATATATTCTTGAGCGATTCTGCCAAAATTACTTTGCTAACCCCTGGTGTGAAATATAGCCTGTTTTCACTGGGGTGCATTAAACAATGATGCCCTGCTTTCCTGCAATGGATTTGCAGGGGATGGAGGGGTAGTGGAGGAGGAGGAGGACGACGACGACGACGAAGACAGGGGTGCTGCACTCAGGTTGAAGAAGCGTACCCAGCTTATGGGGATATCAGCTCTAAATCGTCTCACAGCTGTTTCTGGCTCCATTAGACGGGAGACTGGGTAATTTATGGAAGTCATTTTAAACTATTTGATTGTTGGTATATATCTGCTGAATTGATTGGCTGGGGAGACAGATCTTTATTTTTATAATAGCAATAACATCCTTCGCACATTACTGCTCAATTTATCCCTGATGTTAACAGCACCAGCCTGCACCTATCAATTTATATGGGGGGTTGGGGGGGTTGATATGCTGCTATTTCTTAATTAGCAGTCTAATTGTGAGAGAGGAAAACCCAGCACACCAGCAGAAGAGCTCGGCTGGACACACAAAACTCCCAAGTCCGTAGGTCAGTCTTACCCACCTGGTGCTTCCAGATGTGCTGGACTGCAACCCCCACCATTCCCAGACAGCATGAAGACAGAATCAGACTGTGCAGGGGCACCATGGCTGATTTTCCTTCTTCTCCCATCTCTAGATGCCTTTAAAGTGGTCTGCAACTCTGTGGGCCTTGGAGGACACCTGCCTTGCTTGCCATTTTGTTTTTTGAAATCTACCAAGAATGGCCTCTTAATTAGGGCTGTGCACAGACCCCCCAAACCACTTTGGGTCGATCCGACCCTCCCCCGTGAGATCCAGAGGGGCGGATTGAGATTTTGCCCCCCTTCCCTACTTACTTGCCTCTGCAGCGGGCAGCGGAGGCAGGTAAGTGGGGAAGGGGGGACAAAATGGGGGCTGAATAAGCCCCCTCCCCCTTACTTGGCTCTGCCACCATCACCGCATGGACTGCAGCGGCGCCGGCACCAGGTGAGCCCCCCTCGCCCAACACTTACCTGCGTTCGGAGCTCCAGATGGAGGCGAACCACTTCGCCTCGATCCACAGCTCCCCCGACTCGATTCGGATCTGCCTTTGGTGGAGGCAAATCGGGCTGCTCTGCTCCTGTTTCTACGACCCAAAACAGAGCGGATCACAGCCCTACTCTTAATGATACCAGCCACATGTCCGATTCACACCACAAAAGCATTATGAGACACAAACACACACACCCTCATGGCTCACCTCCCCACCCTACCCCCAATACAAACTGCTCATTTGTTCCAATCCAAGCATGGGTACCGTCTGCAAGGCATGGCTCTTTGTATGTACCGTGGAGCTTAAAGTGTGAGGAAATTTCAACAATATTTTTTAATATAATGAAAATCCTCAGGGCTTCAGGATGGAGGAGGCTATGAATTAAAGGTTGCAATCTTATACACTATCCTTCCATGCCCTGGTGCCCTCCGGATGTGTCAGAATAGAACTCCCATCACCCCAGCCATCTGGCTGGGGATGATGGGTACTGTAGTCCAACACATCATGCAGTGCATAGTTAAACTATGGAATTGGTTACCCCAAGATGTAGGGATGGTCACCAATTCGGATGGCTTTAAAAGGGGGTTACACAAGTTCCTGGAGGAGAAGGTTATAAAGGGCTGCTGGTCCTGATGGTTATGTGCTACGTCCATTATCAGAGGCAGTATGTCTAGGTACACTATTTGTTAGGGAACGTGAGCAGGAGGGTGTGGGTTTCCTGTTGACAGCTGAGGCAGTAAGCCTATATACACCAGTTGCTGAGAAACATGGGTAGAAGGTCCTGTTGCACACATGCCCTGCTTGTGGGTCCCTGGCCAACATCTGGTTGGCCATGGTGTGAACAGAACGTTGGGCTAGATGGACCCTTCGTTTGATCCAGCAGGGCTCTTCTTATGTTCTTATGTAGGCACCAGCGTAGGCAAAGCATATGCCAGTGGGTTCAAAGCATAAGCCAGTGGGTTTCTTGCAGAGTTTATCAGTGTTCCTCAATGAGAAAATCAGTAATGGCAAGGAAGCATCTCACATAAGGCAGCTTATCCACTGTTCCTCATCTCCCCCTACCATGTGCAACCACCTCCTGATTCATCATAGCAAGCTCTATCACCATGAGAAGGAGGCGTCCCAAACAAGTGTGCAGAGAAGCAGGCTCAAGACTGTCCAAGCCAGCTTAGTGCTGCCATGACGTCAGACCCCAGATAGGACCAAGGGGATGGGGCCACAGCCAACCACCCTGCAGCTAACAATAAGAGGGATTAGTTGACCAAGCAACACTAGCTTGTTGCAACAGCCAGAGTTTTATAATCTGGTTTGAGGATCTGGGGGTGTCTCTACATTAAGGGAAATTGTGTTGTTTACCAAGGGCTTTTGTGCTTTCTGGTTCTTTGGCACAATTATTATGGGCTGCATTGCACGGGAGAAGAGGGTTGACAAGGGGTTTGAATTGAATACTTCCCCTTGGTTCAGTTCCATTGAGTTCTATTGAGACAGCACCATCTAGTGGCTGCCCAGAAGGTTTGACCATATAACACCTGCTCTGGTCCACTTGCACTGGCTGCCTGTATGTTTCCGAGCCCAATTCATGGTGCTGGTTTTGACCTATAAAGCCTTACACGGCTTGGGACCACAATACCTGACGGAATGCCTCTCCCGACGTGAATATACCCAGTCGCTACGTTCAACATCTAAGGTCCTTCTCCAGGTGCCTACTCCGAGAGAGGCTCGGAGTGTGGCAACGAGGGACAGGGCCTTTTCGATGGTGGCCCCCAGACTCTGGAATGATCTCCCTGACGAGGCTCGCCTGGCGCCAATGCTGCTATCTTTCCAGCGCCAGGTTAAGACTTTCCTCTTTGCCCAGGCATATGGCGGCACATCTTAATCACCCACATGTTTAGTTTTTAACGGTTTTAATGCTTTACATGTGTATGTTCTGTGTTTTAGAATTTTAAATTTTGTATACTCATTTTAATCTTAATTTTAGAATTTCTGTAAACCGCTCAGAGAGCCCTGGCTATGGGAGCGGTATGTAAGTGCAATAAATAAATAAATAAATAAATAGTGGCAGGGGATCTTGCTGTTTCCCTGTTATCACCACTATAAAAGTGGTTTATTTTATCCCAGAATTTCCAGAGGACTCCGTGGGAGACATCCTGGTTGTTGATGACATCATGAAATTGACCCCAAAACTTCTGTGAGTGGCCAGTCACGAGTGTGCAACAAATCACTCGTTTAGAGGAGCCCTAGAGCAGCCCAAGGGCTGAATTCAATTTCAGAGCAGCTCTCGGGGTGGAGGTGCACATTCCAGGGATGGACAGGGCCAAAGGAAAAAGGGGAGGGCCAAATACTAGTATATTGTAGCTGAAGGCTCTTCCTGCCAGCAATTAAGCCATAAGAGAGGCATTTGGGAAGCTGCCACATGATCATGGCTGGGGTGGGGGAAGAGTGGGGCCAGGGGAAAGGTGTGTGGTCATATGGGAACCCCAGAGGCTGGATTGGATCTCAGGAAGCCTGGATTTGGCCCCTGGTCTGAGCTCCAACAGCCGTGATCTAGACAGAAACCTCACCTCCTGAGTGCTGGCACATGCCCGGTGAAGGATTGTTGTCCTTTGGTCTAGCTGTTGGCTCCTTCTAGGTGGCAACGTTCAGGACTTGCAGGGACTTCACCATCTGATGCTCTGCAGGGCTTCCTTTATCCTCTGAGGTTTACCTAGTCCATTCTCCAGAGTCCATAGGCAAAGGTATTTCTCAGGGGTTCGTTGGGGGGTAAGTATGGAATCTGATGCTCGTAGTTCTACTTAGAATGGGACACGGAGTGGATCCATCTCCTCTCTGGGGCTACTACTATTGCTTGGGCACTCTGAGTGCAAGGGCTAAGAAACTGAGGCCATGACAAGCCATAGGACAGCGTTAGAGGAATTCTACACCACATTCAGTCAACGCAGGGTGACAATGAGGTACAACAGACCTAGCCAGCCATGGGTGACCTAAGCGTGTACCCTGTAAGAGAGACTTCCAAACGTCCTACCTTCAGAGAATCCTTTCTGCAGAGGCTTGTCGGCTGGGGAACCTCTGGGCATTTGTCATGGGACCTTCTGCATGCTGTATGTTCTAGGACTCATACTTGGTACAACTCTGCGATTTCTCGGAACATCATTTGACAACGAATGCCTTGTCCTAGAGACCATTGTTTCCCATGGAGCCTTGAGTGCGGAATTCAAGCTCCATGCCTGTTTTTACACGATGTTTTTTTTTTTAAATCAAATGTGAGAAAAAGAGATTCATCCAGCCAAGCCCAGAGCTTTGAGTCCTTCACTCTTAGATGTGTGGGTTTGAATCCCTGGTATTCAACCACGTTTATGGGACTGGATTTAGGATCACCATCTTTTCACCTCATCTTTAACAGCTACAGTACATGCAGGCAGTATCACCATGATCCTCTCCATGCTGGGAATCACCGTACCTAATGAGTTTGGCCAGTGCAGATTGGTAAGTATTTCATGTTAGTTTTTTTTCTTTGTTTGTTTTTAAAATAAGAACTTAGCAAAATCCACAAATTCCTTTATATGTGGGGCAGAACGAACTTGAGAGTTAAACCATCCAAATATGGGAGAAAGCAAAACTGACACTCTTCTGTCCCTCATTTAAATTCATAAGCCCTGCCAAACTGGCAAAGTTATTCCCAATTAGTGTTGCAACTTTTCTCCTGAGCGATGGTAATACCAGCCCCTGAATATGGAGATTGGGGTGCGCAGTCCTGGGACTTGTCAGGACAAATCGGAAGCAGCCGACCTTCAGCGTTGCAATGTGCGGGTTGTTAAGAAACTCTCAAATCTAATTTATTAAGAACACATTTGTCTTTGAGAGTACGAGACCCCTGATTAATTTCCAGCATCCAGCCTTATTTAATGCCACAGGTTGGATTGTCATTTTTGATCTTCCAAAGAATGCCTGATTGATAGGAGCGATTGTGAAGATGCTCCTTGGGTGTATTGTTCTTTTCAAAGAACCACGTATTGATGAAAATGGAGCAGCGTCTTTTATATCAGGCGAAGTCGTCATATTAATAGATCATGAGTAGTGGGTGGGTGCGGGCGGCACGTGTGTAAGTTAATGGCAACTAAGTAAATCACACACCGTGTTATTATTGCGTAAGAGATAACGATGAGCAATTTAACTGCAATATTCATTTCGCAGTTGGCACCATTACCAATTCATTTTTTTGCCCACCCCTCCAATGAAGTGACTCAGATCTCAATCGCCGTTGGCTGGTCACACTGTTCTGCTTCATGCATCATCTTGTTGAATGGCTGGGATGTAAATCAATGTAAATGAAGCTTTGCACTTGAAAAACAACACTCTCTCTCTCCTCCCCAACCCCTTAAAAGGAATTATATATTATTTATTTATTGATTGATTGATTGATTGCATTTCTATACCGCCCAACAGCCAAAGCTCCCTGGGCGGTTTACAGAAACTAAAAACATTCAAAGTATAAAATAAACAGTATAAAAACATGATATAAAATACATGTTAAGAAGTGATTAAAAACGTACCACGCATGATTAAAACATCTTTAAAACATCCTTAAAATGTTCTAAAATTTCACTGGATAGGCCAGTGAACAGCTCACTACTGGTCATATAACCTGGATTGAAAACCTTGCACTCATTTCAGGGTGCTTCCAGATAAGGAAGATAGTTCGCCATTGCTCTGCCTGATTCATGGATGTTTATGGAGGCTCTAGATGTCATCATCTTCTACTTGTGACCAGGGATGTTGGAAAAATCCAAAATGGATTCAAATGAGTTCAGATTCCTATGAATCTGACTGGCAGATTCCACAGCAGACTGAGGCCAAAGCTAGACAGGGTGAAATCCTGGGGCAATTCCCAGGATCATAGAATCATAGAATCATAGAATAGCAGAGTTGGAAGGGGCCTACAAGGCCATCGAGTCCAAGCCCCTGCTCAATGCAGGAATCCACCCTAAAGCATCCCTGACAGATGCTTGTCCAGCTGCCTCTTGAAGGCCTCTAGGGTGGGAGAGCCCACAACCTCCCTAGGTTATTGGTTCCATTGTCGTACTGCTCTAACAGTCAGGAAGTTTTTCCTGATGTCCAGCTGGAATCTGGCTTCCTTTAACTTGAGCCCGTTATTCCGTGTCCTGCACTCTGGGAGGATCGAGAAGAGATCCTGGCTCTCCTCTGTGTGACCACCTTTCAAGTCCTTGAAGAGTGCTCTCATGTCTCCCCTCAATCTTCTCTTCTCCAGGCTAAACATGCCCAGTTCTTTCAGTCTCTCTTCATAGGGCTTTGTTTCCAGACCCCTGATCGTCCCTGTGCGTTCATGTGATACACAGGGTATAGAATCATAGAATCACAGAATAGCAGAGTTGCAAGGGACCTACAAGGCCATCGAGTCCAACCCCCTGCTCAATGCAGGTATCCCAGGATCAGGGAGGGATGATCCCCCCCTTTGCCCCGGGATCTCGCCCTACCCTTTGAGCCCAGTTTTTTTGCGGTCCTGGGCTGAGCCCGAGAACGTGGAATGTGTGACCGGGCATCGCAGTTTGTCCCAGTTCCTCACAAGAAGCCGGGACCTGCGCACAGGGCCCGGAGCTCCTCAGGAGCACTGCGCCCATTGGAGGTGGGGTAGGGGGAGCGGGGAAAATACTTTTAAAAAAAAAAACCTTACATTTTGCGCATGAGCGCTCGTGCACATCTTCCCCTATGAACCGCCCAGAGAGCTTCAGCTATTGGGCGGTATAAAAATGTAATAAATAAAATAAATAAATAAATAAATAAATATAAGAAAAATAACACAAAATGGCGGGTGCAACGCCTCTCCCTCTGACGTTGTTGCGTGCTGCGTGTGAACAGAGGGAGATATCTCACGATAAAAATATCACCGGATCTTCACCCCTCCGTCATGCTAGACCGCTAGGTCTAGCTGAGGCCACAGTTTTCAAAGTGTTAGATCCCGCTTGGTGTATCTCTGGCTGTGGATCTCCCCATTCAGGCACCTGGTTGGCTCCTGTGGGAAGCAGGATGTTGTCCTACATGGACCTTTGAGGTCTGATCCAGCAGGGCTCCTCCGATGTAATCTCAAGACTCAGCTTGATGGGACTTGCTACTTATTTCCCTGTATGTGAAGGTCGGAAACACCTGAAGGTGAACTGGAAGAGATTTATCTCAGGAGCACAGTCTAGCGATGTGTTTGATAGCAGAGGAAATAGCCTATGCATAGAAATAGGCATGCTTACCAGTAATCAGCGAGTAGAATCCTGATGAGTCACAGAAGTTAACGTTCTCCCCCCGGTAGAGGATCCCAGCGGTTTGCAGAGCCTGTGGCGCGAACTTGGTAATGACAGAACACGATGCTTGAAGAGTCCTGAATTCCTAGAATTTTATAGCCAAGACCCCTGTGCCAAATGAACTCTGCAAATTGATAGAATTAATGCAAATGCCTTGATTTGCATAAGCTTTTCCTTCATTTGCACATCTTAACTTTTTCAGAGATGTATTCTCTCTCTCTCTCTCTCTCTCTCTCTCTCTCTCTCTCTCTCTCTCTCTCACCAGGTAGTGTTTTAGTTTAAATCAGGGAAGCGCTAATGAAATAAGACTGTCCCAAGACATTTTGGTGCCTAAACTGGAGTATCAAAATGGCACCTTCACAGGAGAAATGATTTACTGTTTGGGCTGGCCCAAGGTATTTTGCTGTCTGAGACAGAAGTCAAAATGGGCACCCCTTTTTATTCCACATGTGAGGTCGGTGCCGTCACAGTGACCTAAGTGTACGGGAAGATTGATGTTGGATCAGGCACTCCGACAGGTATTTGAGTTCCAACCCTTGTAGGGCCATTGAAGAGTCGACCTGCCAAGAGACACCACTCTCATCTTGGTTCTCACCTGGTGCAGAGACCTTCAACCTGGCCTGACTATGCAGTCAGGACACACCCCAGAAACCTCTGTAAACTGGGCCGGTGCAACCATAGAGGCCACTCAGGCGGCCGCCTAGAGTGCTAAGGTAAGGGGGGCGACGAACACCACACCTGGAAGCCGCTCTCTCACAGCGGCTCTGAGAGGGCGGCTTCCGGGCACGCCGTTCCGAAGCCGCCCGCCCACCCCAGCGTCCAGGCTTTGCTTCGGCTAGGCGCCCACCCAGCCGAAGTGAAGCTGCCCCCGACCCCCCACCCCAGCGTCCTGGCTTCGCTTCGGCTGGGCGCCCACTCAGCCGAAGTGAAGCCATGCCCGCCCCCACCCCACCCCAGCATCCTGGTTTCGCTTCGGCTGGGTGGGTGCCCAGCCAAAGCAAAGCCAGGACGCTGAGGCGGGCGGCTTTGGAATGGAGCGGCGGGAAGTCACTCTCCCAGAGCGGCTTCCAGCTGGGCGCACCGTTCCGAAGCCGCCGCCCCCCCCAACCCCAGCATCCTGACTTCGCTTTGGCTGGGCGGGCATGATGGCGCCCAGCACCCAGGTACACTGGGGTGGGGGTGGGTTGAAAGCAGTTCACCTGCCTAGGGCGCAAAATAGTCTGGCACCGGCCCTGTCTGTAAAGGCCTAAAAGATTCTGTAGCATTCTCAATTACTTTGAGCACCCTAGAAACTACGTTTCCCATCAGGACAGTTTTAGGATTTTTTTATTCACTCAGTATTTTAACACTTAATTTTAACTTAAATTTAAATTATACTGTTTTAACTCTGTATTTTAACCTTATATCGATTTTGCTGCATGGTTTTATCTTGGTTGTGCTTTTTATATTGTATTTTGTATTTGTGTTTTTAACTTGTTGGTTGTTCTATGATGGTTTTAATTTTTGTGAACCGCCCAGAGAGCTTCGGCTATTGGGCGGTATAAAAATGTAATAAATAAATAAATAAATAAATAGGATCATCACAGATCAATGCTGCCAAAGGTCCCTCAATTTGTTGGAGCCCCACTTCAACAAAGGGTCTCATTTATTTGAACCCCTTCTCCAAATCCTAATTTTCCCAGAGTGAATAGGAAAGGAAAGGAACCTCTCGTGCAAGCACTGAGTCATTGCTGACACTTGGAGGGACGCCAGCTTTCACTGACGTTTTCTTGGCAGGCCTTATAGCAGGGTGGTTTGCCGTTGCCTTCCCCGGCCATTATTACCTTTCCCCCAGCTAACTGGGTACTCATTTTACCGACCTTGGGAGGATGGAAGGCTGAGTCAACCCGAGCTGGCTGCCTGAGAACCGGCTTCCACTGGGATCGAACCCAGGCCATGGGATCAATAAAAGAAGAAAGTTCAAGTTACTAAAAGTGGGGCGAGGAGGATGGAAACACCGCTTTTATTTTAAATCAGTTGATTTTCTGGCATACAACACTCAGGTTCACTATTAACGTTAGATTAGATGGTTCAATCAGTTAATTATGTAATATACACAGATCACTCCATGTACAGCAAGCAGACTTGACAAGGAAGGGCCACTTGGCTACATGTAGCGGAGCAAACGACTTTCAAATGTGAGTAATTCTGGAATTCTGGCAATGTTTGATTCATTCAGATGTTGGCCTGCATCCAATAGCCTGCTCTTTGCATTAGCCAACATCCAATATCCTGCAGAAATATAAGAAATATCTCAGGAAAGCTGGGCAACATTTTCAAAACTCTCAGGCAGGCTAGGGTGAAAATATCAAAATGATATTATTATTATTATTATTATTATTATTATTATTATTATTATTATTATTAAAGAAAAAGTTCTTTACTGATGCAAAGAACCTACCTTGGATTATCCAAGCGCTCATTCACAGAACTGCAGTTTTAACACAGCAAAGTTAACACAAGTTGACGTTTTCAGTGGTTTCAATGTGCAGAACGGATCCTGTGAATGCTTCCAAGCATGTTCAGATTTGTCTTTGAGACGCTTGATTCAGAGAGAGGAAGTGTGTTGTGTACATCTAAAATCACTAGCGTCAACCAGCCTGCAATCAAATCAAACCACAACAGCAATGTTGTAATTAAGATTTTGTTTTTAGCTGTATTTTATTATTGTTACAGACTTTGAGTGCCATTTTTGGGTGGAAAGGCAGGGTATTAAATCAATAAGTAGAATCATAGAATCGTAGAGTTGGAAGGGGCCTCTGAGGTCATCGAATCCAACCCACTACTCAATGTAGGAATCCACCTTAAAGCATCCCTGACAGCTGCCTGTCCAGCTGCCTCTTGAATGCCTAGTGTGGGAGAGACCACAACCTCCCTAGGTCATTGGTTCCATTGTCACACTGCTCTATCAGTCAGGAAGTTTTTCCTGATGTTCAGCTGGAATTGGGCTTCCTGTAACTTGAGCCCATGATTCCGTGTCCTGCACTCTGGGAGGATCGAGAAGAGATCCTGGCCCTCCTCTGTGTGACAACCTTTCAAGTATTTGAAGAGTGCTATCAAGTCTCCCCTCAACCTTCTCTTCTCAATCCACAAACAGGACATAAGTGCAACAGCATGCTCCCACCCATGTTCCCCAACAAGTGGTGTTCAAAGGCGCACTGCCTCTGATACTGGAGGTAGCACATAGCCATCAGGACTAGAAGCCATTGATTGCCTTCGCCTCCACGAATTTGTCCAAACCCCTCCCCCCCCTTTAAAGCTATCCAAAGTGTTGGCCATCACTGAATCTTGAATGGACAATTAAGATCTGTAAGCTTTTCAAAAGAGCCACTCCTGGGGGGAGGTGAAAACTACTAGGACTGGTTTGTTGATATGGATCAACACAGCAGCCTGAGTTTTGGCGCTTTCCTTGAATAGGGGCGTGGCTATGGGGACTGTCACGAGGAACATTTGCACTTTAAACAACCAGGATGATCAGGGGTCAGGGATGATCAGGGGTCTGGAAACAAAGCCCTATGAAGAGAGACTGAAAGAACTGGGCCTGTTTAGCCTGGAGAAGAGAAGATTGAGCGGAGACAGGATAGCACTCTTCAAATACTTAAAAGGTTGTCACACAGAGGAGGGCCAGGATCTCTTCTCGATCCTCCCAGAGCGCAGAACACAGAATAATGGGCTCAAGTTACAGGAAGCCAGAGTCCAGCTGGACATCAGGAGAAACTTCCTGACTGTTAGAGCAGTACGACAATGGAACCAGTTACCCAGGGAGGTTGTGGGCTCTCCCACACTAGAGGCATTCAAGAGACAGCTGGACAAGCATCTGTCAGGGATGCTTTAGGGTGGATTCCTGCATTGAGCAGGGGGTTGGACTCGATGCCTTGTAGGCCCCTTCCAACTCTGCTATTCTATGATTCTATGATCTCCACTACATCACTGTTTCTCATCTCGTTCTTAAAACCTTTGTCCATTCACCAGCACCCTCTCTGCCTACAGTTACCCAAATCACTTAATATTCCAGGATTTATGGCCATTGTTTTAATCTATGATCTTTCTTCAAATTCCATCAGGTCTCAGATTTAAAAAGGATCTTGTTTATGTTGCATTAGCTTTCTGATTTTCCTTTTTAAACAGATCAAGATTACCTGTTTGATCAAAAGATGACTATGAATTCATAAACTTGTGCTGCGCTCTAAGCTTTATCGGCTTCAGATATAGATTTTTAATATGCAAAGGCATAAGCAGGGTGCACATTTCAAAAACCAGAAGGAACTCAATTAGGTCAATCTGTTCTTCAGATGGCAACTTATGGACTTATGGCTCGATTGGAACCCTCCAGGAGAAGAGCCTTTAGTGTGGTGGCCCCTTCTCTGTGGAACTCCCTGCCCCTGGAGGTCAGGCAGGCACCAAGACTAAGTTGCTTCCAGCACCTCCGGAAAACAACTCTGTTTTGAGAAGCCTTCTCCAACTGACTAGCCGCTGTTTTTTCTGGCTCCTTTCTTTTTAAATTGAATAATTTTAATTTGCTTTTTTAATCGTCTTTCTTTTACTGTTTACCTTTGTTCACCGCTCTGGAATCTGTGTTAGATAATTGATAATACTAACAACAAGAAGTATCATACTGTATCGTAACAGTATCATACTGCCCTTATACAATCTACGGTGAGACCACACTTAGAATATTGTGTACAGTTCTGCTCACCACACCTAAAAAAGGGCAACTAAAATGTTTAAGGGGCTGGAGCACCTCCCCTATGAGGGAAGGTTACATCAACTGGGATTGTGGAAAAAAGGAGGCTAAGGGGAGACCTGATAGAGGTGTACAAAACTATGCATGGTGTGAAGAATGTGGATCGGGAGACATTTTTCACCCTCTCTCAAAATACTAGAACCTGGGTTATCCCATGAAACTGATTGCTGGAAGATCCAGGACAAATAAAAGGAAGAACTTCTTTATACAGCACATAGTTAAATTATGGAACTCACTACCACAAGATGTAGTGACGGCCACCAATCTGGATGGCTTCAAAAGGGGGTTGGATAAATTCCTGGAGGTGAAGGCTATCAAGGGCTACTAGCCCTGATGGTTGTGTGCTATCTCCAGTATCAGAGGCAATAAGCCCGTGTGCCCCAGTTGCTGGGGAACATGGGCGGGAGGGTGCTGTTGCACCATGTCCTGCTTGGTCTGATCCAGCATGGCACTTATGTTCTTAACAACAACAACGAAGTTCTTTGCGTTCCCCCTAAAGAATCCTGGAGTGTATACTTTGGGGAAGATGCTGACATTTCTGTGTCTAGAATCTTTAGCCCCTTCAAAGAAATACAGTTCCAGTAGCTAATATACAACTAGAGAACTCAGTAGCTGCACAGCAATAAAATCTTGGCAGCTAGATTCACTTGTAACAAGAACATGTCTTACACTTTTGGTTTTTTTGAAAACACACACACGTTTTTCTCCCCTTTGGAATATTGAATAGCTTTACAAATAAACAAATGCCTATTAAAATTAATTTCTCATGAATTGAAAAATAATAATAATAATAAGAGAGACTAACCAGTTAGATATTATCCTTTGTGTTGCTTTTTTTAAAACAGTCAAATGCTGCCTGCGTCCCTTTGCCAACACTTCAGCTGCAAATTTACACTTCCACAGAACTGTGAAAGGAAACAAATCTCATTATTATTTCCCCCTTTTTCCTTTCAAAGCTATCGGTCTGCCATTGTGCCAGCTCACCTGGTACACAAATGCAATTTTTAAAATCCCTGCTGCAGCACCCCGTGGAGTGAACATATGCCACAGTCTCCGAATGTGATGCCAGCAGCTGTGAAGCAGATCGAAATAAAGTCCAGATATGCCAAAAAAATCATCTGACAAACAAGCCATTAAGAGATCTTTTTTGAAAACCCACTAAATACTAAATTGCAATGAGGTTTAATGACAGCAACGAACGTCTGCCCAAGTGCTGCCCTGATGCAAAGGCAGGGTGTTGGAGAAGAGGAGAGGCGTGTGGTTCTGCACTGCGGCATTCTGGGATTGCTGTGTTTCTGTTTTGTCAAAAGGATGCAAAGGCATGAAGGTTGGTCACTACGAGCGTAAGAAGAGCCCTGCTGGATCAGACCAAGGGTCCATCTAGTCCAGCATTCTGTTCACAAGAGGCCAACCAGCTGCTCACGGGAAACCCACAAGCAGAACATGAGTTCAACAGCACCCTCCCGCTCATGTTCCCTAGCAACTGGAGCACATGGACATTCTGCCTCCGATTTCTGGAGGTAGCATGGAGGCCTCAGCAGGACTAGTATTCAGCGATAGCCTTCTCCTCCAGGAATTTTGCTTGCCTAATCTCTCACTCTGAAGACTCTCCGTCGATCGGGTGGGCTGTCTGGCTGTCTGAGCTGGATAAGCCCAAATGCCGTGTCCTAAGGGGCCTTTCCTTAAAGCGAGGCATTCTGGGTGAGGTGTCTATGAAATTCGCCTGTGCTGCCATGGCACAGGATATCTCCAGGGCCCCTTGACAAGAATGCCTCACTTTAAGAAAAGGGCCCTCAAAGTCTGGCATAGAAGGGGAGGCAGGCACCAGGGAGATTAAAGAAGAGGAAGAGGAGGGCAGGGGAAATCGTAGCAAGGGTGGCAGTGGCCAGTGTGGGGCATAAGAGAGGGGCATGGCTAGGCGATGAGGCAGAGAGAAGTGAGGGGGCAGTGGAGGCTTGTCACAGCCCATGGCGCCCCCTGATTGGTCACCATGAGCTGGAAAAGGAATGGGGCGGACCTCAGGAGAGGCCTGTGCCCTGTGGAAAATGAAAATAACAACAACAACAACAACAACGGGGAGTAGGAAGAGGAGAGGAACAGGGCCCATTCCTCCCTCCTTTTTAATTGTTATTGTCTGTATCTGCGCAGCTGCATAGTTACAGATGATTAAAAAAAAAGGAGGGGAGAAGGAATGGACAGCCAGACAGAGGTCAAGGGCAGGAGAGGTAGTTTGGGCACCCGGTGTCCCTCTCCTCGTCCTCCTGGCTGCTTTGTTCCTGCTCCCTCATTCCTTTCCCCCTCAGTGCTGCGGTGAAAGTTCGCACTCACGTTTCTTCCTGCGCACATGCCGGGAAGGAATGCAAGTGTGGGAGCCAGATGCCTCACGGGCCTGTTGTCAACCAATGGGCAGCACCCAATGGGGCTGCTCTACCTTCACTGGTTCCATTGCACTCACAGGACCCACATGAATGTTTCTGCTCACCTTGAGTTATTTTTTGAAGCATAAAAGCCCTGTTGCCCAAGTGGAAGGTCCCGCAAGTTCACAGCCACAATAGGATACTACCCAGTGAGTGGAAGTTTCATAAAAATGACATTGTAGGAAACTGACTTCTACTGAATCCAAACATTGGTCCAGCTACTTGTTGTGTCTCTCAGTTGCTCATGCTTTCAATGGGAGGAGAAATGAGGAAACTTGCTAAGTGATCTACAAAGCTTTATTTCAAGCAACAAGCTTTTCTTTAACTTGTCTAGATGCCACTGCTGGCACACGACCCCCTAGGCAAAACTATGCAAACTAAGCAAGACAATTGTCCGTTCAAAAAGAAAAGAAATAGCGTCTCAAATGTCCATAACTTCAAAGTGGCTGGTGCGGTGGTAGTTTCTGGTGTAATCTCTCCAACTTTCTCACGGCCTCTGTCCGCGCTGAGCGTTTTAGCTTCCGGCAGACCCTAGCATCAGCATGTCGGAATGCTCACCCCCGGAAGCTCCCTCCCTTTCCACTGAGCTTGTAGGATTTGGCCTTGAAGAGATAAGCTCTGGAGGGGGGTGATTTCCAGCTGAGGCCTCTCCCATGAGAGCTTTCTCCCCCACTGGTACAGGCTGGCTGGTGTCTGGCACTGCGTCTTCTAGTTCAGAATCTGATTCTGATTGATTACCTGAAACACCTTCTCCCGACACAGGGGCATTAGGGTTAGACATGACACTACTCAATATTTATTTATTTATTTATTGCATTTTTATACCACCCAATAGCCGAAGCCCTCCAGGCAGTTCACAAAAATTAAAACCATAATAAAACAACCAACAGGTTAAAAACACAAATACAGAATACAGTATAAAAGCTATTGTTGACATTGACTTGCAGCGGCCTTCTCCAAGGGTTCAGGCAGGAGTTTTTCCATCCATAACCTGGAGATGCTGGGGATTATTTATTTATTTATTTATTTATTTATTTATTTATTTATGTAGCACCATCTGTGTACATGGTGCTGTACAGAGTAAAACAATAAAATAGCAAAACCCTGCCACATAGGCTTACATTCTAATAAAATCATAATAAAACAATAAGAAGGGGAAGAGAATGAATGCACCAAACAGGCACAGGGTAGAGTAAAACTAACAGTATAAAAGTCAGATCAAAATCAAGTTTTAAAAGCTTTAGAAAAAAGAAAAGTTTTTAGCTGAGCTTTAAAAACTGCAATTGAACTTGTAGTTCGCAAATGTTCTGGAAGAGCGTTCCAGGCGTAAGGGGCAGCGGAAGAGAATGGACGAAGCCGAGCAAGGGAAGGAGAGACCCTTGGGCAGGTAAGAAACATGGCATCAGAGGAGTGAAGAGCACGAGCGGGCAATAGTGTGAGATGAGAGAGGAAAGATAGGAAGGAGCTAGACTGTGAAAAGCTTTGTAGGTCAACAGGAGAAGTTTATATTGGATTCTGAGGTGAATTGGAAGCCACTGAAGAGATTTCAGAAGTGGAGTAACATGGTCAGAGCGGCGAGCCAAGAAGATGATCTTAGCAGCAGAGTGGTGAACAGAAACCAACGAACTGATGTGAGAAGAAGGAAGGCCAGTGAGAAGAAGGTTGCAATAGTCCAACCGAGAAATAACCAATGCATGAACAAGAGTTGAACCTGGGACGTTCTGCGTACAAAACAAATGCTCTACCACTGAACTACAGCCCTTCTTAAGGAGGAAATGTTGCTTTTGTTCAAGATACTCAAATACTATTGCCAGTCTGTACCCTCCCACACAGCTACGAGGAAGCCACATTGTATGGTTCTGGGCCCTTGATTGACTTTTTTTTCTTTCCAGTTTAGAAGTTTCAGGTTTTGCTCTGGCCATCCTATTGTAGCAAAAAGAAATTGCATTGATGTGAAAGTGCTGCTGGATCTTGTGTGTTTGTGTGTGCGTGTTTCCACCTGAAAGTTAATCCAATTAAAACAAAACGACCAACCAGGCACTATACTGTGCCTCCCCCATGGTTTGAATGTCAAGGATTTCATTTTGCATTCCTGATTGTTTTGGCATTGAGATTGCTTACAAATGCCCTTGTTTCAAAGGGACGGAAGCCCAGCGTCAGCGCTGAGGTGCTAAGTAGCCAGGTCAATGACACGCTATGGTAACTTTAATTATTATTAAGCTTACTGAGCCCATATGCTTTGGATCAACAAACAAGGTCAGTGGGTCACATGTCCTGACCGCTTAAACTGATTATTATTATTATTTTAATCTCTCGGCAGATGGTATTAGAGTCAGAGGACTGATTAACCTACTCTCTTAGTTCTTGGCATGGCAAATTGGAGGCTGGAGCATTCCTCACCTCGTTCAGCTTTGGCCTGCACAGATCTCAGCTGAGCCATACCAGTGGCATAGTAGCAAATTTTGAAGTGCAGACACTCATCATTATAATCCCATAACTACGCCCCCTTGGAGAGTCCAAAAAATGGAGGCAATTGTCGAATGCCCTCCCCTTGGAGGCCCGACTGGCGCCAACGCTGATTTTATTCCGGCGCCAAGTGAAAACATGGCTTTTTAACAAAGCCTTTAATGGTTAAAAAAGCCACGTGTGGCGCAAAGCGGTAAAGCAGCAGTTTCTGCAGCCGAAACTCTCCCCACGGCCTGAGTTCGATCCCAGTGGAAGCTGGTTCTCAGGCAGCCGGCTCGGGTCGACTCAGCCTTCCATCCTCCCGAGGTCAGTAAAATGAGTCCCCAGTTAGCTGGGGGAAAGGTAATCACGGCCGGGGAAGGCAACAGCAAACCACCCCGCTATAAGGCCTGCCGAGAAAAAGCTGGCGTCCCTCCAAGAGTCAGTAATGACTCAGTGCTTGCACGAGAGGTTCCTTTCCTTTCCTTAATGGTTAAATTCACTAAGATGGCACATTAACTGTTTTAATTGTTTTTACAGCTTTTAAATTACATATTGTTTTAACTTGGTTCATGGTTTAATTTATTTTTAGCTGTGTATATTTATTGTTTTATACTGTATGTTTTTATCTGTATGCCGCCCTGAGATCTTAATGATATAGGGCGGGATACCGATGTTTTAAATAAATAAATTGTGTTGATGCATACCAGCAAACCAGATCTATCAGTTTTCATCTTTACTAGGAGCATCCTTTTGGAAAGCTAATGAATCTTCAGGCGTAATCCTATGCATGTTTAGACGGGGGGGGGGGAAGTCCTACAGCTCCCAGCAGGCTGGGAATTGTAGGACTTTTTTTCTGTCTAAACATGCATAGGATTGTGCCCTAAGAGAGCAATCTTGTAGCCCCTAAATACAGCATCTAGGGGGCCATAGGGTACTTCAGATTCCCGGATGCGAGGTTGGAGACACTGCTCTGACCTCGGAGACAAGAATCCACTCTCCCTGCCCCTCTCACAGCTGACATGGAAAGAATTGCACTGGCTGCCCTTCTGAGGTTGCAAGAGTGAAGAGGGGATAGAGGGGTGTTCTGGAGTGTGGGGAGGGGAGAGGTTGGATACGAGCTAAGCAGCAACATAAACTGCTGCAGGGTAAAAAAAAGGGGGGGGTACAAGGAAGGCAAGAGCAACAGTATTTTACAAAGGTTTCTACTTGGTTCATAATGTCTGCAGCCGATTGACGAAGACGCGATTGAACGATCAAAGAGATGTTCATAACCCAGGGCTATACACTTATTGCTTTTTCCCTTAGAAAATAAAAGTCAATATAGCTTTTATTACATCCTCTCCAGTCCTTCTTCTCTTCACTCAGTGCGAAGGGGGTGCAAAATCACACTGACAGTCGTGTTATTCACCCCTGTGTTTCTATTGATTATTTCCTGTTTATCTTCTTGGATTCATGGTCTGTTATGAATCCTGCTTATCTGATCCGTTGCTTGTCTCAGTGCCCACACATGGCTTGCAGGGAAGGCTCATAGCAATGGATCCTTTCCTCTCACATGGCAGTTCATTGCTAAGGATGTCACACTTGAGCCACGAGCCTAGCCCACAACTTTAGATTGATAACCCCATCTCTGAAGTGGGTGGGTGCAATTTGCCACTTCACTGCTTGTGCAAAGCAAATAGCAAGCGGCCATCGAGTGAACATGGGAGGGGGGGGAGTGAACCTATGCAGCAGTCCATCGAAAGTGATGGACTGCAAGTCCCATTGTTCCAGTAGCCCTGCTGACTGAGAATGATGGGAATTACATCTCAACACATCTGGAGGGCATAAGGTTGGGGAAAGTTTCTGGATAGCAGAGGTGGGCAGAAGATAGTTTATTTATTTATTTATTACATTTTTATACCGCCCAATAGCCGAAGCTCTCTGGGCGGTTCACAAAAATTAAAACCACAGTAAAACACCCAACAGGTTAAAACACAATTACGAAATACAGTATAAAAAGCGCAACCAGGATAAAACCACACAGCAAAGTTGATATAAGATTAAAATACAGAGTTAAAACAGTAAAATTTAAATTTAAGTTAAAATTAAGTGTTAAAATACTGAGTGAATAAAAAGGTCTTCAGCTGGCGACGAAAGCAGTACAGTGTAGGCGCCAGGCGGACCTCTCTGGGGAGCTCATTCCACAGCCGGGGTGCCACAGCGGAGAAGGCCCTCCTCCTCGTAGCCAGTTTTGGATCTATTGAAGATCCCTGGGTGATTGGCAATAGATCAGCAAGAGTTTTTGACTCCCAGTTGTTTTAACAACAGCAACAACAAAAGGTCCATTTTCACCTAAATGAGGCTGCTGAAATAGGAACCAGGAATGGACTTTTATGTGAAAGGATGGTCTATGCGCTCTGTTCACTTCTGGTAGAAAAAAATCAAATGCCAAAGCTCAGAGGCGCCCGGTTTTCTAGCGGTATATCTTTTGCACCAGGTTGATGGATCTTCAGATTCCTATAAAAACAACAAGTAGATCCAGCTACCCTGAAGTCTGCCCACATTTGCTGTATAGCAGCAGTGTGCTGTGGCTCTGTTTAGCGTGGCTCTGTATAGCAGAGCCAGTGTGGAGTAGTGGTTAGCGTGTCAGACTAGGGCAAGAGAAACCCAGGTTCAAGTCCCCACTCAGCCAGGAACCTCACTGGGTGACTTCAGGGCAGTCATCCACTTGCAATGAAACTTACCACACAGGTTGTTGTGAGGTTTAACCAGGGTGGACAGAATTATCTGTCTGGTCACTGAGGTCATCAGAGGTCATGCTCCTGGTGGTTCCACACAGACCTATGGCCCGATTGGAGTCCACCAGGAGAAGACCCTTGTGTTTTAATGCATTTGTTTTATTCTCATTTTAATCAAGTTTTATTTGTGTATGATTGTAAGCTGCCATGAGTACTATTTCTTCGGCAAATAGGCTACAAATCACATAAAGAAAGAAAGGAATAAAAATGTCATTACCGTATTTCTTCGATTGTAAGACACCATCGATTGTAAGACGCATACTAATTTCAGTACCACCAACAGAAAAAAAAAAAACCTAAGACACACCCGCGATTCTAAGACGCACCCCATTTTTAGAGATGTTTATATGGGGGGAAAAGTTGTCTTAGAATCGAAGAAATAGGGTATTAAACTATTATTTGTGACTGGTTGCAAAATCTGAAGCTGTATACATGTTGGTTGCATCCCTGAAGAATTTTGCAACCCCAGTCTCTAAGACAGGATCTATACCAGTAGGGTGCCCATATGAAAAGGAGGACAGGGCTCCTGTATCTTTAACAGTTGTATTGAAAAGGAAATTTCAGCAGGTGTCATTTGTATATATGGGGAACCTGGTGAAATTCCCTCTTCGTCACAACAGTTAAAGCTGCAGGTGCCCTGCCCTCTTAAATCTGGTCACTCTAGTATAGCTCCTGCAGCTTTAACTGTTGTGATGAAGAGGGGATTTCACCAGGTTCTCCATATCTACAAATGACACCTGCTGAAATTTCCTTTTCTATGCAACTGTTAAAGATACAGGAGCCCTGTCCTCCTTTTCATATGGTCACCCTAATACCAGTGCTTTAAAACTGTTTATAACAGGAGTAGTACAACTGTTGGGGCCCAGGACACACTCCATAGACAGTTTCCAAACTGTAGATTTGGCTGCCCAATGGCCAAATTCATTTTCAAAGAAGCTCTTGTGACCCCCATTCAGTGGTGGGTGGGACAAAAGGCAAAGGGGAGGAGCCTAATGCAAAGGTGTTTTAAAAATACCTAAAATACCAGCATATTTTAGCTTAAAGCTTTAGTGTGGGTGACTAAGGCCACAGCTAGACCTAAGGTTCATCCTGGGATCATCCAGGGTTCACCCCTGCCTGAGCACTGGATCCCCTGTGTGTCACCTAGATGAACAGGTTTGACCCCTGGATAATCCAGGGATAAACCTTAGGTCTAGCTATGGCCTAAGACATAGGAGGGGTATTTCAACCCTCTAGAACAGGGAAACACACAGGGCTCATCTACACCAAGCAGGATATTCCACTATGAAAGTGGTATATAAAAGGCAGGAGCCACACCACTGCTTTATAGCGGTATAACCAGTTACCTAGGGAGGTTGTGGGCTCTCCCACACTAGAGGCATTCAAGAGGCAGCTGGACAACCATTTGTAAGGGATGCTTTAGGGTGGATTCCTGCATTGAGCAGGGGTTGGACTCAATGGCCTTATAGGCCCCTTCCAACTCTACTATTTTATGATTCTAAGTGCACTGCAAGATCTACACTACTGCTTTATAGTGGTACTGAAGTGTACCTACAACTGTTGGGGCCCATGACTCATCTACACTAAGCTAGGGTGACCACATTTGGGAAACCAAAAAAGAGGACACCTAGTGTGTGTGTGTGGAAGCAGCTTTCTGAGTCCTGCAGAAAGTACGTTATTCCCCCGCCACCTTAAAGAACTCGATTGGAGTGGAGGAGGGGAAGGATTTCATTCTGCACCACCACCATCCACTCCAATTGGGGCCTTTTCTATAATGTCCACGAATGGCCCACTTTCCCCTTTAAGACCTCAATTGGAGCTCGGGGTGGGGGAATGATGTGCCTCAAGAAAGCATGTCATTCCCTCCTGCCATGCTAATGGCAGCCTTAAAGGGGAAGGTGTGTCATTCCAGGAGATAATTGAAAATTATAGAAAATCCCCCCTGACACCATGGAAAGAACAAAAACCAGGACAAATCCGGGGAAATCCTGACAGTTGGTCACCCTACACTAAGCAGGATATAATGCTATGAACATGGTATATGGCCTGTGTCAATGGGCCCCAGCAGTTGTCAGTGCACTTCAATACCGCTATAAAGCAGTAGCGTGGCTCCTGCCTTTTATATACCACTTTCATAGTGGAATATCCTGCTCATCAGAACATTCCGATGAGCCCACAGAAAAGCTGGAAAACCACTAAACAATCTGCAGTTGAGGGAAAGGGGACGTGGCCATCTGGCCTTGGCTTATGGGCCTGAGTTTCAACACCCCTCCTCTAATTCATAAATGGAAGGGGTAATCCAGAGAACCTATAACCTAACGCAGGCAGATGGTCTGGTGGAACCCATAGCCCATTGACACTCACTGTTGCCCTGGACCAGGGGGTGCAAAATCTGATGGGGCAACCTGTTGGAATTTGCAGTCCGCTTCTCTGATTAATTGGTTAATGTAACTTCCTTCTGACACATACAAGAGCAATATAAACAGAAGTCCCAAAGCAGTCAAAACCCACTAAAAGCAACATGGAAGGCAACAAGTGAATCCTTACAACTTTTTAGGTGATTGTGCAGGCCATCCTGTTTACCATTTCTGCTGTGACATCTCTCTGGACAGGAAACTCCGCAGTGCCTTCATATCAAGGAAGGTTCAGCCTCTTGTTCTTAACCGTGTTCTGTTCATAAAGAGACGTGGAGCAAGACCTCTCCTGATGACCCTAACACTGACCCATCTTTTAAGTAGTGAGGGCCTCATGCTAGGGAGCTCTGCTGACATCACAATGAACCAATAGTAGTATTGTGACTCCAAAGGCCCATGTCCAACATTCAAGCTTACAAACCTGCTTGAATTAGACTTGGCAGCACTTCATCTAAAGTACTGGTAGCTCAGGAATCACAGTTGAACAAGGATGATGTCAACCTGGAGATGTTTCAAAGAAGCTGCTACAAGAATAAAAGGTCTAAAATGTGAGTCATAAGAGAACATAAGAAGCGCCATGCTGGGTCCATCTAGACCAGCACTCTGTTCACACAACCAGCCATTGGCCAGGAATGAACAAGCAGGACATGGTGCAACAGCACCCTCCCACCCATGTTCCCCAGCAACTGGTGCACACAGGCTTATTGCCTCGAATACTGGAGATAGCACATAGCTATCAGGGCTAGTAGCCATTGATAGCCTTCACCTCCAGGAATGTATCCAACCCCCTTTTAAAGCCATCCAAATTGGTGGCCATCACTACTTCTTGTACTACTGAGTTCCATAATTTAACTATGCACTGTGTGAAGAAGTCCTTCCTTTTATTTGTCTTGGATCTCCCACCCATCAGCTTCATGGGATGACCCCAGGTTCTAGTATTTTGAGAGAGGGAGAAAAATGTCTCCCTCTCCACATTCTCCATACCATGCAATTAATTGTAATATTAATAATTTTTATTATTTACATAGAGCCATCAGTGTACATGTTATTTTATGGAGTCATGTAATCAAAATATTATAGATCCCTGCTCCGTGGAGGGGCCATGGCTCAGTGGTAGAGCATTTCCTTTGTATGCAGAAGGTCCCAGGTTCAATCCGTGGCAGCATCTCCAACTAGGGCAGGAAAAATTCCTGCCTGGGGAGCTGCTGCCAGTCAGTGTTGACAATACACAGCTAGATGGACCAATGGTTTGATTTAGAATAAGGCAACTTCTTATCTTCCTAACCTACGGCATAAATGTTGATGGGGTTGGATATTTACACTGGAAAGGTCAGTAAGGGCGAAATGAACAATGGATGACTGTGAGCACATAGCACAAATAGTACTTTTGCTTCCTTTCAGCTGATAAGTTTTATTTTTATTTTTTTAAAAAATTAGGTTTAGGCTGCTGTAGATCAAGATTGTATCCCTTGGGAATAAATCCAACTGACCTTACTAGGAGTTACTCTGAGTAAACATGCAAATCAACTCTCTCTCTCTCTCTTATGATGATGTCATCAACATTATGATGTCATCAACAATCCCATTTTAAAATCCCGCTTTCCCTGAAAGCAACACAGCCCCTTATGGAGCAATCATATGCTGCTACTCAGAAGCAACTCCTATTGAGTTGAATTGGGCTTACTCTCAGGTAAGTGGGTTTAGGATCGCAGTCTTAATCCTCTTCACATACCCCATTGTAAGTAAGAGGGCCTAAGTATGTGTAACTACAATAAATACATATTGCTTCCCAGCTACCATTTCCTTCCACTTTCTCTGTTATTTCCCCTGTGCTGAATTTTAGATTATATGCTCATTGGGACAGTTAACTCTGAAAAGCACAAATTGCACATTGATGGCTTATGCTTATTATTATTATTATTTGAAGTAACAGCAGTCATAGTAGTAATCAGAGTTAACTTCCTCTTTTTTAAGGATGGATTTATAAATCAAGTTGACGGGACTGTGAGATTCACTTTGCTCATAAACTTCTGGAATAATAACTTTGAAGATAAGTTGCAAAAGTATGTTGCTTTGTTTTCTTTTCATATGATGATTATGAAGGGTTCCTTTTTTCTGTGTTTATGAGTATATTTTGTAATTATCAATTTCATACAAAACTCATCATCATCCTATCCTCACCACACAAAAACAGTAAATAACATTATTATTATTATTATTATTATTATTATTATTATTATTATTATTATTATTATTATTATTTGTATCCCGCCATTTGCCCAATGCTGGGCCTCAAGGCAGCCTTACAAAGTTTAAAACATACATGGGGGGAGGGAAACAAAACCATAAACATTTAAAATACACAACAAAATTATAAGACATTAACATAGATGGAGGGCCAGATTATTCTCCAAAGGCCTGCTGGAACAAAGAAGTTTTAGCCTGCTTCCAAAAGTCCATCAAGGAGGGAGCCAGCCTAGCTTCCCCGGGAAGAGAGTTCCAGAGCACTGGAGCAGCCACCAAGAAGGCCCTCTCCCATGTCCCCACCAGGCGCGCCTGTGAAGATGGTGGGACTGAAAGAAGGGCCTCTCCAGTAGGGTGACCATATGAAAAGGAGGACAGGGCTTCTGTATCTTTAAAACAGTTGTATTGAAAAAGGAATTTCAGCAGGTGTCATTTGTATATATGGAGAACCTGGGGAAATTTCCTTTGCATCCAACAGTTAAAGCTGCAGGTGCCCTGCCCTCTTTTAAATCTGGTCACAGTATATCTGCAGTATAGCTCCTGCAGCTGTGATGAAGAGGAAATGTCACCAGGTGTGACATGCATACAAATGACACCTGCTGAAATTCCCTTTTCTATGCAACTGTTAAAGATACAGGAGCCCTGTCCTCCTTTTCATATGGTCACCCTACCAGAGGATCTCAAAGCACAGGCAGGCTCATTTTATTTTATTTATTTATTTTATTTAGAATATCTATATACCGCTCCCCATTGAAAAATTTCGGAGCGGTGTACAAGGTAAAATGAAAATAAAAACAGAATAAAACAGTTAAAACAAAATTTAAAAAGAAGCAAAAACAACAACAACACAGAAATCCAAGGCTGCATGTTATAGAAAGGCTTCTTGGAATAAAGATGTTTTCAGGAGGCGCCAAAAGGAGTACAAGGTTGGAGCCTGCCTGACCTCCAGAGGCAGGGAGTTCCACAGGAGGGGCGCCACCACGCTGAAGGCTCTTCCCCTGGTGGATTCCAATCGGAGGATGGATCTAGGTGGAACCACCAGGAGCAGGCTCTCGGATGACCTCAGTGACCGGGCAGGTTGGTAAGGGAGAAGGCGCTCTCTCAGGTATAAGGGAGAGGCTCATAAGGGAGAATATGGTCTTTCAAATAACCTGGACCCTAGGGTGACCATATGAAAAGGCGGACAGGGCTCCTGTATCTTTAACAGTTGTATTGTTAAAGCAATGTCCTCCTTTTCATATGGTCACCCTAGTGTAACCCCATCCAGCACAAGCTGAATCCTTATTCCCTGATCTGCCTTTCGACTGACCAGGAGCACCTCTGGCTTATCTGGATTAAGCTTCAATTTGTGAACACAATAATATGAACACGAATGCTGTTTGGCATAGCTCCATCAACAGAAATGGGCTCAAGTTTATTACTCGCTTCCCTAGAGCCTGTTGGCGCTCCGCTGCCTAATTCTCGCATCTCTTTCACCTGACAGCCCTCACCTGCCAGGCCCCTGGAAACTACAAGTCCCAGAATGCCCAGCGCCGGGAGGCTCGGCGGCAGGGCGACGTTTCCCCGCCCCTCGGCTGCCGCGATAGGGCGATCTTTGTCCGGCCCGCCCGCGGATTGGCCAAGAGGCGGCGAACGGGGCGTTCCCCGAGCCTTGTCACTCAGGCTGAGCCCAAGATGGCGGCGTCTGAGGCGACTGGCCGATACAGGAGCACTATGAGCAAAAGCAAGGACCCCTCCGGCCTGCTCATCTCCGTCATCAGGTAGGGGGCGGCGTCACCCCTCCGGGGCTCGAGGGGCGGCCTCTCTCTCCCCCCACACGCCCGCCTGTGAGGAGGCCTTGGCGTTGCCCCCCTCAAGCAGGGGGGCAGAGAGAGAAGGGGACCACTCCCCTGCGCCCCAGTGGCTGTGCCTTCATGGCTGCCCCTGGGAGTGTGGGTCAGTAGCCACGGCAGCCCCTTTCCCAGGCCCCTGCCATGGTTGTGGTGCTGGCTTCTGGTTGTGGCCCTAGAGATACCTTGGGGTGTGTGTGGCCATTTTGGGGGTGCTTGCAGCCAAAAGGTACAGAAAGGGGCCACTGAAGTGATTTAGGGGCTGGAGCAACTCCCCTATGAGGGTGGGTTATAATTAGGGTGACCCTAAGGCAGCGGTTCTCAACCTGTGGGTCAGGACCCCTTTGGGGGTCGAATGACCCTTTCACAGGGGTCGCCTAAGACCATCGGAAAACACATATTTCCGATGGTCTTAGGAAACTGTATTGACTGAACTATGTCATGTATCATCTTTTGTATTATTAAAGCTATTGTTATGTATTATTTTCATTAGCAAACCATCCCATGACAATGGATCGTTTAGAGAAGAACGAAAATAATTTTATGGTTGGGGGTCACCACAACATGAGGAACTGTATTAAAGGGTTGCGGCATTAGGAAGGTTGAGAACCACTGCCCTAAGGAAAGGAGGACAGGGCCCCTCATTATCATTATTTATTTATATAGCACCATCAGTGTACATGGTGCTGTACAGTGTAAAACAGTAAATAGCAAGACCCTGCCGCATAGGCTTACATTCTAATAAAATCATAGTAAAGCAATAAGGAGGGGAAGAGAATGCATACAGGCGCTGGGTAGGGTAAACAGGCACAGGGTAGGGTAAAACTAACAGTATTAAGTCCAAACAACATCAGGTTTTAAAAGCTTTAGGAAAAAGAAAAGTTTTTAGCTGAGCTTTAAAAGCTGCGATTGAACTTGTAGATCTCAGATGTTCTGGAAGAGTGTTCCAGGCCCTGTATCTTTAACAGTTGTATTGAAAAGGGCATTTCAGCAGGTGTCATTGGTATGCATGCAGCACCTGGTGAAATTCCCTCTTCGTCACAACAGTTAAAGCTGCAGGAGCCCTGTCCTCTTGACCAAATACAAAAGGGGGAAGGGCTGCTGCAGCTTTAACTGTTGTGATGAAGAAGGAATTTCACCAGGTGCTGCATGTATACCAATGATACCTGCTGGATTTCCCTTTTCTGTACAACTGTTAAAGTTACAGGAGCCTGGTCCTCCTTTCCATAAGGTCACCCTGGTTATAACAGCAAGGGATGTTTAGCTTGGGGGGGGAAAGGAGGCTAAGGGGGGACCTGATTGGGGTGTACAAAATTATGCGTGGGGTGGAGAACGTGGATGGGGAGACATTTTCCTCCCTCTCCCATAATACTGGAACCCAATGGGGTTATCCCATGAAACCGGGATATTTTTATTTTTTATTTTATTTTATTACATTTTTATACCGCCCAATAGCTGATAGCAATGCCATCACCACCACCCATCTCCTGTACTTGTGAATTACTGTGGGCGTAATGGATATAAGACCTCCTCATTGGGGAGGTGCAGAGAAGTAGTGAGGCAAGACTTGAGACCACATTGAAAGGGAGCAAAGGGGCGTAGCGGTGTGGTAGAGCACGTGCACAGCTGGGGAGTTGGCTTTGTCCAGTGGCCTAGAAATACCCTGGTGTGGCTTTGGGGGGGGGGTCCTTGCAGCTGCAGGCTGCCTTGACCCACAGCTGCCTCCCCTATATTCTCTTGCATCTTTCACATTGCCTCTTGTATCCACAAGTGCTGAATGTAGTGGGTGATGTGAAGCCAGGATAGCACCACCACCTTATCTTATGTACTTGCAAATTGCTGGGGGTGCAATGAATTTTAAACCTCCCCAGAGATGCAGAGATGACCCGAGGCAGCCTAGAGCAGTAGAGCACTTGTTTTTTTGCAAGCACCTTGATACCTTTATCCAGAGCTGGGAAAGTCCTCTGCCCCATCTGTCCCATGCCCCTGGTCTGATATCCTGGAGAACTACAGCCAGTCAGTGTAGACAAGGAGTCGGCAACTTGTAGCAGCTGTTTTGACCCACAACTCTCATCAACCCTAGCCAGCAAAGCTGGTGGTGAGGGATCCTGGGAGTTGTAGGCCCAAACTTCTGGAGAGCCACATTGCCCACCACTGGACTGTAGACAATGCTGAGCTAGATGGACCAAGGTTTGACTCAGTAAAAGGCAGCTTTCTGGTTCCCTATGAGGCAAAGAGGGGAGCAAGATGCATATATTCTGTGTGGGGTGATCCATTCCTTTAATCACACTCCTTAGAATTGAATATGGTTGGGGTGGAAAGGCAGCTCTCCCTCATACCGCTGCATCCCTTATTCCTATGCTAAGGACCTCTCTTCCCCAAAATGTATTGCCTTCCTTTATACAGATGTTTATGGTTGGCAATGCCAGGGGTGTAAGGTCTTCCTGCCCACAGTTCCTATACTCCATATTCCTATGCAAAGACACCCCACAATCTACAGTTTTCTTTCAGCCTGTGTGTGGTTGAGAATGCCAGTGGAATAAGTCTTCCCTCACTCTGCATCTTCATTCCTATATATAAATGGAGATGAGAAGGCAGCCTCCTTTTTCCTGACCTCTTGTATCCTATTTAGTTGAGGTTACTGAGAGCATCTGCCAGTCTTATCACCCTTAAATAGTTCTCCCTAGGTATGGTTGGAGGTGTCAAATCCTCAGGCTCCCACATATGACTTCTTTTAATTGTTGTTATTTTATGTTTTATTTATTTTAGTAATATCACTAGCTAGCTTTTGAGTCCACCTGCAGCTCCTGGGAAGAGCCTGGAACTTGGACTGTATCACCAATTACCATTGCAATTTGGAGTGCTGTTTACCAACTTCAGAGAGCCTCGTGTGGCGCAGAGTGGTAAAGCAGCAGTTTCTGCAGCTGAAACTCCCCCTGGCCTGAGTTCGATCCCAGCGGAAGCTGGTTTCAGGCAGCCGTCTCGGGTCGACTCAGCCTTCCATCCTCCCGAGGTCGTTAAAATGAGTACCCAGTTAGCTGGGGGAAAGGTAATAACGTCCGGGGAAGGCAACGGCAAACCACCCGGCTATGAGGCCTGCCAAGAAAACGTCAGCGTAAGCTGGCGTCCCTCCAAGAGTCAGTAATGACTCAGTGCTTGCACGAGAGGTTCCTTTCCTTTCCTTTTACCAACTTCAGCTGGTTTGTCAACTATGGCCTCTCCTAGACAGAGATAGCTTGGCTATAATGGTACAGGTGCTAGTAACCTTAAGACTTGATTACTGCAATGTGTTCTTCGTAGAGCTGCCCTTAAGGCTGCTCTGGAAGCTGGAGCTAGTGCAGAATGCAGCAGCTCAGCTGTTGTCGGGAGCTGCCCCTTCTCAGCGGGCAACTCCTTTGCTGAAGGAACTGTACTGGCTGCATATTCGCTACTGGGCCAGGTTTAAGGTTTTGGAACTAGTGTACAAAACCCCCAAAAAGTGGAACCAGGATTCCTGAGAAAGCACCTTCTCCCTTCCCAACCTGTCCTATCACTGAGATCTGAGGACATGCTCCTGTTGGTTCCACATGAACCTATGGCCCGATTGGAGCCCACCAGGAGAAGAGCCTTCAGCATGGTGGCCCCCTTTCTCTGGAACTCCCCAGCGCCTCCTGAAAACAGCTCTATTTCAGGAAGCATTCGTTAAATGACAACCACGATATTTATTAGCATTCCGGTTTTTTAATTTTTTAATAATTTTAATGATGTTTTAAACTTTGTATCTTTTACTGTTTTACTTCTTATGTTCACCGCTCCGGAATCTGTTTCAGATGTGGAGTGGTATACAAGTTTTGTAAATTTATATGTATGTTAAGCATAGTGTATGGGTAGGTTCATGTTGGGAGAGGCGTTCCATCAGGTATTGTGGTCCCAAGCTGTGTAAGGCTTTATAGGTTTAAACCAGCACTTTGAATTGGGCTTGGAAATGTAAGTGGGCCAATGCAAGTGGGCCAGAGTTGGTCTGATATGCTCGAACCTTCTGTTTCCAGTTATCAATCTGGCTGTTAAATTTAGCACATGCTGCAGCTTCCGAACCGTCTTCAAAGGCAGCCCCATGTAGAGTGCATTGCAGTAATCTAATTTGGAGGTTACGAGAGCATGGACGACTGAAGCTAGGTTATCCCTGTCCAGATAGGGGCGTAGCTGAACCATCAACTGAAGCTGGTAGAAGGTATTCCGTGCCACCGAGGCCACCTGAGCCTCAAGTGACAGAGATGGTTCTAGGAGAGCCACCAAGCTACAAACCTGCTCCTTCAGATGGAGAGCAACCCCATTCAAAACAGGTTGAGCACCCACTATCCAGTCAGAAGAACCACCCACTAACAGCATCTCAGTCTTGTCTGGATAGAGTTTCAGTTTATTAGCCCTCATCCAGTCCATTGTCGCAGCCACATCCACAGCTGAAGATGAGAAGAGAAATAGAGCTGCGTGTCATCAGCATACTGATGACAATGCACTCCAAAACTCCAGATGACCACACCCAATGGTTTCATGTAAATGTTAAACAGCATGGTGGACAAGACTGACTCCTGCGGAACCCCATACTGGAGAATCCACAGAGCTGAGCAATTGTTCCCCAAGCACCATCTTCTGGAGCTGACCAGCCAAGTAGGAGCAGAACCACTACAATGCAGTACCTCCTACTCCTAACTCAGCCATTCGTTCCAGAAGGATACCATGGTCGATGGTATCCCTTTGGATCTCCCTTTGGATTGAGGCGGGGAACAACATTAAATACAAAAATACCGTGAAATGCATAAAACTGATTAAAAACATATTTACTGTTTTACTCTGTACAGCACCATGTACATTGATGGTGCTATATAAATAAATAATAATAATAATAATAATAATAATAATAATAATAATAATAATAAAACTGATTAAAAACATATAGAACTGATACAATATTAAAATAACCGCACATGTGGGTTGCCCTGCTGGAAGAGATCAGTCTTTACGGCTTTCTTAAATTCGGACTATTAAGTTGATGAATCTCTTCCGGCAGGCCGTTCCACAATCTGGGAGCGGTAGAAGAGAAAGTCCTCTGGGTAACACTTGTCAGCCTAGTTTTGGCTGACTGGAGTAAATTTTGTGTGGGATGGATTGTATGGGAGAAGGCGATCTCGCAGGTAACCTGGACTCAAACCATGTAGGGCTTTAAAGGTAATAACCAACACTTTAAACGCCAAGTGGTGGGGTCTCAGCCTTGGTAACCTACTTGGCATACTTTCAGGCTAAATGAATATTGTGTAGGGCTTTGAGGCCTGTACTGTCACGAATCCTATGTTTTTGGATGAATGCCCACAATGACTGGAAGGGGTCTTATATGGCTGAGTTGTGACTCAAGGGCAGGGAATTTCCTGCTTCCCTTTACAGTGCCAAGAGACAGTGAATTACATCCTGAAGTTTAGCTTGTTGTTGAGTGGCCACTGTAGCCAGGTTTGTCTATTCTTTGCATTTTAAAATAAATATAAACCTGGAAAACCTTCACTGGCTGTGTTTCTGCCCTTTCTACAAGTCCCTTAAGAAAAGCAGTCTTGCAGATAGTGCTTGTGCAGATCAAGGTTCTGAATCGAAAGCAGAGAGGCCATAGCCCTGTAGAAGTTATAGGAGAGTTTAAGGAGCCTGGTGGAAGGGACCAGAGGTTCTCCCAGGACTACATTTGAGGGAGCCTCTATTCAGAGCCAGCTGTGGAGCATATGAAATAATCGCAAAAATGCTACGCATTTCAAAAATGAAACAAGGAGAGGTTGTAGCTCAGTGGTGGACCACTTGCTTTGCAAGCAGAAGCCTGGAGAACTGCTGCCAGCCAGTGTTGACAATTCTGGGCTTAAATGGACCAGTGGTCCAACTCAGTATAAGGCAGCTCCCTATATTCTTATTTACTGAACATGCTCAGAGTGCCTTTCTTGGATCGCAAAGTATCCACAGCCTACTCCCAAATATCTGGCATTAGGAGGAAGAGGTATAATTTGCAAGCAACAATACATTTAAGAGATGTACCCTTTTGAGCCTGTCGGATTTCTTTGTGTTTGATTTTTCTTTTACCACTTTGGAGGAAATCTGATGATAGCAGATTTCATCTGTCCTGCCTATGTCTTGTGAGTAGGCTGGCTGGAACCTTCCCACATAGTTGGTTTCTGATATCAGCATTTTCCCACATTTGTTGTTTGGCAGTGTTCTAATTTGCTGCTCCTGCCCACTCGTGGTGTATTGTGACTTTCCATCTACGCGGAGTAGCTGTCGTGCTAACATTGCTTTATAAAACGTTGGTGGATGGGTGGCACTTGTGATCACACACTTCGTTGGAATAAAATCATGTCATCCTGTATTTATATAGAATCTCTTTGTTATGAATGCAAATGGACTGCTTTAGCATTTCAGTTGCAGTTGAGAAGTTCGTCTTTGCTTAATTATGGGACCAAGTAAAGGAGGGATCTTACAGCACCATGTACATCGATGGTGCTATATAAATAAATAATAATAATAATAATAATAATAATAAATTTATGTATCTTAATGAATGTAGCCCATCCTATCCCAAAGTTTAGAGGCAGGTACCTATAGGTTTTTTAAAAAAAATCCTGTCAAATCAAGATTCAGCTGGACAGGTCAATATTCCAAGTATGTTAATCTGAGTAATCTACTAAACTGTGGCCTCACAAATAGGAAAACAAATCTGATTTCATTTCTGTCATTAGCTAGGGTGCAAAAGAAGGTAGTTCGAGGCAGCCACAATGGGACTTAATATATAGGATTTGAGGGATAAAACAGAGGAAAATCTGGCTGCATGCAGAGCCAATATTCATTCCAGGCATAGGTACAGACAGTGATGCAGAAAAGGAGTGAGGGAAGACTCTAAGCCACTTGGAAATGGACCTTAAGAAATGTAAACAGCATTGGAGTATAGCAGTTTGCAAGCTTCCCCCCTCATGAAAGAGATGTGGATAAGCAAAAGTATAAGCTCTGATGAAAATGTCCACCCAGTGTGCAGCAGCTGTAAAGAAGGCAAACTCCATGTTAGGCATTATAAGAAAAGGAATTGAGAATAAAACTGCCTTTATACAAATCTATAGTGCGACCAGACTTAAAATACTGTGTACAGTTCTGGTCACCACACCTATTAGAGAACTGGAAAAAGCGCAGAAATGGGCAACTAAAATGATTAAGGGTCTGCAGCATCTCTCCTATGAAGGAAGGTTACAACAGCTGGGATTGTTTAGCTTGGAAAAAAGGAGGTTAAGGGGAGACCTGATAGAGGTGTACAAAAGCATGCATGGTGTGGAGAATGTGGACAGGGAGACATTTTTCTCCCTCTCTCAAAATACTAGAACCCAGTGGGGTCATCCCATGAAGCTGATTGGTGGGAGATTCAGGACAAATAAAATGAAGTATTTCTTCACACAGCACATAGTTAAATTATGGAATTCACTACCATCAGAGGCTATGTATTCAAAATGGCAGTTGTTAACCCATGATTTCCCACTGTTATGTGCAAATGGGGCCACAGCTGAACTTGAACCTGGACTTCCATGCTAAAAACTGATGCTCATGTTTCTTCATACCTTTGGTTTTGGAGAAGTGGGAAAATGCTTGCTCATTCCTCATGTGCAAAATATCAGCCCATGGTTCAGCAGTCATATGGTGAGTCATGAAGTGGATGCATGGATAAATTCTCCTGCATTTGTTTATTTTATTTTAAAATGCTTCCATATTTTGGATGTGGTTTTAGAGACCTAATCTAAGGTGATTCATATCCGTAACTTAGGTTGGAAATGTAAGTTAAAACATTACACAACAGAACTGTTAATGAAAACTGATCTCATGAGTGCTGACATTTAGGGTACAAAAGAAATCAATTGAAATAGTTGTTATGTGGGCACTGGAAGCTTGCTCCCGCGGTGTTTGCTATCGAGGCATTGCGATGCCGAACTACAGGATGAGATTTTGAAAGTGAAATTGACTGGAAATGAAAGCTGACCTATTAATTTTATTGTCCAAGCTGACTGCAAAAAGTAAATGGCACAAAGGAAATTAAAGTGGATGTTCTTTTACCAGGAGTGTGGGTAAAAAAGAAAACAAAAGGGAACATACTGAGCGATAGACACCATTTCCCCTTCCTGTTATGAAATTCTTAGAAAATAAGTTCTCGTTCATGATGACTGGATTCTGTGATGGAGCTGAAATAACTTATTTGCAGTGGATGGCCACATTGAAAACCTATCGTGTCTAGAGTCCTGGGGTTGATGCACTTTTTGCTAAAATGTGCTGAAAATTGGATGCATAGATAGGACAGATGCCACTGCATCCTCAAAATGGGCCGCTTTTTGCCTTGCCCGGCATTTCATTTATTTAAACAATTTCTGACTTGTTGCAAAGAATAACGGGTTCATTTCTCCAGCTGAGTCTTCAAGTCATTTCAGATGGTGCCGTTCCCTTATATTGGAAGGAATGTCTGAAGAAGAAGAGAGAAGCAATGTAGTTGAATGGGGAAAGTTGCTTAATGCAGGTGTGGGCAGAAAGTAGAGCAGAATCTACTGGGTTGATCTCTGGGTGATTTGTAGTAGATTGGCAATGATTTGCAACTTTCAGTGGTTTAACAGTAGCCCATTTTCTTCTTAAACAAGGCTATCAAAATCAAGGAGGCTTGGAGGAGAAATGGGAGTAGATCTGTGTGTGAACTGTAGTTCTGGTACTGAAATGAATTCCTAGGCTTAGTATGGGCTCTAAGGCACCTTATACTGCAATTTGATGTCTGCCTTCTTGAGCAACTTGTTTTCACCTGGCTCTGGTGGGTGAACCTCAGATTTCTAGTGAAAAAATGAAGTATATCCTCAAAGCCTAAAGTCCCCCTCCTTCTGACTTAATGTATAACTTTGTAGTGATCCAGCTTTTGTTTCAGGAATGACATAGTGCTGCAGTTCTTACTGTGCTGTATAGTACTTCTACTTCTGTCCACCCTAATTGCTTTGGTGACCTGGTGAGACCTGGGGACATGCATATAGGTGATCTTTCTCTTGTAATTAGGCCCATGGTCTCTCCTGCTCCTGACCAAGTGTTTCATGACACGCAGGCCCCCTCCCTACCCTGCTCCCATGTTGTCTATGTCATTTCTAGTACCCATGCTGCAGGTTGGCTTCCATTGATGTACTTGTAGTCCTGATTATATCATCATAGGAGGGCAACCAGGATGATCAGGGGTCTGGAAACAAAGCCCTATTTATTTATTTATTTATTTATTTATTTATTACATTTTTATACCGCCCAATAGCCGAAGCTCTCTGGGTGGTTCACAAATGAAGAGAGACTGAAAGAACTGGGCATGTTTAGCCTGGAGAAGAGAAGATTGAGGGGAGACATGATAGCACTCTTCAAATCCTTAAAAGGTTGTCACACAGAGGAGGGCCAAGATCTCTTCTCGATCCTCCCAGAGTACAGAACATGGAATAACGGGCTCAAGTTAAAGGAAGCCAGATTCCAGCTGGACATCAGGAAAAACTTCCTGACTGCTAGAGCAGTACAACAATGGAATCAGTTTTCTGGTGAGGTTGTGGGCTCTCCCACGCTAGAGGCCTTCAAGAGGCAGCTGGACAACCATCTGTCAGGGATGCTTTAGGGTGGATTCCTGCATTGAGCAGGGGGTTGGACTGGATGGCCTTGTAGGCCCCTTCCAACTCTGCTATTCTATGATTCTATGATTTGATCAGTGTTCTAGCAGGTCTATTCCTAATGGGTGAAAATTAAATTGAAGATTGTACATATTGTGAGAAAGAATGTGCTGCATAGCACATGATTTAAAGAAAAGCATCTGGAGCAATTGAATGTATGGCCAACCTGTTGATCTTTCAGAGATGAAGAGTACATGGGGATCTGATGTGCAGAGGTCTACACATATCAGCTTGACTTCTTAGCCACACACCTATCCATCCTTGCTACCAATTCTACCCCCACCCTTCTTCCAAGCACAGAGGGCTTGGGAAAGAAATGGGCATTTTTTCATCTGCAGGAAGCTTTAGAGAAGAACAGAAGCAAATATTTCTTCCAGTGTTTTGATTTTTCTCCAAAGCTTCATGAAAGGGAGAAAAGAACCCGTCTTGCCCTCTAGCAGGAACAGTGGGCATCAGGGAAGCCTGGAGACGTGCCTAATTTGTAGGGAGCATTGGTAGCAGAAAGAAACAGCAGGCTTATTTCCTGTTTCTGTCCTCCGAAGTTTTTTGCAAGTCAGGGAAGGCTCTTTTTCTCTCTCACCAGCCCTCTGACAAGCATGGAGGGTTTGAGGGATGGATGGGGTCTTTCCAGCTGTTTCTTTCTGTTGCCATTGCCTCCCGCAAGATTGGGAACAGACAAAAGGAAGTTCTTCACACACTGCATAACTCATTTATGGTATTCATTGCCATAAGATATGATGATGGCCACTAGCTTAGATGGCTTTAAAACGGATTAGACAAATTAATGGAAGAAAAAAACTGTCATTGGCTTTTAGTCATGGTGCCTGATGATTATATGTCACCGCCACATTTCAGTGGTAGAATGTCTTTTTAGCACCTGTCGCTGGGGAGTAATAATGAGAGAGAGCGTGAGTGAGTTATGGCTTTCTTGTCCTGCTGCTGTGCTTCCAAGAGGCCAATTGGGAAACAGAATGGCCATACTTTATTGGAGCAGCTTTTGTTTTCTGAAACAAAGACTAGATGGATCTTTGGTCCAATCCTGCAGGCCCCCTTCTAATGCACAGGGAGCGCATGCGCTACCACTGAGCCATAGGTCCTTCCTCTAAAAGGCTCTTTGCTGCCTTTGAGGCTCAAAATCTGAACGTTCAAATTATGAGATTGATACCTACTGGTACAGACCCTCCTGTACAAGAAAATGGAGGCCGACAGTGTGTTGATACCTGTATTCGGGATGAGAAAGAGAATTCCCCTTCTTGCAGCAAATTTCCTAGTAGCTTTTGAGTGCAGTTTGGTTTCTGGTGTTTGTGGCTTTGCTCCCAAGCTTGACTCATCTGACACAACCTGTTTTGCAGGCATCATTGGCATGATACATCTCGTCAGCTCCTACTCTCACTGCTTGTGGCACACAATGTCTGGATGATGCAAGATCGCTCAGAATGTGGGGTGGTCGTGGTTAATTTGTAAAAAGTCACACCGTGGAATCGGTGTTGAATTAGCTGAACCTTGCATCTTGCTGCGTTAGCAACCTATGGGGAATTCATAAGCTTGTCTTTAAAGACATGCTGTGAATTAGGAATCATAAGTTCTGGGGAAATGGCATTTGGGTTCGTTTACCTTTCAATCCCCATGGCTTACAAATGGCTTCCCTTTTCAAGCCTAGCTCTGTGCCCATAAAGTGCTAGTGAATCATCCAGTGACCATTTCTTTCTTTTTCTGTTATAGTCTCACAATTTCTCTGCATTTTATATTCTCCACACAGACTTGCAGTGGGGCAAAAATGTGCTGGGAATAGTTTCAAAGCCATGGATGACAGCTACCTAATAGGTGTTAAAAGCCTAAAGGCCATTGTTGTAGCTGCTGTCCAGAATCCTCTTGGTAGACTGAATGTTGGAGATGCAACTTGATTTGGATTTATGTCTTTGAAATGTAGTGCACTGGATGGAGAATTCCTGCCAACTGATGGACAATTTGGAGAATATTGTCTTCTAGGGGGTTTCGGTACTTCTATTGATTCCTCCCCTAACCTTTTGTTTTGTCCATACTTGATTGGAGCAGCTTTTGTTTTCTGAAACAAGCTAGTTGGCATTTAGCAAATGCTATTTCTTGGTGAGAGCTTGTCAGATTTTATTTTTAAATTGCTGAATGTAACTTCCTTTTATTTATTGTTAGGAGTTTCTCTGTCCAATTAAGGCTACAGTCTTATTCACACTTACTTTGGAGTAAACCCAACTGGATGCAGTGGGATTTACTTCTGAGTAAACGTGCATAAGAATGGGCTGTAAAGGTTCCTTTAACAACAGTAATGCTCTTGATTGCCTTATTTAATTGGATAAAACAAACTTTAGCTAAAACGTAATGAGACCGGTTTTGAAACTATAGTGCTATCAGCAAGGCAGTTGAGGTAAGCATCATGGCGAGGCAGAAGCTCCCAAATGATGTTCTTCATTAGGTTGTGAGTGACTCCCCCCCCCCCCGGTCCTTGGCTTGAACTCACCTGGAGATTACCAAATATTCCCTTTCCTATCTTCCATGGATGTTGCATGACCATGTTGCATGACTATGTTGAGCTGCACAATTGGGTAAGGACAAGGATTTCAGGTGCCCTAACCCCAAAATTCAACCAGCCAGCTGTGTATTTGTATGTTTTATGTATAGTCAGTCCAGTCAGTTTGTACTTGGTGTGGTGTGTTCAAGGCCTGAGCTAGGAACTCTCTAGTTCAAATATATCTCCAGCCATAAGTTAACTATGTGGCCTTAGGGAAGCCTTTGTCTCTCAGTTCCAGCGACTGACTTCCCTCACTTCTTAGTCTGTTCTACCTGACTGTCTGTCCTGACTGTTAGAACAGTACGACAATGGAATCAGTTACCTAGGGAGGTTGTGGGCTCTCCCACACAAGAGGCAGCTGGACAACCATCTGTCAGGGATGCCTTAGGGTGGATTCCTGCATTGAGCAGGGGGTTGGACTCGATGGCCTTGTAGGCCCCTTCCAACTCTGCTATTCTAGGATTCTAGGGCTGCTGTAAGAAGTACCGAGATAATATATGTGAAGCATGTGCACTTGAAAGGTACTACCCAAATGCTTTGAATTGGAATTACTATTATTGGCTATGGTGATAATAACACTCTCGTTTCAAATGTTCACATTCCTAACCCTCCCAATACTGAAGATGCTGAGGTGATGGTTGGGGATGGGCTGAGATTGAGAGAAGAACTGCTTTCCTAAGGCCACCTATGGTGTTGACAGCTAAGCTGTGCATTCTCTGGCAGGACAATGCTCTACAATAGAACTCAAAATACAAAACCGCCTTCTGGTGAATCACCCTCCGTTTTTGAGCCTGATGCAAGGGAACGGTGAGCTTTCCGTTCTGGCAATGTGATAACAGTTGACAGCGCATCCTCCTCCCTGGGAATGGGAACTGTATCGCAAACTCCACTGAGGAAGGGATTTCAGTTGTCTCCATTGATACACCTAGTTCTCACAGTCCATCTCTATTAACAGGTACAAACTGATATTCCTTCTAGCACATGCCTGGTTCCCCAAGGTGCATATTTTATCTCCCAGACATTTTAATCTGTAGCCTTTCAAGATGCTCTCTCCTTTTTTCCATGCCTGCACTCCCCACGAATTCTTTTTTAAATAGCTTTGCTAAATGAAATTGGAGAAATAATAATGAGATAATGTGTTGTGTGTGTTTGGTTAAATCACCAAATAACTGCATTCCCTTTATCTTGGGTATCCTTTAGCTTATCCCCTCTCCTCCGATGATTGTAATTGCTTCAATGGGATTTCAGAATATAAGATTTGTATTTTGAGGTTAAGTACTGCCAGAAGCAGTAGATAATTTCACTTGGGACTTATTCTTAAAAATAACTTTTCAATTATAAAATTCAAATAAGATTTCTGCATTTTGAAAGTGGTGCAGAATACATACAGCGGGGCACAGTGTTAGTAGAATATTCACCACCTGAGCTTCACAAGATGATGTTGTGAAGATGTAGCTCTTTTGGGGCACAAGAGTGGCTGTGGTGGAATTGGATTGATGATCAAGTTCACCGTTATCTTTTAGGGATGATAGGCAGCGTGAAGCACCCTCCCACCCAAAAAAAGTGGTCATGAAGCTTAACACTTCACCTATGCAGACTACATCTGTCAACACCACATCCACAACCCAAGCTACTGTCACCCATTCTGTCCCCTCTATTATTCTTATTGGTAAAATGTATTGCCAAATTAGCATAAATAAATGTATAGCTAACATGTGTTTCTAAAGATGTAATCCTTAGAAGGTTCCATTACACTCCACTGACTCATTTCTGTGGCCATTGACCATTTTTCCAATTCTTGGCTTTCTTAAAAACAATACCAAAGGTGCTGTTGAAATATTCTCTTAATATTTAAGAGATTGCAGTTGGGAAGAAAGGCTTGAAAATGTGGGACTTGCAGCAAAACCTTGCAGTGTATCTTACCTCCCCCCTCCATTCACCCACACACTAAAAGGGGTACTTCCATTCAGGGTTTCATCCAGCTTGGAACGCAAGTCTTGTGCTCTGAGCGAGGGGCGAATCTCAAGAGTGAGGAAAGCCCTTCTTTTTTCTCTCCCTCCCACCCTCCAAGGCCTTATCTTTTCCCTCCCCAGTGTGATCAGTTTGAATTTCCCCCTTTTGAATAACTGTGGGCTTTAGGGAGAAAAGTACCCATTGATGGGGTGGGTCCCATGGCCCTGTCTCTGAAGGCTCATTGTCTCCCCAAAGAGGGTACTGGTTGTCCTGCTTCAGGGAGGACCCTTAGGAACCCAAGAATTTGGCCCTCCCATTAGCCTCAGCCTCCAAAATGATTTCCCCAAAGCCTCTCAGATCCCTTCTATAAGAGGATAAGGGTATAGAAATGAGCATGCAGTCAATGTCCAATGAGAGGTGCAGCTTCTGAGGGACCTGAGCTGACTGGCCTACTTCAGCCCTCAACTCCTGATAAAGTCGCTTGCTCGAACAACAGCCCATAGCCTACCAGCTCCTGCAGAGTGCTGTCCATGGTGCTATTAGTCTTTGCCTTGCTGTGCTCATGTTTACCCAGCATAACCTGGTCTGGCCAGTTGTAGTTTCCTTCTACCAGAGCCTACTCTAGTACTAGATAGACCCCGGGGCCCCAATCCTAGCCACAACAGGGAGTGGAGTTTGTTCTAATTGTGCTGTAATTAGGAGGAAGGATCATCCCTCCCCCCACGTGCCTGTAATTTACTAAGAAAACAGACAACAGATTCACAGCGGCATGCTGCGTATCTAGAGAAGGTCTGTGTTGGCCCTTACTATAAACCGCTGGGTCCTTGAGGTCAATTGAGGGCAACCAGGATGATCAGGGGTCTGGAAACAAAGCCCTATGAAGAGAGACTGAAACAACTGGGCATGTTTAGCCTGGAGAAGAGAAGATTGAGGGGAGACATGATAGCACTCGTCAAATACTTAAAAGGTTGTCACACAGAGAAGGGCCAGGATCTCTTCTCGATAATCCCAGAGTGCAAGACACGGAATAATGGGCTCAAGTTCAGGAAGAATCAGGAAGCCAGATTTCGGCTGGACATCAGGAAAAACTTCCTGACTGTTAGAGCAGTATGACAATGGAACCAGTTACCTAGGAAGGTTGTGGTCTCTCCCACACTAGAGGCATTCAAGAGGCAGCTGGACAACCATCTGTCAGGGATGCTTTAGGGTGAATTCCTTCATTGAGCAGGGGATTGGACTCCATGGCCTTGTAGGCCCCTTCCAACTGTGCTATTCTATGATTCTAATTCTCTTCCTCTGTTCTCTCCCCCTCCACTTCGCAGCTAACATATGAACAGTACTAGTTCAGGATTTGTTTGAAATGAAAAGCAGCATAAATATTGCTAAGAAACATGCTGTGTCTCAACAGCTATCATAGACTTGTTGGTAGATTCATATAGTCTGCCTGACATCTGGTTTCTTTAGCCCTTTCTCTCTTTGTCTCTGTAAATTCAGCTGCCATCTATATTTTGTAAGGTCACAGGTTCCATCAGGCTTCAGGTTTTTTTTAAAAAAATATTTTATTTCCATCACAAACCTATGTACCTCTCCATACATAGGATGTCACCCCACATATGCAGAAGCCCTTATATTATTCTTTTGAGTTGTCCCTTTTTGCTTCCAAGCTGATAGGTACTCAGTCACCTGAGTTTGGTACTAGAGGGAGTGACAGGTTTAGGGAGTCCTCAGTTCAATGCATTTCTCCCATCTTATAGGCAATGAAAATACCATGAATAAACTTGTTAATTATTGTTCAAAAGCTTTTAAAGGAAATACTGGGGATGATTAGAAAAGGCCTACAATGTATTCATTAATTCAGATGCATCTATGTTGTTTTTAGCATTGCTCTGTCACCTTATGGAAAAAGAAATGATGTAGAATGTGTTATCATTTTCTGTCCCCCCTCCACCCTCTTTTACACTTGAGAGACTTGATGTATAAGACACATGACCTGGAACTCACCCCTTCTTCCTTGATCTTGTTTGTAGGCTGGAAGCTAGAGAAAGCCCTGTCCTGTTTTTTCAACTTCTTGTCAATTTCTCGGCCTTTGAATGAATTGGCCGAGATGAAAAGTGTACACACTTCAGTGCTTCTTAAAAACACTTAGTAGTCAACTGGCAACATGGCTGCTTCCATCCTTTTTACATTTCAATTAAAAATAACATCATACTTTTTAAACATGGCATCTTGGTGCCATTATTGAGTTTGTAGTGTTGTCCCCCCCTTTGTTTCTTTATTTAAAAATGTATAATCCACTTTTCAACCAAGTCTTCAAAGTATTTAAAATAATCATAATCTACACAGATAATAAATACACTAAGAACACAGAGTTGATCCAATATACGCTCTGATGAAATAGGAGATGAAGAGAGACTGAAAGAACTGGGCATGTTTAGCCTGGAGAAGAGAAGATGGAGGGGAGACATGATAGCACTCTTCAAATACTTAAAAGGTTGTCACACAGAGGAGGGCCAGGATCTCTTCTCGATCCTCCCAGAGTGCAGGACACGGAATAACGGTCTCAAGTTAAAGGAAGCCAGATTCCAGCTGGACATCAGGAAAAACTTCCTGACTGTTAGAGCAGTACGACAATGGAATCAGTTACCTGGGGAGGTTGTAGGCTCTCCCACACTAGAGGCCTTCAAGAGGCGGCTGGACAGCCATCTGTCAGGGATGCTTTAGGGTGGATTCCTGCATTGAGCAGGGGGTTGGACTCGATGGCCTTGTAGGCCCCTTCCAACTCTGCTATTCTATGATTCTATGAGATATAACCCAAAGCTGCTTTTTATAAAGATTATCTTTAAAGAATATCAATAATTAAAGATCAAGTCTTGCCTAAACAGAAAAGTCTTAAACTGTCTTCCTAAATGGAACCAGCTTGCAGATCTGTGCAATGTTCTAACAAAGCACTGTATATTTCATTTTTTAAAAGATAATAATTTTATGAGTCGCATTTCAGCCCAGATAAGGCTCCCAAGGAGACTTACAGTTAACATCAAGTACACAATCCAGTTAAGACTTGACTAGATTATGCTGGTAGTTTTGAAACAGAAAGGTGAAAATGTGTTCCTGAAATATCAGTTCTAGGGTTCACCCAGGTTGGTTAATATTTGGATGGTGAACAGTCTGCGTGTTATGTTGCTTTGTTTTTCTCAACAAATCTGCTAGTCTGAGATAGGCAGGCTTAGTATGCACACAGATATTCACTCAGAAGGGGCTACAGGTGGCCTTGTAGGAAGTGAGCTACTGTTTTGGAAAAGAGACACTTACTAAAGCAAATCAGCCTTACTGCAGAATACCCCCATTAAGTATCCCACAAGTGCTTCATGCACTGTGCAAATATATATATGATCTAGATAATTCATAAATTCCAGTACAATAATTTCTGAGGCATTTAGTTACCAGCAAATCATCAAGTTTAAGTATACATCAGCATTTAAATATTAATGTATTTATTATCTTGTCTTCTGTTTCAGAAGTTTGAAAGCAGAAAAGTTTTCTTCCCAGAGCAAACACTTGATTTCAACACCCCCCCCCTGCCAATTTGCATGCACTTTGTTGACTTTCCTCCAACCAACATTTTAGTGGGACTGCAGTGAGTGTTCAGATTCCCTTCATTTATTTCTCTGCAGTGTCAGCAGGAATGTGTGTACAGTCCTGAGAATATTAAGTATCTCTTGCCTTGTTTGCATGGAATGACAACTCAGGTTTTTCTTCTTTTAAGGCCCTGGATTGTCATGAATGAGACAGTGGGCTAATGCATAATATCCGATTGCTCCCACTGGAAGCAGGAGCAGCTAAAGAAACAAGGGTTTAACCTGAGGTTCCCTTGAGAAGCCAGAGTTCCTGGTTCACACATCATGCTAAACTATCCCGGGGTTGTGTAGCTGTTCCCGCTGCAAGTATTCTCATTAATTTCCAACAACCCAGGGTTAAAAACAAAACAAAACAGGGTTACTGTGACATGTGAACAGGGACAGTTTTTACATCTGCCTAGTTCAGACACTTCTGGTGATTTGGGGAGGATTTTGCAAGACTGATTTTAAAAGGTGGGGAACTCAGTTACATTACCTTGGAGTGATGTTCTAGGGGTCAGAGCTGGCAGATGGTGGGGCTGGAGTCCTCCTCCTTTCCCTCCTAAGAATCGTGTGTGTGTATAATGGTGATGATGACAGTCTAGTGTCTCTTGCTGATAATATCCATTGTCCTGATACTTTTCAAACTGAAGAGTGCTTCCTAGTGTTCTAAAATACCAGGGACATGCAGAATGCAGATAGTATTTGGTTGGTCAACAGCTTGTGAGTGACATTGCTTTGGTTTTTAGAGAGGTAGTGTGCCAGATTCGGTTGTGCTGTCTGCTGCATCCAGCCTGTGGTTCAGTGGCTCCCTGCTCTTTTATTAGAGTATAATAACAGGCTAGAGGTGAAGAAAGCCTTCTGTATTTACAAAATAAAATAAAAACAGAAGCGTTTTAAAAAGAAATCTTATTCCCGGATAGTTTGAGATAGGATCTTATCCTGGACCAAAAAATGATTCTTAGTATAGTTTTAATTTTGTTGTCGATTAATAAAAACCAAGTAGGGGGCTTTGAAAATCTTTCATAGTTCAAAGGGATCAGTGGTGGAAATTGGACTGAAAGAGTGCATGTGTCCCCTTAGGTCAGCCTTCCCTAACCTAACTTGGTGCCCTTGGTGTTTTGGACTTCGATTCCCATCAGTGCCAAGCCAGGGTGCACACAAGCTTACTTCCTCCAGTATCTGTGGCTGTAAGCCTGTGTGCACCAGTTGCTGGGGAACATGGGTATGAGGCTGCTGTTGCACCATGTCCTGCTTTGTTGGTCCCTGGCTGACAGCTGGTTGGCCACTGTGTGAACAGAGTGCTGGACTACATGGACCCTCAGTCTGATCCAGCATGGCACTTCTTATGTTCTTATGCTCATACCCAGTGACCAGGAATCCTGCTACTTGTAGTAAAAAAAACAAACATCTGGAGGTCACCAGGTTGGGGAAGGCTGTCCTAGGTCAATTCATCTTTCCCACGCTGTCCCTTTTGCTATGAAGGGGCTTTCCTCCCTTGCAGTTGGAGAGAAGAGTTGGATTTGAGTCCCTCTTCTCAAGCTTTCTGAGCTAAACAAAACAGAAAAATGGGTGATCAGGAAGGTTCTATTGGCTTATGTTGGTGGGTGCTTCAGCTCCCATCTGTCTTGAAGGCTGCCTGTTCCTTTACATGCTACCATGAAAAGTCAATGAAGAGCAAGCAACCTCTTGAAAGTGCCCTCCCTCTGTCAAAAATGGTCACCTAGCTAGGCATTTCTTCGTTTACAACTTCATTGTGAATGGCTGAGATATTTTATTCTATTCAGCAATATATAAATGCCACAAACAATTTAAAAAATGCAATGTCGTGATTCCCTTTTGAAGGCTTGCTAAAACTCGGAACATCTTTCAGAGGTGTTCCTCCTATTTAGTGGCATTTGGTGGAACAGGTTAAGTGGTTATTTAAATTGGCATCTTTAATGTTCTTCGATTAATCTTATCTCATAAATGTTGTGCAATGTTGTGTAAATAATGGTTTAAAAAATCACTTTGAAAGATAGACTGCTGCACTTCTTCAGCATAAGGAGGTCTTTCATTCTGCCGTCATTCTTATTCCTAATGTCTGTAATGAACTCTTTGGGCTACGCTTGAAAAACTATGTCTTCCCTGTTTTCTCAACTGTAGGCCCCTTGCCATCCACTCAGTACTGCTGGTGCTGTTATTTCAAAAAAACCGGGCTTGTCATTTGACCGCAATTGGTTCCCACTTTCTTTGATATGTCACCATTGCAGCCCACTGTTAGCTTGACATAGTTTCTGTTGTTTTAACAGGTCCAGAAACTAAGCCAAATTGTATAGGAGTTGAGACCTTCAGTGATTTTCTCGTCAAACCCCTTGACCTATTTGCGCAAAACTACGTATCTGACTGAGAGGATCTTGGAAAGGAAATAGAGAGACACTTTTGCTCCTGCACATGAATCATAGAATAGCAGAGTTGGAAGGGGCCTGCAAGGCCATCGAGTCCTTGGGTTATTGGCAGGTCAGAGAGGTGATAGCCATTCTCTTGTTCTTGATGATCACTCTTAAATACCCTTCAGTGGTATAATCCCTTCCAATACTGTACAGTACTGTACAATAAAAAGCACACAGGACACTGAAAGGTCTTGAGACGTACAGCCATACTTTGAGGAGAATGCATGCTTATGGCTTGCCGTTCATGGCTTTGTTATCCTTTGAGATCCTGAGAAGTTCATGCATGGATGTTTTTTCTATGAGGGTTATGTCAATGCCATTTGTTTATGCACAAATGCAGGTTTGCTATATAAAAAAAGAAAGAAAGCCTGGGAGAGAATACTAGCCATCCAGAGAAGCTGAGACCTGCTGCTGTTATTGGCTCCCAAAGTTCAGAATCATACTTCAGGGGTTGAAAAATAATAATGAGATCAGGTTAGAAATAACAAGATTCTGTAACAGAACCTTTCCCACCTGAGTGCTTCCACATATGTAGGCTGCTGTAACACATAGACAACAAGATAACCCATGGTGGGTTAACCCATCATGGATTTTTAAACTCATTGTGGGTTATCATGTTGTCTGTTGGGAATTTTTAAACCACGATGGGTTATTTGCTTGAAATAACGCATCGTGATAACCCATGGTCTGTAGTAGTGGTTATCTAATCCACAGTCTGTAGTAATGGGTTATCGTGTCATCTGTTGGGACATTTGTGTGCTTGTGTGCACCAGTTGCTGGGGAACATGAGTGGGAGGGTGCTGTTGCACCAAGTCCTGCTTGTTCATCCCTGGCCATTGGCTGGTTGGCCACTGTGTGAATAGACTGCTGGCCTTGGTCTGATCCAGCATGGAACTTACCTTCTTATGTTCTTATCTTGAGTTCATGGGATGGAACTGGATAAAAATATGTAAAATATAATCAGAAGCCCACAGGTAATAATGGTGGGAAGTCCTTTCTGATCTGATGGTAGCTAAAGCTCATTTGTCCCTTTTGTATGGCACCTAACAAGAATTTCTAAGGGAGCACTAGATCATGCAGTGTGTGGTGGTGGTAGGTCTGGATGCAGGTCTGTGTTGTTGTGCAATATAATTCTCAGTGAACGATAAAGAGCAATAAAGTAGTGGCAGCTTTCCAAGCTGGAAAACGTCCCAAAATTCTGTCCCGTGAAGCCGATTCTTCAGTTGCTTTTCCTCTCCTTGTTCTTTAGGACATTGTCCACCAGCGATGACGTTGAGGACCGGGAGAATGAGAAGGGTCGCCTGGAAGAGGCGTATGAAAAGTGCGATCATGGTTTGGATGAGCTGATTGTTCAGCACTACACTGAGCTCACGACTGCTATCCGCACCTACCAGAGCATCACGGAGCGCATCACCAACTCCCGCAACAAGATCAAGCAGGTGAAGGGGCACTGCAGAGCAGAAAGTGCCTGCTGCCAATGTGCACTTGGCTTTTCCTACGCAATGCAAGCCTTTGTTTATATACTTACTGAGCTTACTATTACCTGCTTTCCTACTTTAAAAGTACCAGTGTGGCGTAGTGGCTAAAGTGTTGGACTGGGAGTCAGGAGATCTGGATTCGAGTCCCCACTCGGCTATGGAAACCCATTGGGTGACTTTGGGCCAGTCACAGACTGTCAGCCCAACCTACCTCACAGGGTTGTTGTTATGAACCGCCCAGAGAGCTTCAGCTATTGGGCTGTATAAAAATGTAATAAATAAATAAATAAATGAAGATAAAATAGGGAGGAGGATTATGTGTGATGCTTTGGTATTCCTTGGAGGAAAAAGGCAGGTTATAAATGCTATAAATACAAATACATACCCCAAAAATTATTGTTCAAGTAAAGCATTTAATTGATTACAATGAAATCAACACACTTCCTCCTTCTGTTTTGAAATTTCAGGTGTGAGTGCCGATCTTTGATTATGTAGCCAAAATGGCACAATCCAGACACAAGAGTAGACCTATTAGCATGTTTGGGAGTTACTCCAAATCTTTCAGACGTATATAAATGTTTTTTTTAAAATGTGGTGGCAACTCCCCACAAACAGAAAAACAATGACTGCGTAAGTGTTCAATTACAGAGAAGCAAAGAGAAGGAGTTTAGAGAGATTACATACCCTGTAGCTTCCCTATCTGTGAAGGGGGAACTTTGAAGGTGTGGATTGCGATGCCTGACAGTCTGCACCTTCAAGGGCTCCAAACTGAGAAATTCCACAAGGTAGGTGCCATGAACGAAAAGGCCCTGCTCTTCACCATTGCAGATAAAACACGTAACTCAGTGTAGAGGCTCTCCAGCAGAAATCCTTGAATAAGAAAGAAGCCTTCTCTTTTGTTCTCTAAGTGCTGGGGGTAAAGTTATAATGACTGAGAAATTTGGGCTGGATTAATTGTTTACTGAAACAAGGCTTCGAAATTAATTTGAATTTAATAGCTAAGAATTATACTGAAAATGTGAAAAAGGAACTAGTCTGCATCGCAAAGTCATGTTTGGGCAGTGGTTTCTGAACTGAGATCCTTCACAGACTAATGGACAAGGATTAATTTATTGTCTGTGTTTCTTGAGTTTCTAGCATACCTGGAAGCTGTGCTCCCTAATTAGATATTCAGGTGGGCTGTGGCTATTTGGTAGTGAGGAGAAGAGACTGCACACATGTTCAGAGTTACCCATATGTTTATTACTTCACTTGTCTTTGGGTGAGCCTTGGGATTCAGAAGAGGAAAGCAGTCCTGCCTCACTTGGCTAGAGTGTACCTTGCATCCATAACATCCTGGACTCAGTTCTCAACACCAAATTAAAAGGATAGTAGTTAGCAGGGCTGGGAAAAGACCTCTCCTTGAGTTCTTTGACAACAGCTTCCAGTATGTGTAAACCAGGAATGGGGAATGTGTGGACTGCAACTCCCACCATCCTTCCTGATTGACTATGCTGTCGAGGGCTGATGGGAGTTCCAGTCCAACAACATCTAGAAGACCACGTGTTCCCCACCCCTGGCGTGAGTATTTGGCTAAGTGGACCAGTCATCCAGTTCAATATAAGGCAGACATAAGGCAAACTTCCTGACTGTTAGAGCAGTATGACAATGGAATCAGTTGTCTGGTGAAGTTGTGGGCTCTCCCACACTAGAGGCCTTCAAGAGGCAGCTGGACAACCATCTGTCAGGGATGCTTTAGGGTGGATTCCTGCATTGAGCAGGGGGTTGGACTCAATGGCCTTGTAGGCCCCTTCCAACTCTGCTATTCTATGATTCTATGCGTTCAAGAAGCACTGGGCTCATAGCTGGTGCATCCTGACTCTTAAGTCCTGCTGTTAGGGCCTGTGCAAACTGGGGAGGAGAGGTGGGTGCCCGGGGAAAATGAAATGCAGGCTGTAGGAAAGGTATGTGTATTTGCCCCCAAAGTTAGGGAGCCCTGGCCTTCTGTTCAGGTACCTGGTTATCCAGCAGCCTAACCAGGCTCTTTGAAATTTAGAATTATTTATTCAGCCTGACTAGGGCTGATGAATAAAAATATGGAATTCTCTAGTTAAATAGTGATCTTGGTGGTGGAAATAATTTTCCAGCCCTGCCTGGATGCTTGATGTGTGCATTGCGTATATGCACAGAAAGTCAATAAACCTGTCAGTAGAATATAGATGGGGATCTGTGGTGACATGGAAGGTAGGTGGATCTGAGTAAACTTTATCCGGAGCCAAAGGCATGCAAAGTGGAGTACCTGAGCAAATACCAACTGGTCTGGACATTCTGTGAGCAGAATGGAACAATCTGCTTCCCCAGGAAGAAAAGAGGGCTTCTTTCAGATTGGCATTCTGTGAACAGAAGGGCATCACCCCTCTTGAGACCATGCACAGTCACCCCTTTGAACTTCCAAATTCATTTAGTATTTTCAAAGGGGAGTAAGGCTAGTCTGATCCCTTCCAAGGGTAGGAGTTCATTTCAGGGATTTATGTACAAAGCTCAACTCTCTGTGAAGGGAGAGATCAATTACACGAAATTTGAAATAAACTATAGCTCAAGCTTACTCAATACAATTAAGCTCTGCGCAGGTCAAAAGCAAATGTATAGGCGTAGTGACCTTGAGATACCACCTTAAAATAAGCACAGAGGATGAAGGACCTTTTGGTATTTACTGTTCCTGATTAGATTCAGTCAACATGTATTGAAGGGGCTTTTCTTTAACCTCTTGGGAAGTGACAGACAGCATATTAGGTCTGTTTTCTTTTCTTCTTTCTTTTCCTCCCAATCGGTCTGTTAAATTAGCAGCCTTTCCATTTCTGTGTCCTCATCCTCTCCCCCATCCCCACCCACTATAAGAAAATAGATTTTACCGACCAGGAGAAAGTTTTTGCACTATATATATATAGTTCAATCTTCTTTCCCTGTGTCCTTGGAGTAGTGGGGAGCTTAGACAATTGCTCTGGTGTTTACTTTGTCTGTGCTTTTGAATTTTCTTAGTATTACGCACTACTTTATCCCACAAAAGTCATTGTGAGTTATCAGTTTCTCCTACATTATCGTTCCTATCAGCCCCAAGAATTAGGTAGGGGTGTGTGTGTGTGTGCGTGTGCAAAAGGGGGAGAGAAACCACGACAGTGCTTTTATAGCACCATCACTTTGCCTTGATCACAGAAATAAATTTCTGGGTTGTGTGTGTCCAGATTCCATTGTCTCCCATTCTTAAACTTCCCATGTTTTGTCACTGCTTTACAATTGCTGCACAATTGCTTCTAATTGGCAGCACAAGGAGCCCTCTGACTAGAAAAAACTGTCTGCCAAACTCAATGCGCTGTCCGTAGCATAATGCTCGAATCATCCTCTACTTTCTTAATTTTAGAATCACGAAAAAAAAACACATTCACCTGTGAATGGATTAAATTATTAGATTAATAGCAATTAGTTTGCCATTATTATAGGGTGTCTGTTTCTTCTGCACAGAAATCAGAATTTTTGGTTGTCCTGGTCACCAGTTGAGCCATCTGAATTTTACAGTCTATATTCCTATTCAGAACTCAAGTGTATGCTGGAAGGAGTTTGTGGGGGCTGCCCCGCAACTATGGAAATCCTTTCTCCTGAACACCTTTGGGTAGGCTAGAGGCAATGCCACTCAGAGATTTGGGAGCTGCATAGGTCCTATAGCGAACAGCTGATTGGCACACTCTTCGGATTTGATTTGAGTTACCTTTGTCAGTGGCCAGCACTAATTTAAGATTTCTCTCCATACTTGTGGCTATCATTTGCAAACCACTTGGGGAGTGATTGCATTTGTGGAACTGGCCACCCAATCAGATGAATACGCAATGGCTGGGGTGTAAAAACATTTATAAAACTTTTGAGGCAGTTGGGAGGGGGTGCGAAGGGACCTGCTTCTTCTTTCTGCAGCTACCAAAGGGCTGTCTACTAGGCCGGCTTGCTTTTTTAGGTATTGGTAGCCTTCTTTATGCTTGGATTTTCACACACCCCGTTGCATAGATGTGGTTCGTGTCAATGATGCTATAGCAGTGTACTGTAAGCCCAGTGGCTGGCATCGAAAGAGCTACTTTAGGTATCCCCCACCCAAACTGCAGAGCCCTGTACCATGTATAGAGCCCTATACCAGGCAAATGCTATTTTGGGCTGCATTAATAGAAGTATAGCTTCCAAATCACGTGAGGTCCTGGTTCCTCTCTATTTGGCCCTGGTTAGGCCTCATCTAGAGTATTGCGTCCAGTTCTGGGCTCCACAATTCAAGAAGGACTCAGACAAGCTGGAGCGTGTTCAGAGGAGGGCAACCAGGATGATCAGGGGTCTGGAAACAAAGCCCTATGAAGAGAGACTGAAAGAACTGGGCATGTTTAGCCTGGAGAAGAGAAGATGGAGGGGAGACATGATAGCACTCTTCAAATACTTAAAAGGTTGTCACACAGAGGAGGGCCAGGATCTTTTCTCAATCCTCCCAGAGTGGGAGGATTGAGGGCTCAAGTTACAGGAAGCCAGATGGCACTGTAAATAAACTTTTGTAAATATTTCGTTTTGAAGATTGCCTGGTTCTACCTTTGCCTTTGGCTTCTTTTTACTCCCACACAGAGGAGGGCCAGGATCTCTTCTCGATCCTCCCAGAGTGCAGGACACGGAATAACGGGCTCAAGTTAAAGGAAGCCAGATTCCAGCTGGACATCAGGAAAAACTTCCTGACTGTTAGAGCAGTTCGACAATGGAATCAGTTGCCTGGTGAGGTTGTGGCCTCTCCCACACTAGAGGCTTTCAAGAGGCAGCTGGACACCCATCTGTCAGGGATGCTTTAGGGTGGATTCCTGCATTGAGCAGGGGGTTGGACTTGATGGCCTTGTAGGCCCCTTCCAACTCTGCTATTCTATGATTCTATGATTCTGTGTAACAAACTGCATTTGAAAGTTCCCTCGGCACACCTTGACAGCACACCTCTTGGCAGGTGTGGAGCTAGCTGTGTTGTTCTTTGGATCCTGGCCAATGTAAGGAAAAGCTTTCTTTTCATTGCTGGCCTTTTCAACTGGAAGCAAACTACATTTTGCAAGATTTCATAGCAGCCGCAGTGTGGAGGTGTACAAGATCAAGACCCTCGGAACACATTTTCATGCATTTGTCGTGTCTCCATATTTGAGCTTCAACCTATTTCATTTCCCACTGCCTGATAATGACCCCACCAGGGAGGTGTTGCTTGCCTGTCAGCCACCTGTTAACGGGGCTGGTGTGTGTCTGTATCGGCAGGAAGAGAAATCTGCATTTTAGACAAGGACTGAGGGAGGAGAACAGTTGCCAGCCTGCAGATCACAGCGTTTTGGAGTAAGAGTTAAGGTATTGGGCACAATCCAACAAAAGTTAGTGCAATCAATAGGGTTTCAGTTAGTTATGGCTAAATTCCATTCTCAAGCAGCATATACACAACCCAGTATCCGTGGTGTTAACTCTTATTTTTATTTTTAAAAGTCCTCCTGTTGGAAACTTGCCAGAGCCTAAATGTAAGCCCCTCTTCGTGGACTGGTTTTAGGAGAAGGGGGAAGCCAGCAGAGAGTGAGGAGTTTTAACATAATGTGTTTTTAGAGTTTTTTTTTAATGAGTGGGGGGCTTTCAGCCAAAGATGTGGGTAGTTACTTTAAACTGACACATAATTCCTTGCTTCCGAATCTATCTCCTCTTCCCATTCTAACTTTGTTTTCTTTCTACTCCTCTCCGAATCCTCCTTCTGGCCTTTTATCTTTATTTTTATTATGAGAAATGAAACCTCCAGTTTTCAGAACTACTTTCTAAGTTCCTACCCCTCATTTTCCTACGTCCTCATTTTCTGAAGTCTGGTTCTACAGATCAACCATATTGCCTTCACATCCCAACCAGGTGGGATCTGCAACAATATGTTGCAGTTTTGAGTGCTTCTTTTTCAATGTTCCAGTCAGCTAGCCGTGCTCCCCTCCATGACACTCCATTCCATTCTGCCTCTCAATTGGTTTCCTGGTTTCCTCCCAACAGCCAGTCAGAATCTGTGGCCACTGAGCATGCACAATCCTCATTCAGTCTCTGTGGGGGGGTCTCCTCCTTAGGGTCTCTCCCCCCCCCTAAGGTTTTGTTGTACTTCTGCAAACCTTGGGGTTTCCCCAGCCTGCTGATACCTCTTTCTTGTGTGTGGATGCTGCTGTTTGGCTAAACAAGCAATGGCACTCAAAGCCTGAACATTGGAAATAGAAGGAAGGAAGATAATATATACCTTAAGATCATCTACAGGGGCCCTTCCCCATGACCCCTGCCAAAGGAAGTGAGGCAGGTGGCTATTAGGAGCGGGGCTTTCTCTGCTGTGGCACCCCGGCTGTGGAATGAGCTCCCCAGAGAGGTCCGCCTGGCGCCTACACTGTACTCTTTTCATCGCCAGCTGAAGACCTTTTTTATTCTCTCAGTATTTTAACACTTAATTTTAACTTAAATTTAAATTTTACTGTTCTAACTCTGTATTTTAATCTTGTATCAGTTTCTGCTGCGTGGTTTTATCCCGGTGGTGCCTTTTATACTGCATTTTGTACTTGTGTTTTTAACCTGTCGGTTGTTTTATTATGGTTTTAATTTTTGTGAACCGCCCAGAGAGCTTCGGCTATTGGGCGGTATAAAAACGTAATAAATAAGATAAATGAAATAAACATCCTGGTTTGACATGGGCAGGGAGGCGGTGCAGGCTGGCTCTAGCGCTGAAGCTGTCACACTGTTCCGTGTTGCCCTTTGCAGGTCAAGGAGAACCTGGTGTCCTGTAAAATGCTTCTGCACTGCAAACGGGACGAGCTGCGCAAGCTGTGGATCGAAGGCATCGAACACAAGCACGTCTTGAATTTGCTGGACGAGATTGAGAACATCAAGCAGGTGCCCCAGAAGCTGCAGCAGTGCATGGCCAGCAAGCACTACCTCACTGCCACGGATATGCTGGTAAGAGGTGATAGCCGGTGCTTGACAGACAGCTGTCCGATAAGTGTCCACTAGATCTGCTATCTGGGCCTGAGTAATTAGATCTGCCATTTACTCCCTTGCTGTATTGTTCTCCTTGCCTGTCTCTTTTGCCCTCTTCTGTCACTCTCTCCTTTTTTTTTTTTGGTCTTCAGTCTATTAACCTCTTTGGCTGCTTTGAAAGCTCTGCTGACTTTGACCTTGTGTTCTTAACCTCCATCCCTGTCCTTCCGTGTGTAGTTCCACGTCTGGCTTTTCCTCCTCCTCCTCCTTTCCAGTGTTTCATGTCTCTGTTACTATGCTCTTTCCTCCATGGAACCTGCCTGCTCTCTTGTCCATGTTTCGCGCATCACTCTTTCAGACTACGGCACACTCCTCACTGCTAACACTTCCCTCTAGTTACCCCTCTCTTTGCCAGTCAATTCACAGTTGGTCTTTCTCTACCATTGCAGGGATCACACCTCTATTTATTTATTTATTTATTTATTTATTACATTTTTATACCGCCCAATAGCTGAAGCTCTCTGGACGGTTCACAAAAATAAAAACCATAATAAAACAACCAACAGGTTAAAAGCACAAATACAAAATACAGTATAAAAAGCACAACCAGGATAAAACCACGCAGCAAAATTGATATAAGATTAAAATACAGAATTAGAATAGTAAAATTTAAATTTAAGTTAAAATTAAGTGTTAAAATACTGAGAGAATAAAAAGGTCTTCAGCTGGCGATGAAAGGAGTACAGTGTAGGCACCAGGTCTCTGGGGAGCTCATTCCACAACTGGGGTCATTTGTCTTTGCACTGTCCTCCCTTGCTCTTCACATTTGTCCCAAACTCCTAGTTCCAACATGGTAAAGATCTCAATCCCTTGGCCTTTAATGTTGGATAAATTCAGTGAATGAGTTTTCCATGATGATGTTGCCTTCCGTGTGTTACTGATGAATGTGAGAGGAATCTTAGGGCATTGCAGAAAACTTAGATAGTTGTTGCTGATCAAAAACCTGTTTCTCACAAAGATCCATTGAGTGTTGAAACTTTATTGATGATCTCGCTTTACTAAAGATGCTCTTGTGCAAGGGGGGAAAGCACTAATTTGAGTGTACCACACACCTTTTTGTCCACTTCTTCATTCTGAAATTTGCCTCCATGGCCTCATCTACACCAAGCAGGACATTGCACTATGGAAGTGGTATATAAAAGGCAGGAGCCACACTACTGCTTTATAGCAGTACTGAAGTGCACTGATAACTGTTGGGGCCCATTGACACTTACCATATACCGCTTTCATAGTGCTATATCCTGCTTGGTGTGGCTCCTGCCTTTTATATTGTTCTGAACCAGTGCCTGGGCACGGTAATGGACTGGATGAGGGCTAACAAACTGAGACTCAATCCAGACAAGACGGAGGTACTGTTAGCGGGTGGTTCATCTGTCCGGCGAGGTGATGTTTGCCCTGTCCTGGATGGGGTTGCACTCTCCCTAAAGGATCGGGTCTGTAGTTTGGGGGTGCTCTTGGATCCAGAACTGTCACTTGAGGCACAGGTGAACTCAGTGGCAAAGAGTACTTTTTATCAGCTTAGGTTGATATACCAACTACGCCCTTATCTGGACAGAGATAGCCTAGCTACAGTTATCCATGCTCTGATAACCTCTCGTTTGGATTACTGCAGTGCGTTATACATGGGGCTTTCTTTGAAAACGGTCCGGAAGCTTCAGCTGGTACAAAACAGAGCAGCCCGTTTACTAACAGGGTCCTTCTCCGTGAGCCCCTGCCAAAGGAAGTGAGGCAGGTGGCTACTAGGAGGAGGGCTTTCTCCGCTGTGGCACCCCGGTTGTGGAATGAGCTCCCCAGAGAGGTCCGCCTGGTGCCTACACTGTACTCCTTTCGTCGCCAGCTGAAGACCTTTTTATTCTCTCAGTGTTTTAACGCTTAATTTTAACTTAAATTTAAATTTTACTGTTTTCACTCTGTATTTTAATCTTATATCAATTTTGCTGCGTGGTTTTATCCTGGTTGTGCTTTTTATACTGTATTTTGTATTTGTGCTTTTAACCTGTTGGTAGTTTTATTATGGTTTTAATTTTTGTGAACCGCCCAGAGAGCTTCGGCTATTGGGCGGTATAGAAATGTAATAAATAAATAAATAAATACTGCTTTCATACCGTGTTCTTAGTGCAATATCCTCCTTGGTGTAAATTAGGCCTGTGTGTTCTGTTCTTCTATAGTCTTGCATCCTCTCATGATCCCATATTCCCCTTTCTGCAGTGTTTTTATTTATTTATTTTGTTTATTTATCATATTTATACCCCGCTCCTCAGCCAAAAAAGGCTCTCAGAGCAGCTTACACTTAGCAAAAAAGACACAGTGTAAGTAAGTGTTAACTTACCCTTTCCTCTTAATTCTTTCTCAAAGCCCACTAAGAATTATGCTCAGTGAAAGAAACCTCTGCTTATCCGAACTCTTTCAGTCCCTTCAGTGTTTATCGCTCTTCATATTGTGATTAGACGTTGCACACATTTAGTCTGTTTAAAATTAGGTCTGAAGAACTCCCAGCTGACTGGTAGAGGGGAACCGTAGTACTGTTAGCTTTTGGCATTTGAGGAAGGACTGTATAATATCTCAAAATACCAGAGGGACAGGACATTGCCTCAAAGTTTGGTGAAAGTAATAAAAGGTATCCAGGAAATTACAGGCCAGTTAGCTTGAGGTGTTTCAACATGTATATTAATGTCAACTTAGTGAACAGATGAACTGGTTAAAAGTCAGATGGATAAGAAGCCACCAACCAGTTGACAGCCTCAGTTTACTATGCAGCACTTTTTAATTTGTAAGTTGCTTTAAAAATGTTACTGTTTTGCATCATTATTCCGATTTGGGGGGACCTTGTTGTGGAGAGTCTTGTGCTGAATCTCACAGTGGTTCTCCATAGCCAGCAGTGGAATTTGAATTTCCAAATCACGTGATGTACTGGTTCCTCTCTATTTGGCCCTGGTTAGGCCTCATCTAGAGTATTGCGTCCAGTTCTGGGCTCCACACTTCAAGAAGGATGCAGACAAGCTGGAGCGGGTTCAGAGGAGGGCAACCAGGATGATCAGGGGTCTGGAAACAAAGCCCTATGAGGAGAGACTGAAAGAACTGGGCATGTTTAGCCTGGAGAAGAGAAGATTGAGGGGAGACATGATAGCACTCTTCAAATACTTAAAAGGTTGTCACACAGAGGAGGGCCAGGATCTCTTCTCGATCCTCCCAGAGTGCAGGACACGGAATAACGGGCTCAAGTTAAAGGAAGCCAGATTCCAGCTGGACATCAGGAAAAACCTCTTGACTGTTAGAGCAGTACGACAATGGAATCAGTTACCTAGGGAGGTTGTGGGCTCTCCCACACTAGAGTCATTCAAGAGGCAGCTGGACAACCATCTGTCAGGGATGCTTTAGGGTGGATTCCTGCATTGAGCAGGGGGTTGGACTTGATGGCCTTGTAGACCCCTTCCAACTCTGCTATTCTATGATTCTATGCAGGTGTTCCACACCCAAGCCTGTCTCTCTATCCACTGATATGAATAACTATGCACCACTGTAGCTATATGGTTTAAAGGGAAAATACCTGAGATTACTTCATTCCTTTGAGCTGTAGTGGATTGACTTAAAATCAGACTCCTCTCTGTTTTGTGTGAATGCAGCCCTCTATATATATATCCCCCAGGATGGTCTTGCAATTCCCTTTATATATATCCTTTCCCCCACTATAGCAGGAAGTTAAAGGCATCAAGAATAGAGCTCCTTGGCTTCAGCTTTCTTTAGCTTGCCTCTATCTCCACAGCAGAACGATGCTATAATTGTGCTCTTGCTTTTGGGTAATTCCATTCTCCTTCATTGTATCATCTGAGTAGTGTGTAAAATAATTATTAAACTGTCAGGGATGCATAATGTTTCTGGATCTCCTTGTCCTTTGTCCTCAAGGTAAACAGCTGTTGGCTTATCAAAAGCCAAAAATGATCCGACAAAGACGCCGATATCTCTCATGTTGAAATGAGAGAACTGATAAATATTGTTGCCTGTAGCTTTGTGATATGTACAGTCTAAATTAGACCTTTGCAGTCATTGTGTGGGCTTGATGCAAGCGCATTAATGGCATAATTTCTGGTTGCTGCATCGCATTTTTGCAGTCTGTTCTTTGTATTCCACTCACATTAATTGAAGTAATTTTGCCACTGAAGCGTGTTTCCAACCTCTGCATTTAAATTGAAATTTTAATTCCCTTATTGTTTGGCAAAGACGTCTGAAGATGGCTTGTTACAGGTTTCATTATCACTCAAAACACTCCAGCTGGTTCTAATGTACAATGATTAATTCTGGGAAGACTTACTAATGTAAGAAAGACAACCTTTCCCCAGAAGCAGGAGCAAAGAAGCAAAGGTATTTGATGATGGCTGGTATTTATATGAAGCTAAGTGAAGAAAATAGTTGTTTGTAGCTGGCAGCTGGCAGTCTAAAACTTGCAGAGGTGAGCTTTCCAAATTATTTGGAGAAAGTTGTGTATTCATTTCATGAATGAATCCAGCAAGAGTATTAGGCTGACCATATGGAAAGGAGGACAGGGCTCCTGCATCTTTAACAGTTGTATTGAAAAGGGCATTTCAGCAGGTGTCATTGGTATATATGGAGAACCTAGTGAAATTCCTTCTTTATCACAGCAGTTAAAGCTGCAGGAGCTATACTAGAGTGACCAGATTTAAAAGAGGGCAGGGCACCTGCAGCTTTAACTGCTGTGATGAAGAGGGAATTTCACCAGGTTCCCCATATATACAAATGAGACCTGCTGAAATGCCCTTTTCAATAGGGTCACCCTAAAGAGTATGCTTACAATGCTACGGCAAGTTGCCAGTCATGCACAAAAATGATGCAAGTCCCATTAGCTAATTGGATGCTTATATAGGGAAAGAAGCCCTTTGATTAAACATATTGGGAGAAAATTGTAAAGTATTCTGTTCCTAAGGATTGCCTTGTTTAGGGTGACCATATGAAAAGGAGGACAGGGCTCCTGTATCTTTAACAGTTGTATTGAAAAGGGAATTTCAGCGGGTGTCATTTGTATATATGGGGAACCTGGTGAAATTCCCTCTTCGTCACAACAGTTAAAGCTGCAGGTGCCCTGCCCTCTTTTAAATCTGGTCACTGTAGTATAGCTCCTGCACCTTTAACTGTTGTAATGAAGAGGAAGTTTCACCAGGTTTTCCATATATACAAATGACACCTGCTGAAATTCCCTTTTCTATGCAACTGTTAAAGATACAGGAGCCCTGTCCTCCTTTTCATATGGTCACCCTAGCCTTGCTACAAAGCCAGACCATTGACCCATCTAGTTCAGTAGATTGGCTGAACAGCCAATGTTGTTGTCAGTTGCGTCAACAAGGGCGTTTTATTTACAAGCCCAGTTCATACACAACAATGGCCCTGTTGGGACGATTGCAGTGGGGGAATTAAGCCGCCATGACTTATTTTCCTGCTGTGCATGCTGGTCACATGCTAGGGGGTTGGGTGGGGGCTAGGAGGGACTAGCATAATTTCCCTTGGCAGCACAGCTTCCCATTTCATGTGAACCTGGCAAGGGTGGCTTGTTGCCATGCTTAACAAGCAACCCCAGAGCCCTACAGCAGCCCGTGGGTTCTGGGTGGCTTGTTAACCATGGCAACAAGCTACCCTGGCCGGGTTTGCATGACATGGGAATCTGCACTGCCAAGGTTCATCATGTTAACCCCCTCCCCAACATATGACTGGCATGTATGCAGGATGGTCAACAACCCACGGTGGCTTATTCACCCTGTGATTGTGCAAACCAAGTCAGTGCCTTCAATCCATAGTTGGTATGCACAACAAGGTATATGACAATGTCTAAGAATCATGCATGCCCTGCCTCTCCCTGTGCATGTACTGAACTATGTGATCTGCTTGTACATCTTTGCATGTGTATAACATCCCACTTTTGGACTTTGCCTGTTTGTATGAAGGCTTAAACTGGGTAGGAGGGACAAGGCCATTCATGTCTTTGCAAGGAGAACTCTCTGCATGATCAGGGCCCCTGCTATTAGTGTTTGTTTGTTTATTTATTTATTACATTGACATACCGCCCCACAGCTGAAGCTCTCTGGGCGGTTCACAAAAGTTAAAACCGTAAACATTAAAAAGTATACAAAATTTAAAAACCATCAGAAACATAAAAACAACAGTATAAAAACAACAGTATCCATTTAAAAGACAACAGTTCTGGGGTCCATTTAAAAACAAACTTAGCATTGTTAAAAGCTGTTAAATGCCTGGGAGAAGAGAAAAGTCTTGACCTGGTGCCTGAAAGATAACAGTGTTGGTGCCAGGCGAGCCTCATCAGGGAGATCATTCCACAGTTGGGGGCCCACCACTGAAAAGGCCCTCTCCCTTGTTGCCATCCTCCGAGCCTCCCTCGGAGTAGGCACTTGGAGGAGGACCTTACATGTTGAGCGCAGTGTATGGGTAGGTTTGTGCTGGGAGAGGCGTTCCATGAGGTATTGCGGTCCCAAGCCATGTAGAGCTTTATAGGTTAAGACCAGCACCTTGAATTGGGCTTGGAAACATATAGGCAGCCAATGCAAGCGGGCCAGAATCGGTGTTATATGCTCAAACCTCCCTGCTCCAGCTATCAATCTGGCCGCTGCATTCTGCACAAGCTCAGCTTCCGAACTGTCTTCAAAGGCTGCCCCATGTAGAGGGCATTGCAGTAATCTAATTTGGAGGTTACCAGAATATGGACAACTGAAGCTAGGTTATCCCTGTCCAGATAGTGGCGTAGTGGTAGAAAGCACTCCATGTCACCGAGGCCACCTGAGCCTCAAATGACAGAGATAGTTCTAGGAGAACCCCCAAGCTACGAACCTGCTCCTTCAGGGGGAGTGCAACCCCATCCAGAACCGGTTGAACACCCCCCATCCGGTCAGAAGAACCACCCACCACCAGCATCTCAGTCTTGTCTGGATTGAGTTTCAGTTTATTAGCCCTCATCCAGTCCGTTGTCGCAGCCAGGCACCAGTTCAGCACATCCACAGCCTCACCTGATAAAGATGAAAAGGAGAAATAGTGCTGTGTGTAGAATGCCCCTTCAGACTTCCCTTCTTCATGCATTGAGGTTGGGAACAGAGGGGGTAAGGGCTGGAGTTCAGGTTGGGGGGACATAGGGGCTCTGTTCTCCTGCCTAGTTGAAACTGGCACATATTCAGATGAAATACCTGAACAGGGCTAACCTACCTGCACTATCTGATTACTGCAAAATAGGGGAGATGGATAGCACGGGTGCACAATGGAACGCTCTTCCTGGAACGCTCTTCCAGAACATTTGAGAACTACAAGTTCAATCGCAGCTTTTAAAGCTCAGCTAAAAACTTTTCTTTTTCCTAAAGCTTTTAAAACTTGATTTTGTTCTGACTTTATACTGTTAGTTTTACCCTACCCAGTGCCTGCTTACCCTACCCTGTGCCTGTTTGCATTCTCTTCCCCTCCTTATTGTTTTATTATGATTTTATTAGAATGTAAGCCTATGCGGCAGGGTCTTGCTATTTACTGTTTTACTCTGTACAGCACCATGTACATTGATGGCGCTATATAAATAATAATAATAATAATAATAATAATAATAATAATAATAATAATGTTTTATATAGGGAAGTGCTCCTTACCCCACTGCACATACGGTCTGCATGATCAGGGTGTGGGGGAAAGGGGCACTATATAAACTGTCTCCAGGACTTGGGTGAGACGTGTTCTTTTTGGGTGCTTTTGTTCAAGAAAGCTTTGAACGATGGGAAGGAGGAATTCAGAGTTGAGCAGCAAAGGCGAGAAAGGGTCTAAGTCATGTGTGGAATTTCTAACATAACCAGGATATGCCTGGTCTGTGTCCACAAAATAAACATGAAAAGCAAAAATTCGCTGCCGCATTTACACAGATTTTGGACCAAGAAAAGCTAAGTTTGGTGATTGTATAAGCTAAGCAGACCAAAATACAGTTTGCACAATTCTGCTGCTTCTATTGGGAAAGAGAGGCAAGGAGTTATTTCATAGATTGAATCCTTGTATTGCTCACTCTCGGCTGCATTTATCTTTGGTGAATGAGATTCTGGCCCGTTCCTCAGCTGTGTGGCATTAAGCACCATTGTTGTGGCTTTTCTGCAGCTGTTAAAGAGCACGCAGTTCTTTATTTCTGCTTCCAAAGGTGAATAATAGCATTTAAAGTTCCCCCTGAGCTACATTTTTGCTTTTTGGACCAAAGCCTACATTGCTGCCACCTTCTGTTTCATTTCTGGAACTGAGCAGGTGGAGCCATCTCTTTGCTGTTGTGTTCGATTGGAATGTGTTCAGCCTAAGATAATTTGTTCAGAACAGGAGCCTGCTTGCTTGCAGTCACATTCGCTCGTTTTGTATTGTTGTCCTGACACACCAAGTCTTAAGCATGGCAAGTTTTCCCGCTGCACCTTTTTGTTGGCAATATCTGAATCTTGGCTTTAAAGTCTACCTTATTAACTGTGAGATTGTTTTACCCATTTCTGGCAGACTGCATCTCTTTTCTTGGTGCCATGGCTAAGAAATTAGATATTGGCCGGATTGTCCAGGAGCCTTTACTCATTCTTAACGGCAAAGCAGATCCTCTCTTGGACAGAGGCAAACGGTGTGCCCATATAGCTAGTGGTCAGGTTCTGGACCAGATCAGGTTCAGGCTAGAGGCAGATTACATGGGCTGGTGGTCAGATTCTGGAGTGGGCAGTGAAGGGGGCAAGTTAAGGCAAGAGGAGGTGGTTGCTACCCTCTCTCATAGTTGAGTAGCTCAAACTGGGATGCACAGCCTAGTAAGTCCTTTTGTAAGATCAACATGGCCGCTTAAGCTCCCCAGGTCACCTAAATCCTCTGTGGCTACAATCTCACTTCCCACCACTGTCATGGATTGTCAGGGTTCCTTTATGATCTGGACTCCTTGAACAACTCTATAAGGATCTATGCCTCATTAGGACTCACGCCTTTCTTCTTTTTACCTTCCCCTTCCCAGTAACATGTAGTTTAAGCTGTAGACATGGGGTGATTGGCACACCAGACTCTTGAGGATTTATACAACAGTTTTCTTAGTATATTAGCTGTACCTGGCGTAACATACGCTATTGTAGCATATCTTAAAGTTTATTAATTAAATATCATCACATTTTATTTATTTATTCATTCGCAGCAGGCGAGCGGCCAGCCACCAAGGGCCCCGGTCGTGCCTTGCTCATGCTCTGGACCGTGGCGTTGGCCGCGAAGAGGCAGAAAGGGGGGTAGGATTACCTTGGAAAGCCTGGAGTCAGAAGGGCTGGAGGGGGGTGCGGGCTGCTTGGAGGCCGCCGATACAGCGCCGTCTGGCAGACCTGGGGGACAGGGAGGTCACAGGGAGGGGGAGCAGGTGTCCCCCTCTCCCCGGGGTTCCTGTCAGCCTTGGGCCGCCCACCCAGCTCACATGAGATTAGGCCGGGGTCTTGGCTCGCAGCAGGCGAGCGGCCTCCCACCCGGCCACCAAGGGCCCCGGCCGTGCCTCGCTCATGCTCCGGACCGTGGCTCTGTCCCCTTTGTGGGGGGGGGAGCAAAGAGGCAGAAAGGGGGGGTAGGATTACCTTGGAAAGCCCGGAGGAGTCGGGTGAGGGGCTTAGCAACCTGTATCAGCTGATGTTACACGTTGTTACTGTTGTTTAGCAACCTGTATCAGCTGAAGCTATTCTAGAATTCCTGAAGGCAAAGTGGGCGTGGCAAAACGGTAGCACACCTAAGCGTTTTATATATATAGATAAATTAAATCAAGCAGATTACAATTAACGGTATTTAGTCAATAGGGCTGAATGTAAACACTGAAAAGAAATGGTAACAACTTATGCAGGTCCCAGAAAGCCTACTGCAGGTAAGAGATTGGCCACTATTAGGTTTGCACCGGCCCCAGATAAAAACCACTTTTGCCAGATTCTCTTCTTAGCAGCCAGCTTATTAAAAAATTGGGCAAAATGATATCTTGCCTCTAGATGTGACATGAGGTATTCATAGAAATTCTCTGCATTATGGGAAAGTTCTATGTGTCATCAGACATAGAAGCGTTAAAGTAGCCTTCCCCCAGCCTGGTGCCCTCCAGATGTGTTGGACTGCAACTCACATCATTCACATCCAACATGGCCATTGGAAAGCACCAGGTTGGCGAAGGCTGCATTAAGGCTTCACTCTGCAGCAACAAAGCTTATTCCCGTTGTGGCTGACAATTTTATGAATCCTTAAGATTCAGATGATACATAGATCATCCTCTTGCTCCCCCGCCCTTGCAGAGAAGTGCCTGCATTTACAAAAAGGACAGAAATGTGCTTTAAAAACACACACTATAGATTTTCAATATTGTAGAACACGCCAGATTGCTGCACTAGAAGCTAGACTCTGCTGTTTGTGATGTATTCACTAGGAGCCCGTTTTCTGGGCTTTTCAACAAGTGAAGAGACTTCTTTTTTTTATTTGGGTGCAGGGATGTGGTCAAGGCCACTTCTGACAAGGCTTTTTAGCTACGTGGAGGATAAGCTGTGCAGAGGGATATGCGTGTGGGCACCATGATACTTGCCACAGTGTTGCGGAGTTTAATTGAGACAGGAATGAGGTACAAGGGATTGGGGAAAGATCCTTCTTGACACAGATGTGGGGAATGGGAGATAGACCCCCACCCCACCCCACCCCACCCCCCGTTCATCAAGGAAATAAGACCTTGTGATCTGTACAGGTTGTTCTGCTCAAACGAGGCTGGAGTGAGATGTGAATACCTAGCTGTGGTACTAGTATACAAAGCCCTAAACAACTTGGGACCAGGATACTTAAGAGAGAGCCTTCTCCCTTACCAACCTGCCCAATCACTGAGGTCGTTGGAGGGCATGCCCCCGATGGTTCCACATGGACCTGTGGCCCGATTGGAATCCACTAGGAGAAGAACCTTCAGTGTAGTGGCCCCTTCTCTGAGGAACTCTCTGCCCCTGGAGGTCAGGCAGGCACCAACCCTAGGCTGCTTCCAGCGTCTCCTGAAAACATCTCCGTTTTGAGAAGTCCTCTCCAACTGACTAGGCGCTGTTTTTACTGGCTGATTTGTTTTTAAATTGAATAATTTTAATTTGCTTTTTTAATCTTCTTTCTCTTACTATTTATATCTATGTTCACTACTCCGGAATCTGTGTTATATAATTGAGTGGAATAATAATAATAATAATAATAATAATAATAATAATAATAATAATAATAATAATACCTCCCCACACCTTTACTCAGTGGCCCTTGTTGGCTCATATAGGCACAGCTGTGGGGAGGAGATTTATTTATTTATTGCACTTATATACCGCTCCCATAGCCAGGGCTCTCTGGGCGGTTTACAGAAATTCTAAAATTAAGATTAAAACAAGTATGCAAAATTTAAAATTCTAAAACACAGAACATACACACAAAAAGCATTAAAAACCATTAAAAAACTAAACATGTGGGTGATTAAGATGTGCCGCCATATGCCTGGGCAAGGAGGAAAGTCTTAACCTGGCGCTGGGAAGATAGCAGCGTTGGCGCCAGGTGAGCCTCGTCAGGGAGATCATTCCATAGTCTGGGGGCCACCACCGAAAAGGCTCTGTCCCTCGTTGCCACACTCCGAGCCTCTCTCGGAGTAGGCACCTGGAGGAGGACCTTAAATGTTGAACGTAGTGACCGGGTATATTCATGTCGGGAGAGGTGTTTCATCAGGTATTGTGGTCCTAAGCCGTGTAAGGCTTTATAGGTCAAAACCAGCACCTTGAAATGGGCTCGGAAACATACAGGCAGCCAGTGCAAGCGGACCAGAGCAGGTGTTACATGGTCGAACCTTCTGGTTCCCGAAATCAATCTGGCCACTGCATTTTGCACGAGTTGCAGCTTCCGAACCATCTTCAAAGGCAGCCCTATGTAGAGTGCATTGCAATAATCTAACTTGGAGGTTACCAACTTGAAGGCTAACTTGGAGATTGGGTGTACACTGCTTTACTGTTTCCCTCCCTGGCTCACATAGTTCTTTCCTGCTTTTCTCTCAACCGTGGATCCCCGTCTGGTCTCTGGTCCTCACATGTCTGCTTCTCTTTTCACATAGCTGCGTCTTTTTAGTGTCTCCGACCCTCAGCAACCTTCCTCTCCCCACATCCCAAACCTTCTTCCCTGAACTGGGCAATTTCCACTTGTTGTTGTTTATTTGTTCAGTCGTTTCCGACTCTTCGTGACTTCATGGACCAGCTCACGCCAGAGCTTTCTGTCGGCCGTTGCTACCCCTAGCTCCCCCAAGGTCAAGTCTGTCACCTCCAGAATATCATCCATCCATCTTGCCCTTGGTCGGCCCCTCTTCCTTTTGCCTTCCACTTTCCCTAGCATCAGCCTCTTCTCCAGGGTATCCTGTCTTCTCATTATGTGGCCAAAGTACTTCAGTTTTGCCTTGAATACCATTCCCTCAAGTGAGCAGTCTGGCTTTATTTCCTGGAGTCTGGCCTGGTTTGATCTTCTTGCAGTCCAAGGCACTCTCAGAATTTTCCTCCAACACCACAGTTCAAAAGCATCTCTCTTCCTTCGCTCAGCTTTCCTTATGGTCCAGCTCTCGCAGCCATAGGTTACTACGGGGAATACCGTTGCTTTAACTATGCGGACGTTTGTTGTCAGTGTGGTGTCTCTGCTCTTAACTATTTTATCAAGATTTGTCATTGCTCTCCTCCCAAGAAGTCAACATCTTCTGATTTCCTGGCTGCAGTCAGCGTCTGCAGTAATCTTTGCTCCCAGAAATACAAAGTCTGTCACTGCCTCCACGTTTTCTCCCTCCATTTGCCAGTTACCAATCAAGCTGGTTGCCATAATCTTGGTTTTTTTTGAGGTTTAACTGCAACCCAGCTTTTGCACTTTCTTCTTTCACCTTTGTCATAAGGCTCCTCAGCTACTGTCCTCTAATTTCCTTGCTGGATCTAGAGTCCTGGGAAACTTTCCTATCACATTGGAGCAACATGAGTGGAGCCCAGTTCAAGGGAGGTGGTCTTAAAAAATATAAGGCACATCTTATGATTCATACCATCGGCACTGCAGAATGGTGGCAAATCCTTAAATCAGCCTTCCCCGACTTGGTGCCCTCCAGATGTTTTGGACCGCAACTCCCATTATTTCCAGCTAGCATGACTATCGGGAATTGTGCTCCAACACATCTGGAGGGCACCAGGTTGGGGAAAGCTTCCTTAACTGAACATTTCATTCACACAGCTTTCATTCCCTGGCTTCAGTGTTGTCCTGCCACGGCAGTCCCATCCTGGAATGAAAATAATATTTAAGTTGCACTCATTTTAGCAGTATAAAATGAGATTTTGGTGAATCTGGATGTGTGAGGTTTAAGATCGCAGAATAACCTGGAAATTGTATGTATCATCTGTATGCCGATGATACACAATTATATCTTTCGTCTCCGGAACTTTCTCCTGATGTTCATGATCGTATCTCAGCATGTCTTTCAGATATCTCAGCTTGGTTGCTCCATCGTCGTTTGAAACTTAATATGGCAAAGACTGAATTGCTTGTTTTTCCTTCTAAACCTTCTCCTCATCTCTCATTCTCTCTTACTGTCAATGATGTTACACTTACTCCAGTCAAGGAAGCTCGTAGGCTTGGCTTTTTATTTGACTCCTCGCTCTCCTTTATTCCTCATATTGAGGCAGTAGCTAAATCCTGTCGTTTTTTCCTGTATAATATTGCCAGGATTCAATCATTTTTGTCTGTCTCTTCTGCCAAGACTCTTGTTCATGCCTTGGCTCTTTCTCGGTTGGACTACTGCAACCTTCTTCTCACTGGCCTTCCTTCTTCTCACATCAGTTCGCTGGTTTCTGTTCACCACTCTGCTGCTAAGATCATCTTCTTGGCTCGACGCTCTGACCATGTTACTCCACTTCTGAAATCTCTTCATTGGCTTCCAATTCACCTCAGAATCCAATATAAACTTCTCCTGTTGACCTACAAAGCTTTTCACAGTCTAGCTCCTTCCTATCTTTCCTCTCTCATCTCACACTCTTGCCCGCTCGTGCTCTTTGCTCCTCTGATGCCATGTTTCTCACCTGCCCAAGGGTCTCTCCTTCCCTTGCTCGGCTTCGTCCATTTTCTTCCACTGCCCCTTACGCCTGGAACGCTCTTCCAGAACATTTGCGAACTACGAGTTCAATCGCAGTTTTTAAAGCTCAGCTAAAACCTTTTCTTTTTTCTAAAGCTTTTAAAACTTGATTTTGATCTTGCTTTTATACTGTTAGTTTTACTCTACCCTGTGCCTGTTTGCATTCTCTTCCCCTCCTTATTGTTTTATTATGATTTTATTAGAATGTAAGCCTATGCGGCAGGCTTTTGCTATTTGATTGTTTTACTCTGTACAGCACCATGTACATTGATGGCGCTAAATAAATAAATAAATAAATAATAATAATAATTGGCTGATACTCCCCCTGCCTTTGCTGCTACTTTAATGCAAACAACTTTTCACATAGGTATCCTCAGTTTTCCCCATATGCTAAATGGGGATAGTTCTGAACGAAACCCTCTAAATGTTCAAATGACAAGCAGCAAGAGACTCCTTCTGAGCATGTGGTGCAAAATATATCTTAGAAGTGCTCAGCATTAAACTCAGCCGGCTTTTTCATTATTGCTTCTAATCCCATTTTCTGATCCTCTTCAAGTTTTGTTTTGTTAATTCCATCATCAAGATGTAAAGATATTTTGAAAGCAGAAACGCATGAGTGGAGGATTTTTTCGCCTTTGTAACATCTTATCGCCTCCTCTGCCTTTAATATACTTATCAATAACTTCATCTCTTTCCTTTTAATCTTGTAAATTCCATTATCAGAGGCATTCTGTTGCATTAAACGGCTAGTGCCTCCCATTGCCTCATTTGCATTGACACGTGCTTGACCTCGCCCCCGCTCCTCTTTTCGTTAATGCATCAACAAGCACTGATATCTCTCTGGAGCATTATCATTTGGCTGTTAGCTCAACTAATAACAACCATTCATTTAAGCTGATGAAGGTTTATTAAATAAAAATGGGCGGTAATGAAGGTGGTGGAGTAGTGATAGCTAACATGCTCATTTTTTTTTCATGGCAAGGATGTACACAGTCTCCATAAAGTGAATCGGCTTCAGAGTGGAAGTTGATGGGGGGATGCCAAGATAGGTATAACTGTATTGTGGAGCCAGGCTAAGGCGGAACTAGGTGTGACACTGATCATAGGGTTGCTCCCAACGGCAGTAATCTCGCAGCTAGCTCTCCTTGTATGAGTAAGGGGCATGTGTTTTTCTGGCTATCTACCCAACCCAGCAGCAGCCAGTGTGAAGAGACAGGCAAAGAAAAATACAGTGTGATGCTGTCATGTCATGCATTTCTCTTTATACCATTATGAGGAAAGACGGGGAATAGAATTTGAGTTTGTTTCCTTTTGAAGACAGTGCTGTGATAAGCATCACACTGAGTTCTGCTGTATCTGGTGGCTATACCTCAATTAGGAGGCTGACTGGGTTGATTTTTAAAAATCTTTTAACATGCCTGACGACGAGGTATCTTTTAACCTCCCCTTACAGTCTGTGAGATGGATCCAGTGGTGTCATTCTGCTGACAGAACTGCTTATGCCGCTGGAACTGGGGACATAGCTAGACAGGGCTTTATCCCAGGGTGATCCCTGGGATCGTCCCTGTGTATTCACATGACGCACAGGGGATCCCAGGATCAGGGAGGGATGGTTCCTCCCTTGCCCTGGGATATGGCCCTACACTTTAGGCCTGCTTTTTCCATGGTCTAGGGCTGATCACGAGACCACGGAATGTGTGGGCAGCTGTCCCGGTTTGTCCTGGCTCCTCGTGGTTACTCACGAGGAGCTGGGACCCGCCCATGGGGCGCAGTGGGGGGAGCAGTTTTTTAAATTTTTTTTTAAAAAAACACCTTTTGTGCACTAGCACTCGTGCGCTCCTTCCTCTTTAAAACACACACCACCAAAATGGCGGGTGCAACATCCTCTCCCTCTGAGGTTGTCGCGTGCTGCGTGTAAACAGATGGGGAGATCTCGCGATAAAAGTATCGCGAGATCTTCACTCCTCCGTCCTGCTAGACCAGTAGGTCTAGCTGAGGCCTGGGAGGGAGGACAATTTCCCCGCCCTCTGGAACCTCTCATGCGCTTTCAAAATGTGCTCCAGAGTGTTGGGGACTCTTTGGAGCAGATCTTCAGGTGGTATGGAGGAGAGAAGGAGAAATTCCTGTTATTCTGGTTGTTTTCTGTTAACGTGATGATGAATTTAACCCTATGAGTTTGGTTCCATTTTTGGTAAAGAAAAAAAAAGGGTAATTTGAAAGAACAGTTTTGCTGCCAGCAGAGTTGGATATATTTTTGATATTGTTGTGATGAAGACGATGATGATGTTATTATTATTAAATTTATATCCAATGCAGTTTAGTACAGCTCAGTATGGCTCACAAAAAAGTTTCATTACATTACAACAGTTAAAAAAAAAAATCCAACAGCAGTAAACCTTGAACTGCTTCCAGATATTAGTTAGTATTAGCTAGTTACAGCCTTCTTCAACCTGGGGCGCTCCAGATGTGTTGGACTGCACTTCCCATAATGCCCCAGCCAGCCGAGCTGGCTGGGGTATTCTGGGAGTTGTAGTCCAACACATCTGGAGCGCCCCAGGTTGAGGAAGGCTGAGCTAGTACAAGCTAGTTTCCGTTTGGTGCCCATGTGTTCCAGATGCTAACATACGGCTGGCCATTGTGGTACAGAGGTCTTTACTATACTGGCTGGAAGGTTCATAACTGGTGATGACTTGCATTTTAGTTCAGCAGGAAGATGTCAGATTTGTAGCCAGCATCATCTATAAGAAAAATAATAATAATGAAAAGCCACCTTCTGCCACAGGGACTTCTGAGAGATTTTATTATGAGGCTAATTTGTTAAGGCTTCTGTTATGAGACATCTCATTTGTAACTACTTCAATTTCTCCTAGAGTGCAGCTGCGAAAACATTTTCTGGAACTCTGATGTTATTTTGATTGTTTCTCAAGCTCTGATTTACGGGGTTATAATTTTGTCCGAGTAAACGAATGGAACTCATAGAAAGGGACAGGAAATGCTCATGATCTTGGGAATAACGGAGAAACAAAGTACAAAAATCTGCCAGAGAAACTAGATTGCCTTTTTAAATTTAAAATTGCACAGTTGTTTAAACCCCTCAAAGGACTTGGAGAAAAAAATGGTAGTTGGATTGTATAAAGGGATGTATAGAATCGGAGTTGGAAGGAAGATTTGGTGTGTCACCTTTTGCAGCCCCATGTTTTAAGACAGAGTAACTTCAAATTGACCCTGGAAATGGTTGAAAACAGAGTTTTCAATCTCTGTTCTTACAATGAGGAAGAATTTAGTTTGTTACATCATCACCCTGATAAGAGCATTATGACTTTTTCTAATGCTGATCTACTCTTACGGTCAGAAATAACTTCTTAATGTTTAGCATGTTTAGACCCTCACATACATTTTCAGACTTGTATTTTTAGAATATCTTTCTAGCCATCCCTTCTTCACTTTCCCCCCTCTTTTAATTCATACTGCTACTTCTCATATGTAAATGTACTCTTATGCATACCATCAACATACCCCACATCACAAATGTACACTGATAGTGCTATCTGTCCTGTGCTGAACTCATTCTCACAAGTTGTGCATAGCCCTCTCAATGCCTAGACCTTGTGTGCTCAGTTTTAAAGCTCTCACAATGTTGGAATGTTTATAAACATTCCATAACACCCACAGCAACTGAGCCAATGGTTAGGATAATCACATTTCACTCTACTAAAGCCACAGCTCTTGCAGCTCTTCCAAAGACCAATCTGTGTTTTACCTCATTGCATCCCCCACCCCACTTTATGTTAAGGTTATCTGCTGCGTGTGTTGGCGGAGGGCAGGAATTGTTCAGCCAGCTGTGTGGTCATCTGTGTGTCCTGTTCTTAAATCTGATACATCATTCATCTCTCTGTGACCATGGCAAGTGCTCTAAAAGATCTCCAAAGCTGGTTATCTACCTTCCTCTAATTTTAAACCTATTCCTTGTCTTTTTTTGGATCATTGATTTATTTAGTACATTAATATCCTGCTTTAGCTTCATCATGCTGTATATAGTTAGTCAGGTTACTCTTAAATGTCCTCCTATGGGCAGTTGCTGCAAATCTGTCACAAATATATCTTCAGTCTGTAGAAAGAAGATTTTGCATGGTACTTGTGGGTTCTTTCTCTCTATTGCCATGGACCTGTCTGTTCTGGCCCAGAGTTTTTCCTTCTATGGGTCCCAATATCATTCCATTTCCTCCTTTCCTATACTAGACTGATTGCCCGGCACTCTGTGTATGTCATTCTCTTCTGTTCTTGTGGATTTTCTATGCCTTGCTTTCGAGGTGTGACTCTCTCGTCCTAACTTAGGAAGGAGCCTGCTGTGCTTCCTAGCCCCTGCCCTCCCTTCCACGAATAAAGTTTTATTCGGAGGGATCTTTTAAAGAAGGCAAAGCAAGAGAAACTGGGAAGTTTTAATGAAGTTTTAATGAAGGCAAAGCAAGAGAAATGGAGACTCTGCATTCTGTAGATTTCTAACTGGGCGACTGATTAAGCAGATCGTCTGGTCGTTCAGTGGAACAGCTCCGGTTTTGCCCAACAAAAGCACGCCCTTGACAGCCCATGCAGGGCCTCGCTGCTCCGGAACCAACGGTATGTTTCAACTCGTCACAGGACAAGCAGTTCAATGCACATTCTTTTTGGTATTTCGAGTAGAAGAACGGGGAATCCTGAAAGGACAAACTTTAAAAAGTATTCTTCCTGGAAGTTTATGTCTCTGTGTTTGCACAGCAGATTGCTCTCAGATAGTTATTTATTTATTTATTTTACTGAACAAACGCCCAGAGAGCTCCGGCTATTGGGTGGTATAGAAATGTAATAAATAAATAAATAAATACCGCCCCATAGCCGAAGCTCTCTGGGCGGTTTACAGAAGTTAAAACAGTGAACATTAAAAAGTACACAATTTTAAACCATCAAAAAATATAAAAACAACAGTATCCATTTAATCAAGAACAGTTCTGGGGTCCATTAAAAACAAACTTAGCATATGTTGTTACATGCTGTTAAATGCCTGGGAGAAGAGAAAGGTCTTGACCTGGCGCCGAAAAGATAACAATGTTGGTGCCAGGCAAGCCTCATTGGGGAGATCATTCTATAATTGGGGGGCCACCACTGAAAAGGCCCTCTCCCTTATCTCTTAGAACTTGCTGCACTGTAAATGGGATACCACAGCTGATTCCTAGATCTTGATAAACTCACAAAAAAGCATAACTAGCCATGATTTCATCACGTGATAATTAGGAGGAATAGAACCGTGATGCCCTTTTAAGCCTATAAATTAGGTGGCCACACGAGTGGAAATATCGTAGGCTTCAGAAATTGCCGTATTTAGATCCGTCAACTTCGTCACGATGGCCTCGGTTCCTGAAGTGGTCTTGGCTTTCTTTCCAGGCCTTGGATGTTGTCTCAGTAGGACTGTTCTGCTTTAGAGATAAGTGTCTTGGTAATGGATAGTAATGAAGAATGAAATACGCGGGGGAGGGGGGTGCGAAGACTGTTTAAACGGCGTTTGTCGAAGCGTAACTCTGGCTCTTAAGCGCGAAGCCTGTGAACGTTGCACCTTGGCTATGCTGTTTACCTCAAGAATTCAATCACTCTAAAAGCGGCATTACCAAGGCCATAACTCCCCAGCTTGTGTCTCTGCAAATATGAAGTGTCACACAGGCAATTTTTTTAGAAAAAAGATGGCTGCGTTTTCTACCGAAGAAGAAAATTAAAGCTCCGTTGGCTTCTTCACCCCTCCTTTTAATACTACAGTAAGTGATTGACTCTTCTGTTTTCTTTTTCTCAAGGCTTGCTTGAGAGCTTTATGTTGATATAATAGTTTAGTGTTTGTACAGAGCCATTCCTTTAAAACATGGAAACCAAATGGGGGACAAAACCCTTGCGAAGAGAGTGAAAAACGACATTAGCCACAGCTTCGGTGGCAGACCTGGGAACTCCCTCGCCCTTCCAAGCCCCGTTTAACTCTCACCTTCCAGAGCCTCGGAGTTTTGTTCTCATGGATTCTCAGGATCACTGTCAGTAAATTTAATTGAACCCAACTAGGAGGAACAAGCAGGAATGAATAAGTAAAGGAGTTCAGACACTATAGTAGCCCATTCCCAGCCTACCCGGACCTTAAGATCATCTACAGGGGCCCTTCTCCATGAGCCCCTGCCAAAGGAAGTGAGGCACGTGGCTACTAGGAGGAGGGCTTTCTCTGCTGTGGCACCCCGGTTGTGGAACGAGCTCCCCAGAGAGGTCCGCCTGGCGCCTACACTGTACTGCTTTCGTCGCCAGCTGAAGACCTTTTTATTCACTCAGTATTTTAACACTTAATTTTAACTTAGATTTAAATTTTACTGTTTTAACTCTGTATTTTAATCTTATATCAACTTTGCTGTGTGGTTTTATCCTGGTTGCGCTTTTTATACTGTATTTCGTAATTGTGTTTTAACCTGTTGGGTGTTTTACTGTGGTTTTAATTTTTGTGAACCGCCCAGAGAGCTTCGGCTATTGGGCGGTATAAAAATGTAATAAATAAATAAATAAATAAATAAATAAGAATGCCTGTGTTTAAAGTCTGCCCTAATTCAGAGAGTTTGTATTGTGGCCAAAGGAGGCTGGCTTGAAGGCTACTGGAAACCTGAATAAAACCTGGTCCTAGCATAGGATGTTAGAGCTTCTTGCATCGTTGAACTCCTTGGTCTATGGTAAATATTTATTTATTTATTTATTTATTACATTTTTATGCCGCCCAATAGCCGAAGCTCTCTGGGCGGTTCACCAAAATTAAAACCATTAAGAACACAATAAAACATCCAACAATCTAAAAACCCAAATACAAATCCAATATAAAAAGCACAACCAGGATAAAACCACACAGCAGAAATTGATATAGGATTAAAATACAGAATTAAAACAGCAAAGTTTAAATTTAGGTGTTAAAATACTGAGAGAATAAAAAGGTCTTCAGCTGGCGACGAAAAGAATACAGTGTAGGCGCCAGGCGGACCTCTCTGGGGAGCTCATTCCACAGCCAGGGTGCCACAGCAGAGAAGGCCCTCCTCCTAGTAGCCACCTGCCTCACTTCCTTCGGCAGGGGCTCACGGAGAAGGACCCCTGTGGATGATCTTAAGGTCCGGGCAGGTACATCTGGGAGGAGGCGTTCCTTCAAATAACCTGGCCTCAAGCCGTTTAGGGCTTTGTATGTTAGTACCAGCACTTAGTACTAACTTAGTTTGAACTAGGACTTGTTCTCCATGGCAGGCTCAGCTTTGGGATATATTTCCATGTTACATAAAGTAATGAATTGTCCCTCTGAGCATATGTAGATGAAATATCTGCAACTTTCACTTCTGGCTGAGTAACCACAGCCAACCCCAACACGTCTGGGATTATAGAGCAAGTATTTTTGTTAAAACCGGCAGTTTCAAGACAGACTTTAGCTTCAATACCTCTTTTTAGAACTCATTATTAAAGCAATGAGTCCCTGGGTAAATGCCTCTGAGTCCAGATTTTGGTAACTGCTTCCATCATCCTTGAAGCCTATGACTCTTAGTGAACTTAAAACTGTGTGTCAAAATGAAGTTTATTTCTCATACTAATGACGCCTTGGATTATTAAATGAAATACCGTTTAATTTGCTACAAGCTATTTATGCTTACAGCTTACCTTTTTTTGCATTTCTTAAGGCATGAACATTGAATTCCTACAAAATGAGATTTTCTTTTCTGTTGCCGGTCACCTTTGTTTTAATTGCTTCATGATGAAGTATTTCCAGTGCTGCAGGGGAATAGTTACACCCCACAAGTCAGTTCCCTAATGTAGGGCTCCCCAACTCCCGGGCCACGGACTGGTACCGGTCCGTGGCCTGTTAGGAACCGGGCCGCGCAGGTGAGCTGCTTTCAACCAACCCCACCCCCTCACCCCCACCCCAGCGTACCTGGGCACGGGGCGCCATCTTGCCTGCCCAGCCGAAGCGAAGCCAGAATGCTGGAGTGGTGTGGGGCAGCTTCGGAACGGTGCACCCGGTCAGAAGCTGCTCTGGGAGAGTGACTTCTGGGTGCACCGTTCCGAAGCCGCCCACCCGCCCCAGCGTCCTGGTTTCGCTTCAGCTGGGCGCCCACCCAGCTGAAGCGAAGCCAGGACGCTAGAGTGGGGGAGCGGGGGGGGCTTCCCAAAACCATCCCCTCAAACCACCACCACCCCGGTCTGTGGAAAAATTGTCTTCCACGAAACCGGTCCCTGGTGCCAGAAAGGTTGGGGAGCGCTGCCCTAATGCATGTCTAGCATTTGTAAGTCTGAAATGTAATTCTTACATTTGTAAGAATGTTGACCTGAGTGGGTGGAGTCAGAATGTCTTGGGAGTGGGAGGAGTGATATATAAGGGAATGACTGGGGGGATTTTGAGCTCTCTGTGTGTTAGCTCTCTGTGTGTAGAGTACTTGAGTTCTGGAGAATTTGAGGTTCAGTGTAGAGAGTGGTGTCTTTTGAGGGTGGTGTGCTGATAGTCAGTTGCTGTATATTAATCAATACTGATAATAAAGAAAGTTCAAGAGTGAATGTGTGAGAGAAAGGAAAGTGTGTATGAGAAGAGTGAAAGGATTGGATGAGAGGTTTTAAAAAGTTTTTTTAAAAAAACTTTTATTACGAAACAAAGCTTGTGAACTTTTAAAATAAAATTTTAATCAGTTTGTTTTAACTACCACAAAAATTCCATGTGTCTGTTTGGCAATTATCATCTGCAGTTATTTACATTTGACACCCACTCTGACAATAATTCACCTCAATACATATAATTCACAGCACTTTAATTTATTACTGAAATCCTCCCAATTTAACCCCTTTCTCCACATAGTTTGGAGAAAGGCGATGGTTGTCCCTCACCTTTCTCCCTCGCCTCAGGCTCCTCAAGTGGTGGGGCTTAGTTTGAGCAGGGAGTGTCTGTTAGCCAATTCTCCTCTGTCCATGTCTGACACGTAGGCCACGTCCTCCACGCTCCGGTTGCAATCTTGCCAAGTCCAGAAACATGATTACAAAGCTTTTAACCCTTTACAATCATTTAAACCTCTGTGGGTAAAATTCTACTCAACAGTTCAGAGCCTGTGTCATGGCAACTACATCCTCAAAAACCACTTCTTCTGTGAAGCCTTTTGACTTACGTAGCTTCTTGGCCCTTGCCTCTTACTGAAGCTTAGGCGAAGTATCTGTAAACAAATTGAACACATATTCTTCTCATTACCCTCCTGTCCTCATCTCAGCTCTTCTAGATTACCAGCTCCTTGGGGCAGGGACCTGTCTTCTGGTTTGTTACTCTGGAAAATCTCATGCTCATTGATGCTGTTGTCATAATAGTATGACCTAGGTAAAAACTGTAAGCTAAGTGAAGCATTGGGCCGTGGGAATTTTAAGAAGTAGTTAAAACATACCATAAATATTCTTCACAGGTCTCGGCAGTTGATTCCCTAGAGGGACCCCTCCTTCAAGTGGAGGGACTAAGCGATCTGAGATTGGAGCTTCACAGCAAGAAGATGAATATGCATTTGGTTCTGATAGATGAACTGCACCGCCATCTTTACATCAAATCCACTAGTAGGGTTGGACAGCGGAACAAAGAAAAAGGGAAAATAAGGTTGGTCTGAAGATGATTCTAATGCAATAAAGAAAGACTCATTCTTATGATGAGAAAGACATTCTTTTAGAAAGTGCTGGGCAGACTAAGTCAATCCTGAGTGAACATTTGGTTGCTCAGAGGAAAAGTTGAGCCTGCTACTATGAGTCTAATTTCCTCTTTCTAGATGTCATGTAGGCATTTTTGGAGTTTGTCCATAGGTGCTTGTTGTCTGTAGCTGGTGGTTAACCATTAACTTGCTACGCAAAAATTCAGAGCCCAGGTGGCTTTCAGAAGTGCTTGTAGGGCCATTTATAAGATATTAGGCCTACCTGGCCCAGTAATGTCAATATAAACCATCAGAGGTTCTCCAGGGTTAGGGTTAGAGTTTCGCCTAAAATATGCTGGTATTTTGCCCCCGCCCTTTGCCTTTTTGTGTTTAGGCCTGCCTAGCCCTGTAATGCTCGGGTCCAGGTTATCTGAAAGACTGTATTCTCCCTTATGAGCCTGCCCATGCTTTGAGATCTTCTGGAGAAGCCCCTCTTTCAGTCCCACCGTCTTCACAGGCCTGCTTGGTGGGAACACGGGAGAGGGCCTTCTCGGTGGCTGCTCCTGTGCTTTGGAACTCTCTTCCTGGGGAAGCTAGACTGGCTCCCTCCTTGATGGGCTTTTGGAAGCAGGCAAAAACTTGTTTGTTCCAGCAGGCCTTTGGAGAATAATCTGGTTCTCCATCTATGTTAAGGACTTGTAAAGTTTATGTTTTAATATTGTAATTTTTTTGTATATTTCTTTTCCTAGGTTTGAAATGTATATGTTTTAAATTTTGTAAGGCTGCCTTGAGGCCCAGTATTGGGTAAAAGGCGGGATACAAATAAATATAATAATAATAATAATAATAATAATAATAATAATAATAATAATAAATGTGCCCCCTTAGAACTTCTCCTAAATAGAATTTGGACCTCATTCTGAAGAGGTTCAACAACCCTGTTTTAGGCTATGCAGAACTTAGTTGCTTCTTTGAAAGAAAACTCCAAGCAATGCACCTTCATATTTTTTTAATGGTGGTTGTGTGGTTAGAGGCATGAAAATGGCACCCCCAATAGATTCTGCTACTTGAAGTGGCTGCTTCATGACATAATGCATAATGGAGCTTTGCATAATGGAGCTTTGTGGCTGAAGAGGTGTCAAGTTATGTTCCATTTGTTTTCACTGCAGTTCACTTGTGAAGGATGTCTCTCCTGTGCCTCTTCTCGATGTAACTAACTTGACCACTCCTCGTAAGTTCCTGGACTCCTCTCAGTTCAGCACTCCAGGAAACTCCAGTGGTGAGTTGTGAAATAATAACAGTTATTTTCATATGTCCCTTTTTGTTATGCTTGTGCATGGCTTTATCCAGCTAGATAGGTTTTGAAGATTGTTTGAGGGGCTGGGAGACCTTTGGGCTGAGAAGTGTAACAACTGTTACCCAGAGGACCTTCTCTTCTGCTGTTCCCAGACTGTGGAACGGCCTGCCGGAGGAAATAGTCAACTTGACGGTCTTTTAGAATTTAAAAAAGCAATAAAGACTGATCTATTCCAGCAGGCCTATCCAGTGAAATTTTAGAATGTTTTAAAAATGTTTTAATGTTTTAAAGATATTTTAATAATGTATGGTATGTTTTTAATCAGTTTTTAATGTGTATTTTATATCATGTTTTTATACTGTTTGTTTTATTCTTTGAATGGTTTTAGTTTTTGTGAACCGCCCAGGGAGCTTCGGCTGTTGGGCGGTATAAAAATGCAATAAATCATCGTCATCATCATCATCATCATCTTAGCTAGAGTTAGAGTTAATTTTTCCCCCAGGGCTGTTTTCAGTGCAGCCCGTACAACAGAGGCTGGTGACATATGATGTACAAATTTGTGTATTGGAGACCCAACCCGTTTTGTATTTGTTGAACTATGTATTGGAGGCATGTGTGAGGTGGAGATGCAGTAGCAGGGGAAAGTGAGTTTTGCTTGCATAATTCAGGTTGTGGAATTAAGATTTTCTAATGAGAAGATGGTGGGCTCCATCCGACGGGCGTTTTATTGCGTGCTGGTTACTGGGCACTTACTGATTTTTCGCAGGTCCCTCATATGACGTTGTCTGCCTCCTGCGCGCCTTCCATCCCTTCTGGCTTTCCTTGCACCACAAGAAAAAAACAACAAAGTCTGAAGTACTTTTAAAACCGGAAGTTGCTGCTCTCTCCTGCTGTGTGCAGGAGAAGCAGCGTGATTAGAACGCCCGACTGAATGGGCCTCGTGCTCGTTGTTTACTTCCTGTTTTGAAACAGGAAGTAACTGAGCAACGAAAACAGGAGCGGAGAAGCAACGGTAGGGAGTGTGTTTTCCCAAGTGTGATGAAGATCGGTATTTTGTGTGTTTAGTGAAACATAAATGCACCCCTGGTTATAGTAAGGACTTGGTGGCTGGGCCGCTTGGCCTGGCTTTCTCTCTTGGCTGGTGCCCTAGCAAGGATTTTGCATTTGCTGCCCAACAAGGGGGCAAATAGGAGGTTGTCTGTGTGTAACAACCTGTTCCCTCCAACTATGAAAATGACACTGGCCCAGCAGAAGATGCTGTCTGTCACCATTTTGAAAGAAGCACTCTCTGCTGCCCACCCACCCGCCCCGGCACCCTTTCTTGGTAGTGTTTTGAGAGTTTGTTTCTTCTATGGTGTCATATCCTGAAGGCTTCCCTAGCTGGTCACCACATTTAAACTTATGGTTGCTACTGGCAACCATATATGTGGATCGCTGTTCCTTGCACTGTGGTATCATTAGTTGCATATGTGTAGCAGGAAAATCCATGATAGCTAACGGCAGAGGATGAAGAACCCAACAAGAATCCTGCTGGAACAGATCAAAAGTCCATTAAGTCCAGTATCCTGTTCCCAGCAGTAGCCAGCCAGATGCCTCCAAGAAGCCCCTAAGCCAGGGTATAATGGCAAAAACCTTCTGCTACTGTTTGCCCTCTAGAACCTGATATTATGCGTTGTGTGAAGGGCTTGGTTTTGTCTGACCTGCATTTACTGCCAATGCATTTCATTTTGGAGTTCTAGTGTGAGAGAGGAAGGAAATTCTTGATGCATAATTTTATCAACTTCTATAATGTCCTCACCTTAGTCATTTTTTTCTAAACCAAAAGCCCCCTTTCCAGCATGTAACTCCTCTGCTGAGGGAACTGCACTGGCTACCTAAAGAGCTTCGGCTATTGGGTGGTATATAAATGTAATAAATAATAATAACAACAACAACAACAACTACCAGGCCAGGTTTAAGGTTCTTGTACTTGTGTACAAAGCCCTAAACAACTTAGGACCAGGATACCTGAGAGAGCGCCTTCTCCCTTACCAACCTGCCTGGTCATTGAGGTCATCCGAGGGCATGTTCCTGGTGGTTCCACATAGACCCATCCTCTGATTGGAGTCCACCAGGGGAAGAGCCTTCAGCGTGGTGGCCCCCTTCCTGTAGAATTCCCTGCCTCTGGAGGTCAGGCAGGCGCCAACTTTGTATTCCTTTCGGCACCTCCTGAAAACATCATTATTCCAGAAAGCCTTTCCTTAATGACTAGCCACAGTTTACTGTACATTTTTCTTCTTTTAAAAATCTATTTTAAAGTGTTTTATTCTGTTTTTATTTTATTTTATCTTGTACACTGCTCTGAAATTTTCAATGAGGAAATTGAAGCGGTATATAAATATTATAAATAAATAAATAAATAAATAAATGCTTTAGATTGACATAAGGCATAATGTCGCTGTATCATTTCCATCCCCTTTTCTAATAATCTGTAGCATGGATTCTGTCCTTCTCACTGCCATTTCAGCTGATTTGATATTTTTGAGTGAGTTTGCCATTTGCAACCAAAAGATCTCTTTCCTAATTAGTCATTGACACTATCATCCTATCAGCTGCCTTGAATGCCATTTTTTGGGGGACAGAAAGGCGGAGTATAAAATCAGCCAGTCAATCAATCTACCAATCAGCCAGTCAATCAATCAGCCAGTCAATCAATCAGTCAATCAATCAATCAGTCAGTCAGTCAGTCAATCAATCAATCAATCAATCAGCCAGTCAATCAATCAATCAATCAATCAGTTAAAAAATCAGCCAGTCAATTAATCTACCAATGTGCATGTGAAATTAGGATTTTCCCCTCATTGAAGCTCCTTTTCTGTTTTGCTATTCTGGGTTAGGTGGGTGTTCGGGAGTTGGCTCCAACTTCTGTGTTCCACGTATCAGAATTTGTGGGAAATTCTTGAATACGATCATGTTCGGAGCACCGCTTAGAAGTGGAGAGGGGCAGGAAATCGTTCGGACGCTTTGAAGCGCCCATTCCATTTGTTGCTTATTGGCAGTGCATCTGGGCATGGGTAGAAGTTCAGCAATGGAAATTATGCTGGCAAAGGGCTTTTTGAGAACTCTCAAAGTAGACCGGTGGGGCCCCATGAACCTCTGTCCTTCTAGATAAAAAGATCCGGTGGAAGCAGGGGCATAATCTGAGAAAGCATAAATTATGCAGAGTATGGCATAAAATTTTACTAGCTGCTCGTAAAAAGGAGACAGCTAGTGAAATGCACTCTGATAAATAGTAGCAAAATTTGATCATCCGCACGACTGTAAAAAACAAAAAAACAAAAACCAAGACCCAAGAGGGTGTTCCTTATCTGATATGTTCTTGATGTTGTTTTGGGCTGGAGGGCAGGACTTTGGCAGTTTTATTACTGCCATGTCCCTCCCTGTTTAAATGCTGTATCATGCAGATTAGTCTGGCATTGAGATAGGAAATCTACTTTTATGGGATGGATCATCAGTGTCAGAAAGGAGTAGGGGAAATTGTTAGAGAGTGAAGAATTCATTGATTTCTAGAGAGTTTGAACACAGTGTAAATACATCCTTGGTTCAGATTTTTGTTTTGTTTGTGCCATGAAGTTATCAGAACTGTGATTTTTGTCCGGGATCTGTGTGTATTAAGTCAGGAATATGCAAACTTAGTCTGTAGGTTGTATCTAGGATCCTGCACTACTGTTAGATCTCCAATGGGCCATAAATACCTGTGAGTGTAGGACAATTCCAATCCTGCACTAAGAGGGGCTGTAGCTCAGTGGTAGAGCTGTTGCTTTGATGGAGAAGGTCCCAGGCTCAGTCCCTGGCTTCTCCGGGTAGAGTCCTGCTTGGGACCCTGAAGAGTTACTGCCAGTCAGTGTCGACTAGGGATGTGGTCCGCTTCTTCTCAGACCGGAGAAGCAGGAGCGGATCGGGGGGCTTCGCCTCCCCTTAAGGCGGAGGTGAAGAGGATCGGGGGAGCTGCGGAGCGTTGCAGAGCGGATCGAGGTGAAGGCGGATCCTTCGCCTCGATCCGGAGCTCCGCAAAAAAGGTAAGTGGGGTTTACTTGGCCCTGCCGCTGTCGCTACTGCCCATGTGGCGACAGCGGCAGGGCCAGGTAACCCCCCCTCCCTCCTCTCCCTTACCTGCGTCCGTCCGCGGTCCCGCGGCTGCTTCAATTGAGCCCGAGGCTCAACCAGGAAGTGTAGGCCGCAATCGGAGCCTACAGTTCCTGGTTGAGCCGTGGGCTCTAGTGAAGCTGGGACACAGGTAAGGGGGAGGAGGGAGGGGGGCCTTACCTGACGCCACTCCCCACCACTGCGGAGCTCCGATTCGGAGTCGGAGCTCCGCAGCGGAGCGGAGTGGCCCCCAGGTGGATCGAGGCGGGGCGGAGCGGGCCTGATCCGCAATTTGCGGATCGGGCACGAAGAGGATCGGGGGGGGGTCCGTGCACACCCCTAGTGTCGACAGTACTGGGATAGAAGGACCAAGGGTCTGACTCGGTATAAGGTAGCTCTCTATGTTCTTATGTCCACTGTCAGGATCCAAAGAACCGTGGGTCTTGTTCCACCAGCACCTGATGTCTTTGGCCTTGATTTTTTTTCAAAGTGCAGTCCACTTTGAAACTGAGCAAACTTCCACAAAGCAGTTTATGATAGAGCATAGAGGCCTGCTATTCAAAGAACAAAAGCCCTTGGGCATACCTAAAGCAGCTCTTTATTTTTATGTTTCAGGGAGAGATATCAGCTTGATGGAAATCAAGGAAGACTTAGATCTGGATCCTGAGGAGAACAGCTCTGTCTTTATGGGCATCCTCATCAAAGGCCTGGCCAAGCTGCGGAAGATTCCAGAGACAGTGAAGGCCATTCAGGATCGGCTGGAGCAGGAACTGAAGCAAATTGTTAAGAGATCTACCACTCAGGTGGCAGACAGTGGCTACCAGAGGGGAGAGAACGTAGTCCAGGAAAACCAGCCTCGGTAAGAGCATTGCATTTAACAAGGCCTCAGAAAGAAACAGCACACCTGGCAGGAATAGGAACCTTTGGGCTGTGAGAACATTTCTCTGCCTTGTATTTGGCACAGAAATGTTAATCCACACCACCATTTTGTGCATCTGTTCTTGTAATCCTCGTCAATATGATCTGCGCTGCTGAGCATTTATAGTATCTTGTAGAAATGACCTCTCTCTCTCTCTCTCTCTGTTGTCCTTTTGAAGCTCTGCTACCTGGTTGAATATTTCCAGGCCAAAGTTAGCAGGGATCATTGGACTTCAGCGCTGTAGAGCAGGTGTGAAGAATGCCGCTTGATCTTTGGTTTGGCATATGAATTGCACCTTTGCCATACTCTCAATTGACCTTGGCGAAGGATGCCACAAAAAGAAAATGTGTCTCGTTCTCCAGATTTCAGGAGAAATATTGGGGGGAAAGTGATGGTTTAATATATGATTGAAAGCAAGAAGTCCAAAGTTCATTTTGACTATTCACATTCAAAGGTAACAATTTCAGAATACAAATATATGCTAATGCCGCATGGCCATAAATGGTAGTTTCAATATAAACGGAGGCAGTGGTTGAAGCAACAAGACACGAAAAGAGTGTGCAGCACTCAACCACATGTAAACCAAACAGACAACATTATGTGTCGTCAACTTTTTCATCAGAATTTTTCACTTCGTAAAGATCGCATTCAAATATTTCTTAAACGTAGATAAGTTCTTCACAATATGGATATTTATCCAGCGTATATATATTTTCCAAACAGACAACACTTATAATGTATCCACAACTTATTCACACATTTTCTTCAACATAGGTCATATCTTCACTATACAGATATTTATCCAGTATATATCTGTATTGTCTATATAGATATTTACCCAGTGCATATATATTTTAACAGGTGACCAGATACATAAATCCTGTTTTCGCATCCGCTTTGTCAGAAAAAACGCTGCAATAAAATAGATAATATTGAAGGTTATCCTAGTGTAAGGGTCATTATTCAATATAATGAATGAAAGAAATAGAACAAACATCCCCACCTCTTTTCGGGCTAAAGCCGTGGATCTATAAACAGGGTCATATCCTCCAGATAAAACAGTCTGTAACAAAATACACTTGCGCACTCTTTTCGTGTCCCATTAATAGTAGCTTGGCATCTGCCACGTTCATGGAAATGATGTGCAAATCATGTTAATGGCATACTTACACAGTGCAAATTCCCCGTAACATTGTGCCATGTGTGTAATTTCTGATAGTGCCCCAGAGCCCACAGTTCTTCTTCGTGGTCTCTGTGCATCACACATATGGGCTCTGCGCCTGCGCGAAGCCCCGCTTTGGGAAATTTCGATAGCTAAGAGCCATTTTGGGCGGGAACCCTCCCGTCTCCATTGCGCATGCGCAGGAGGGTTCCCACCCAGATCCCCAGTTCTTCTTCGACTGTCTTCATGACTGCCTCGTCGGGAACTCTCTCTCTGTAAAAAAAAGACAAAACAGCTAAGACTTAGCTTATTCGTTCATGGAAATGATGTGCAAATCATGTTAATGGCATACTTACATAGTGCAAATTCCCCGTAACATTGTGCCATGTGTGTAATTTCTGATAGTGCCCCAGAGCCCACAGTTTCTCCTTTTCTTTTTAAAGAAAAGGTGACTGATAGGTTGCAGAGAAGTCCTTCCAGATGGAAAGTGTGAGTGAAGCAGAGCTGACGGTCTGAGTTAACGGGAAGCGTGAAGCTGTTGACACTGAAATGGGGTCTGTCTCGTTTAATTCCAAGAAGTGCTTCTTCAGGTGCCAAGGATGGTACTTTTAAGGGTCTATGCTGCTGTCGGTCTTGCTCATTGTCAAGGCATGTATCAATGCAGAGGGGCAGCTCTTAGACATTGGCCAGTTGGAGGCTTAGGAAATCAGGAGAAAGACTTGTCAAGTTTCCCCAAATGTAACAAAAATGCAAACTAAGTTATCCTGTTGTTTGTTTATTTGTTTAAAGCATTTTTATGCAGCTGAAAAGACTCTCAGAGCAGCTCACATAAATCAATAAAACGAGAGAGTTCCTGCCTGCAGGCTCACAATCTAAGATACCTCTCAGAAGGGGAAAGGAAAGAGGGGAAAAGCAAATGGTTATGAAATAGTTAAATAGTACTTATAATGACCAGCTGGAATAGAAACAGGGAGTGGAGGAGCCCAGTGGAGCTGATCTTTCAGCGATGCTGATGGAATGGCCCTACTTCCCATCTCCTCGTTCTGTAGCTTGGTGGAATGTCAGGAAGGGTCTCTACCCTTTTATAGCAACTGTCTTTGGCTTCCCATCTCACATTTTGACAATTCTAGACCTGTAAGAAGAGGAATCTGACTCTTAATGCCTATCTGTCCTTCAAAAGGCCTGGCTTTTGTAAACTATTCAAAGCTAGCCAAGAGCCTTGGAAATACATATATATATATATATATATATATATATTTTAAAAATGTGCCTTATTCCCCCCACTCCCTGTGTCCTCCATCTGCCATTTTTCCCTTTCCAGCTGCTGCAATGTTGCTCTTTCCTGGAGCAGAAGATGTGTCATGGTTCTATCAGTGTGGCTGTTCTTTGGCCAGAAGAGGCAGCTGTGATGCGTGCTTTTAGCCCTAACATAAATGTTTCCTAGGAAATATAGGGAAATGTGTGAGGACTCAGTGTTCGGAAAAGATGTTCTGAACTTTCAACAACAAGAAATAATCAAAATATCTTGTGTGTGTTAACTTCTTGCTAGAAAAAAACACGCGCCTTGATAACATGACTAGATAAAAAGGCTTAAAAGGGTAAGAAAACAAAAAGATAAAGATTAGTTTCCTAGCAGAGCAAGAAACTCATGATAAATGGGGCATTATTCCATGGACCTCCAAGACAATCAATCAGTACAAAGGAGGGCCAAATATATTTATACCTTGTATGCTGAATCACAAGATAGCAATCAAACTATTCAATAATGTATTTCCTGCCCTTGGCTTACATACAAACAGTTAAGGAAAAGCAACTGGGATGTAGTCATGTGAGTAGCTGACCTACAAGGACCTCATGTGACCTTGCCAGCTGACCTTCAGAAGCATCATGTGGGTGGGCCGTGAGTATGGAAGGGACAGAGCTGGATAAAGGATATAAAATATGAAATTCTTATATGAGAAGTTTGTGCTCAGGGAAGGAGTTTGTTCCTGTTGGAAGATGCTGTAGGCAAGAGGTAAGGTTTGTAAGCTGAGAGAGCTTTAGGGCAAGCATTACAGCCTCCAAGAGAAGCAAAGTGATTACTCTTGGAATCAAATGTCAGACGAATGAAGTTAACACCAAGGAGTTCCTGTTTCCCCAGTGGAAGCTAAATTCAATATGTTAATGTTACAAATTCATTAAGTTAAAACTTGAGCAGGGTGAACTTCTGACAAGACTGCTTAAATTTTTAACAAGGTTTTTTTTTTGGGGGGGGGGGGGCGTTGGTTGGCCCTCGTATCTTATGACCTCAAGACTTGGCAAGGGTTTGGTTTTAGCTCATCTCAGCCCCAGCATCCTGCCTAACAGCTCTGGATCTTTTTCAGTCACTGAGCACATTGTCTGTCTGGCTACTGTACTTAAAAACATAAAAATATTATTGCTGCCCAATAAAATGACTAATAAAAAGTGACAGTCCCAAAGGGATCTTATCACCTTGCTGTGCTAAATCCCAGGCAGCTTGTTAGCAGCAAGTATCCGTTCAACTGGAGCAAACTCAGCAGTGCTATTTCAGCAGGGTTGGTGTGTTGCTTTTTTGATACCCCGGGAACCTGTTTGGAAAGCCTCCAAAGAAGGTCTCCATTGTTTTCAGGAGAGGGCTGTGTTTTAAAGAAAACAATTCGCCTTCCTGACTTCTAACCAGGGCTCTTAAGGGATCACATCATTTCCTGTTGCAACGGTATAGTGCCTGCATGGAGACTAATAAGAAAATGCCTTTTGATTGCCGCCCCTGAAAATGCAAGGAGTTACACCAGCCTTCTCCAACCTGGCTCCCTCCAGATGTGCAGGACTGCACTCTATGATTCCCTACTGGCCAGGCTAGCTGGTTATTATAAGAGTTCCAGTCCCAACACCTCTGGGGGGCATCAGACTGGGGAAGGCTAGGTTACACCATCAAAGGGAGGGCTTATGAACCTGAATTTACCATGGGGAATACTGGTTGGCCAGTGGTTTTGAACACCAGCCCCACAAACCTGTTCCTGGCAGTTTGTGCTGATGATTGGGTAGCTCCTACTCTCTCGTTCTTCTGGCAGCAAACCTGCTTGTCTACTCGGTAGTCAGCTCACTCTGGTATGGCTAGGGCTTTTAAAATTAATAATAAAAGATTCCTCCTGTGCTGTTTCATGAGACCCTAGTAGGTGAATGTAGATTTCTGTTTGTCTGATTTGGTCCAGCATCATGAAGTGGTGGAGCATATCTGTTGAGGACTTTTATTTATGGTTTGACTGATCCTACCTGTTCTCTTATTCTATGTTTGGGGCTCCGAAGTCCTATACCAGCAGTTCTGCATTGTTTATGTTATGGTTTTTGGGAAGTCATTTCAGCATTGATTTTCAGACTTCTTCTTAGTAGGTCTTAAAACAATTTTATGAGCCCAGTTTCCCATTTTATTGGCTTGCAATATGAAGGGACAGTAGTTTATAAAGTTCACAGTGTCAAAAATCAATTGCATATCTTTGTTTCTCTATCAGTCTAACTGTTGTTGGGTTTTTACAAATAATGGCGAGGCTTCGCCCAAAGCCACTTGTGAACAGTTCTTGCCCAGTTTAAGTCAGTACTTTCACCTCTGAACGTGTGATGCTACAAAGGAAATACAATGAATGTTTCCTCTCAGCAAGTGTAATTATCCTGCCTGATTTAGTTCAAGGCACCCAGAGTTGCTATTATTATTATTATTATTATTATTATTATTTATATAGCACCATCTATGTACATGATGCTGTACAGAGTAAAACAGTAAATAGCAAGACCCTGCCGCATAGGCTTACATTCTATTAAAATCATAGTAAAGCGATAAGGAGGGAAAGAGAATGCAAACAGGCACTGGGTAGGGTAAACAGGCACAGAGTAGTGTAAAACTAACAGTATAAAGTCCAAACAGCATCAAGTTTTAAAAGCTTTAGGAAAAAGAAAAGTTTTTAGCTGAGCTTTAAAAGCTGCGATTGAACTTGTGGATCTCAGATGTTCTGGAAGAGCGTTCCAGGCGTAAGGGGCAGCGGAAGAAAATGGACGAAGCCGAGCAAGGGAAGTAGAGACCCTTGGGCAGGCGAGAAACATGGCGTCAGAGGAGCGAAGAGCACGAGTGGGGCAATAGTGTGAGATGAGAGAGGAGAGATAGGAAGGAGCTAGACCGTGAAAAGCTTTGAAGGTCAACAGGAGAAGTTTATATTGGATTCTGAAGTGAATTGGAAGCCAGTGAAGAGATTTCAGAAGTGGAGTAACATGGTCAGAGCGGCGAGCCAAGAAGATGATCTTAGCGGCAGAGTGGTGGACAGAAACCAACGGACTGATGTGAGAAGAAGGAAGGCCAGAGAGAAGAAGGTTGCAGTAGTCCAACCGAGAAATAACCAGTGCATGAACAAGCATCTTGGCAGAAGAGACAGACAAAAATGATCGAATCCTGGCAATATTATACAGGAAAAAACGACAGGATTTAGCTACTGCCTCAATATGAGGAATAAAGGAGAGCGAGGAATCAAATATAAAGCCAAGACTACGAACTTCCTTGACCGGAGTAAGCGTAACATCATTGACAGTAAGAGAGAATGGGAGATGAGGAGAAGGTTTAGGAGGAAAAACAAGCAGTTCAGTCTTTGCCATATTAAGTTTCAAGCGACGATGAAGCAGCCAAGCTGAGATATCTGAAAGACATGCCGAGATACGATCGTGAACATCAGGAGAAAGTTCCGGAGATGAGAGATATAATTGTGTATCATCGGCATACAGATGATATTGGAGGCCATGAGATTGAATAAGCTTGCCCAAGGGCAACATGTATAAGGAAAACAACAACGGGCCAAGCACCGAGCCTTGCGGAACCCCTACTGAAAGGGGAAAGGAGGAAGACGAGCTGCCATTAGCCAACACGCTGAAAGAGTGACCCGCTAGATAGGAGGCAAACCAGTTATAGACAGAGCCACAAAGTCCAAGGTCATGAAGGGAATCTAAGAGAAGATCGTGATCAACCGTGTCAAAGGCTGCAGTTAGATCAAGGAGAATAAGAGCGGAATAAAGGCCTTTAGACTTGGCAGTAAGGAGATCATTGGTGATCTTAGTAAGGGCTGTTTCAGTGGAATGCAAAGGACGGAATCCAGATTGAAAAGGATCCAGAGCAGAGTTACTAGAAAGAAAGTCAAGACAACGAGAGTAGACCACACGCTCCAGGATCTTTGAAACAAAAGGCAACAAAGAGACAGGTTGGTAGTTAGACAGAGATAGCCTATCAAGAGTAGGTTTCTTGAGGATGGGAGAGATTGTAGCATGTTTAAAAGCAGAAGGAAATGAACCAGAGGACAGAGAAAAATTAATAATATGAAGCAAGGAAGGGAGGATAGCGGGAATAAGATTTATAAAGACGCGAGAAGGAATCGGATCACGAGAACAAGTGGAAGGCTTCGAAGAGCGCAGTACTGTAGACAGTTCATCAGCTGAAACCGAAGGAAACGCAGAGAAATTTGCAGGAGGAACTGACAGAAGAGGAACAGGAACTGGAAGAGGAGCAGAGCTGGCCAGATCAGAGCGAATAGTTTGGATTTTAGCATTGAAAAAAGAGGCAAAGTTATTAGCAGACAGAGAGGCGGGGAGAGGCATGCACAGCATGTACAGCAAGGCATGTACTGGCAAGGATTTGGCAAGTCGGTTCAGTTCAGTTCAAATCCAGCTCAGTCAAGTCAGGTCAAAGTGGATCCAGTACTTTTTTTCTCTCAAGAGAGAGTTACTTCGTAACAGGAAGTTACCTTACGTGAGTCAGGCCATTGGTCCATCCAACACAGTATTGTCAACACTGACTGGCAATAGCTCTCCATGGTTTCAGAAAGGTTTTTTCCCTGCCCTACATGGAGATGCTGGTGGTTGAACTAGGAACCTTCTGCATAGAAAATGTGCTCTATCATTGAGGTATGGTGCAGAGGTGTGGCTTGGGAATTCACCTGGATCTGGCATTGTTTCTGGATACATAGGGTGGTAAGTAGTGCGTTTACCCAGTTTGGGCTAGTGTATCATCTATAGTCTTTCCAGAAGAAGGCAGACCTTGCCACTGTTACCTGTTTTCTACATCCAAACTGAAGTCCTGCAATGCACTCCACTTGGAGTTGCCTTTGTGAATCTTCTGAAACTTCACCTGCTGCAGGTTGTTGCAGCCAATTTGCTGACAGGAGTCTGATCTACAATTATTTAACACCTTTATTGTACCATTTTTGTTGGCTCCACATGTGTTTCTGAGCCAATGTCAAAGTGCTGGCATTGGTCTTTAAAGTTCTAAATACTTCATGACCAGGATACCTGAAGGACGACCTGCTTCCATATGAGCCAACCGAACTGTGATTTTCAGCCTGTTCCTTCTGTGGTTCCTTGAGGCTCACAGTAGATACTGGAAGATAAGGCAAGAAGAAAACAAGACATTGGATAGCTCCAATTTGGTCCTTCTGGTTGGAATTTTCTCCTACTAGAAGAATAACAGAATATTGTCTCAGCGGGGAACTAAAGCCAACTTGAACCCTCATGTAGGCTGCCAAGACCTGTGGTGTGGTCAGGTCTACCCCTCCTGGAGGAGATGCCTGGATTGCTTTTGAGTTCTCCAGAACTCTTCATCAGGCAAGATGGTAAACAAAGCCAAATAGATGGTCGTGGTGTCTTGATATTCAGGCCTAGGAGTCTGCCTTTGGTTACAGTCTTAAGATGGAAAGTGGGAGGAGACTGCAGACATTCAGATTAGGCACTACCAGGTACAAAGATGGGTTCTGGTTGCTCTGGGAGGTTCTCGAATATTGCTTGGAAGAAGAAGCAACAATAATAATTCATCACCAATTCTAAAAATATAAATTCAGCTGTTACTCAATTATAAACACAATAAAATAATTGAGATGCACAGGAATTTTGTTCTTGTTCACAAATCATGCAAACACATCCCATTTGTAAGCCCAGATGCAAACATGAGCAGGAACAAAAAACTGTCTTTTTTGCTAAGTGTAAGCCGCTCCAAGAGCCTTTTTTGGCTGAGGAGCGGGGTATAAATATGATAAATAAAAATAAAATAAATAAACTTAATTCTTGGGATTTTATTTTTTTTGGCCATTTATTGAACTTGCATTTGCTTTCGAAGGTGTATACTCATGCATGTTGTGCACTGGGGCAGATCGCCCAATTTTTGATCGTGAAAAATGTGGATTTTCGATTGGGAAAAATTGTGCCCTTGTGAAAATGTTTTCCTGTTCGAAAAATGCACATTTTTCCTGATTGAAACAAAAAGATGCTCACATTTGGGAACTCAAAAGAGGCAAAACAAGCTTCGAGGAAGAATTCAGAAAACCTCAACGAAGTTGAACATTGCATGTTTGCGCATCCCTAAATAATAATTCATGATAATACACTTTTGTTAATGACAAGCATAAAAGCAATCAATCATCCTTATCCATATGATTAATTTTGACTTGCCAGACATATTTCAACCATATGGTCTCCTTTGTTGCCTCATATTTACTTAGGGGAAAATTGTATAGCTTTAAGCTGAAGCAAAGAGCCGGAGTGGAAGAAGGTTCAAGGCCCAGGAATAACTTTGATGGATGGGCATAGCAGAATGCATCAGAAGAAGATGGATAAAAGAAAGATGCTAAGGAGCCTGGCCTGGATGTGTCATAAGTGTAAATGTAAATTGTTTCAGAGCATAATCTTCCTACTTCTATATGAAGCTAATGATCTTTTGTAAACTGTCATGGAAGAGTTTTGCCCTGAAAAGCAGCACATAAGTACTTCCAATAACTAAATACTTTGTGATTAAAAAGGAATGAGACAAATTCTTGGTGGATAAGGCTATCAATGGCTAGTCGTCCTCATTGCTATGTGCTGCCCTCCAGTATCGGAGGCAGTATGCCTATATACACCAGTTGCTGCAGATCATGGGCGGGAGGGTGCTGTTGCACCAAGTCCTGCTTGTGAGTTCCTGGTTGACGGTTGGCCACTGTGTGAACCGAACACTGGACTAGATGGACCTTTGGTCTGATTCAACATGGCCCTTCTTATGTTCTTATAATTGCAGTTTATGTAGACAACTTCAGAGTCTTCCTTAGGCCCAGTTAAGCATTCTTGAGTCCCGTTCCATCCCCCACCCTGACATTCAGAATGTGCTTAACTTCCTTATAAAAAAAAAAATCAATGGAAAATTAAGCATGTGCTGAAATCTCTCTTATTGAAACCAGTGGAACTTAATGCATAACTTTGTGCCCTGCATGTCTTTAAACATACTATTAAGACAAAAATTCTTTTATTGCAAAATGCTCTTACAAAAAAGGCTGAAGATCTTGTGTTCGAAATTCTGTTCCTGGAACTTAAGGAAAGTAATAAACACATACAGTGACAATTAAATGTTATACAGGAAAATAAAAAATATAAAATATTTCTCAGTACTAAAAAGATCTAGTTTGCAATATTAATTTTAAAGCAGTTTTTGTAATGTCGGTATTGTATGTTCAGTTGCAGGATGTAAATACAGACATGTGAGGGAACATCTGCGGAGTATTATACATGATTTCAGCTGCACTGTTAACAGATCTGGGGTATAAAGCTAAAAAAAAAAAATGCAATGTGAAGCAGTCCTCACAATGGTCTAGGTTATGCAGTTGGTTGCATCCAGAAAGACAGGATGAAGTCATAAGTGTGTGTAGACTGAAGGGGTTGGAGATGAATTGGATACGCATCTCCTGTGCCCTGTAAATCACTATATAGATGGACCTGAGTTCACTCCATGGCATCCTTTTAAAACTGTAGATCAGTTCCAGTCTGTGCTCAAATGCTAACCATCATTCAGGTACATTGATCAAACCCTTTGCAACTTTTTGTTACTTAGTCAATTTGAGTTCCATGCCCTTTCCAGCTCATGCTGAGGAAGGTTAGCCTGGTCCAGAAAAGCATGTTGACGATTGCAAAGTGCGTGAATCACCATTGGTGACCTTGTTCGGGTATCAGCAGTCATGTTGCATCAAGTTATGCCCATTTATTGCCCAAACATGTGGAGCAGCCTCAGGGCGGGTGTCACTTTCTGTCGACATATTTACTGTGTTTTTGTGGCAATGCTATGAACTTGGACTGTCAAACTGCCCAAGTGGACCTTTGTCAGTGTAGATGGATGCTCTATGGAGGTCACTTGTCCTTAAAAGAAACAAAACAAGTGTCATCATTCAGGCACAAGAGAGAGAGAAATATTCCTTTTTGCAGCAGTCTTTGGTTCCTTTGGTTTTGGGTCATCTTGTCTCCAAATTTTAGGAAAGTTCCAGAAAAAAAAAAACCAGCTGCAGGGATGCTAAGAGGATTTAGGGGTGCTTCACTGTGAAGAGTATGAAGAGATAAAGGGAGCATTTTTAGATTGACAGAGAAGGAGGATATTTAATCAAGAGTAATTACTGTAATAGAGTGTCACTTGAGAACTGCTATTCAACTCATCCCGTAGCAGGATGAGAAAATTGTGCCCGAGAAAATAGGCACAATATGATATATTTAAATAACTTGGGGGTGGGCATTAGTGGTGGAGACTTTCAGCCATGTGTTTGGAGAGTTATTTCTAATGGGTATGTGAAGTCTAGCTGCGCCCCTTCATAGAATAGTAGAGTTGGAAGGGGCCTATAGAATCATAGAATCATAGAATAGCAGAGTTGGAAGGGGCCTACAAGGCCATCGAGTCCAACCCCCTGCTCAATGCAGGAATCCACCCTAAAGCATCCCCGACAGATGGTTGTCCAGCTGCCTCTTGAATGCCTCTAGTGTGGGAGAGTCCACAACCTCCCTAGGTAACTGATTCCATTGTCGTACTGCTCTAACAGTCAGGAAGTTTTTCCTGATGTCCAGCTGGAATCTGGCTTCCTTTAACTTGAGTCCATTATTCCTTGTCCTGCACTCTGGGAGGATCGAGAAGAGATCCTGGCCCTCCTCTGTGTGACAACCTTTTAAGTATTTGAAGAGTGCTCTCATGTCTCCCCTCAATCTTCTCTTCTCCAGGCTAAACATGCCCAGTTCTTTCAGTCTCTCTTCATAGGGCTTTGTCTCCAGACCCCTGATCATCCTGGTTGCCCTCCTCTGAACACAAACATAAGGCCATCGAGTCCAACTTCACTTAACTCTCCATCCTCTTCTTCTTCTTCTTCTTCTTCTTCTTCTTCTTCTTCTTCTTATTATTATTATTATTATTATTATTATTATTTATTTATATAGCACCATCAATGTACATGGTGCTTCTTCCTGACAACACAAAATTCTTCCTGTTTTTAGACACAATTTGAGGGTTTCCCCCAAACCTAACCCTGGAAGGCCAGATTCTGGCCAGCAGAGGGCTGGATTTGGCCCCCTGTGTTGAGGTTCTGCACATGTGTGCTTTGCGATGGGATGTTGGATTTGGATATAGGGAACCAGGGTTGGAAACTGTGTTGAAATACCTGCTCATCCAAGAAATCCAGCGTGTGGCATTGAGTCTCTCTCCTTGCCCTCACTCACATGCACATGCGCACCACCTCCCCTTTACTAGTGACCTGCCTGGGGCCACCCACCTCTCTGGGATATCTGGATCGCCAAGATCCCAATCCCAACCTTCTATTTCACTGGAATCCTTGGGTTCTGTAGTCTCTCATTGTTTATATTTCCATCTTTATCTATTAAAAAATCCAAAAAGATATGATTAGTGACAGATCTCATAGAGTCTGTAGCTCTGAGGATGAATGAGATTGCTAAGCTCTAATATTGTACTAATAAATAACTTCAAGAATAAAAAGAACAATAAAAAGAAAATAGCAGTTCAGAGCTCCGGGACTTAGGGTAATAAACGGCTGACCTTCCCAAATGGCACAAGCACCATTACGATATCTAAGGGAATCTGCCTGTTTCTTGCGAAAGATTCCAAGACCACCCAGCCAATCTGCACTGGCAGGGTAGTGCTTGGCATGAATACAGCTCTTGTAGGCCTTGGAATGTAAAACCAGACTCTTCCCATTCCTCCGAAACAGCCATCTGTGTGGCCAAGGTTTATGTTGCCTTCTCTGACAACACAGGCTGTGGCATGGGCAGCTGACTTACTTGCAAATGTAATAAAGGCCCTAATGTGACATCAAGGGGCTACTGCAGGCAGAAGATGAATGGAAATAGCTGATGGAAATAGCAATCAGGATGATTAGGGATCTGGAAACAAAGCCCTATGAAGAGAGGCTGAAACAACTGGGTCTGTTGCTTTGCTCCCAGAAATGCTGTGCTATTATAATCCCCTCTCTGGCCTCGGCACGGGGCTCAATGGGATGGGGCGGGGGGGAGGTATCTATGGACAGACAAGCTGGATGCAGACACGCTGGAGCGTGTTCAGAGGAGGGCAACCAGGATGATCAGGGGTCTGGAAACAAAGCCCTATGAAGAGAGACTGAAAGAACTGGGCATGTTGAGCCTGGAGAAGAGAAGACGGAGGGGAGACATGACAGCACTCTTCAAATACTTAAAAGGTTGTCACACAGAGGAGGGCCAGGATCTCTTCTCGATCCTCCCAGAGTGCAAGACACGGAATAACGGGCTCAAGTTAAAGGAAGCCAGATTCCAGCTGGACATCAGGAAAAACTTCCTGACTGTTAGAGCAGTATGACAATGGAATCAGTTACCTAGGGAGGTTGTGGACTCTCCCACACTAGAGGCCTTCAAGAGGCAGCTGGACAAGCATCTGTCAGGGATGCTTTAGGGTGGATTCCTGCATTGAGCAGGGGGTTGGACTCAATGGCCTTGTAGGCCCCTTCCAACTCTGCTATTCTATGATTCTATGATTTAATTGCCTTTTGGAATTCAGCTGGCCGAAAGGACGAGTGAAAAGGGCAAGTTCACAGAGCAGACAGAGAGGGAGGCAGGTAGCACAGGCCTACTCTGCTGGTAAGCCTATGCTCATAAAGAGTTTGTGGCTCTCAGGCTTCAGGTGTGCTGAGCAGTTATGATATGGCAGCCACTCCTAGGTTTCTGGTTTGGCTAATAATATGAGCATTGTGTGCTCCATAGCCCAACCCATGGTGGTGAATGTCTGTGTAACATGCTTTCAGAAACCATGTTCTACAAGGTCAGTGTACATTTTGCTACTTAAAGTAAAACGATATCTAGAGCAGCCCTCCAAATCAAAATTATAGTTCCGAAGACTCATTTTGACTTATTGTATCATTGGGGTCAATAGAAGCAAGGCACTCTGTTTATCTATGACGCTTTTGACATCAGTACCTTGAAATATTTACATTTACTCCTCCATGGTGGAGTTCATCTTCATTCCTATACCTAGCTATATACACAATTATCCACAGTAATCCTGAAGTTAAGTTATTCCCTAGTTGTCTGACGTCCCATTGATGTCAAAACTATTCCTGTAAGCTCGCATCTGTCTGTTTAATGAAGAAAACAGCAATAGGCACAGGAAAATTTTCAAAGTAATGGTAAATTTCCAGTGTGGCAAGTTGCTGCCTGACCAAAAAATAGGGTTTTGCATGGTACATTAATTACAATAATTGAGCTCTTAAAAAGGCATAGGGACAGCTAATGAGAGAGACATTTTGATGAGGATATAGCAATAAACACCTGATGTATAATAGTAAAATCTTGGTAATTGGTACAGCTGATGAGCCTTGAGACTTCTGGTCTTGCGTTTTAAGCCCCTTCTCCAAACATTGCAAACAAATAGGGTTTCTTTAATTCTAATGAAAGAACATTATATACTTTTAAATGTTGCCTCTTTCTCATTAAATCTAAAGCATAACATCTATTGTATTTGACTAACTTCTCTTGGCTAAAAATGCTTTTGTGGTTTGCGAACGTTCTTCAGATAGAATGAAACAACATTAAGTTGTATATACAGCCAGCGATATGAAGGCCCAGAAAAATGGTGTGTGTGTGTGTGTGTGTGTGTGTGTGTGTGTGTGTGTGCTTTTCTTATTTTTTTCCCCAGTGGAACAATGGGAAGTTTGGAGGGAAATAAAAAAACAACAACAATTTTTATTTCAGTTTATTGGATTAAACTTCAGACTATATCAATATGCACACAGTTTTAGAAACAACACATAATTATAAACTTCTACTAAAACATAAAAAATCCATATTTAAAATTCAAATCACTAAAAGAACAAATCACACAGGCATTAGAACACCTCTTATGGACTATTTTCTCTTTTAGAGTGATGTGCGAAATGTTTTCTTAAGGCAAGTTTCTAAAATATTGTTAGCACAATGCTAACAATACTTTTTAATAATTATGTACAATAGTCTACTGCAGCCTTCGCCAACGTGTTGACCTCCAGATGTGCTGGAGTGCAATTGACTGGGAATTATTGGAGTTGTAGTCCAACACACCTGGAGGGCAACACGTTGGGGAAGGCTGATCTACCATTTCAGTCAGGTACAATTACCATATACTATAAACATGTATTACTCTCATTTTGCCTGGTTAAGGTTCCTCCATCTTCTGCACCATGTGAAAGAAACTGATCTTTTCTTGGAAAAACATGTAAAAGAGTAGAGAAGCATATTTCAATCCACGCAGACCTTCAGTTCTTGAGGTTCATGGAAATATAAATGAAAATGAATCGGTCTTTCAAAAGACTGAGAAAAAGAGTGTGAGATGGTAGAATTTTCAAGGGTATATAATTATTTGACACTGTGGATTTTATACTTGGCTCACTTCTGGTAAAGAGGTGTTGCAGTGTTTTGTACTGTGTCTTCTGTTTCTGGGTAATGTTGACAACACGGAGAGCCATTGTTAGACTGGAACTTGGGAGATCCTCGTTCTGGTTATTACTCGACCGACGACTGTAAATCTCACTGGGTGACTTTGGGCCAGTCATTGACTCTCAGCTTATCTTCACAGGCTGTTAAGATGATAAAATGGAGAGGAGGTGGATCATGTATGCCACCTTGGGTCCCTTGGAAGAGGAAAAAAGGAGGGATATAAATACAATAATAAATGAATGATTAAATAAATAGAGAGGAATCTATTTCCAAGTTAAGATGGTTTCTATATTCAATTCTTCCCCCATGCCCAATTTTCCAAAAGGGCAAAACCTAAGGTATTACTTTATATCTTGCCTTTCTTCCATGGAATTCAAAGCTGTGCACACAGGTTTCATCCAGGCTCTGTTCGAACTGAGAGCTTCAGCAAGCTTGATGTATCATGTTCTTTCATACAATATTTTCAGTTATGCTTAGGTACCTTAGGGTTGCTGCTTCCTGCTCCATGTCTGACACTGAGTATACGAATAAAACTAAAGCATTTCAGAAATATACCAAAGATGACATTTTACCTACAATGTGTAGCATGTTCATAAGGCAGCCAATTAAGTTTAGATCCCAAAATAAACATTGCATACTTTCAGTTCTTCCCAAAATTTCCAGTTCTGTTTTCTGGCGGCCAGGAGCAGGGTGCTGAAAAAGGTTGAAAACATTCAGCCTCAAAATTCTGGAAATCTTTTACATTTTGACATACAACAGAAACTGGACAGTCTGGTAATATACATTACTTCCTGTTTTCCTTCAGACTGGTTTTGTTAAAAAACACTTAGGACTTCCAGTGGAATATGAGCCAGAAAGGAAGGAACAGGCCACATAAAGGAACCCAGTGCATCCCCCCCCCCCATATTTGTGTGTTTATTTTTCAGATAGTGCTCCGGGAGTTGGAAATGTGTATTTTGTCTCAGAAACTGACTCCATTACAAGTGGCCAGGCTCTTTGATACAGTTGGCATCATTTGGTAGTCAGGGCTTCACAGTTATGGAGTGCATATGTTCAAGCATTACATAGAATACCCAGAGAAAGATGGCACCACTGAATTCTCTTACCTTACGATTCCATTTTTCCTCCTGACTCGGTGGCTCCTTACCTGCTATGTTAGTGGCTAGGTTCATTGCTTGGGGTCCTGGAAGGACTGTTGCAATGCTGCTCTGTTAACTTAGTACCCTTGAAATGAATGCAGAATTAAGTGATGAAACACTTACTTCCTTCTCAAAATGATTTTTAGGTTACTCCTGGAGCTTCTGGAACTTCTCTTTGACAAATTCAATGCTGTCGCTGCTGCTCACGCCGTTGTCCTGGGGCATCTTCAGCAGACTGTTGCTTCTCCCTCCAGTCAGTATGATGGGGACATAAAGTTATATGACATGGCAGACGTGTGGGTGAAGATTCAGGATGTCTTGCAGGTAAGAAAGTCAAAAACACACACAGTTCGCAGTGCTACCTCCCACCCACCCCCTTCTTTCTAACACAAGCTTTGGAAGTCCATGATCTGCCTGTAATTTGGGACATTTGGCTCCTAGTCAGTATTCAAGGTACAGCAGTAGAGGTTTACTGGATTTTAGGTAACAGTGAGTACATAGAGTTTGAGATGCCATGTAAAACAGAGTTCTCATTTTCCCCTCCCAGAAAGATTTAGGAAAACTTGTGCTGCAACGTGATGCCATCTGGTAGTGAATTTTGCTGCCCCCGTTCCTCAGGTTTGGCTGCTGTGGGTTAAGGACAAGGAAATGGGATGTGACTCTCTTTCATGTATCCTAGTGGCACTTTTAATGTGTGGACTGTAATTTAAGATGTGCTAACAAACTACAATAATGCAATATATGTGAAAGATACAAAGATTACAGGAAAAAAATACAATTGTAAAGCCACAGAATGACCTGAATCTCCCAAAAGATTCCTAAGTAACAGGAATCACATACAGTTTATGTGGTGACCTGGTATGGGTGGAATCCTCAGTGTGTCCGGACTGTAGGAGCTGAAGGAGCATTGGACACCATCTTCTGTGTGGACACTTGCTCTCTGCTGCCTCATATGGTGTGACTTGCATTCACCAAACAGTGTAAATGTGCACAATGCAGAATTTATACTTCTGTTCTCAGGTTTTCCAGAGACTGCGTGTGTAAAACTCTCCTTGACAGTACTGTATGGATTTGCATTCAGAGCACGAAATCTTTTGTGTGTCTTTCTGAAACATCATTTAGTATATGGAGGGTTCTGTCTTGTTTGAAACTTACTGAGGCCTCGAGGGTATTAATGCCCTCAGCAGCAGCATCCTTTGCTTTGTACTAATAGAATCTGAAGAGGTAGAGGGGTGTGCTTGCTCAGTTATCGAAAGATGCATCAGCAGATTTCAACCTGGCTGTTCTTGACGTTAGGACTTCCTCTTGTCTCTTATGAGAATGCTAGAGCTTTAAAACACTTGTCTTTCCTGTCATCATGCTTCGGTTATAGCTGCTGGATAGATGCATGCTGAGATCTCCGGCAGAGAATTGATTTTTGGCTCTTTTCCGAAATATTTAATGTGGAGCTGCTCTATGGTTCTGGCCAGTCTCTTTCTTAAATATCACTGCATAGCTGAACCCGGACAACAAAGGGACAAACAACCAAATATCCCAATGGGCGATATCCAGTATTGGTGTCATTGTTCCTTCCATGAACAGCTAGTGAATAGCTCTCAAAATATGAAGTGGGTTTGATAACGGGAGCTTGGACAATTGGATATTGTGAGCTCCCTTCTATATACCACATCCATTTAATTTTTAAGTTGTTGCAGGCTGCTGGCTTATGCATTCATCCAAATCAGCAGGTCAAGCATTTCTTGGCCAACAGCCACTTCTGGCTAGATTTGAGGGTTTGAATGTTCCCTCAAACATAGGGTGGAACTCCCTGTAGAAAGCCTGCATGCTAGGGACAGTCTAAGCTAGATCCTTGTCCCCAAAGGATGGTGCACACAGGCTTACTGCCTCGGGTACTGTGCTACCTCTGGTATCTGAGGCAGGAAGCCTGCGCGCATCAGTTGCTGGGGTACATGGGTGGGAGGGTGCTGTTGCACCATGTCCTGCTTTGTTGGTCCCTGGTCAACAGCTGGTTGTGAACAGAGTGCTGGACTAGATGGACCTTAGGTCTGATCCAGCATGGTGCTTCTTATGATCTTCTGATGTTCATGTACATTCAGGGATGTAGGCCAGCCTCTCCCAACTTGTTGCCCTCCAGATGTTTTGGAGTATAACTCCCACCATTCCTGACCATTGACCATGGCTTGGGCTGATGCCAGTTGAAGTCCAAAACGTTTGTAGGCCACCAGGTTGGGGAAGGCTGACGTTAGGCCATTTAAATTAAGGTTCCATATGGCACTTTTTTTTTTAACCTTTTCAAGGGAAACCGTGGTTAAGACAAACAAAATGAGTCTTTGCCCAGAAGCAGAATCCAGTCTGCACCAAGAAAACGGTCTGTATGTAGGACCGGAAATTCTGGTTAACTCTCTGCCTGTTATTTGACGGTGTCTACCGTATTTCTTCGATTCTAAGACGCCATCGATTCTAAGGCGCACCCCATTTTTAGAGATGTTAATTTGGGGGGGAAAGGGCATCTTAGAATCAAAGAAATACTTCCCTCACCGCCCAGCCAACCTCCTCCCCCCCCTCCACGCTTTCTTCTAATGGTCGTGTCCTTTTCTTTTTTCCCTCTGTGAGAGAAGAAACTGCCGTTTGCGCGGGAAGAAGGGGGGGGCGTTGAAACAAAGAGTAAACTTAACTCTCCAGTCCCGCTCTTTACTTGTCTCTGCACCAGGGGACGACGACACGCGAGTAAGTCCCATGGAAATCGATGGGACTTACGAATAAATTTGCCTAACAAAAAACCAGGCGCTTACCCAACCAGCTCCTCGCTCGCATGGCTCAAGGCTGCTGCAGGAGCTCCCTCTTTTCCTCTTACCGTATTTCTTCGATTCTAAGACGCCATCGATTCTAAGACGCAGTCCATTTTTAGAGCTGTTAATTTAGGGGAAAAAGTGCGTCTTAGAATCGAAGAAATACGATAGTATTGGCAGGAATGGGGGCTCCTTGCCCCCTCCCTATCTCTGCAGGTTCCCTTCTCCCTATTTCTGTAAACCGCCCAGAGAGCCCTGGCTATGGGAGCGGTATATAAGTGCAATAAATAAATAAATAAAATAAAATACCTGCTACATCAGCCTTCCCCCATTTGGAGCCCACCTCCCAGCATAGCCTAGCCAGCATGACAGTTGTAGTTCAACACACCTGGAGAGCGCCAGGTTGGAGAAGCCTGCTTTACTATCTCAATTGTAAGCTCTTCACAGCAGGGACTTGTTGTTTGCTGACGTTACCCTGTAAATAGCCATAAACATTGATACCACATTTCTTCGATTGTAAGATGCCATCGATTGTAAGACGCACACTAATTTCACTACCACCAACAGAAAAAAAAAACCCTAAGACACACCCGCGATTCTAAGACGCACCCCATTTTTAGAGATGTTTATATGGGGGGAAAAGTGCGTCTTCGAATCGAAGAAATAGGGTATTATTGTTCATATAAATGCCTCCTATACAAATCATAGAAATAGAGTTCAGGAGGAAGCATGAAACAAACTCCTGCAAGCTGTCATCACAAGAGCCCAGGAATCAAGAGCATCCTAACGTATGTTACATTTGTGATTGGGAAAATGAGCCTCCGTGTTGCATGGCCCAGTGCTTTTAAAAGCTTGCAGGAAGCACTAGGCTCTAGAGAAATTTAAAAGGCTATACTTTTAATAATTAGCACATTTCTCTCTTTTATTAAAGTAATGCTTCCAGAGTATGACTTGACGTTATTTGACTGATTATTGACTGGTCAATTGACCAAGTTTTTAGTGCCTGCTCAAAAGCTCCCTAGAATTCCTCTGTCATCCTAGCTAGCAATTCAGAATAATAACCCCAAGAATAATAACCCCAACTGCAGAATATTGGTTGTGAATGCTGTCATAGAATCATAGAATAGCAGAGTTGGAAGGGGCCTACAAGGCCATCGAGTCCAACCCCCTGCTCAGTGCAGGAATCCACCCTAAAGCATCCCTGACAGATGGCTGTCCAGCTGCCTCTTGAAGGCCTCTAGTGTGGGAGAGCCCACAACCTCCCTAGGGAACTGATTCCATTATCGTACTGCTCTAACAGTCAGGAAGTTTTTCCTGATGTCCAGCTGGAATCTGGCTTCCTTTAACTTGAGCCCGTTATTCCGTGTCTTGCACTCTGGGAGGATCGAGAAGAGATCCTGGCCCTCCTCTGTGTGACAACCTTTTAAGTATTTGAAGAGTGCTCTCATGTCTCCCCTCCGTCTTCTCTTCTCCAGGCTCAACATGCCCAGTTCTTTCAGTCTCTCTTCATAGGGCTTTGTTTCCAGACCCCTGATCATCCTGGTTGCCCTCCTCTGAACACGCTCCAGCTTGTCTGCGTCCAGCTTGTCTGTCCATAGATACCTCCCCCCCGCCCCATCCCATTGAGCCCCGTGCCGAGGCCAGAGAGGGGATTATAATAGCACAGCATTTCTGGGAGCAAAGCAACTTACTATTTTTTGATGTTTTTCTTATACTGAATTGTTATCAGCTTCATCTTGAGTGCTCATAATTCGAGGATAACCTTAACACTTTTGGAAGAGCGCACCGTGCAGCATAGCTCTGACAGGTGGGATTGGCTTTGTGGGTGTCTGAATCTTTCCTAAACATTGATGTGTTGATGCATTTGTGAGCAGATGGGAGTGGTGGGCAGGAAACGGGTGAAGAAGCAATTGTCAAGATTAGTGCGATCACGCCTACGTGGCATGCCGTGTGCTTTACCTCACGGATGTGTTCCTTCAGCTTAGAGATCGTATGTTTCAAAAGAAAACTCTCAACCTATTAATACCCATCATTTTTTTGAAACCGTTTATTTGGATTTTTAAGTGGTGGGTCTTGGGTAAGGGAAGGAACCTTGGAATATAATCAAATTAAATAAATAACGATGGGTTTAACTGAGTAACAGATGGGGGAAAGAATACGAGGGCGACGGAAAGGGAGACCAAGGTATAGATGGCCGAAGTCTGCTAGGAATGAACAAAACCTTTCAGTTCGCTTCCTCTTTGCACTTTTGTCTTCTTCGTAAATGTGCCTTCCTGCCCCACTTCGTAGGTGTCGTTATTTTAGATTGAAAACATGTAGGGCAGGGCTTGTTTATAAGATTTTAGTTTTATATGGTGCTTAGCTAATGTTGAGGTGCTTTCTGGAGCTGGCACATTGGTGTGCCTCCTTGTTGAGGTTTGGGAAGGTTTGCAATACCCATTTTTAAAGCAAGCATTTGAGAAATCATCTGTTACTTCTTTTTATTGTAGATCTGCCCTTGTTTTTCTTGTTTTGAAATGAGTTTTTATTTTATAGCTGCAGACAGATGGATTTGGGGGCAAGATGTAACCAAAGCTAAACACTTTTAAGTCACATTGATTTCAAGGATCTAATCATATGACACATCTTAGATTTTAAAATGCTTTTGAAAACTCATCTGTTTTCCATAGCTTTTGGTATTTTAGCCTGATTTACTGTTCTCATTGCTATGGTTATTCCCTTATTTCTGTTTTGTGTAACCTCTTCCCCCTTCTTTTATTAGAATGTAAGCCTATGTAGCAGGGTCTTGCTATTTACTGTTTTCCTCTGTACAGCACCATGTACATTGATGGTGCTACATAAATAAATAAATAAATAATAATAATAATATGCTTTAATGTGATTTTACACTGTAAGCCTCTAGGCAGGATATTGCTGTTTTATTTGTATATTCTGTACAGCACCAAGTTCATTGTTGGTGCTATATAAATAAAATAAATAAATAAATAAATAAATAAATAATAGCAGGCGTGGTGCCACAACCGAAAAAGCTCTGCTGCCTGCCTGCCATGCTTCTGTCAGATGCAGTATTTTGTTCTCAGCTGTTGTTCAACCAAGTGCAAGAATATATTTCATAGGAAGTGACTCCCTGGAAGAGAGTCAACTTCACCTGATAGGGCTTTCTCTTGGGATTTACATTGTGACTCGCTGCAGATAATTTACTTTGCTCTGCTTAACACCTCCGCAAGTTCACTTACCTTTATTCTGAGCAAATGTTCTTCCGTGTTTGTGGCAGCCTCCCAGATGGATCTCTGCTTCTGCACCCTCTAGTAACAGAGATATTAGATTTTTCTCTCTGACATTTTAGGCATGTTGCTAATTTAGTTCTTTAATTTAGCAGTTCGTTGAGAGCATAATTACTGCAGTACTAAATATTTGATTGAAAAGAACAATAAGACACCTCCAGTTAAAGATGTAATAGCATGGATAAGCTGTTTCAGGATAATATGATTAATGGAGTTGCAGGCTCTTCTGATACAATTAAGATGCTTCTCTGAAATCCTCACATACCAAGTTGTAGAAAGTGTTGCCATTTCATTGAGGGGTTCTGGGAATAAGGTTTGAATGGAGCACAGATCTAGATTCATGCTAAAACACTCTGGTTCCGTTTCGAGCATTCTAGGGCCTCTCCGTATCACATTATTTTGCTGTGTACCTAAAGTGCTTTAAGCATACAGTGTGGATGTGACCAATACACATATACTTGTCAGTGAACCAGGATTGGCTGCAGCTCTGTGTGGATTGTATACTTGGTAGCAAACCCAGATTTGTTTGGTATAAAATGTGAAATGGCCCTTAACCAAGTCCTTATTTTGTCTTTATTATTTATTTATGCATTTCATTTCTATACCGCTCCATAGCCGAAGCTCTGTGGGTGGTTTACAACAATTCATTAAAATAAGAAATACATTTTTAACAAAGAAAAATTAAAACAATGTAAAAGGCTAAAGACAATTTAAATAAACAGTGTTTGGAGTATTTTACTGTGACATAGAGTCGCATCTGCAAGACCTTGAAGACTTTAGCCTGTATAGTGAAGACAATACACTGTCCGTTGGGTTACATGTTCTGTGGTGTTGTTAGTGGCTTAGAAATGGATTACAGCCCTACGTCAATAGATATCACTACTCCTTCCTCTTTGCAAAGTGGAGAATAGTATCATTTCATCCCTTGTCCTTTCCTTCTCTCCAACTCTCCCCTGACAGTTCATTAAGATCATAGCTTTATATGGAACACGAAAGGCTGGACCAGAAGAGGGTATTGGAGTGGGTTGCTGGCCAGAGAGTGGAGCCAGCTTGGTATCTTATCAAGTCAATATGTCAGGTCCATTGCTCAATAATCTAATACTGGAGTACAACATTGCTCACAAGCAGTGGAAGGTTAGAGAGAAGTGGTTGTGGTGTTAACGAGAGTGCAGTCAGGCAGGGGTTAGTCAGGTGTATGTATTTTAACTTTTTCCAAGAGAGTTCTGATCAAGAGAGGAATTTGGTGGCAACTTCTGATTGGTGACTACATCCACCTGATTCATTGCTTCAGCAAGTCCCTTGGTTTTATTTCACATTCTGCCAGATCAAATGCAATTCCCTGATCCGGCTTAGAGATATAGTTTGTAGGAACCCTCCTTTCTACTACTACTACTACAACAACAACAACAACAATCATAATAATAAAACATAGCAATACCGAATGACAAAAATGTTGTTGAAAAGGAAGAGGAAAAGAGAGAAGAATATACACCACTGGCCATGGAAGTCAAATAATAATAAATTTATTTATTGCTCACCCGCCTCTCCCTCTGGATCGAGGCGGGGAACAACATTAAATACAACGTAATAGATAAAACTAGTTAAAAGAGCATATAAAACCAATACAATACTAAAATAACAATCACAACATCTTAACATTCGTTTAAAATTCATCTGGGTAGGCCAATAATAAGAGTTTGTGTCCCTGTAGTGCCTGACTCGGTAATTTTGGTATTGGGCAGTTACAGCTGTGTGATTAACATGTTTGATGTGCAGGCATCCCGTTGCCTGTGCTATGCACAGGGCCAAGAAAAGCTCTTGCAAAACCACAGGTACGTCCACCACCTGTAGTATCTGGGACTTGTTCAAGGTCACTATGTTTACCTGAAAAGTATTGGAAAGTGGAGATTGCTGGGGTTGGTGTAGGAGTGAGATGAGCTGGCAGGGGTTGCAGTTGGGCTCCACTAATTTTAGAGGGGACTCTGGCTGTCGCTTTTAATATTACTCCTAATATACAGGTCTACAACATTCCAGCAACGTAAATGTATTTCATCCCCATGTTGTATTAAGCTTAAGAGCAATATAATATTGTGACTCATGCTATGGGGGTTCTCTTGATTCAAGAACAGAATAAACTTTATTCCACAGAAATCTGTGGCATTGAAGATTCCTCCAAAATGGAAGTGATCTTCTTCTCTCGATTTAAGAACAGAATAAACTTTATTCTTTAGGCCACAGAAATCTGTGGCATTGAAGATTCCTCCAAAATGGAAGTGATCTTCTTCTCTGTTGCCTTCCACATGGCCTCAAGTGTGCTGCATTGGTGCCCTTGAAATCCTGAATGCTGTGGTCTCATTAACATTATTCTTCCATTTAATTGAGAGGGAAGCTGGTTGATGGTGATTGACAGTTGCTGCAGTTGAGGAATGCAGCAGAAGGCAGGGATGAGAACAAAACAATACCCCTGAGGCCATTCGGCACTTTAAAGTGAGACTTCCAAACTTTTAGCCCTGGCCTCTTTGATATTTTTTGTTTCATTTCTCAAAAGAACACGTTTGCCTCTCTTTAGCATTGCTTTAGCAAACTAACACAGTGATACTTAAAGCAATGACTTCCTTAGATGATGTGACTTTAAGGTGTTCTTTGCAGAAAAGTTAAAATGGGACAAGTTAGACAATGACCTTTAAGAATGGTATAACCTTCCTGAATCTAAGAAATACAAGTTCCCTTTAAAGGAAGATTAAAACAAATCTGGGCTTTCCATTTTTCTTTCTAAAATGTTACTGATTAAGGCTAGAATATGCAGAGTGATTCTTCATTTGGCTCCTCCTTATTACTCCCAAGCTGTTGACTGTGGTGACCTACCAACAGAATTATCTTTGACACACACAGAATTCTGTCCTGTTCCTTGAATCCAGAGCTGGTTGGTCCAAAAGCTTTTTAGGCTAACGTTTTGTCCTGTCACCTGGTGCTCCCAGGTCCTTGTTTTGGGGATCACCTACAAACTATTTCTCTCTCTCTCTCTCAAAAGGATATCCTCTGCCAGCCTGACATTTTGGCTTTGAACAAATGTATATGAGTTTATGGAGACATGCAAAAAGACCTTTCCAAGGAATGAGTTTTGGAGAGGGGTTGTAGCTCTGTGCTGGGGCAGGTGCTTTGCATACAGAAGGACCCACATTCAAACCGTAGCATCTCCAGGGGGAAAGTATCTGGTAGTGGTTGAGGGCGCAAAACACTGCTGGCGATGTTGGAGAGATGATGATGTGACTAATGGAATAATTGTGACCTTTTCCTGTTGCCATAGTTCTTTGACTTCCATGTCCAGTGGTGTATATTTTTCTCTCTTTTCCTCTTCCTTTTCAACAAAATTTTTGTCATTCAGTATTGCTATGTCGATGAGGTATATGTGTTTTTCTTTTTTGTCTATGACCGTTATGTCTGGTCAGTTTCAAGGTATTGTTTTGACAGTATGAATTGTTCTGTCCCAGTATATTTTATGATCTGCATTTTCCAAGATGGTTTCGGGTGGGTATGTATAGTATGGTGTAGGTTGTTTGATAAGGTTGAATTTGATGCCCAGTTGTTGGTGAATTATTTTTGCAGCTGTATTGTGTTTCTCCAGATAGTTGTTGTTGATGATGATTTGTAGCCTGCGTTTTTCTCAATACTGGGACTCAAGACAATTTTACAGTTAACATACACAATTAAAACATATAAATAGAAATATACAACAGTTAAAAAATTAATTAAACCTGTTGTACTATTAAAGCAAAAATAATTAAAACAACAACACCTAAGCAGAGGCCCAGACTATTCCCCAAAGGCCTGCTGGAACAAAAACGTTTTTGCTTATCTTTGGAAGTATAGCAAGGAGGGAGCCAGTCTAACTTCCCTGGAAAGGGCGTTCCAGAGCCCTGGAGCAGCCACTGAGAAGGCCCTTTCCCGCGTTCCTACCAGGCATGCCCGTGATGGTGGTGAGACCGAGAGAAGGGCTTCCCCTGAAGATCTCAGAGCACGGGCAGGCTTGTAAGGGAGAATATGGCGGGGGTGGACGGTACATCAACAGAATCCCTATTCTGTCCCGGGCACTGACCTTCAGGTACACACACTCAAACCTAGCAGACTGTGGGATAGGGCACCTCATCAGGGGGATGGAATCCTGATGGACCTCCCTGCCCCCCAGACCTTGCCTGCTGCTGGACAGAGGACCTTGGTGGGCAATGCTGAGAGAGATTTTCCCCCATCCCCAGCTTCGTCCAACTAGGTCCCTGTGATACAGGCCAACTTGCTGTGCTCATCCAGGATCAAGACCTGGATAGCTGTTGTTTTACCATTCACTGACCTGGCATTCACCATCAGCAATTTCAACCCAGGGAGCTGAAATTGCTGTTGCCAGGGCCATCCAGGTTATTTGAGTTGGGAGACAGTTTGGGGACAGCCAGATGTTGCCACTTGGAGCAGACCAGCCTTCCCCAGCTGGGTGCTGGCTGGGAATAATGGGAGTTGTAGTGCAACTCCCATTTGGAGGATGCCCAGTTGGAGAAGACTAGAGTAGACAACACCAGAATAGATGGATTCATGGTCTGACTTGGTACAACATTATGTCATAATTTTCAAATGGCCTTATGCGAACTCTCAATTCAGCTGGCTTTAGGAATGATTTTCAGAAGCCTGTCCAGATGAGACTCTCACCCTTACCTTAGACTGAATCTCCAGTTGTCAAAATCCTTTAATATACGAGGCTGTTAATCTGCTATATCTACTTTCAGTTCCATCACAGAATTGAGATCTGAGCATTATATGAAGAGCATTTCCTTTCTTGCTTTTCCATTATATAAGCTCTAGGTGGCACTGTGATATAGCAGAATAGTGCTAATACACAAGTGAAAAAGTGCTTTGTTTCACTTTCACAAATACCACATTTTCCCTGCTTTCTTTCTTTTTTTTAACCTCTCAGAAAGTGCTCTTTACACACATAAAACTGTAAGTTCTCATTGTTATCTAAAGAACTGGTAAATAACCATGCATGGAGAATGATGAGTGCATAACAAATGCCTCATATAGAAAACCTCAATGATTCAGTGACTAACTACTGCCTGAAAGCAGTGTGTATATTAGTTAAGTCCAAGTTCTGCAAAACTGAAGTAAAACTGCTTAAAGTTCTTATGAAGCATTCTGTGATATAAAAGTATTGCTGCTAAAAAAAAAGCAATAAGATGAAACAAATTCCCCTGTCAACTTGTGGTGTCAACCGGATGTTCTTGTATAAACCATTATCCCAGCCAGTTTCTGTTTTTTAAAAAGTGTGGATAGAAAAATAAATATGGTACAAAAGCTTTTTGCACATTAGGAGCGCTATATAAATGATTGATAATAATAGAAGTCCCTTGTTCCTTTTCATTCGAAAAGCATGATGTAGATACGAAATGATTAACTTTTTTGGTCCATTTGTAGAACCTCTCCCTCATCACGAGGGCGTCGGTGTACCATCTATGCCTTGAACGCAAAAGTCATATTAATTTTAAGCTCCATTAGAGATGCAAGAAGGAAAAGAAAGATGTTCATCAAATGGGAAAGGACTAAATTAGTAAGGGATTTTTTTAATTTCAAGGTTCAGGAGAGTAGTACAAATAATGGAGTTCTTCTTTGTTTTGTTTAGGAGGAAAAAAGCTCCATCAAAACTTGTATTTTTCGTCCTTGTAAATTGAAGCTCATTTATATTACTGCCGTGCCTACAACTCGCATCCAAGATCAAGGCTGTAGAAGCCCATAGTAAGAAATACTTTTCTCCCTGAAGAGTTTACAATATTAGAGGGGAAAACACAGAACTAGATTGGTAGGGGGAAATGGCAATTTATCAGCTAATGAGATCAACGGAACCAACTTCTCTTCCGCCCTTAGAATCAGAGAATTGGAAAGGGCCTGTAAGGCCATTGAGTTGAACCCATTGCTCAGTGCAGGAATCCACCCTAAAGCATACCTGACAGATGGTTGTCCAGCCGCCTCTTGAAAGCCTCTAGGGTGGGAGAGCCCATCACCTCCCTAGGTCATTGGTTCCATTGTCATACTGCTCTAACAGTCAGGAAGTTTTTCCTGATGTCCATCCGGAATCTGGCGTCCTGTCACTTGAGCCCATTATTCCGTGTCCTGCACTCTGGGATGATTGAGAAGAGATCCTGGCCCTCCTCTGTGTGACAACCTTTTAAGTATTGAAGAGAGCTATCATGTCTCCCCTCAACCTTCTCCAGGCTAAACATGCCCAGTTCTTTCAGTCTCTCCTCATAGGGCTTTGTTTCCAGACCCCTGATCATCCTCGTTGCCCTCCTCTGAACCCCCTCCATTTTGACTGCATCCTTCTTGAAGTGTGGTGCCCAGAACTGGGCACAATACTCAAGATGAGGCCTGACCAGTGCTGAGTAGAGGGGAACCAGTACCTCATGCGATTTAGAAGTTATATTTCTATTAATGGGCTCTCTCTATATTCTGCAGATAATGGAGTGCAACCATGGAATCTGATTTGGTCACAGAACTCAAGAGTTCTGAAAATCTCAACTTTCATTTAAAAAAAACCCACCCGCCCTCACATGCATCCGAAGCATATTAATGTTGCAATAGTTTTGAAAATGTGTGCCTGAGGAGAAAGGTGGATTATAAACTTTAACCAAATAAACCAACAGAGTGGTGGGCAACGCAAGGAACTCCAAGGATCAAAGGATGGGGCTTCAGTGTCTTGTTCCCTTTGCATCTCCACAGCTGTCAGAAGTAGACTACATTATACAAAGCAAACTACTATGGCAACCATGCATATATGACAAACTACAATGGCAATTGTGAGGCAATATTCAGGTTGCAGAATATACACGTTACAGTTTTGGGACTCTTATTTATGTGCAAGGTATACAAAACCCTGATTTTGCATATTGTTTGTGTATTGTTAGTTGCTCTTTGAAGAACAAGCAGTAGTTTCCGGTTTGTCAGGGGAAGGGGTCAGGCTCCCATCTGACCCAAGCCTAGAGGAGACCTCTTCGGAGGAGGAGGAGGAGGATTTTGATCCCTCACTACACCCAAGGAACCCATTCGACCTTAGCTGTGCTATGATTCCTCACGCTCCTCCTTCATCCCATGGCTCACTGGTGGTCATGGACCAGGTAGGACACTCAGAGGCAGAAGATAATTTAGGCAAGGCATTGAGCAATTCTTCCACATTTGTGGTCAGGGTTTATTAGGATAGTAAACTCTCAGTCATTTTGGAGGTCTGACCTAATTTGTGCTTTGGCTGTTGGTGATGAGATTGAGAGGTGATGAGATCTATACTTCCTGGCATCTGAAACAGCGCACTTGAAATGAAGGGAGTCGTGCTGACCGTTTCCATGTTGCTGTGAGCCTAACTGGCCATGTGAGCTTGATGACCAAGCATGAGGGGTATGGATTGGATCTAAATCAGAGTTTGGGGACCTGTGGCCCTCCAGAGGTTGGATTCCAACTCCCATCACCCCCAGCCTGTGTTGCCAATGGTTAAGGATGACGGGGCTTGAGAATTCAGCAGCATCTTGAGTGCCACAGGTTCTGTAGCCCTGATAATCCAAATCATAAATCTTGCCTTCCAGTTTGAGATTGGTTTCTGTTGTGACCCTTCTTGTTTAATATTTTGCCTCCCGTAGCCTAAAACGGGAATGGCGTTTAGGATTTCCCGAAATACTTTAATCTCAGAAGAGCACGATTAGAATTAGAATTGTGGCCTTGAAATTACTGAGGGAGCTTATTGGCTGCAAGAGCTGGTTTCACAACAGCTGGAGGACCTCGGAGTTCACGGAACAAAAATTGGTATGACTGCAATAGCAAATCTGACTTTTGAACAACTGTGAGATATTTATACTCCCCCTTGTACCTCATTCCCAAGAGACAGTGTTATTTCACACATGCGTGTTCATCAAGGCATGTCTTTCGTGTATGGGTAAACCATCACACACCGAACACCACAAATGCAACTTTTACATCAACGTGCATCACCTTGATATGATGGGCTTTTTCAGACTGTTAATCAAGGTTCAAATTTGCATTCTAGTGGATAAAGCCAGTGAAGATCAGTGACTCCAGATAATAATTGAAATTAATTAAACGGCTTATTGATACACAATACAAGAGCAGATTTATTATTGTAGCCCCAAATTAACTAGTCAGGAACGTCAAGGGAAAGCCCATCTAGGGCAGTGCGATGTGATAATCAACAGCATACAGAAACGGTGAACAAATGAGGAAATGATATTGTATTAATGTGAATAAAGAAATGAGAATATAATAATACTCTGTTCTCAATAGGCCCTGCACTGCATCTTGCTACAGCCTCCATTAGCCCATCTAGTTAAAAGCTTCCTAAATTCTCTAGTTATTCCTAATTGCATAGCTTTATAGCATTGTGTTCAAGAGAAATTCATAGCTACCGATACAGTGATGTGAGTCAGAGGGCCCAAGGATTCCTTAATCTCCAATGGAACCGTGCAAAGCAGGAGCAACAAAAAAAGAAAGAGCAGAAAGAAAAGAGAACGGGAAAGCAATAGATAGTCCAGCATGGTGTTATTCCACTAGTCTTGAAAAAAGGGAACATTTCAATGCATGGGGAATGGGACCAGATCTTTAAATCAATCTGGAACGGAACCTAGCGGTGGACACTAGAACTTCTCCACCTTCATACATGCTCAGAATTTTGCAGGGAAAGTGTAACTAGCATCCCTACAATAAACGTATTGTCACAAGTCACAGACACGTTTCATGCCAGCATCTTCTCAAAATAAAAACCAAGTTTATCATGGTTTCCCCATTTACTGTGCTGCCTCACAAAGTTCTTCTCAGCCTCTTAGCAGGTACAGTGTTTTTCTCATTCCTCTTGTTAATCTGGGTGCCAAGGTCTCACCCTGGCCACCTCGTTGCCTCAGCAGCTGGTGCAGAGCTGTTATCCTGTTCAGCTCAACATGGCAGCTCAGGTGTTTGCTGAATTCAGTGATTCCTTGGGCATAGTAGGACCATATTAGTAGACACGAAATACCAAACCATGGTTTGCCTTGTACTTGCCCACTCCAGTTCAGTTAGTTGTCTCCCCTTGGCTGCAAATCCTAGGGGTTTTATCCAAATTTAGTCATGACTAAACTTGAGTCCCATTACTTTCAGTAGGTCTACCCTAACAACAGATATAATCCATACCTTCTCAATATGTTTGAACTGGCAAACTGCAAGTTGCACTTGTGTGCCAAACCAGGATTGGAACCTCCTTTCAGTCATGGTTTGCAATTAGGCTTTGGAGAGCAAATGAAAAACATAATTCATCACTTTGGATATATTGGCAAGTTCTGGTTTTGTGCTAAAGTAATGTATGGCAGGGGAGGATAAACTCCAGCTTGTGGGCCTAATCCAGCCTGTACGGGGGCCTAATCCAACCCGCAGAGGGTTGAGTATCCTCCATGGCTTTTGCCCCCTGTCCTCCCAAAGCCCCTCCCCACATTCTGGCTGGACATCAGGAAAAACGTCCTGACTATTAGTACGACAATGGAACCAATTATCGAGGGAGGTGGTGGGCTCTCCCACACTAGAGGCCTTCAAGATGCAGCTGGACAACCATCTGTCAGGGATGCTTTGAGGTGGATTCCTGCATTGAACAGGGGGTTGGACTCGATGGCCTTACAGGCTCCTTCCAACTCTACCATTCTATGATTCCACTAGCTCAGCCCTATGGCAGAGAGGAGCCCCCATGCTATCTCCTATTGGAGATATCAAAGGGATCCCCCTTTATGCTGCTGCTCCTCCATCAGAAGACAAGTCTTTTCTCATAGTATTCCGCTTTGGCCAGCGCTTGCAGGAGCCAGCTCCTTTCCACCTGGGCTGAGTTGACTCTTCCCATTCAGATTGTGCCCCAATTGGGATGCAGATGGGAAGGAGCCACTTGACTTGGCTGGTGCTTGCAGGAACCGGCTCCTGCAAGCGTGCTGCTGGCTGAATCCTTTCCTACCACCACCACCCCGGCAAGCACCAGTCAGTCACTTTCCATGCTGAGAGACACACAGAGCTCCATGCCTCTTTCTGCATGTAAAAACAACTGGGTAACAACTGGTGCCAATGATGTCATTGGATGGAGAGGAGCCCGGCCCCCTTGATGTCATCTGGGCTGCCAGGCTTGGTCCAGGGAGCAATCCGGGCCCTGGATCAAAAGAGGACACACACCCCACAACACATGGGGAGGGGTTGGATGGGAACTGAGCACACGGTTTGTTCGCATAGTGTGAAACCAGGATTCGGCATCACATCTGGATCAAGCGGGTGCCCTTTGTTTGAACCAGGCCGTTGGTTCACATGCATTCATGCATCCTTTGTTGCTTTACAGCCTCAGTATTTTGAAGATAAAATCCACCATTAACAAAAAGCATAGTCATTTTTGGAGCTGATGGAAACCGATAAGTATGAACACCCTTGTTTTGTTCTGTTTACTCAAAACATCCCAGTGTGTTTTCTTCAGTATTTCTGACAGGGTGCTTTTGTGCTTTAATTAATAGCTGCTGTGTTTGTCTTGGATGAAACATTTAAATTACTGTTATTTTTAAGGCAAATAACTTTGGGAGAGGACAATCACAGTGATAGTAATGAGCGCTACAGTGGACATGGTTTTACCCAAAGGTGAGGGGTGGGCAGGGAATTACTTAATTAAATGTGAACTGAATGATGTAACTGGTAATTAAATCCCTTGCAAGGCTTTATTGAGATGCAGGGTTACCAGGAAAGGGTGGTAGGACACCCTAATTTATTAGCAATAGTCTTAGAAAGGATCAGTGAAGCAGTGAGTTGGAATCTTGTCTTTTTTTTAAGTCAAGAATGAGTTGGCAAAGTACTATTTACTTCCAATTATAATAGGAGCTGTGCTCTGTTCTTAACTCAGACCATATCTCAGGGGCCATAAAGGTGTCAAAACTTAATCAGCATACTTAAAAAAATAAAATAAGGATAGTGTTCCTTTTCTTTTTAATTCCATTTACCTTCCATTCTGTTGCTATGGCTCCCATGATTTTACTCTGAATGTTCCCTAATTATATTCAATTACTTCTTGGGCGAAATATAGACAAATATTTATGCATATGAGGCTAACGGTAGTAGGTAACTGGGATTGTGCTTGGCCAGTAGTGCACCTGTCTGATCTCTGGGTCTACTGGATTACCATGCATTGGATATGACACTTGCATAGGACCTGTGTATTTGGAGTCTTCTATGACATCCCACCCCCTAAGGCAAGCTTTTTCTCCTGGGGACCAGCATGGGCTGGTTTGCGTGTGCATGTGCAAATGAACCTGTGCTCCCTGCCTTAATTCTTGGTTACAGATGTGGAGCACAGATGTTCATCTTCATGAAAGCCCCTCCTTGATACTTCATGACAACCCTAATTGACATTTTAATGGTTTCAGTGGGCTAGGCTTAAGGGGTCTGGAAACAAAGCCCTATGAAGAGAGACTGAAAGAACTGGGCATATTTAGCCTGGAGAAGAGAAGATTGAGGGGAGACATGATAGCACTCTTCAAATACTTAAAAGGTTGTCACACAGAGGAGGGCCAGGATCTCTTCTCGATCCTCCCAGAATGCAGGACAAGGAATAACAGGCTCAAGTTAAAGGAAGCCAGATTCCAGCTGGACATCAGGAAAAACTTCCTGACTGTTAGAGCAGTACGACAATGGAATCAGTTACCCAGGGAGGTTGTGGGCTCTCCCACCCTAGAGGCCTTCAAGAGGCAGCTGGACAACCATCTGTCAGGGATGCTTTAGGGTGGATTCCTGCATTGAGCAGGGGGTTGGACTCGATGGCCTTGTAGGCCCCTTCCAACTCTGCTATTCTATGATATGGCTAATTCTACATGTGCTTATGGGGCATAATATTGGCCGGATCGTGCCCTGTGTTCAGTCAGAAGCATTGTTACTGGCCCTAAACCTTTGGGACAGGTCCCTGTAGAAATGTAAACAAATACCATGTTGAAGGTGATGTGTACGCAGAAGGGAGGGGGGAGAGTGGAATAAGGGTGAAATCTGCCAGAGTCTAGCCAATTGATTGCTTTGTCACAAATTTTAATCTTTTCAGTATATTTGCCCTCTTACCTTAAGCTCTGGTGGGGTTTCTGCATGTGAAACCTTTGTATAATCCAAATCAGATACAGCTTCCCAGCAGGTTGGTAAATAGATAAATCATTCTTTTCCCTTAAGCATAATATTCTAAGTCTTCCCCTATTGCCCACAAAAGGCCATAAAAAATGAACCATCAGTTTTACAAATGATTAGCTGGGACACAATAAATGGATGATCTCACTTTATTACAGTGATTTGGTGCTGCATTTCCTTGCCGTTTAATCAGAATGTCACATGTCTGATACCACGTTAGAAAAATTGCGTTTCCTACTCGCAATAGCTGCCAAAATGATAAATGATGGCGCACTTGAAATTGTTCTCCCTTGTGAGCTGCTCATGATAACTTACCTTTATTGGTAGTGATGTCTTTTCCTTACAACCCAGGGTGTCCCGTTGTTAGAATGAATAAGCTCTTATAATTTGGGGCCACTTTCAACTTTGTGGTGGTAGGTATAATGAGTGTATCTCGGGCTCTACATGTGTGAGGACACGGGGAATAAAATGGCCTCTTCTCAGCCAATGCTCTGCTAGCAATTCCATCTATGTGCTATTCAAATTGCTGTACCCACCCGAGGCTGTCTATATCTTCCATTTTATCAATGATCTTTTAAAAAAGTGTCTAGCCTTTTCACTTACGGAGGGATAAGGAAGAAGAAAAAACAGGTCACTTCTTTTGATGGTGCCCCCCTTCCCCCCTGCCTTTTGCAAGTTGTTATATTAAGAGTAATAACCTGTGAAAATGACCCGGGTTCAGGCAACACAGTAACTCACAGTTCAACAAACAACCCACAGTTCAACAATAACTCACACTCAACCACTTAGGGTCATTGGGTCTGTTCAGACAACACACTAAGCCATGTTTAGGCTACTAACCCTTTTTCAGCAAGTGGTTAGTGAGCATGTTTAAACCATGTTTATTTAGGCACCATGGTTAGTAATGGGTCACATGACACAGTAAGTCATGGTTTACATGACTCTCTAAGCCATAGTTTAATTCAAAATGCTTAACCATCATGTCTAGTGTGTCATCTGAACAGGGTCAATGTGTGTTCAGGACAATGGTCCTCAGAAGTGGATATATAATTTTTACGTGATTAGGATTTTTCATATAGATTGTATACATGCTGGCTGGCAACCCAGCATCAGTTCCCCATTCAAAGTATTGACAGTCTCGCTACTGCCAGTGATGTGTTTTTCCCACAAAATTTTCTGATGCCCTAAACCTATTGCGATCTGGTTTAGCATGTTTACTTGACTTATTTCATAAACCATACTAAAAGTATGCTATTCTGTTTATGTGCTGTATAAATATCTCTCACACCACCCTCCAAAAGTAGTTGAACTGAATTATTTGGGTGGGAAAGTTCAGTGAAGTGCACTTAATGTGATTTAATTCAACCAAATGCAAAGCTTTACTTGTAAATGTATTTTTATGGCATTGCTTTAAAATAATTTAAGATGACAACTCAGTAGCATAAGCTTTCCTTACATGTTTAAATTATAAGTGGGAGACATTTAAAACTGTTCACATACTAATTTTAGCTTGCCCAAAGAGCCGTGTGATATGTCATTAATGGGTAAAATCCAGCGTAAGTCCTGCTTAGAGGAGACCCATGGTAATAAATGAGACTTCAGCTAGCTGTGACTAACTCAGATCACATTCATTTTGGTGAGTCTACTCTACATAGGGTTTAGGTTGGATTTTACCCTTTGTCGCCTAGCTCTGCTTGTGACTGATTCAAGTTTAACAATTAAACTGCCTAATTTGACTAGTAGCATACTTGCTCAGTATGTTATTGATTAATTTTATGACATAACACATTTTAAAAAATGGCGGAAAACTTTCTGCCTCACATCCCTGATTATCAAATATGTTGATTAAACATCTGAACATTCTGTGAAATTGGTGTCGAGTCCAATCCTATACATGTTTACTCAGAAGTAAGCCCCACTGAGTTCAAATAGGGAAACTATATTTATTTATTGGGTTGCAACCCTACTTCTGCAATATCACATTTGCCCCCATGAAACTGTGAAAACTGATCACATCCACGTACATTGTGCTGGCAGCCTGGCTAGCTTCAAGAGCAGAGTACCGTTTTTATTGTGGAACATTTCAGCTTTCGACGAAATGGAGTGGGTACATGTGAGGCAATCAGATGATGCTGTTTGTGGGTCATATACTTACAGTAGCAGCAGTGTCATAGGAACATGGAGCTTGGACAGGTCCGTGCAACCACCTCTGCTCTGGATCCTTGCCCCTCTTGGCTAATAAAAGCTAGTAGGGATGGAACAGCCGGCTGGGCCAAGGAGGGGATTAATGCCTCTCTACGAGAGGGAGTGGTCCCAGACCGTCTGAAAGAGGCGGTAGTGAGACCACTCCTAAAGAAAACTTCCTTGGACCCGGAAAATCTTAGTAATTACAGGCCGGTAGCAAATGTTCCATTCCTGGGCAAGGTCCTTGAGCGGGTGGTGGCGGGACAGCTCCAGACACTTTTGGATGAGACTGATTATCTGGATCCATTTCAGTCGGGTTTCAGGCCTGGTTTTGGCACGGAAACAGCCTTGGTCGCCCTGTATGATGACCTATGTTGGGAGAAAGACAGCGGGAGTGTGACTCTGTTGATTCTCCTTGATCTCTCAGCGGCTTTCGATACCATCGACCATGGTATCCTTCTGGAACGTCTGGCTGAGCTGGGAGTGGGGGGCACTGCATTGCAGTGGTTCCGCTCCTACTTAGCAGGACAGCTCCAGAAGGTGGTGCTTGGGGGACATTGCTCGGCCCCGTGGACTCTTCGGTATGGGGTTCCACAGGGGTCGGTCTTGTCCCCCATGCTGTTTAACATGTACATGAAACCGTTGGGTGCGGTCATCCGGAGTTTTGGAGTGCGCTGTCATCAGTACGCTGACAACACGCAGCTCTACTGCTCCTTTTCAACTTCATCAGGTGTGGCTGTGGATGTGCTGAACCGGTGCTTGGCTGTGACAATGGACTGGGTGAGGGCTAATAAACTGAAACTCAATCCAGACAAGACTGAGATGCTGCTGGTGGGTGGTTCCTCTGATCGGATGGGGGGTGTTCAACCGGTTCTGGATGGGGTTGCACTCCCCCTGAAGGAGCAGGTTCGTAGCTTGGGGGTTCTCCTAGAACCATCTTTGTCACTTGAGGCACAGGTGGTCTTGATGGCACGGAGTGCCTTCTACCAACTTCGGTTGGTGGCCCAGCTACGCCCCTATCTGGACAGGGATAACCTAGCTTCAGTTGTCCATACTTTGGTAACTTCCAAATTAGATTACTGCAACGCCCTCTACATGGGGCAGCCTTTGAAGACGGTCCGGAAACTGCAGCTTGTGCAAAATGTGGCGGCCAGATTGATAGCTGGAACAGGAAGATTTGAGCATATAACACCGATTCTGGCCCGCTTGCATTGGCTGCCTATATGTTTCCGAGCCCAATTCAAGGTGCTGGTTTTAACCTATAAAGCCCTACATGGCTTGGGACCACAATACCTGATGGAACGCCTCTCTCGACATGAACCTACCCGTACACTGCGCTCAACATCTAAGGTCCTCCTCCGCGTGCCTACTCCGAGGGAAGCTCGGAGGATGGCAACAAGGGAGAGGGCCTTTTCAGTGGTTGCCCCCCGACTGTGGAATGATCTTCCCGATGAGGCTCGCCTGGAGCCAACGTTGTTATCTTTTCGGCGCCAGGTCAAGACCTTTCTCTTCTCCCAGGCATTTTAAGCAGCATTTAATAACGTTAAGTTTGTTTTTAATGGACCCCAGAATTGTTGTTTTAAGTGGATACTGTTGTTGTTTTTACACTGTTTTTATGTTTTTTAAAATTTTTGTGTACTTTTAATGTTTACTATTTTTAATTGTTGTAAACCGCCCAGAGAGCTTCGGCTGGGGGGCGGTATATAAATGTAATAAAATAAATAAATAAATAACATAGGGAGCTGTCTTGTATTGTATCAGACCATTGGTCCATCTACTCCAGTATTGTCAACTCTGATGGGCAGCAACATTTCATGCAGGAGTTTTTCCAGCCAGATGTCAAGGATTGAACCATGCAGCACAGCTAAACTATGGCCGCTTCCCTGTAATCTCAATATATTCAGCATAGCGACATGAAGGCCTGGCCCAAGTCATGGAAGTTAATAGGGTGTTGTGCCAGTAGTGAAACTGGCAAGCTTACAGGAGCTGATGGTGGAGATATAGCCTAAGAGTGCTTTAAGCCTATGCGGCAGGGTCTTGCTATTTACTGTTTTACTCTGTACAGCACCATGTACATTGATGGTGCTATATAAATAAATAAATAAATAAATATAATAATAATAATAATAATAATAATAATAATAATAATAATAATAATACACTACTGGGTTCCAGCCTGATCTAAGGTGGGTTGCAGTAGCAGCAGCACTTCCATCATACAAATATTTAGAAAAGAATGAAGAAGTTGGTCTGCAAATGCATGTTTGGAGTAAAGGTGGGTCCCAGGTCTGAAAAGGTTGAAAACTCTTGTACCAAGAACATCTCAGTCAGTGCCTGAACAACAGGCTGGTCACAGTGAGAAGTCAGGCCATAATAAGCGGCTTTATGGGAAGAGATTGAATCGCATTGACCCCTTGTGTCACTTGAGTATGTGCAATGCCACACTCTGGCCGTCTCCCGTCAGTGGTACTGAAGTGTAGCCAAAAGCAGGGGCATCAACCCTTTCTAGGGTTGGGGGAGAAACTCATTCAGTTTGCATTTTAATGCTAACTTAGCTAATTTTGCACTTTTAAACCACTATATGAACCAAAACTCAGACGTTTTCAGCACTTGTCTGGGTTTGCAATGGATTTCTCCAATCAAATCTGTATATTAGGAAAAAATAACTTTCAAAACTGCATTATATTGAGAAAATTGCTCGCCAAAATGTGGGTATTAGGCAAAAATGGACGTAAAATTACATGTATTCAGAGAGATGTGCAAAAATTCTTATTAATGTTTATGCAAACTTTTTCTAAAAAGAATCCTCAAAGTTTGAGATTATGAACCAAATTTAAGACTGGAAAAATGTGAAACAGAGAAAACAAGATAGGCAGATTCATCCATTCCCTGTTCCTCTTCCTCTGGTAAGACATTACTATTAGAGTCCCAGGTTTGACACCCTGACGCCTTCTGTGGAGTGCCCAAACTGGAACACAGCATTACAAATAAAACTTTAACTAGGCAAAGTACATCATAAGTACGGATGGAAGTAACTGTTTTCCTAACCGAGCAGATTTTCCTTGAATAGTATACTAGCTGTTTAATAGAATAAGTCAAAGCACTAGTAGCAGCAGAAACTTATGGGAAAGTACTGAGAAAGCCTTCTGCACAAGCTGCGAGTCATAAATATGAACTGCGGAGGTTGGTTGTGCAGGAGCGATTCACTGCAGATTGCATCGTTTTTGTGTATGAGCCACAAGAAGAGAAAATGCCATCACGCGCACAGATAGTATCCCGGAACTTCTGCTTTTTCACTGGCAGCATTAGCCTGTTTATTCAGGAAGCAGTAGGAAAGCATTTTTCTATTCATGCTCTTGAAAAACAACAATGAAGGCCATTCGTTACAGGTTGGAGGTCTTGTTGGACATTTTTTCTCTCTCTTTTGTGTTTGGGCTTTTCCACTGACAGTGTAATTAACAACCCCCTTGGAGATCTGAGTGATAGTTCCGCCCGCATTAACTGAAGCAACAGAAATCTGGTCCTTCAATTGTGTATTCATCATGTCCTTTAGATTACAGTATGATCTATTTACTCCGGATGTGTCACACACCTGTCACATTAATAATCCCCTGAATTTCTATTTCTCATCCTGAAGCACTCTATAAATTCAACCCACAGGCATACATGGATCCCTGTAAAAACCAAAGAAATTTGTAGCTGCCTGCAAGCTGTTTAACAGTCCAGTGTTGAACAGGCTGCTTGCACAGGACACAAAGAATTATTGTCGATGGTTAAAAACTGTTTATACGTGCATGCATACATGTGTGTGTATGTGTATTTATATTGATATGTTGTTTGTAAGTGGTTTTTATATTATGCGGCTATGTTGAATTTTTAAGGTATGTTTAGAGAAATTTGTAGGATTTCTCAACAGGAATCCCTAAGAGTTGAGCAATGGGGAGGTGTCAGAAGTGCCCCACCCTCTCCCTCCCACACGCTCATGAGAAACACAAAGATGACAAAAGGAAAGCTGCAAGTCATATGATTGTTCCAATTCCTAGACGCTCAAGGTCCTTGCAGCAAGAGACAGCACTCTCGAAACAATGAAATAAGAAGCTTTGGCTTAATGCATACTTATTGCATCATGACTGACTAAAATCCCTTTGATTTTAATGGGTCTGCTCTTAACTACGACTAAGTCTGTATCCACCCTAATGCAGTTTTCAACACCATTACAACTATTGTTAATGTACCTCACCACTGGCAGTACAAGTGAACGTTCAATTTCATCTGCTACTCAAAGGCCTTTTTTTTTTTAGCATCCTGCTTCCCCTGTTTACATAAAGATCTCATGGTTATTTTACTTTGACTTTGTTCTCCAAATAAGAATGGAGTTTTTTTGTGATGATCAGCTCCGGTTTGTTGAAAGAAATCTTTAAATAAAGTGCAGTCTTCTGCTTTTCTTCTGCAGATAATCTTGTTATCCATACCCCATAAGTTCGGTCTGAAGATGTGTGTGCTTGAGTAGCTGACCTCTTTCAGCAAAAGATGCTAAGAATGTATTTGGGTGCTTTTATTATTGTGAACTGCCCAGACAGCTTCGGCTATTGGGCAGTATAAAAATGTAATAAATAAAATAAATAATAATGACTTGTAGAAGCAGATGGTTCAGGATGGAATGGAAGTGATACCCATGTTTTCATTTGAATGACAGTCACTAGATGTTTGGGTATTTAACGTGAATGAGCCATCATGTCTTTGTGAATAGATATGGTGTTAAATTGGAGCATTTTTGGTTCACCAGTTGCTGTCTCCACCAACTTGGGCTCTTCTGGTGAAGGTGTGAAGTTTTACAACAACTTTAGGTGGAGGGAGAGCCGTTTTTGGAGGCTGCCCTCTTCTTTCTCATTGTTCTGCCCAGAATGAACTGTTGGATTAGGGGTGGGTGGAGATCATCTTTGTACTGGCACAGGGAAAACTGAATGCCAGTGCTAAACCTCATTTCTTCTGCATCAAAGCTAAATCAATGCTGGTTAGAGGTGTGTTGTTGTTGTTTTTAAAAATACCTATTGCACATTTTCATTTTCAATAACAATTACATAAAGACAATATTTTAAAATAAGTACATACGCTTAAATAACGGGCAGCTCCGCGAGCCCCTGCCGAAGGAAGTGAGGCAGGTGGCTACCAGGAGGAGGGCCTTCTCTGCTGTGGCACCCCGGCTGTGGAATGAGCTCCCTAAGGAGGTTTGCCTGGCACCTACATTATATGCTTTTAGATGCTAGGTGAAGACCTTTTTATTCTCCCAGCATTTTAACAGCCTATAAGTAAATTTTAACTTGGTGTTTTAAATTCGTAATTTTGGATTGCTGCTGTTTTGATCTGGTTGAGCTTTTATAGTGTATTTTATATTATGGTTTTATACTTTGAATGTTTTTAATTTTTGTGAACCGCCTAGGGAGCTCCAGCTATTGGGCGGTATAGAAATGTAATAAATAAATAAATAAGCAGAAAAGGAGAGAGAGAGAGAGAGAGAGAGAGACCCATCACCATTACTACCAACAGCAATAAAAATAACTATATCCAATAATTACGCTATACAACTTAAACTAATGATAATACTAGTCTTGGTTCTGCTTATTCATACAATGCTGGTTGTATCCAATATTACCAGCAGCCCTAGTGGCTTATTGACACGGCTTCCGTGGCCCGCTGGTGAGTCCCAGCCCACGTGTTAGAATTTGCTACTGTTGTACTTTGTGTTGTAGGTGTTGATTCATGCTTGCACTGGATACATGGGTTGGGTGTTTCCAGCAGATCTACTTCTGTGTTCCCTTTTGGGAATATCATTTAATGACTGCTTCCCCCCCCCTCCCTCCATTATGATTATGCAGATAGGAAGGTCTGATTATGTTGCTCTTTATGTTGATTACTGGCATTATAAGAATTTTTTTTTAATTTATTTTTTTGCATATAGCACTATCAAGTACTTACCACCTGCCAAGTGTCAGCACTCGGCGCGGCGTGGAGGATTAACTTTAGAAGGAAAGCGTCAATTCAAGGCAAAAAACAATTTGTGTAAATTATTTTTTATGTGACGCCAGTGCAAGCTAGAGACCCATCCAATCTGACTGATTGTTTTCATCACGGGTATAGTGGGCCTGTAGACAATTATCCCCACCAGGTCAGCGCCAAAGGGTAATTTTTATACAAATGTAGATTTAAATCTGATTGAGTGTGTGGGAGATGTGAGCCCCGCCAATCAAGGCAAAGTGAGAGGTGGAATGTTTTAAAAGTCTCAAGGGCCAGAGTGTATGGTCTGTTGTTAAAATATCCCTCATCGAGGCAGTGCAGGAAAATAATGATTAGTACCCGGCTTGGCCTACTTAATCTATTTCCTTTTCAAGGGCTCCTCTCCTATGGTGGTTTGTGATGAGAAATATTTGGCACTGAGGCTTAAGCTTGCTTGGAGGCTTCAGCCTCTGACCTGGAAGATTACTAATCTTAGATAAGCAGGGGCTGGTTTTAATTTCTCACCGATAACGGAAGGTGTTCTGCGCGTTATTAAAATAATCTCTCGCCCTGTTGTTCCAGGGATGCGTGCTGCTAGCGAACCTGAAATTAAACTGAGATGAAGCAATTTGTTAAACTTTTTTCCTTCATTCATTTAAAAGATTTTTTTTTTTTGGCCACCCTTCAGCAAATCTGTCAGGGCGCTACAGCAAGAATGAAAATATCAGTACGAAATCACAGTTAAAACCAAACACACTGTAAAACGGACACAGGCAACACTTTTTGTGAACCGCCCAGAGAGCTTCGGCTATTGGGCGGTATAAAAATGTAATAAATAAATAAAAATAAATAAATAAATAAACACTGCCACGGACCAGAAATAGACTGATCCACAAATCCCTATTTGAGGCTGTGGCCGACTGTGAGTGGAGGGGCGGGTGGGGTGGGGGGAGAGGAATCATTAATTTAAATGGATGTTGTTGTTTTTATGCTTTTGATGGTTTTAAATTTTTGTATATTTGTTTTTAATGTTCACTGTTTTTAACTTTTGTAAACCTCTCAGAGAGCTTCGGCTGGGGGGAGCGGTATATAAATGTAATAAATAAATAAATGAGAGAGGCCGAATTCATGTACTTACTTGGCAGGTGGTCAAAACACTTTTGCGGAACCACAATAAATGCAGTCTTCCCTTTTCTTTTTTATAAATGTTAAGAACCGTGCAAACGGGAGTAGTGTGCACCGCACACATATTTGTTCAGTTCAGACTACATGTTTCTCAACGGTGCTTTTAGAACTCCACAGTGGAGTTTTTACACCACCGTTGAGAAATGTATTGTCTGGCGGGAAAGCTCCACCCCACAGTGGAGTTTTTTTGGAAAGCACTCCGCACTGAATATCCACGCTGTGCAGAGGGGGGGTTCCTGCACAACCAGTGTGTTGAGTGTTGTATGGAGGGCTTCATAGAGTTTTCTGTTGAGTTGACTTTTCCCACTGGCTACAAAGTTCCATGGCAAGAGTGGCGAAAGGAGGGCGTGCCGCTCTAGGAGAGCTTCCAGGATTCTTTTCCCCCCCAGCAATGGGTGATGGGATACCATCAGGAGGACCAGGGGAGGAGAGAGGGTGGAGGAACTATTTTTTTTTTAATTTAAGGTTGTTAAAACACAAAGGGATTATGAAGAGCTCCAAAAGTTTCTCTCCAAGCTGGGAGGGTGGGCGTCCAAATGGCAGATGCGGTTCAATGTGAGCAAGTGTAAGGTGATGCACGTTGGGGCAAAAAAACCCAACTTCAAGTATAACCCAATGGGATCTGAGCTGTCAGTGACCGAACAAGAAAGAGATCTTGGGGTTGTGGTGGACAGCTCGGTGAAAATGTCCACCCATTGTGCGGCCGCTGTAAAGAAGGCAAACTCCATGTTACGCATTATAAGAAAAGGAATTGAGAATAAAAGGCCAGTATCGTACTGCCCTTATACAAATCTATGGCGCGACCACACTTAGAATACTGTGTGCAGTTCTGGTCAACACACCTCAAAAAGGATATTATAGAGCCGGAAAAGTGCAGAAAAGGGCAACTAAAACGATTAAGGGGCTGGAGCATCTCCCCTATGTGGGAATGTTATATCAACTGGGATTGTTTAGTTTGGAAAAAAGGAGACTAAGGGGAGACATGATAGAGGTGTACAAAATTATGCATGGTATCGAGAATGTGGACAGGGAGACATTTTTCTCCCTCTCTCAAAATACTCGAACCGGGGTTAATTTGGTTGGCTTTAAAAGGGAGTTGGATAAATTCCTGGAGGCGAAGGCTATCAATGGCTACTAGCCCTGATGGTTTGTGCTATCTCCAGTATCTGAGGCAGTAAGCCTATGTGCCCCAGTTGCTGGGGAACATGGGTGGGAGGGTGCTGTTGCACCATGTCCTGCTTGTTCATCCCTGGCTGATGGCTGGTTGGCCACTGAACAGAGTGCTGGACTAGATGGACCCTTGGTCTGATCCAGCATGGCTCTTCTTATGTTCCTATTTTCTATGAAGTGTCAATCAAACTTCACAATGGATTTTACTCAACTCCACGGTAGCCCACAGTCACACAACGGTGGCGTTAGAACATGTTGTGTGGGGAATACTTCCTAGAAACTTAACCGCTGCATGGAGTTTTTACACTAACATGTCTGAACTGAGCCATTGATACGTTTCATGGTGGAGGAGAAAGGCCCACACCCATTCCTGCATCAGATGAAGAGGATGGCCATCCCTGTAAGTGTATGAAGCAAAATATTCTCTCTTTGGTTGCGATACTATACATAAATATGGACTCATCTAAACATTTCCTTCTGCTTCTGTCAATCTGGTATTAATTTCTTGTTTCTTTGGAAAGAAAGGAAGTCCTATTTCATTTCCTGTTGTCATTTGCTTAGAAAACACAGAGGTCTCACTGTTTTTGTTTTTAAATTTGGTGGTGGGGAGGGCCATAAGGCGTCTTATCCACAGTATTTGAATAATGCTTCCCAACCCCCCCCCCCACACACACTTCCAGTAATTTAATTACCCTCTTTCCCTACCCAGCATTCTGAGCTTGGATCTTTCTTTGTCAGTACATTACTCTTCAGAAGATACACTTATCGATTCCTTTATAGGCTAATTCCTCAGAAACATCATGATTATTTTGAGAATAAAAAAAGCAGGTTAGCTGATTGAGGTCTTTGATTCTGAAAGCTTGACTAATTGTTTTGAAATAGCATATATGTATGTATGTATGTACCTGGCGTAAGATACACTGACAGATGTTTGTCCAGCTGCCTCTTGAAGGCCTCTAGTGTAGGAGAGCCCACAACCTCCCTAGGTAACTGATTCCATTGTCGCACTGCTCTAACAGTCAGGAAGTTTTTCCTGATGTCCAGATGGAATCTGGCTTCCTTTAACTTGAGCCCGTTATTCCGTCTCCTGCACTCTGGGAGGATTGAGAAGAGATCTTGGCCCTCCTCTGTGTGACAACCTTTTAAGTATTTGAAGAGTGCTATCATGTCTCCCTTCCATCTTCTCTTCTCCAGGCTAAACATGCCCAGTTCTTCCAGTCTGTCTTCATAGGGCTTTGTTTCCAGACCCCTGATCATCCTGGTTGCCCTCCTCTGAACACGCTCCAGCTTGTCTGCATCCTTCTTGAATTATGGAGCCCAGAACTGGACGCAATACTCTAGATGGGGCCTAACCAGGGCCGAATAGAGAGGAACCAGTACCTCACGTACTGCCAGTTATTTGCCAGTTATCAATCAAGCTGGTTGCCATAATCTTGGTTTTTTTGATGTTTAACTGCAACCCAGCTTTTGCACTTTCTTCTTTCACCTTCGTCATAAGGCTCCTCAGCTCCTCCTCACTTTCAGCCATCAAAGTGGTATCATCTGCATATCTGAGATTGTTAATGTTTCTTCCCACGATTTTAACTCCAGCCTTGGATTTATCAAACCCAGCACGTCACATGATGTGTTCTGCGTACAAGTTGAATAGGTAGGGTGAGAGTATAAACCCTGCCGTACTCCTTTCCCAATCTTAAACCAGTCTGTTGTTCCGTGGTCTGTTCTTACCGTTGCTACTTGGTCATTATACAGATTCCTCAGGAGGCACTTAACCTCTTGCCAATGTACATTCTCTGCTTTATAATGTAAGGCAAAGACCAAGATTTACAATCAAGATCATTGAACATCATGTAAATGGGGACTCAGACACATAAAGGCAGCTTAGTAAAACAAATTCCCTTTCAGAAGGAAGAAGTTTTTGATGGAAATGGGTAAGTGGAGTAGGATTTTGAGATGTCAGATTGAGGCTCTAACACAGTGTTTCAACATTTGGATAGATTTATCCATGACGGGTTGTTGGTCCTGAAAATGTAAGGGACAGACAGAAGTAATTGAAGGGGGAAATGGTGTGGTGGATAAAGGAGGAGGCAGCTAATAGAAGAACCATGTTTATATTTATAGCCCATCCTATTTGAAGCAAACCCAAGGGGAGGCTTTTGAGCCAGCGTGGCAACTTGTGGTTTCCTCCCTGCCCTCATGGTGGAGTCATCCACGGACTATTAAATCAATTAAATGAAATGAAGAAATAAGGAAGTGCTTCTCAGCTCCTGGGGTTGTTATAGAGGCGAGGTTTCAGGGGATGACAATTACACTTGTGCTTTGATTGGGGTGGACATTTTAACAGGTAGAGAGGCATTGCCTCAGCGCAGTGGTTCATAATGTCAGGTCGCTAGGTGCTATGGCAGGGGGTGCTAAACTGCTTTCAATCCAAGGGCCAAATTCCATTTTGGAGAAGCTCTCGGGGACCGCATTCCAGTGGTGGGCGGGGCTGAAGGCAAAAGCGACGGGGCCAATATTACTGGCAGAATTTAGCTTAAATCTTTTACTGCCAATAACTAAGATTAAGGAGAATCATTTCAACCTTTTAGAATGTGGAAAAACTGCACAAAGGCCGATGAACCATTAAATCAGTGGTTCCCAAACTTTTTCAGGTAACCACCCCCTTGGTTCCACAAACTCACGCCCAGTGCCCCCTGCACACAGCCCCTTTAAATGGGAAGCACCCGCCACAGGTTTGGCGAGGGAGGGAGGGAAAAGAGAGCGAACGCCTCTGTTTTGCAGCCGGCATGGCGGGGCACGCCAAGCAGGGTATGTCTCTTCATTAGCGTTTTGGTGCTTTTGAAACATTTCAATTCACCGTTAAAAGGACTCTTCTTAAACAGTATTAATACATGTGTGGATTCTTCCCCTATATGGCTTGGGACCAAACTACCTTCTCCCATAAAAATGTCCCTGGGTCTTAAGACCTACTGGAGAGGCACTTCTCGGAAAAGACCACCTCAAGCGCCCCCCTGCCAGCCACCCCTTTGCCTCTTAGCACCCCCCTATGCAATGCCACCGCCCCCAAGGGGGCAGTACCACCCACTTTGGGAACCACTGCATTAAATGATCGGTGGTTGGAGGAATGGGGGAAACCTATCTGTCTCTCAGGTGGGCCAGTTTTGACCAACTCCTTCCCCAGCCTGAGATTCTGCATCCCTGTGCTATGATATGTAAAACTGGAAAGCTGCAAATGGAACAGTCCCTGTTTCTACTGCAAAGAACACTTCTCTCCCCCCCCCCCCACCCCCGGTTTTAATAAACCAACATTAAACCAGGATTCCCTCTTTTGTATGTAATGGGGATCTTCGGTTTAAACAGATCAGGATTGCAGCACCACATCTGTGAGGGAGCGGTAGGACAGGGAAGGGGTGAGGGAGAAGTTTGCGGACCTGATGTTCCCAGGGCCAGGATTGGTACGTCTGAAAGGACCCATTGTTTCGCTCTTCCATCGCTTCTCTTGTAAGAAGAGAGACTCATTGGTTATAGGAAGTTTTATGGAGGATAGTCCAGTATCAGCTTAAGCACTGAGAGTACCATTTATTTCAGTGGAAGTGTTATGCACATGATTACAATTATCCCACTGAAATCAGTGGATCTAAACAGGATCAGTTTGATGACTGGTGCATTTGCAATATCTGTTCATACAAATATACATATGCAGGCAGGGGAGCAGTCAGTCAGAAATAGGGTTAGTCTTCATAGAATCATAGAATAGCAGAGTTGGAAGGGGCCTACAAGGCCATCGAGTCCAACCCCCTGCTCAATGCAGGAATCCACCCTAAAGCATCCCTGACAGATGGTTGTCCAGCTGCCTCTTGAATGCCTCTACTGTGGGAGAGCCCACAACCTCACCAGGCAACTGGTTCCATTGTCGTACTGCTCTAACAGTCAGGAAGCTTTTCCTGATGTCCAGCTGGAATCTGGCTTCCTTTAACTTGAGCCTGTTCAAAGTAGCATCGGTTCTCCAAGAAGCACAGCAGTACAGTGTAGGGCTGGGAGCCAGGAGATCCGGGTTCTAATTCCCACTCGGCCATGGAAACCCACTTGATGACTTTGGGCTAGTCACAGACTCTCAGCCCAGCCCTACTTCACAGGATTGTTGCTGTGAGGATGAAATGGAAAAGAGGAGGAGGATTATGTACGCCGCCTTGGGTTCCTTGGAGGAAAAAAAGTGAGATATAAATGTAATAAAATAAATAAATATGATGCAGCCTTCCCAGATGCAGAGACTTCTGTAAAGTTTCCTTCAAAACTGCCAACTCCCTTTCTCCTGCCACAGACAAGCAGAACGCTGGTCTCGGCGCCACCTTTCCCCACTGGTTGGTGTAACTTTGTTTGACTCTGGAACATACATTGAGAATTAGTATTCTTTAATCAAGCTCTGTGTCTTTTGCAGAGAAAATACACATTGTTAGTAATGACATTTTTTTTTTTTTTAAAAAAAAGACCTTGTTCCTTCAGCAAAGAATACATTTGGATCATTGAGGTCATGCAGGGTGCAGGAATTGTGCTGAGCTAGGTTGACACACTTCAAGAAGTGCGTGTGTGTGTGTGTGTGTGTGTGTGTGTATTAAACAAAGAGATGACTTTGAACACCTCATAAGCAGGAGTAAAATGACTGAAATGAGTATTTTGCTGAGATTGTGCACTGGAATGTAAGTAGCAATTAAAGAAGGCAGGAGACACATTCTTTCTAATAAAACCAGAGATAAGATGACGGACTGACCTGACACATGCAGGCAGCAGTGAGAAGGATCCTCTGTTGGCCGCCTCTTTTTTTTTTCTTTTTTTCAGAAAGAAGTAAGACAAGTTTAACAAAAGACTTTTAACATGAACAATGCATCTCTACAAATATAACTCAGGGGTAGTCTCTGAAATGGAGCAGGGTATTAATAAGAGAAATGGGGAAATCGAAATGGCGTTGGTGTCTTTGCAAAGAGATATGTAGTGGAATCACACCTTGGAAGAAGCATGGGGACCTGCAGAAATTGGGATTGCTCTCTCTCTCTCTCTCTCTCTCTCTCTCTCCCCTTCACCCTGGGTAATGTGGAGGGAAACTCTCTTCTGCCCTCCATTTTTGTGATTTTCTTGCTTTTTTATGGAGCAGCCAAGGAAGGGATTACATCACTGTTTTTAACTTTTGAAAACAGCCCAGAGAGCTTCGGTTATGGGGCGGTATATAAATGTTAATAATAATAATAATTACTAGTCAGGGTGAGTTTTACTACATCTTACCGAGGGTGCAGTCATTCCACCTATAGGCACTGGATGAGAGCATGGGAGGGGGCAGTGGGCATAGACTACCAATTTTATTATATTCCTGTAGTCTGCAACAGATTGTGTATTTAAGATGTTTTTGATTGTCTATGTTAGAGAAAGAAAGAAAAACCCTTCTGCCTGCAAGGAAATGGTGTGTGCATTCATTGATTTGCACGCATTTTTTTTATTTTTATCTTTGGGATTCATTATTCAACATTCAGAGATTTGTTTTTGGTCAGTGAGAAATAAATTATGAAGCAATGTGCTTCTGGCACTGGATGGTACACAGGACTGGTCAAAGGTTGGATATAGAGTAGGAGAGCCGAGCAAGAAGCAGTGAAACCATTTCCAGGAAGAGATGAGGAATTGCAGCTGGAAATGAACTCCATCCAGACCAGATCCATCATTTCTCGACATGATCATTTCTGTTTTCTGTAGGTCGGCTGCCATCCTAGTCATTATGTGCTTCAATATAATTTGGGGTAAGCTAGCCTACACCTGACTTACTGACCTGAGAACGTCATTCCTCCTGCCTAGTAGATGCAGGAATTGCTGCTCAGTAACATAAAACAATGTTGTACCAGTGGGGAACGGTGCAAGGCGCAATAGCAATAAACATTGGAGGAGCAGAGACAAAGGCTGTTTCTACATCTGCCTTTTCCCACAGGATCATCCTGGGATCATCCCTATGCATCCAAATGCCACACAGGGGATCCCAGGAGCAGGCGGGGACGACCCCTCCATTTGCCTGGGATAATCCTTAGGTGTAGAAAGGGCCACAGAGCCAAGCTACACATCCAGGACGATCGCGTGGTGCAGCTCCTCTGTGACCAAATCACTTGGGAATGCGAGACGGTTTAGAACTTACACGTTTGCATATGTTTCCATGTAAGAAGACGCCTTGCCTCTAGAAAACTAGTGTATTAGGGAGCAGGTCTGATTGTATCCTTCTGTGATATCCTTGCAGGTGGTTCAGGCAGTTGGGAGGAATAGAAATGTAATAACTACTTAATAATTAAATAAGGTTTTCACAGGTTTCAGCACAGTTTTTGCTTTCACAGCAGCAATCTCCATGCTTGGAAGCACCCAGATAATTTCTGTCTGTGCCCCCACCCCTGTCCACCCTTTTCTCTGCCAGACGATTTTTTTTTTTTTTTTAACCTTTGGCGGTGCACAGAGGCAGAATGTGGCTAGGGGGCAGACATAAAGACTTGGCTGGTCAGTGTCATTTGAAACTGACCTATGGTGTTAAAGTGCACCTAAGCGATGTTTACCTGAAGTTAGGTGCTGCTGGAGCTGTGGGAGGGAAAACAGTGGGGAATGGCTGGGCGAGGAAATGGACATATCAGGGGATCACTCCAGGTGAATTTACACAACACTGTCTGTAGTTGTTATAATTTTTCTAACATTTTAATGTTTTTTTAAAAAACATGCTCACCTTTCAGCCAGGTTTGATTTTGGAATCTGACTTTCCCCCAGATAAGGCAAGCTTAAAAAACAAACATGCTTGTATATAGATCGCAAGCTGAATATGAGCCAACAGTGCGATATGGCTGCAAGAAAGGCAAATGCTATTTTGGGCTGCATTAATAAAAGTATAGCTTCCAAATCACGTGAGGTACTGGTTCCCCTCTATTCGGCCCTGGTTAGGCCTCATCTAGAGTATTGCGTCCAGTTCTGGGCTCCACAATTCAAGAAGGACGCAGACAAACTGGAGTGTGTTCAGAGGAGGGCAACCAGGATGATCAGGGGTCTGGAAGCAAAGCCCTATGAAGAGAGACTGAAAGAACTGGGCATGTTTAGCCTGGAGAAGAGAAGATTGAGGGGAGACATGATAGCACTCTTCAAATACTTAAAAGGTTGTGACACAGAGGAGGGCCAGGATCTCTTCTCGATCCTCCCAGAGTGCAGGACATGGTATAACTGGCTCAAGTTAAAGGAAGCCAGATTCCAGCTGAACATCAGGAAAAACTTCCTGACTGTTAGAGCAGTACGACAATGGAATCAGTTCCCTAGGGAGGTTGTGGGCTCTCCCACACTAGAGGCCTTCAAGAGGCAGCTGGACAACCATCTGTCAGGGATGCTTTAGGGTGGATTCCTGCATTGAGCAGAGGGTTGGACTCAATGGCCTTGTAGGCCCCTTCCAACTCTGCTATTCTATGATTCTATGATACCTATGTGGGGGGCGGGAGGAATTCCCCCCTTTAGCCTAAGGCAGTGGGTGATTGGGCTGCCACACAAGATGAAGGTTGTGGGCTCTCCCACACTAGAGGCATTCAAGGGGCAGCTGGACAACCATCTGTCAGGGATGCTTTAGGGTGGATTCCTGCATTGAGCATGGGGTTGGACTCGATGGCCTTTTAGGCCCCTTCCAACTCTACTATTCTATGATTCTAAGATTCTAAGGGTGAGTGCAGCTACTATGAATGCTCAGGGAAGAGAGTGCTGCACTAGAATGTAAGAGTGCTGGAATTAAGTCAGGGAGATCTGGGTTCAAATCCAATCAGGGAGATCTCCTTACTATTTGACAGAGCATATTGGGAGACGTTGGGCCAATTGCTGTCACTAAGCCTGGTTTACCCTTACAGGGTTGTTGTGAGGATTAAAAGAAGTGGGGGGACTGTGCTTGCTCTTCTGAGCTCTTTCAGTGAAGAGTGGGATAAATATACCGCCCTGGTCTGGCCTTGTTTCCTCCCAAGGAGCAGCAGGATGTGGAAGAGAAAAGAGAGGGGGATAGGTGAGCAGTGAGTGATAATGGCGACTCCCTCTTCCCTTTTGCCTGGCCTCTGGAAATTCAGAGATGGGGGGAGGGCAGTGAAAGCAAGGGGGAGGGAGGGGGAGGTGAATGGACCATGGAGGATGTAGGTCTTTTTAAAAAAAGAAAAAGTTGTGGCTATGCCAGCTTTTTTGTTGCTGTTGTTCTGAGTGCATTTGGAACTTAGCACACCAACACCTGCGATTTCTCAGCTTATGACTGAAAGGTGGGAATGAAGGAAACTCCTCCGAGCTGTAATGTAAGTGAACAGAGAAGCATTCAAAAAGTTGCTGGTTCATGCTGACACTGATTTGTGTCAGTACAGCTAAGATTGAAAACGTGTCCATTATATTTCCCCTTTTCTAGGGCAAAACCCCCGCCACTTGCCAATGGGGCCCTGAAAATAATGTGGATGGGATGGACCATATTTCTTGATTTAGAGTTAACAAAACTGCCTGCTGCCTGGGATGGTGACTCCTCCCCTCCCCCATCAGCCATTGGCTGAGCCTTTCCGATACTCTATGGAATGCTCATGAACATTCTCACTGCTGAGGAGAAAGCGTATGCCATGTTGACAAATGATGCAGAACTGTTACTGTGGGGGAAGGTTTGCTTGGCTAAAGGGCTTTGGTGCAGGAGAGTCCAGATTCAGAGTCGTAGATGATTGAATTCCAGATAATGTGGACCAAGCATGGGGGACTGTGGCTTCATGCTGTGGGTGTGGGTTTCCCAGAAGCACCCGTGTGGACACAGTTGGAAGAAAGCCTAAAAGGACTCTTGGTCTGGTTCAGCAGGGCTCATTCTTCAAACACGTGTGCTGGCTGATACGTATGTGGCCAGTTAGATGTTCTTCCTGAAAGCGGGGAAGGGGGAGCTCTTTGAGTCACTAAGTACTACTGAAAATAGGCACCGGTTCAGCTGTTAGGGTTTAGGCATTTGGAAACGCTTAGGCTATGGATGGTTGGCAAAAAGGTAGGAGAAGATAAACTGAAGAGAGGGTAGCTAGGTGCAGAGGGAGCCTAGGAGGAAGGCCGACTGAAGGAAGAAGGACCGGGTCAGCAGCGGGCTCAGTAGGAGGATGAGAAGAGGCTGAGGGGTCATGGAGGCAAGAGGAGGGGGCTGTTGCTCTCATGTCCTGCTTGTGGGTTTCCCACAGGGGGCTGGACTAGAGGCACCCTTGGTCTGATCCAGCGTGGCTCTGATGTTCTTAGAAGAAGGGTTCCAGTAGACTAAGTCTAGGCCAGCCTTTCCCCATCTAATGCCTTCCAGATGTGTTGTAGGACAACTTGCACCATCCCCAACAAGCATGTTCATTGGCCAGGCTGGCTCTGGATTGTGGGAGTTGTAGTCCAACACATTGGATGTGCACTAGGCCTAGGAAATGAGTAGTTGGGAAGGTCAAGGGGGCTGAAGTAGACAGGAGGAATTGCATACCTTTGTTTTACCACAATCTGTTGCAGGATTGTACTAAATGCATACTTGAGAGTACAGTTGCTATCAAAAGTCTTAATGCCAGCAACCATCTTGGAGCCGTACATCTTGTCCTTGTCTATCAGCTCAGCATCCTTGTGTCCGGTTCGAGCTATTAGTTCTGCTCTTGGGTTGTGGGGCACCTTTGCCAGGTAACAGAGTGTTCTCTCAACAACAGAGAGTTCAGTTGTTGTTTCCAAGGCTGTTTTGTTCTGTTTGAGTAATTTACACTTTTTGCTCCTTGAAGGCTGCTCCCCCAAACTGGTGTCTGCCTGTGTGTTTCACCAGTTTAAATAGCTATGTTTTCTCCACTGGAGATAAATGGCTGTCACATCAATAAACAGGCAGTGCTCATGGCTGCCAGCCTTATTAGATGGAGGAAGACAATAAATTCACAGACTCCCTCGTGAGTCACAAATGTCTGGAAAAAACACACTTGCCAGTAATTATATAAAGCAGAGACAAGTTAATGCAAGTTTTGCTACCTATTCATTTTTTCAACAGTTCTAATCACCATTCTGCTCTATATGGTTTGGACTTCAACTTCAATTAGCTGCTACCACGATGGCCAGTGGTCAGGAATCCTGCAAGTGGTCATAGAATCATAGAATAGCAGAGTTGGAAGGGGCCTGCAAGGCCATCAAGTCCAACCCCCTGCTCAATGCAGGAATCCACCCTAAAGCATCCCTGACAGATGGTTGTCCAGCTGCCTCTTGAAGGCCTCTAGTGTGGGAGAGCCCACAACCTCCCTAGGTAACTGGTTCCATTGTCGTACTGCTCTAACAGTCAGGAAGTTTTTCCTGATGTCCAGCTGGAATCTGGCTTCCTTTAACTTGAGCCCATTATTCTGTGTCCTGCACTCTGGGAGGATCAAGAAGAGATCCTGGCCCTCCTCTGTGTGACAACCTTTTAAGTATTTGAAGAGTGCTATCATGTCATCTAAAACATTGGAAGGGCACTAGGTTGGGGAAGGCTGCTTTAGTGGCATACATACAATATTTTCCTGGGCTAGCCATGAATAATTTTCAACAAGAGCCATAAGAAAATTTGAGGGCGTGATTGTACAGGAGCTTTCCAGTCTGAGTTGGTGCAGGGGACCTGCTTTGCGTGTAAAAGGTTCCAGGCCATTCCCTGGTTTCTTCAGTTAAAAAGGATCTCAGGTAGGAGATCTTTGGAATCAGTTACCTAGGGAGGTTGTGGGCTCTCCCACACTAGAGGCCTTCAAGAGGCAGCTGGACAACCATCTGTCAGGGATGCTTTAGGGTGGATTCCTGCATTGAGCAGGGGGTTGGACTCGATGGCCTTGTAGGTCCCTTCCAACTCTGTTATTCTATGATTCTAAGGTTATATGATTCTATGATCTAGGGGCAGTGACCGTAAAAGGCCATTGCCAGTTAGAATAGGTAGTAACAGGTGTTAGATGTACCAATGGCTTGTCTCAGTATAGGAAGGACGAAGTGTATTCTGATGCAAAACTGCATAATTTCCCTTATTTTGTATACTTTATTCTCTTATATACATTATTTTGTATATTTCTGATTTTGCTAGTTATGGGGTTGGGGAGGGTTTAGGCAGGATACTAAAGCTCTGCCCCCAACTGCTGGTAATCATGTTCAGCAACCTTTCTACTTTCTGGATTTCAGCATATACTTGTTAGATTTTCAAGCCTATTCAACCCTAGGGACTAGATTTTTTAAAAACGAAACCTGAATTCATTCTTCAACCTGTACCATATTCTGCAGGCATCCTCCGTTCCTTTGGAGACACGGCATACACACAGTCCTGATCCAGCAGAGCTGTTCTTTTGAGCAGATTTGTGCTCAAAGTGTGTACCAGTGTCCTACCTTCACCCTTTCCCATACCTCACCAGCTTCACATAGTCTTCCTGGAAAGCCACATGAATGTATTTATTTTTCTGTTGATCCAGAGGGCAGGCCTAGAACCATTAGGTGGAAGTTACAGAGAAACAGACTTTGGCTAAACTTTAGGAGAAACTTCCTAATTGATGAGAGCCGTTTGACATTGGAAGGGACTGCTTTGGGAGTTGGTGAGTTCTTTGTCGCTGGAGATATTTAAGCAGAGCCTTGACAGCCATCTATCAGGGATGCTGGAGCTGCACCCAGCCTCGTGCAGCGGGGTTGATTGGATGACCTCCGTTCTCCCTTCCCGCTCTGTGATTCTAAGTATGTAGGCTCCTGGCTTCAAATGTTAAAACCAGTACTTTGAATTGAGCCTGGATGCTAACTGGCAGCCAGTACATCTGCCTCTTCATATCCTCCAGGAGATAGAAAACCATGTTTTGTACCAGCTGAAGCCTCAGAGATTTCTTCAAGGGCAGCCCTGCCATTGAGTGTGTTGCTGTAGTCAAGTGGAGAGGTTGCAAAGGCCTTTATGACTTGCTGTGATCTCTTAGTCATGGTTGAGCTGGAACCAATGTTATGTCTGCACTGGTCCTTTGGAGCATGCTCAGATATGGCTTTGGTTGAACTTTTGATGGAAGAGTTTCAAAACAGGAGAGGAATATCAAGAATGTCCATGTACGTGGCCTTGTGGCTTGCATTTCCAGCATGTAATATACTATCAGGTAGCAGATCTCTGCTAACTGTAGAATGTGATAGGGCATTGCCAAGGAGAGTCTTAAAATGCAGAGTGCTGTGTTGACCCATATCAACTAAACAGTTCTAGAAGTTCTCATCTCCACCCCAAGCAGGTCTTTCGTAAAGCTAATGGGTCTTAATTGCCCATTCAAGACCAAACCAATACGTAATTATTATTTATTGTTATTAACGATATATTGTTGCTGGGAAAATTCATTTCTCACCAGATACTCTGAAGATTGCAGCTAAGGTCAGAGGGGACAGAGAAGCCTGAAGGGCGGTCGGAGAGGGTGTTGGCATTCCTGTTACGAAAAAGTCCTGGTTCTGAATCCCTGTGAGCCCCTGTGCCTGACTCCACTACGCCACTGGTCAGCGTTCTTCATTCTCCAGTGCCACAGCGTCCATTTCTCTCTCATGGCAGCTCAGCACTGCACCCGTACCATTTCAGCCATTGCAGGGGCTCCATCTTCTGGTGGGTCTGTGGCGGAAAAGCTGCACGGAACTTGCTGATCCATTGCCTGTCCCCTTCATTTTACTGAAATATATTAAGATCTAGGCCTCACCCATGTATAATATGGGCATAAACTTGGAGTGCACAAACAGCTGGATAATTGTCTGGCTGCACCCATCCTGCCGGTCGTTCACAATAACCATGCACCCAATCGGTTTTAACCTTTTTTTTTTTTATCTCAGGCTCCCGTGATTCCCTTGTTTGAATAAAGCAGTACAGCTATGCTCCAGGAATTCAGCGGCTCCTTTCAGACTGGCACGTCTATCTTTTTATGGCAGGTCTGTTTAAAAGCACAAAGCGAGGACTGCAGGCAAGGCTGCACACACCACCTTGAAACTAATGACAACGGCGCTTTGCCTAATCCCATTATGGGGCCCCCCAGTATCATTAGATGTAAGCGGCGCTGTTTAGCTTCACTTGATAAGTTGATGAAAGGCAGGCTGGCGAAAGGGCTCCCTGATGCAGAAACGCACTTACGCTCCTGCTGTAATGGAGCATGTTTGGAAACATTATAATCCGCTTAACGGTGGCATTTGGGTAGCCCAGTGTTGTGCTTTTCATAGCAGAGTGTAAATGACAAAAGAAGTGTGGGGTGGAGCACGAATGGTTCGTGTATGTTGTGCAACTTCATACAATGATATCTCTCCCCCCACTTTTAAAGCAAGTGTCTTGTGAATCTTCTCTTTGCTGTGAGCTCCCCCCTCTGGCATTAGTTTCCTATTTTGTTTAAGAAAAAAATCTAATAAAGCACGTAAATGCTTCTCTAGCCAGCATGAATTCGAGGTGGGCATGTTTTTGGAAGAGATGGGAAGACGTTTTTCCTGCTGTCCTTAAATGCAGCTGGCATCTGTGCAACAGGCTTGGACTTAGCAATAACTTAAGAGTGAAGGAGGCTTAGAAAATTGTCTGCTAAACAGCTCTGTCTTTATGCAACTTCTGTTTGTTTTGAAGAAGGTGGTGGTGGAGGGGAGATTCCTGGTAGATGATGCCCTAGCAGTGCAGTGTTAATTTGTGACTTTATCTGGCTGACGGTTTCCTGAAAGTTGGCTCCATTTGTGCGGCTGCTGTAAAGAAGGCAAACTCCATGTTAGGCGTTATAAGAAAAGGAATTGAGAATAAAACGGCCACTATCATACTGCCCTTATACAAATCTATGGTGTGACCACACTTAGGATATTGTGTGCAGTTCTGGTCATCACACCTAAAAAAGGATATTATAGAGCTAGAAAAAGTGCAGAAAAGGGCAACTAAAATGACCAAGGGGCTGGACATGGTGCAACATTCCCCTATGGGGGAAGGTTACATCAACTGGGATTGTTTAGCTTGGAAAAAAGGAGGCTAAGGGGAGACCTAATAGAAGTGGACAAAATCATGCATGGTGTGGAGAATGTGGAGAAGAAGACATTTTTCTCCCTTTCTCAAAATACTAGAACCCAGTGGGGTCATCCCATGAAGCTGATTGGTGGGAGATCCAGGACAAATAAAAGGAAGGACTTCTTCACAAAGGCGCATAGTTAAATTATGGAACTCACTACGACAAGATGTAGTGATGGCCCCCAATTTGGGTGGCTTTAAAAGGGGATTGGATAAATTCCTGGAGGTGAAGGCTATCCATGGCTACTAGCCCTGATGGTTGCGTGCTATCTCCAGTATCCGAGGCAGTAAGCCTGTGTGCCCCAGTTGCTGGGGAACATGGGTGGGAGGGTGCTGTTGTACCATGTCCTGCTTGTTCATCCCTGGTCAATGGCTGGTTGGCCACTGTATGAACAGAGTGCTGGACAAGATGGTCCCTTTGTCTGATCCAGCAGGGCTCCTCTGATGTTCTTGCTGTAGGGCCTTTCCTTCGTTCTGTTGAATATCCAGGTGTGTCTTGGATATTACATTAGCATCTCACTCTTCTTCTGGGGCAATCCTCTGGGTAGCATACATGGGGATTTCTTATTTTATCCTAGCAACTAGCATGCGTGAGGTAACTAGACTGAGAGCTGCTTACAGGCTCAAAGTCATCCCATGAATTTGAGCAGGTATTTGAAGGGAAGCACATTGTGCCCATTATCCGAAGGTCCAGCATTTCAGATTGTGCTGTTTTAATACCCATAATTCAGTGGGATAGATCCTAGTTGACCTGGATCTGATCCAGTTGAAAATCCATTAGAGAAAATTACCGGAGGCTATAAACCATCAGATGGAAACCATCGTTCAAGCTGGTCAGAGACCTCTGAATTTGTTAAAATTCTACTGAAGGAATTCTGGGAGATGCTTTCAATATGATATCCTGGTTTAAGCCTTTAATTATATTATTCATGTCTATCCTTATCATAGTATCTATCTATATTCAAGCCTTTTAGAAAACATCATCGTATTAGAATTTCACATTGATATTGGACAAGGTGTCATGTTTGACCCTTCACCTAACCTCCTTCAACCCCAGTAACACGTTTTAGGCTAACGCAAAGTAGCCTCGGAGAAAATTCTTGTCACATATATTTTTGAAGGATTTAGGGAAAGTGGTTTAGTCATAACATGGATCTGTATTCCAAGAGATAGATAAGACTGGTTGCTAGGAGACCATAGGGCAGGTTGACTTTTTCAGTGGGAAAGGAAAAATCCTTAAAGAGGGCCTCGTCAAGGACAGGAGTCGGTGGGTGAACTTGCCTGCCTGCTTTTGGGGACAGACTTGTCCCCCAGTTCTGTACTAGTGAGATTTAAATAGAGAGTGAAAGAAACAAGGCGCCATACTGTTTCATTCATTTTATCCTTTGTTTTAATATTCATTTTACCTTTTATTCATATTTGCTATTTATTATTATATTCTATATATAAGGTTAAATGAAGGGAAAGGATTCGTGTGTATATTTAAAGTCTGGACAATTTATATTTATTTATTTGTTACATTTATATACCGCCCCATAGCCAAAGCTCTCTGGGCAGTTTACAAAAGTTAAAAGCAGTAAACATTTAAAAAAGTATAAAAGCAACAGTATAAAAACAACAGTATCCATTTAAAAGCAACAGTTCTGGGGTCTGTTAAAAAACAAACTTAGCGTTGTTAAATGCCTGGGAGAAGAGAAAAGTCTTGACCTGGCATCTGAAAGATAACAACGTTGACGCCAGGCGAGCCTCATTGGGGAGATCATTCCACAGTCGGGGGGCCACCACCGAAAAGGCCCTCTCCCTTACTGTTCTGTAAAGGTGGCTCATTCCAACAGAGGATCTATCAGTCCCAAATAAGGGAGGATTGTTCCCTTCGTATTTTGAGAGATAGGCTATTGTTGATACATCAGAAGTGGCCCGAACCTATGAGAGGGGCTGTGCCACCTGCCCCCTCCCCCATGGCAAGAGGGGCAGGCAGGAGCAGTTTGGCCCCATCCATCAGCCAGAGCAGGAGCGGCTGCAGGGAGCTGTTTACAGGGAACAGTGTGACACCGTTGTTACAACAGTGTCACTGGCTACCAGTCTGTCTCCAGGCACAATTCAAAGTGCTGATTATGAGCTATAAAGCCTTATATGGCTTGGCACCCAGCTAACTGAAAGGCTGCCCTCTCTTATAGGAGCCTGACCAGGTCTTAAGATCTTCAGGGCAGGTCCTTCTCTTAGTACTGCCACCATCAGTGGCATCTTTGGTGGGGAAACGAGAGGGCCTTCTTGGTGGCTGCTCCCTGGCTTTGGAACTTGGATGGCTCCCTCTTGGCTCTCCTTCCTAGTAAGAAAATACATTTTTATTCAAGGATGCCTTTGGCATATAAACTGACCTGTTGGGTTTGGTGCTGCTTTTATTCTGTTATTGTTATGTTAATTTAATTGTATTTTTAATGTATTTTTAAATAGTTTTAACTACATTTTTATTTTCATTCTAAACATTTGTTTGAGTTCCATTTCTTTGGTAGAAAGGCAGGATCTAAATCCATCAGACCAACAAAGAAACCTAGGTAAAGGGGTCATATTGGAGAGTTTGGGTCCTCATTCTGAGCTGACCAGACTGACCAGTTCTTGAATGCCCATCCTGGCTTGAAAACTCGTGTTTGTCTTTGGTGGCTTCCTTGCATCATCTGGAGCTGTTGGTACTTCCTGAGGTTACCCCTGTTTTTGTCATGTCATCAGGATTCTGCAGGTTAAGCTGTGGAAGCTGGTAGGGCCCAAACTTAGGGTAGGATATGAGTTAATACATTAAAGAATCTGCAAAATATTTCATAGAATCATAGAATAGTAGAGTTGGAAGGGACCTGTAAGGCCATCAAGTCCAACCCCCTGCTCAATGCAGGAATCTACCCTAAAACATCCCTGACAGATGGTTGTCCAGCTGCCTCTTGAAGGCCTCCAGTGTGGGAGAGCCCACCACCTCCCTAGGTCATTGGTTCCATTGTCGTACTGCTCTAATAGTCAGGAAGTTTTTCCTGATATTTTGTCATACTGCTCTAACAGTCAGGAAGTTTTTCCTGATCATAGAATAGCATAGAATTTGATCTTTTACTTCCATCTTTCTTTTTCGTCAATCGGGAGAGTCGTTCTAAGCTATATCCTCTTCTGAAGGATATCAACCCAGTGTTGAATCTTACTGGCAGTGGGTTCTTCGCCTTTTGCCAAGCTGATGTTCTGCTAAATCCCCCATTTTCAGCAGTTCATTCAGTGCCACCCAGAAGTGCTAGACTCACAGTGAAAGATTTCCCCACCCCCTTTTTTTTGATGGATTTGTAAAAGAAAAAAAAGCCTGCTGGGGGATACTGGAAGTCGTAGTCCAAAACATCTGGAGGACATCAGGTTGGGCAAGACTACTCTTCATGGTAACTGATGACAGAGGTCTCCAGGAAACATACATCTGTTTGAATCAAACTTATGAAGGCTCTTGCTTTTCATTCATTGACGTGCCAAAAAGACAGTAAGGCCTCACTTGTTGATGAAAATGTTGTAGTGTCTGGAAAATTGAATAGCAGCGATACCCCAAAGGTGTAAGTAACCCAGCTGTGGACATCTGGTTGGTGGAGGAGAAAGGGTGTGTTTTAGCAGGTGCTGCAGAGTGTTTCTTACAAGGAAGGAAGAGATTTCTAAGGAGAAGCAAAGAGGCGGAAAGTCCCAAGGCACTTCCTTCCCGTCCTCTTTGCCATAGGAATATTGCGCATTTTTATTCAAGTGCCTGATTAAATTTGACATTTGAAAATAGAACTTTATGGAGAAACGAGTACTGTACTTCTCACATTTTAATTAAGATGTTTAGTTCCTGTCAAAGCTTGATAGTTCTCTCTGCTTCTCTCCCTCCACCCCCCTCCAACCTCCGGTTTTAAGGGCAATACGTCTTCAACTTCTGAAATTTCCGAAACCTGTACTTAACCTTTAATTGTCATTCCATTTACATAGGAGTCTGATTAACAACTTTTTAAAGTTCAGGAGATTGGAGTAAATGCAACTAAGCCCTTTTTTTGGAGTCTGTTATTAAGCAGTGGCATTTTAATGAAGACTAAGGGCATATATTGTTACTGTCTCGGCTGTAGTGGGCTGTCTTAAGCAATTAGTAAGAAGGATGAAGAACATGAAATAGACTGTATTATCCAAGAGTTAACATGCTTGGTATTTAAACAGTGTGCTCCCTCCATCCCTCCCTGCAACTGAGTTGTAAGTACCAGTTTCTGAATCATGTACCTGTACTAATATCACCTTGGCTCAGTCCACTGCAATGAGTTATGTTCCATGCTTTGAGCAACATGTGATCTATTGTACAGCCACACTCTTCGGGGCGTAACACCTCCATAAGGAAGGGGGTTCCTAAGAGGGACATGCACGACTCTGCACATGCCTTCCCCATTAGTGTGGATTGGCTGCTCAAGAGACCATTGAGCCAATCTCTTCTTTTTGGCAGGTTTTTTACCCATTTTGTAGGGCTCTACCAAACCCAGGTGTGCCACTGGGTATACACTCAATAGGGAGCTGCAAATAATCCTGGCTTCTTGAGGAAGATACTGACAGCACAAATTTGATAACACCAGCACCCTCTTGCTGAGAGAGGGCACAGAAGAAGACCCCGCCCAGGTAGACTATATGTGAGCTTTAACACCATGCTTCCTCATTTCTTCTACCTGTGGCTGCCCCAGAAAGACTTTTTGGGGCCAGAAAACACTGCCTTTTCACAGGCCTGGATCCCTGCCTTTGTACTCTCTTCAAGAGACCTTCTACCAGTTTCAAGAGGTTGGATCAGCTCCTGTACTTGGTGCATAAAAAGCAGGGCAGCCTGGAAGCAGGCATCAAATGGGGTCACCCCCTTTAGAGGTGAACGGGAGCAAGGCCAGCCAGTCTGTTGGACAGAGGGGAGGGACTGTACACCTGCCTTCATGTGAAAACGTAGCTGTGTTAGACGTACAATTATTGCCTCTTTGCAGGAGAAATGTGTTTTTAAAAGGCACAGAGAGGTGGAGGGCTACAGGGAACACCTATTGGAACAGTAGAGGGCAGAGGGAGGTATGGTAGCTGGGTCATTATGGGGGCATGGAATACAACAGGGTTTTGGTTGCTCCCAAGCTGTCTCCCATATCAGAGAGCCTAGGTAGCCCTGGTGCCAGTTCCCCTGGGTTGCAGGTACTGCTGTTGAATGCCAGCTCCGTGAATGGGAAATCAACCGCCATCCAGGACCTGATCCTGGATGTGCGGGCTGAGCTGGCCAGTGTCACAGAGACCTGGTTGGATGAAAATGGAGGAGTAAATTTCTCCCAGCTTTGCCCACCCGGTTCTCCATGTTACAGCAGGCAAGACCGGAAGTAGAGTTGCATTGGTTTGTTGTGATTCTATCCCCCTGTCCTGGTGCCCCCTGCCGCGGCCTTCCAAGTTTGAGTGTGTATTTGAAGCTGCGTGTTCGGGACAAGATTTGCCTGTCTCTCCTGCTTGTTCTCTTGAGATTCATTTTGGTCCGCTTGATATGATCATGTGGTAAAGGCTGTATTGCTTCAGGCTGCAGGGAGTAAACGTTTCTCAGGTGGAGAATAGGTCTGGTAATATTTCATTATATATATAGGGCCTAGTACTCATTCTAACCTGTACAGAAACATGTTTGTGGGAAGGTAGAGCAGCACCTGTTGATTGGAACTCTTGTTCCATATTGTACTACTTGTCAACAGCGATAGAAAAATAATATAACTACAACTTTGTCAACTCTTGGTCGTGATTTTATATATATATAGGAAGAGGAAAAGGGACTTGCCTGGCTGATTCCCCTCCTCCCCCTCCCTCAAATTGCAGTACTCCTTGGCTTTGCAGATTTGCCGAAACATGGCATACATCCGATTTTTCCAACATAAGTAATATCAGTGTAGGAAATCATAGTGCATAAGCCGTGCTCATTTGTGGGTGTTGGCATTAACAATTCATCTGGTTCTTAATTTGGTGGCTTTTTTTAAAAAAAAAAAAGATTGAAATTTATTTAACGATCGACTCGTTGTTGTTTTTTAAAAACACACTGTAATGGATTATTTGTCATTATATATCTTTGAGGGAAGTGGATGGGTGGTGTTTTTTTTTACTTGCTTTAAGTCCCTGTGCTTTTCTTTCATTTCTGCCTCCAACTGCTTTTAAAGTGTTTGCGACCAACACGCTACAAAGGACACAGTCATAATTAATTATTGTACTCCTGGGTTGTATTTCTTAAAAGACTTGCATTTGGTAATACACTTGAAGGGATGTTTTGATGGGGAAGGCTTTGAAGAGTGACAGCTGACAGATGTCTGGAGCTGTCTCTCTCAAGTTCTTATCCATTATCAGTTCACGTCTTCCTCTTCTCCCTGCCCATTACATACAGAGTAAAAGATTGTGTACTTCACATTCCACAGTTTGGGAGGCTTTTTGTATTCAACATGTATACCTTCTGCGGTTAGTGAAATAGATCAACTAGGTTGTGCTACTTGCTTAGGGTTGATGCAAGTTGTTGTTGTTGTTGTTGTTGTTGTTGTTGTTGTTATTATTATTATTATTATTATTATTATTATTATTATTATTATATTTATATCCTGCCTTTTTCCCAGTACTGGGACTCAAGATGGCTTACAAGATTAAAACATGTACAATTAAAATATAAATTTACAAAAGTTAAAATAGAATTAAATGTGCAGTAAAATTAAAAACATGTTAAAAAGTTTTAAAACAGTAAAAAAAAAAAAAAAACCCAATACATTAACACAGGTCCAGAACAGTTCCAAAAGCCGGCCGGAACAAAAAAGTCTTTGCCTGCATCCTAAAGCACATCAAAGAGGGAGCCAGCCAGTCTAGCTTCCCTGGGAAGAGAGTTCTAGAACCTTGGAGCAGCTACTGAGAAGGCCCTCTCCCGCGTTCCCACCAGGCGTGCTTGAGATGGTGGTGGGACCAAGAGAACGGCCTTCCTAGAAGATCTCAGAGCATGAGCAGGCTCGTATGGGAGAATACGGTCTTTCAGATAACTTGGACCCAAACTGTAGAGGGCTTTATAGGTGATAACCAACACTTTGAATTGCGCCTGGAAACAGACCGGAAGCCAGTTAAACTGTTTTAACAGGGGAGTTGTATGCTCCCTGTTACTATCCCGGGTCAACACTCTGGCTGTAGCTCTTTGAACCAGCTGAAGTTTCCAAACACTTTTCAAAGGCAGCCCCACGTAGAGCGTGTTACAGTAATCCAAACAGGATGTATCTAAGGCATGTGTCACTGTGGCCAGGTCAGACATCTCAAGGAACAGGTGCAGCTGGTGCACTAGCTTTAACTATGCAAATGCACTCCTGGCCACCGCCGAAACCTGGGCACCTGTACTAGACAGATAATTAGAGCTGCAAGCTTTCTTCAACAGATTAATCAACTAAGACTTCAGTTGGTTAATTGAGGAAGGAAAATTCTCAACTGAGGGCCTGAGAGCTAAGGAGCTGAGAGTTGTTTCTTTATGTTTTAAAGCTAGTTTGGTTCCGGCAAGGAAATTTTCAAAAAAGAAACAGAAAATGTTCCAGATGGCCTTTTCTTTCAAGGGCAATGTAGCATATTTGAATGAACTGGGTGTACGTTATCTCATACTTCCATTTTTCAAGAAGGCACCTATGTTGTGGCTTTAGCAATCAGCAAATTTATTGAAATTTATTTGATTAATTTGGTTAAAAGCCAGAACATTAACTAAACTTAATGAGCTGTTTGACAGTCCTACTGATGATGCTTAATTTTGTGTATGGTGTATCAAGGGTGCAACCCTAGTAACATTTTAGAGGTGCAGATATTGCTGGATTTGCTACTACTTGCCAGGTGTTTGCACTGTCCCAGTGGTAGCTTACTTCTTAATAAAGTTACCAGCAAAATGTGCCTAACGGGAAGTTCAAAGTGAATTCTGTATGTCCTGCCTAAGAAAACTATAGAACATGCATGCACACTTAGCTTGTCTATGTCTGGTTTCAGGGACATATCAAGGTATATTGCTGACCAAGGCAAAATTAATTTATTGCTCCCCCTTCATTTTCCTGTTTGCAGTTCTTTTCCCCTGTCACAGGGTAGAGACAGCAATGGGGAAATCCATACTAGCCCAGTACTTTGAATTCCAGTAACTGATGTAGCTGTCTGTACTATATACCGCAGGAGTGGGGAACTTCTGAATTGCCCCCCCACCAGGCCCCCTGCTCGTTGTGCCTTTTTCCATTCTGGACCTGTTTGAATGAGGCCCTGGTTAGGCCTCATCTAGAGTATTGTGTCCAGTTCTGGGCTCCACAATTCAAGAAGGATGCAGACAAGCTGGAGCGGGTTCAGAGGAGGGCAACCAGGATGATCAGGGGTCTGGAAACAAAGCCCTGTGAAGGGAGACTGAAAGAACTGGGCATGTTTAGCCTGGAGAAGAGAAGATTGAGGGGAGACATGATAGTACTCTTCAAATACTTAAAAGGTTGTCACACACAGGAGGGCCAGGATCTCTTCTCGATCATCCCAGAGTGCAGGACACGGAATAAAGGGCTCAAGTTACAGGAAGCCAGATTCCGGCTGTATATCAAAAAAAAACTTCCTGACTGTTAGAGCAGGACGACAATGGAACCAGTTACCTAGGGAGGTTGTGATCTCTCCCACACTAGAGGCCTTCAAGAGGCAGCTGGACAACCATCTGTCGGGGATGCTTTAGGGTGGATTCCTGCATTCAGCAGGGGGTTGGACTCGATGGCCTTGTAGGCCCCTTCCAACTCTACTATTCTGTGATTCTATGAATGTCAATACTGCCAACCCATGAATCACAGGAATACTGCTAACCCCTTCCAAAGCTCAGGAATTCCCCACCAGCATCATCAGTGTTCACCCCTGTGCTTGACCACCACCTCCAAACATTGGATTAGGACAGCGATGACAGCTCCTTGGATGCCTTTGTAAAGATATATAGAGCTGTGTGTCATCAGCATATTGATGACACACAAGCCCAAAGCTCCAGATGATCTCTGACACAGGCTTCGTATATACATTGAACAACATCAGATGATCAGGAAAGTGGTGGTGTTGCAACTCCTGATGCATCTTGATGAAACTGATTATTTTGACCCATTTCATTTGGGTTTTGAGACTGAGACTGAGATGGCTTTGGTCACCTTCATGGATGACCCACACTGGGAACTGGATGTGGGGAGTGCAACCCTATTCATTTCTTGGACTTCTCAATACCATAATGGCCATGATAAAACGCAGGGCTGGCTGGCTTACTTAAGTGAACTTTTTTGGGAGTTCCATTGAAATCACAATTATTCTGCCAAATAGGTTGCAACAGAACTGTTTAGATCACTATAGATCAATAAGAGTACTTCAGTACATAGCTTTCAAAGTGAGTTCTAAGGAATCTAAAGCATCCCTCCGGAACTTTTCAGAGGTTCTTTGACAATTAGAAGAGAAGGGATGGGCACATGGCTCAAAAGATGGCTTTACCTGCCCTTGAGCACACCTGGCACTCCTCTTCAGGCAGATGTATCACAGGTAAGGCATGCTCTCAGTTCACGTGGAACAGTGATGAGTTCTAACTGGTGTCTACCTTGCAACACTTCTGAGCGTTCTTTGCATCATGCAAGAATTCTTTGCCAACAAGCCCGTGTGGAAAGGGTTCCTCAAGGTAAAAATTCAAAAAAACTATTGGAGTACCTCAGTCAAAATAGGAGCACTTAAGTTACTGCCTCATCACCTCTGTATTCCTCTAATTGCTGTGATTTTGTGACAGTGTTGCTCTAAATACAGTGAAATATGAGATTCTTTCATTTCCTTAGCAGTTGTACTTCCAGAGGGGCAACACCCAACCACAGCAGGATTTTACAGAGGGAAGGATATCATCCCTTACCTACATATCTTGCATTTGGAGAATTACTCCTGTCTCCCACTTTGCAGAACAGAGATGTTTGCAGGTCTATGCTAATCGAGCAATTAGTATTGACAATGAATACAGCGGGATTGGTATTCCTTCCATTAGCCAAGCATTTCTTTGTTTAATTTCTGTTACTCTACTTGAAAATATTGCTTAGTCCTGGTATGATAATGGGCTCTGAACAGTGCATTACAGATGACAGCACTTGAGGATCTTTCCTTTTCTTTTCCTTTTTTAAAATGTAGCTTTAAAATTGAATTCCTGGAAAATGTGAAATTGCACGTATCCACAGGCTCCTCGTGGAAATAATAAACCTTTCACGTGCAGCACTGCGTGGCACTCTGGTGCAAGTCCCAGCTTTGGCCTGGGAGGATCTTTCTCACATGAGGGTTTTCCCTCCCTCCTGTTGAAGCTAAGGATGTCAGAGGAATCCAGTTGTGGGGTGGAGCTCAAGGAGCTTTCATTGCACCCCACCCCACCCCACCCCCGGACTCTGTTTTGTCTTTTGCTAGCTGGCCTGACTCAGTCTGCATCAAATTGGACTAGTTAGTGGATTTTTGGTGGTTTGGAATTTACATAAATTACAGCCAATTTGCACACATTTTGTTCGTAATTTGCACAACACTATTTGCGCAAATTATGGCCAAGATCCTCCCCACCCCACAAATTACATTAAAAGTCCCTGGAATTTGGGGAAACTGCTCTGCTTGGTTTGCAGAAGCAAGGAGAGTCAGCCATGCTGTGGACATGCAGCAGGCCCACAAAGGGCCGGATTTCCCGATGGCAGACAATTCCTAGTTGAAGGGGGCCAGAGCAGGCACCCAGTGCCCAGGACATGAGGCTTCTGTCCCCCCCCCCCAAAAAAAATGCACTTTACATTACTTCCTCATGGCTACCTTTCCTTGTTCTCTAACACCTCCAGGACACCACAGCCTTTCTCCAGCTAACACTGTAGGCCAAGATGTGGGGCAGATTTTTCCCCCATTTTAAAACTTTGTTAGTAAAAATCAATGTGTGCCAATTGCAAATACATTAGTAGGCAAACTTGGCTTCTCAAAGTTGTAATTAATGTTTTTCAGGTGATTAACCTTAGCAAGTATGTGAGAGAATACATGTACATCATTCAAATCCATATGTGTCTCCGTGTGAAATATAACTAATAGAACAAACAATTAACATGGGGGTACTTTTAAAAGCTTTTGTTTACTAAAGGCAAGTAAAATAAACATGCTAAATTGAATCTCTCTAGGGCAGGGGTGGGGAACTTGTGGCACTCCAGATGTTTTAGCCTATGGCTCCAAACAGCTCTAGCCAGCATAGCCAATGGTGAGAGTTAATGGGAGATGCAGGTCAAAACACCCCCTGCTCTAAGGCATCAGAACATTTTTGTGAACTGCCCAGAGAGCTTCGGCTATTGGGCGGTATAGAAATGTAATAAATAAATAAATAAATAAAACATTTTCCGATGCAAAAAAAAAAAAAAAAAGCCTATGCAAATGAACCTAATTTGCATTGGAAAAGTTTCTGAGACACACCAAAAAAATTCGTATGCAAATAATTGTATGAATAGACATATTTTGAATTGGAAAATTCCCCCCCCCCAAAATAAAATCGAATTCAAAATTCTCCAGAAAACCTGCATCACTGCCTGTAGGTGTTGATAGTGTATGGTTTGATTGCCACAGAGGTGGGCTCTCCCCAGGGAGTCCCCACCCTCTTGAAGTAAGGCACAGGTGACAGCTGGGGAGAGGATCATTTTCTCTGTGGTGCCCTGTTTATGTAACACTCCCCGGTGAGGCTTTGGCACCAAATGGCCTTTTTTATTTTCTCAGGCCTTTTACAGTGCAATCCCATGCATGGCATGGTCCCATTGAATTCATTGTGTCTTACTCTCCGTCAAGTGCATATCGGATTGCAACTTTGGACTGCTGTCGAATTGATTTTATTGGACATTCTTCCTTTGCTGTGTTTTTGTCATGACCCTCAGGCCTCGGATCTTCCAGTGTGCAGCAGTGGATGCTGATGATGGTGAGGCACAGGCTACATCCTTGGGGATAGGCCAGTCAGTGACTTATTCAGGGCCCTCCCGTCCAGAGGACACAGCCCTGCCATGAGTCCCCAGCAGAACCTTGATCTCCCCAGCCTTGCAGAAGTGTCAGGCTACAAAATCAGGCAAGGGGCCATTAACAATCACCAGCTCCTCTAGGAAGCGGCAGAACTGACCACGCTATAGGTACTGTCAGCCTACACAATGGCTCCTTTGGCTTTAGCTCCCTGCTGAGACAACAGCCTGCTGTTGTAGTAGGAGAGAATTTCAGCTATCAGGACTCATTCGGAGCTATCCAGGGTCCTATTTTCTTCCTGTCTTGAGCTTGCTACTGGTTTCCTCTGCCAGCCCCAAGGGATCATGGAACGGGATAGTTTTTAGATGTTTGCTTTGATACGGCTGCTATTATGTTTAACCTTGTGGGCTGTCCTAGAAACTCATGTGTTGAGAGATGGAATACAAATTTGATCAAATCAATAAAATAAATACATACCACAATTGGATTCCTCCCATTTTTTCTCTTGCTATGATCAGTATTGTTGCTAATTAGTAATTATAGAGTAATTGTAAAATTTGGCAAAATTTTAATGTGGCGAATTATTTTGCATTGTTATAAAGCGGGTTGATGGCTAGGATGGTTAAGAAACAATTTGGTCAAGATAAAAGAAAACAGATTGCTGGGAAATGCTTTGGAACTGTGAGGGAACACTTGGGCAATGGAAGTTCTCTAGGAAGATGTGACACAATTTTATCTATTTTTGAAACGCTCTTCCACTAGAGGTACTCAACATGGCTAACAATAACATAGAAAGAGAAAATAAAGAAGACAGTATCAAAACCAGCATTATAAAATACTGCAGTAATTGAATCAGCAGTTAGAATAGCAGTTTGGTTCAACTTCCAGAGCCAGGTTTTCACCAGACACCTATAGGCGTCTCAGTGGAGAGCATTCCAAAATGTCGGTGCCACACCCAACAAGGTCCTGTCTCTTGTGCCCATCTGTCCAACCTCAAGTCAACAGAAGTCCTGAAGCAAGACATCAGACGTCGCAGGGGGTGTATCGAAGTGAAATGTTCCTTTTGGTACCTAGGTCTCAATCTGTTTAGGGCTGCCTGTTCTGTAGTGACTTTTCAGAAGAAGGTGGATGATATGTGTTTACATTTTTGTATCAAGGACAGTCCAAACCTCTTAGATCCAAATGAAAATGCTATAGAAATTACATGAATATTTTTTATTTGATTGGTAGTTCGCTTTCTCCCCAAAAAATTGTGCTCAAGGCCACGCAAGCAGCCATGCGATAAGCAGCAGAAACGGGCTTTCTTCATGCTATATGGTATATGCCAACCTTTTCAGAACCAGGACTCACCTTTAACTCCAACCTGCAACACTGGCTTCTTTCTTGCTCTCTGTGCTAGTGTAAAGCCCATGTTGACATGGGTGCTAGTAGTTTGAGGGCAAAACATACTGTTCCGCGATTCCTACTACCGTATTTCTTCGATTCTAAGATGCCATCGATTGTAAGACAGACGCACACTAATTTCAGTACCACCAACAGAAAAAAAATGCTTTGATTCTAAGAAATAATAAAAGCACCTGCGATTCTAAGACGCACCCATTTTTAGAGATGTTTATATGGGGGGGGGGAAGTGCATCTTAGAATCGAAGAAATAGGGTATGTCACAGTCCTCCAGAAGCTGCAGGGAGGTTGCTTTTGTTCAACTCAACCAAGGACTTTTGGCTCTCATTTCCTCACACCCGTTGCTGCTGAACAACGGTCACTTTCGCTTCTCAGGGCTCAAATCCACCTCCTTCCCTCTTCTCCCACATTTTAAAATCCGGCTGCCACCAATATGGCCACTCCGAGCGCGGGCACGACTCCCAAAGCCCTCCCTCTGTTCCCGCCTTTGTGCAGAGCTCAACTGCCTCTTGCTCCTGGCCAGGGCGTGGAAACATACTCTTTGACTATTAAAGCTTGAGCTTTGCGTTTTTGCAATCCTTCAAATTTTCCCGCATGTCTACACTGCTCAAGCTTTAGTTTTAAAAAATGAGCAAAATTGGTCTGGTAGATCTCTAGTAATAATGCATATAACAATATGTGAATGTATTCTTGTATCGATGCCTGTCTTTCTCCCCTTTTTAGGGTGACCAGGTGCAAACGAAGACAGCCGGGGTTGGGAAGCCTCTAATAATTCAAATCATTGTGTAGAAGAGGGAATTTAAGTGGGTGCAGCTTTTCTTACTCCTCCATGACAAGCTGAACCTACTGGAAGTTCACTGTTCTGCATAAATGTTCTTCATGAGGTAGCACAGCCCTGCTGTTTCTGTTCTTTTAAAACATAGAATAGCAGAGTTGGAAGGGGCCTACAAGGCCATCGAGTCCAACCCCCAGCTCAATGCAGGAATCCACCCTAAAGCATCCCTGACAGAGGGTTGTCCAGCTGCTTCTTGAAGACCTCTAGTGTGGGAGAGCCCACAACCTCACCAGGCAACTGATTCCATTGTCGTACTGCTCTAATAATAATAATAATAATAATAATAATAATAATAATAATTCCTCTAAACATATAGAAGCCCCCTCTTGTGTGTTTCAGCCCGCCATTAGAAGCCCAAAGTCATAGGCCATAGAAACTGGTATTCTTCAACTGGTAGGTTTCTGCCTCTAGTTAGAATTGGTCTAAGAAGGTAGACTCTGTTTCAGTGCTATGCTTCCCCCCCCCTTGTGCTGTCAGCCTTCCCCAACTTGGCAACCCTCCAATGTGCTCCATGATGCAAACGCCGCCATGCCCAGCCAGCATGACACACGCTGGCTGGGGGGGTGATGGGAGTTGTAGTCCATCACATTTGAAGGACTACAGCTTGGGGACGTCTGGGCTGAGTTTACTCGGATTGATTGAACACGTGTATTTGCTTGCTATCAGTATGTGTTCATTTTTGTAGTTTCCCCTTGCAAAACACTCCCTCTCAGACCCATATATCCACACACCCAGCACCTCCACACCCAGTTCAAGCCTCTCTTAAAGTAAGGCTCTCTTATGGTAAGTTGCACCACAATAAAGGTGTTAGATTTTAAAGTGCCATGCTGCATTCTCTAGTTTTTGCTGCAATAGACTTAACAGCTATTCTTCTAGAATACATGGGTTTTAATCTTGATTTTTGAAGAAGAAAATTTATTTTTTTAATTTTTTTAATTAATTTTCTGTGCTGCCCAATAGTCGATGCAGTCTGCACAGTTCACAACAGAAGCCTCCAAACTTGGAGACTTATGTGTATCCGATGCAAAGGTGCCTCCTGCACTGCATTTAAGCTAGCGGAGGCTTTGGGGAGGTAGGGATGGGCAATAGGAAAAGGCCTCCCCACCCCCAGGAATGCCCCCTTTCCTCTGTGTCCACGCTCCATTTACTCAGCGCGGAGAGGTAGCCGGCACAGTTATCTTCCCACTGGCTACGAGGGGGAAAGGGAGAGGCTGGAGAACGTGGTTTCCTAGCTCTGAGTCTAGGGGACATAGGATTGCTCTCTAAAACCACAAAGTACAACATGATAAAATACAATATTTTATTTATAAAATCAAAAACAAAAAAAAAACGTAGCGGCAGTTCAAAGATTAAAACATAGTAACAAATTTAAAACAACAGAAACTGAAAAATAATAATTATGCCTTAGGTCTCTGGACTGTCTTGTCCAGATTTGTTTGCCATTAGTGTCTAATACACGGATGGCTAAATTCAACCTCTGTTGAACAGGAAGTCAGAAGTCCTTGTTATAGATGGATGGGATGCTTCAGACTGTACAGTCACTCATAAATCTTGCTCTTTATGCATTTGATTAACGTCTAACAAGGATTTTGATGGATGGCTTTGCAACGAATAATTAAACATTGCAGGACCAAACACTCACGGCCTTACTTCATCCTCAGGCAAATATGCCTAATCACTTCAGTGAGCAGAAAAAATGGGATTGTATAGTTTCACACATGCAGCCACACACGCCCGTCAAATTCTGGCTGTAAAATATAAGTCTAATAACTGCTGTTGCTTTTTAACTAGATATATGATGTCTATTGTTTCATATAATTTTATATAATAAAACCATTAGAAAACTTCTAAATGAGGACAGAGCAGCTGGAACGGCTGGGGTTGAGGATGGGTTGAGTGCTTAGAATAGCTAGAAGGTTGCTAGAAGAAAAATCCACAATTGGGTATTACCTTTACTAGCACCAACCAAAATGCCAAGAAAGGTTGTGCAAGCTTTTGAGTTGCCCAGAACTTTTCATCAGGTGGGATCGTACAAAAAAAATCAGACAATGGGGGAAGAACAGAAAAGTCTAAAATTTTAGGCATTTTGTAGGCGATAAACACAACAACAACTATTGCTCTCTGGACCTGGTACCACAGGGTGGTAATCAAGCAAATTCTGCAGTATTTGTTTTAAAAGACTTCCTAACTGTATAAAGATTCCAACTCAGCTTGTCTTCCTATCTGTGTTACATTTTCAGTGACCTCCTCCCCATTTCAGGTGCTGTAAACTAAGCCCTTTGAATACCACCCTTAGCTCCTTAGAAGACAAAAGGCATACTTCTCCAACAAATACAATGAATCAGAAATATAAACAGGAGCTGAACTGGAGTCTTTTTCCTCCGCTCCTTCCCCAACCCTTTATAGCAGCAGTCCCCATCCTTTTTGGCACCAGGGACCGGTTTCGTGGAAGACTATTTTTCCACGGACCGGGGGGGGGGGTTGAGGGGATGGTTTTGGGAAGCCCCCCCTGCTTCCCCACTCCAGCGTCCTGGCTTCGCTTCAGCTGGGTGGGCCCAGCCGAAGCGAAGCCAGGACGCTGGGGTGGGCAGGCGTCTTCAGAACGGCGCGCCCGGAAGTCGCTCTCCTGGGTGGCTTCCGGCTGGGCGTGCCATTCCGAAGCTGCCCCACCCCACCCCAGCGTCCTGGCTTTGCTTCGGCTGGGCAGGCAAGATGGTGCCCCCCGCGCCCAGGTATGCTGGGGTGTGGGTGTGGGTGAGTGAAAGCAGCTCGCCTGTGCGGCCCGGTTCCTAACAGGCCACGAACCGGTACAGGTCCGTGGCCCGGGGGTTGGGGACCCCTGCCCACAAGTCATTTTGAGTTTAGGTGCCAGATGCTTCGGCTATTGGGCGGTATAAAAATGAAATAAATAAATAAATAAATAAATAAATAAATAAATGTTTGTGATGGGCCGTGTGTGTGCCCAACTACCTGCCCGTGAACCTATCTAGGACATGGCTTGTCCTTATTAAATCTGTATGCCTGAGGAAGTAACTTTGGAATAACCAACCAGTAAAGTATTCCTGGTAACTCTTGGGAGGAGAAACGAACGTTTATGGCTGAGGCAGCCGAGAGTACCATGTGCCTGGCTAGCTTGCCTCCCTGATGCTCCCACTGTAGAACAGCTCAGTGATTATGATGCTTAGTTTCCTTTGCATGGATTGGGTCCAGCGCCTATTCAGCTACATCAGCCTATTATCTGATGGACGCTGTTAGCCTTTCCTTTGAATATAGCTATCCCCCCCCCCTTTCACCTTTGTGGTGATTGCTTTGTTCCTGCTGTGCTGTACATTACCCAGAAGATTGCAGTCATACTGAATATAAATGGATATCATTCTCTCCCCCACCCCACCCCCATGCAAGACTTTTCTTTCAAAAGAATACTCTACTAGTAAGACTAAGTGCCATTCCGTGCATTACAGAGTAGTATTACAGGAGCCACAGCCAATCCTAACTCTCAGCAATTCTGCCTTTAAAAGTGAATCAAGCAAGTAGGTAATTTGCCGTGAAAAATAGCCACATGCTGTACTTTCCTTGCCCTGGAATGAGGATGCATTAGAAGCCTCTTTGCTGGTGCTGTTCTAATTGAGATATTTAGGGATAGCAATCAGGTTATCTTTATTTAATTCTCAGTTGTGTCTAATTAGCAGCTTAGTACCATTGGCCTGGTTGTTATTTTATGGTAATTTGTTTAAATAAGATCCTCGCTTCACTGATATATTCCGCTTGTTACCTACAGTGCTCTTCTGTGAGGTTAGGCAGCCTCCTAGCAGGGTGAGAAATGGTAACCAATAATCGCACTGTGTTCCCCGGAGCCCCAGGTGTTGTCAGTGCCCTAATGTTTGTTGATCATCTTTCACTGGGCTAACATGGCTGAATGAGAGTAATAGACTCCTCTCTCTTGCCATCGACTGGATGGGTTAATCATAGTGACGGAGCCAGTCAGTTATATCTTAGGCCCTGTCTACACAACAAAATATAGGATTTATACTGCTTTAATTGTCATGGCCTTCCCAAGGAATTCTGGGAATTTGTCATGTCTAGCCCTGCTCCCCTTGGGCTGGGGGAAGGAGTTTCAGGCGTTCAAGTCCGAATCAGATTCTGAAGTTGGAGGCACGGCGCCAGAAACATACCCAGTGGGGGAGGCAGGTCTCATGGGCTCTTCACCAGCTGGGAATGAACCTTCTCCTAAGCTCATCTCCTCAAGTGTAAACAACACACAGTCAGTAGGAAATCAGCCTTCTTCCAAGGGGGAGGGCACTGAGAGGCTATCCTATCCTAGAGTACGCTGCAGACTAAAACAGGCAGAACTAAAGGAAGGTGAGAGAAAGTCAGCCCGTCTGGCATCTCGTCAGAAGCTGCATCAGAACCAGTCTCCCTGAAGTTAAAGCGTGCTGGGAAAAGGCTTTCCATTCTTCTTGAAAGGACATTTGTCTCGCTTAGTTTGCATAGTTTTGCCTAGAGGAAAATTCCTAGAGGTTAGACTCTCTTCAGGTGGGAAGGGATGTTTATTGCTTGAATAAAGCTTTGTGGATTATTCCGGCAGATCTCTTCATTGTCTCCCAATAAGGCGGGGGTTCTTGGGAAACACAACAGCATTGTACTTTTAAGAGAATCCCTCCTCCAAAACCACAATTTGCAAAAGAGGGAATGATGGTTGATTTAATCTAGGTTTGTAGTGTGACAATGCCCTGCTAGTCATCTGAAGACAGCAGTACAGCATTTGACCCAACACAACAGGCTGTCTTCAGATACACGGCAGCAAATTTTTTTTTAAGAGAACAGCAGGAAATCCCTGCATGTTTGGGAGTTTAGCAGAACCTTTTACTACATTCATACTGAGTTCTTTGAATTTCCCACTTGGAGTGTCTTCTACAAGGTGATTTCAGCACACGTGAAACTGGTAATGTTGGCACCTACAATATCAAACGGCTGATCGGTATTAGAAATTTACCTGTTTTATCAGTGAAGCTAAAGGTCTTCTGCCAAAAAGACTTTAATGTGGCGGTAAACTTTTGTGCAAACTGTCTATGTGTATGTGTTTGCTTTACGATGTCCCCCCTAAACTTAACTTGAGGCCTGTTTGCAAAACCTTTTGAAAATGTTTCTTGAAATACCATTGCTTTTTCCTTTTCTCTGCAGATGCTGCTCACGGAGTACTTGGATATGAAAAATACACGGACATCTTCAGAGCCGTCAGCTCAGCTTAGTTACGCCAGCTCTGGGAGGGAATTTGCGGCATTCTTTGCAAAAAAGAAACCTCAGAGGCCTAAAACGTCTCTGTTCAAGTAAGCTGCTCCGCCTCACTTTCCTAAACTGTACTTTGTGTTGCGATGGGCCAGCCCAGGAGTCTTCAGCAGTGCCCTGTGCTTGGGAGTAACCCAATATTTTGCTAGTCTTACTTTAGGCGAGAGTGCCACAGACACTCTTGTTGTGTGGAAGTCTTCCTGGCCTGAGATTTCCAGGGTCAGGATTGGTGGCAATCCTGGCTTAGAAGTGCTCAGGGAAGAGGGGAAGGCCTGAGTGCTGATGCTTCTGTGAGACCCAATCCAGCTCTTGGCTTTCCCCCTGCTTTCTCATTCTTCATATACTGGGGGCTGTAGTAGAGGGGCTGGCCAAGCTCCTTGCATAGGAGGGAAGAGCTGCTGGTTCCTGCTCTTAGCAGAAGAAATAATTGGGGTTGTCTGGGCTCCACCCCTGAAGCCCAGGTTTCTTTCGCTCTCACAAAGCTATTGAAGGACAAGGGCAAAATTGTATCTCTGTTGGCAGCTGTGCTTCCAGGCTCTTCTGATTTACCCAAGAATTTTGCCCTTGGCCCCATTGTCTTTTGATGCACTTGATCACTGCTGTTTTACACAGATCAGTCTCAGATTCATCTTTCCTGCTCCTGGCTTCTAGCCTTCATCCAGCCTTCCATTTCTAACTCCCCTTGACAGAATAGAACCCATTAGCAGAAAGTGGGATATCCATGTTTTAAATAATAGCAATAAAACTATGGAGTATGGTGCTGGTTTTAACCTATAAAGCCCTACATGGCTTGGGACCGCAATACCTGATGGAACGCCTCTCCTAACCTGAACCTACCCGTACACTGCGCTCAACATCTAAGGTCCTCCTCCGAGTGCCTACTCCGAGGGAAGCTTGGAGGATGGCAACAAGGGAGAGGGCCTTTTCAGTGGTGGCCCCCCGACTGTGCAATGATCTCCCCGATGAGGCTCGCCTGGCACCAACATTGTTATCTTTCAGGCGCCAGGTCAAGACTTTCCTCTTCTCCCAGGCATTGAACGGCATTGAACGCTAAGTTTGTTTTTTAATGGACCCCAGAATTGTTGTTTTAAATGGATACTTCTGTTTTTATACTGTTGTTTTTATGTCTCTGATGGTTTTTAAATTTCATATACTTTTAATGTTTACTATTTTTAGCTTTTGTGAATTGCCCAGAGAGCTTCGGCTGTGGGGCGGTATATAAATGTAAATAAATAAATAAATAAATATTTCTTTATTTAAATTCCTTCAAATGCCTCACAGGTGTTGTACAGAATAGCCTTCCCAATCACTCAAAACCTAGAACAGAGTCTTTTAAATGCAATCAACACATAGCAGAATACTATCGAATATACCTTAGATTACGAAACCTAAAAATCAGTTAAGAGGAACAGGAATTAAAACACGAGGGATGAAAATGGAGATCTTAAAAAGCCGGGGGGAGGGGGAACAGAAAATTCTGTTTAAATCCTGACCCAATTCTGGCTTAATACAAGCTTTGCGCAAGTCTTGTGGCCCTCGCATGCAGCCTCTTTGCTGCCGCATATTTGCACAAGTGGTGAAACAAGCCAGGAAACTGCAGTTAAATAGTTTCCCATTACATCTGAACCAGGACCTATGGTTAATGGGCTTCCAAACAAGCCAGAATCTGGAAGCCCAAGTTTTAAAAGCTCTATTAGAGTGCTCTCCTTCCTGCATCCCACCCACCCAGTGACTTGAACTGAAGTGAATTGATTAAAATTAGATTTCACGGGAAGCTAATATTCCGAAGTGGTCAGCGAGAGCCAATTATGGGTGGGTTCAAGCCTTGCTTGCCACTTCCATCAGTGCTCTTGCAAAGGGATGCGGAGCTGAGACCTTTTTTCCTGCCTAGATGTTTTCTGGGAAGAAATACTGTTTGCTGGCAAATGTGCCATGCGTTCGCCAGTGGTGTAACATCGCCAGCGGCCTGCCACTTCCCACTCAACATCTGTGGACTAGCCTCTGGGATGGGGACACCTTTCTGAGATTCCCTCGCAAGTTACCCAGAAGGTTTGAAGTACTGTAGTCCTTGTGGTCCCAGGTTACTCCTGTCCTCTGCCTCCTGTAGCTTGGCATGCTAACACATCAGCTTCATTGCTGTAGCCCCATGCGCTCGTTTCTGCCTGACGAAAATGAAGTATGGCATAATTGCTTAATAAGAAGAGCATGTCCCTTGCTGCTCATTCTCTCGTCATCGCTCTCACCGCAGTGACAACCATACTTGCTGGGATCTCTGGTTGCATTATCTCTCAGCTGTCATTACGTCCGTGGAGATCTCCGTTGAAATGGCATTCCTCATCCTGCTGAGAGATGTAGACATTTGATAATGCCTCCACCGTGCTGTGTGTTCTTTCTTCAGTGTTTGCCTCACCAGACAAGAGTAGCTGTCTCCCTTCTTCCTTCTCCATTTAGAGGGCCATCCACCTGTCGATAATACATCTGCATTTAAGATTGCCCCACTTGAGAAATAATCCAGACAGAATCATGGGTTCTCCTGCCCGGCAGTCTTAGGCAGCCAGGGCAGTATTTTTGCTGCAATCATTTTGGGAGGAATGCCCTTTTCAGTGCTGCTGATTGCATGAAGGCCCGAAGTGGGCCATGGACCTGGATTACAAATCTCACAGAAACTACTCTGCATAGTTTACCATAGCCAGGCAGATTCAGATTCTTAAAAGGAGTTGTGGTTTGGGAGGTGACCGTACACTTGGAGCGGTAAATGGCATCAGGGTCAGGGCGGGGGATAGAAATGGCTTTGTTCAATAGAGTTGGCTGGGAAATACCCATTGGTGAGAGCTTTCTATAATACCCAAGCATGTCTAAGAATTTATGCTCACCAAATATCCAAATATGTGGATCCGTGCCTGGATCCAGCTCCAGCTGAGAGCCCCCTCCCTCCTGCTACCAACTGTCTCTGGAGAGGCCACCAGTGAGGGAGGAAGCAGCAACCAGGCACCTCTCCACCGTGCCTGGGTCCAGCTCCAGCTGAGAGCCCCCTCCCTCCTGCTGTCACCTGTCTCTGGAGAGGCCACCAGTGAGGGAGAAAGCAGCAACCAGGCACCTCTCCACCGTGCCTGGGTCCAGCTCCAGCTGAGAGCCCCCTCCCTCCTGCTGTCACCTGTCTCTGGAGAGGCCACCAGTGAGGGAGGAAGCAGCAACCAGGCACCTCTCCACCGTGCCTGGGTCCAGCTCCAACTGAGAGCCCCCTCCCTCCTGCTGTCACCTGTAACTGCTGAACTTTCCAACTAAGATTGTAGTGCCTGAGTTTGCTTTCCTTTTCCCCCTCCTCCTCCCCCCTCCCAGTCCCCTTTCCTTTTGTGTCATGTCTTTTAGATTGTAAGCCTGTGAGCAGGGACTGTCAAGAAATACTTTTGTAAGCTGCCGTGAGAGCCTTTTTTGGCTGAATGGCGGCATAAAAATCCTTAAATAAATAAATAAATAAATAAATAAAAATATGTGTCTGGAGACTGCTGTTGTAATAATGGCAATAAGGTCCTCAGTCCATTGATGAACTGATGGCATGGACTTGCTCCCAGTTTTGAGTGCTCTCCAAATTCACTTTTGTTGGCCATCTGATTGGTCGCAGAGCACAGGAACATAGTTTGAAAAGTTTCTTATCTTAGAGTCAGACTTACGTGATGGACATAACTGCATCTGTCTGCCCTGTGGTAGTCATGGTCTACTTTCACATGAAAATGTCAGTGTGCCTAAGGGGAACAGAGCCTTGCTTCCCTGTGCTCCATCACGTGAAATAGTTTTTTCTGTAGATTGGCTTGCTTCTGATGGAGCTGGAATCCTTGGGCAGCAGAGTGTGGAAGGCAAGACAATGGTGCTGTTCGCACGTAACGACAACCCTTTAAGAACCAATGGGTTGTCATGCACAAGTGGGGGAAAGTGGGTGTGCTACCTGCAGTGCATCTGCCTCATCCACTCTTACTCAGCAACCCAAGAACAAACCATGGGTTAACCACTGGATTGTTTAGCTCTAAAAACTGTGGTCTGGGTTTGGATGTCACGCTTAGAAGGAGCTGATTGTGGGTTGCTGAGCTGATTGTGGGTTTCTGAGTAAAACCGCCCACTCTCTCCTGCTTGGGCACAACCTGCTTGGTTTTTAAACTGATGTGTTGTCATTACAAGTGAAACCAGGTCCGTAAGTTCAGCTCCCCTTTTGGGGCAAAAAAGCAAATCTTCTGCTTTCTGTGCAAATTGGGCAAACGATCATAGCTTTCCTCAGCCCATCTGGCTTGAGCCTTAGCTGTAGAATTAATTGTACAAAATGATAACATCTCTCCACAATACCGGGTCATTGTCAGTGATCCACAGAAGGATGAAGTTGGTTGGCTTTGGAAGGTCACTGCCAGTGGCCACACTCCCTCTTAAAAGGCTCCTGTCAATATACGATGCATTCCTTCCTGGAGCTGGCCTTGACTTGGGTTATCTAGAGGGAAAGGCTCTTGTGTCCACCGTCTATTCATAATTCGTGTTGATGTGCTGCGCTTCTTGTTTCAGGTTTGAGTCATCTTCCCATGCTATTAGCATGAGTGCCTATTTGCGGGAACAGCGGAGGGAGCTCTACAGCAGGAGTGGTGAACTTCAAGGTAGGCCAAGCTAAATAGCACATTTGATTTCAAATGAGCCACTTGAAAATGTCTGTCACTTTTACACCACCCGTTGGAAGCCGCTATCATCTAAGAAATAAATCTGAAATAAATCAGAACTCATTTGAAATCAATCTTCAAAGCGTTGGCTTAAAATTTCAAATGTAGGTATCAAAACTTTAGGTTCTGAGATGCGGAATGCCATGATGGATTTTGTGTTAGGCTCACTGAACATGGCTGACAGATTTCAATAGTAGTTGTTGTACCAAATTGCGAATGTTATTATGTTTGAATTTCACAGCCGAGCTCTCTCTCTCTCTCTCTCTCTCTCTCTCTCTCTCTCTCTCTCTCTCTGTGTGTGTGTGTGTGTGCTTTCAAACAAGTTTTCCTGGTAAAACTTGCTTTCATGATGATATTAGATTTGGTTGAAATTTTTCAGTTGTATGGTTCTGTATGTGTATGTGTCTTCTGCGATGCCAGTCTAACAGATGGTTCTGATGTAATGTCAATTTGGTGGCATGTGAACTAGTGGTGCAGAAGCTTCTGGCTTCCTCCCTCTTCCCCCCACCTTTCTTGACTTGAAGCAAATCATAGTTGGCTAATTTGGGTGAAGTGGCAAACTGTGGCTTGCCTCCGACCACAGAAGGGGTTAGAAGAAGATGGGGAAGACAAGACAGAAGGAAGAAAAACAGCTGGAGTCAGCTGGGAAATTGGCAGCTGACTCCAGCACACTCTTGAAGGATACTGATTATCTAGGCCCATTCCAGTCTGAGTTTCGATCTGGTTGCAGGACTGAATCAGCCTTGGCCACCCTGATGGATGACCTTTATCAACGGGGGAGTAAAACCCTGTTAATTCTGCTTGATCTCTCATCGGCTTTTGATGCCATCAACCATGGTATCCTCCGTGGGATGGGCATTGTAGGCATTGTGTTACAGTGGTTCTGGTCCTACCTGTGGGACCGTTTTCACAGAGTAACATTGGGTAACTATTCCTCAGCCCCTTGGCAATTAAGCTATGGGGATCCATGGGGCACCATCTTGTCCCCAATGTTGTTTATCTATAAGAAGCCACTGGGAGCAGTCTTGGAGTCAAATGCCATCAATAAGCCGATGACACGCAGCTCTATCTCCCTGTGACATCTGAATCAGGTGAGGCTGTGCAGGTCCTGGACCAGTGCCTATATTCAGTAATGGGCTGGATGAGGGCCAATAAACTGAAACTGAATCCTGGCAAAATGGAGGCCCTGTGGGTGAGTGGTTCTCAAGTCCAGGAGACAGGTTCATTGTCTGTTCTGGATGGGGTTGCAGTCCCTCTGGAAGATCAGGTTCGTAGTTTGGGGGTACTCTTAGATAGAGCTCTGTCGCTGCAGGCCCAAGTGGCCATGGTAGCTCGGAGTGTGTTTTACCAGCTTCGCCAGCTACGGCCTCTCCTGGACAAGGATAGTTTCACCACAGTGGTTCAGGCATTAGTAACCTCAAGGCTGGATTAATGCAATGTGCTCTATGTGGAGCTGCCCTTAAAGCTGCTCCGGAAGCTGGAGCTAGTGCAGAATGCTGCAGCTCGGCTGTTGTCTGGAGCTGCCCCTATTCAGCATTCAACTCCTTTTCTGAGGGAACTGCACTGGTTCCCTATTCACTACCAAGGCAGGTTTAAGGTTCTTGTACTAGTGTACAAAGCCCTAAACAGCTTGGGACCAGGATACCTGAGAGAGCGCCTTCGCCCCTCAACCTGAGGTCATCTGAGGGCCTGCTCCTGGTGGTTCCACATGGACCTATGGTCCGATTGGAGTCCACCAGGAGAAGAGCCTTCAGTGTGGGGGCCTCCTTCCTATGGAACTCCCTGCCTCTGGAAGTCAGGCAGGTGCCAACTTTGTATTTCTTCCAGCGCCTCCTGAAAATGTAGTTGTTCCAAGGTGCCTCCCCTTAATGACCAGTTGCCATTTTATCTGCACTTCGTTTCTTTAAAAAAAATGTACTTGTAATGTTTTTTTTAGTTCTGTTTTATTCTATTTGTTCACTGCTCTGAAATTCTTGAATGGGGAGTGATATATAAACATTGTAAATAAATAAATAAATATGAGAGGAAATGCCAACTGAGAGCATTTATTAAATGCCATAGGCCCAGCCCAAGAAACGGGTAGTACTGGCCAGGGGTAGTACTGGCCAAACAAGAAATCCTTTCTGTTTGTACAACAACAGGAAATATTTGAAGATATTTACATGTTGTCCCATAACTATACATCTGCTTTCCTCCCCTCTTTTATCTTCTCCTCTGCTACATGTCACTGTCATTTGTGAATTAATATTGAACTTTATTGAGGTTGTCTCTCTTGTGATATACTGGTGGTGGTGACTGCACACGCATCCTGTGATATTTATTAAAATTCTGTAACTGTTCATCCCACATGTGTATAATTGAATCTGCTAGTCAAGAAGCATAATATGGGCCTAAAAATATGTTTTTTAGAAAAATAATAATGGAGCTGTTGCCCTCTGCTGTCAAGCAGACAATTATAAAAAGGAATCCAGCCCCCAATCCTGCCCCCTCACTCCGTTCGTCTGCAGTCCATCGGGGGTAGAGACTGTGGAAAGTGACGGCACGTGGTGGAGCTGCACGACACACCTTTGTGGAGCGTGTTAAACAGGGCAGTAAGTGTTCCCTTCAGTAGCTAGCTGGTGTTTGCAGGCCACTGCCGAAAGACCTGATAGCTGTTGTGCGGCAGTTCTTGATAATCAATGTAGAGGTGAAGGCACCTGTCTTTAAGCTCCTGGTGTCACACTTAGGAAGTGTTTCATCGTTCGTCTTAGGAGCAGGAACTGTCAGCTGTAGGGACCTGGCGCATCTTTTTTCTTTTCTTTTTTTGTATCCAGGTCTTAAGGTGAGCCCGGCTTGTTGTCAGAATTTGTTTTGCGTGACATCCCTTGCAATTTCCGCTTCATTTCTTCTTCCACTTCTCCACTTCAATGCTCTTTTTGAGCCCAGTCAGCATGAAACTGGCTGTTGTGTCCTGGGATAGGTGAGGAGCTAGTAAAGAATGGTTCCTCTGAACGTGTGCAGAGTGCCATTCTATCCATCCCTGTACATGTGAAATAACAGAGCAGGAATATCTTGGCATATATGATTATATTTCTTGGCAGGCTTGAGCCCCAAGCCCTTCCCTTTTAGCCATTAGGCCGGGATTATTATTATTATTATTATTATTATTATTATTATTATTATTATTATTATTATTATTTCACCTTTTTTCCTCCAAGGAACCTAAGCTGGTGTACATAATCCCCCCCTCTCCATTTTATCCTTACAACAACAACCCTGTGAGGTGGGTTGGACTGAGAGTGTGTGACTGGCCCAAAGTCACCCAGTGGGTTTCCATGGCTGAGTGGGGACTAGAACCTGGATCTCCTGACTCCCAGTCCAACACTTTAGCCACTACACCACACTGGCTTTGTGGTGTAGACATGGGGAGGCATGTGGGGTGGTGGTGGTCTTATGATATCTCAGGGAGGAATCACAGCTAAATTGCAGAGCAGAAGGACTGGGCCTTAATCTCTAGTTTAATGACTCAGGTAGCAGATGCTGGGAACAGCCTGGACCTGGGAAACTGCTCCACTTCACTAAATGGTGAGCTAGAGGGACCAGCAGTCTGAGCTGGTATAAGGAAGCTTCCAGTGTTCACTTGAACATCTGTTATAATTTATATAGAGCAATCAATGTCCATTGCACTTTAAAGCAGCAGCGTCATGATGATGATAATGATAATAATGAGGAGAAGAAGAAGAATTAGTAGTAGTAGTTGTCTCCATTTTGAAAGCAGAGGCACGATTGGATTGGGAAAGGCAAGGGTAACAAGGGATGAAGGTGAGCAAATGCAATTACAGTTATTCATTGTGGCTGAGGTGTGTGCGTTAATGTCAAGGAAGGGGTGAGCTGCAATTAGAGCATCATCTTAATAGGGATAGGTGAGACCTTGCCTTTTCTTTGATAAAAGTGTGTAGTGTGTGTGTGTGTGTGTGCGTGTGTTCGCATATTTTAAAAATGTTGTATTCAAATGAATTTACCATTAGATCTCTAATAGCTTCCCTATTCGTTACACTAATAGTATAGTTAATTCCACCAAGCAGCATGGTCTTCAAAGAGCTGCGCTGCACAGCCGTCACCTTTCTTGTAATTAATGAGGTGCCCTTTGCATGGCAGAGACTATAGGATTTAATTACTGTTGCTACCAATGCCCCCTGCTGATTCTGACACTGCCGTAGAACGCAGAGCCAAAGTGACTTGGAGGTGGATGCGCAGAGCTTTTAGAGAAACAGCCACTGCTGCTCTCTTGCCAGCCAACCAGAGCTTCCTGCGTTTAGGAGAGCGCCGGGGAGCTCAGCGTTCGCACCAGAGCGCCAGCCTTGGTTTGCCAAGCGAACTTTGCTTGAGGCGATGTTCATTCTCTAAGGTTCCTCATGGGTTGTTGCAAGGTAGTAAAGTAGATGCTGCAGCAGCAGTTATTTCAATTCAATAAAATGTACAATAAGCCCTGTGGGTGGTGTCCAGGGAGGGAGGTCTATCCATTACCATAATGGCTGATTCACACATGATATCATCATCATCATCATCATCATCATCATCATCATCATCATCTATTTATTTCATTTCATTTAGGGTTGCCATATTCTGAATCCACAAAACCGGGACAATTTTTGGGGAGTGGGGTGGGGGCCTAGGATTTTTTTTTTAAAAAAACTGAGCAATATGTAAAGGTCTAGGGAAAGAAAGCAATCTAAGCTTTAGTTATCTAACACTGCAATCCTATGTGTGTCTACTCAGAAACAAATCCTATTAAGTTAAATAGGACTTATTCCCGGGTAAGTATGCATAGGATTGCAGCCTAAAGTACTTAAGCGCCTGCAAATAAATAATAGGCAAAGAACAGTTTAAGCAAACAAACAGGAAAAAAATATGACATTAAATTGCATTCCTCCACTAGTTCTCAAAAGCTAGAGGAGACTTCAGTGTGGAGACTGACACTCCACTGAGCAGGCTCAAGGCACCATTTTGGAGGTTGGAATTTCTCCGGTCGGCTGGAACAGGAATCTGGGATTCTTGACTGACTGGCTGGGACATTTTGGAAGTGCTTGGAAACCGTGACATTCCCGGTTTTCCAGAACATATGGCAACCCTAATTTCATTTCATTTCTAAAGCATTTAGAAGCCATTCATTTCTTAAGCTCTCTGGGCGGTTTATAACAATTCAATGAGAACAAAATACAGCATCAAAGGGCAGTACAGAATACAGCATAAAACTCCCCCACATTTTATTTATTTATTTAAGCTGCTTCTGTACCTCTTCACACCCCCAGATTTCCAAGTGGTTTACATAAAAGCACATGCAAGACGATATAAAAACCAATTTAAAACAGCCTAAAACAATAACTACCTTAAAAATATTACAACAAAGCAGTAAAATAAAGCAGCGTCATGATTGTTTACACGTCAGGGAAAGCCTCGGTGAGCAAATGCGCCAACAAGAAGCCTCAGAGAGGACAAATCCATGGTGGATCACTAGTCTTTGGTGTACGTATCTCTCTCCACAAACATTCACTTGTTACATTTGTAATGTGTGAAGCCTAAAACACGATGAGTCCCATCTTCCTTTTGCGTGGATGTGTGTGCGCACGCAGCAAGGAATATATTAGGGGCTTGCTTCACAAGAAATACTTGAATGCAGAATGATGGTGTATAGCATGGGAGGGGAGCCTCCAGCTTGGGGGCCTAGTTCAGCCCCGGAGGTACCCAACCAATTTGCAGAACCTCCTGGGATTCCTCCAGGGGATGGAGTTTGGTCTCCATGCTGAGAGAACCAAAGATCTTTGTGCCTCCTCCGGAGTGGAAGAAGGTACACCCACTGCCTCAGCACGGAGAAAGGTCACTGATGTAGTGTTCAGAGGAGCGTGTTCAGAGGAGGGCAACCAGGATGATCAGGGGTCTGGAAACAAAGCCCTATGAAGAGAGACTGAAAGAACTGGGCATGTTTAGCCTGGAGAAGAGAAGATTGAGGCGAGACATGAGAGCACTCTTCAAATACTTAAAAGGTTGTGACACAGAGGAGGGCCAGGATCTCTTCTCGATCCTCCCAGAGTGCAGGACACGGAATAACGGGCTCAAGTTAAAGGAAGTCAGATTCCAGCTGGACATCAGGAAAAACTTCCTGACTGTTAGAGCAGTACGACAATGGAATCAGTTGCCTGGTGAGGTTGTGGCCTTTTTTTTTGACCAACAATAAATGTGTACCGTATTCTTCTTCATGGAAAAATAAGACATCCCCTGAAAATAAGACCTAGTGCATCTTTGGGAGCAAAAATTAATATAAGACACTGTCTTATTTTCGAGGAAACACAGTAGCTTTCTTTATGTTCAGGGAATTTTTGAAGAGCATGGAGAAATTTAACTGCTTGCATCTGCGAGGGGTACAGTCCAATGGTATAGTCCAGGACAGACTCTCTGATTTTGCCGATTATTGTTTATAGATCAGGGAAGAAGTTCACAGCAGGAGAACTTCATAGCAAGGCCACGATCCATTGTGGCTTGTGCAATGTGGGTTAACACCTCCAATGAAAAGGCTGCCTGGGCCGACCCTTCTGCGTTCCCTGGTGACGCAAACTTAACTTGACGTTTGGAGTAATGAAAATGCAGCTCAACGTGCTTTAGAGTTGCGGTTTGATAATGCGTTGTCATTCAGAGGTGATAGGGAGGGGGGAAGGAAGAACCGGGAGGCATTCTTGTCTCATTTGAAAAGATGCGTTGTGACAGGTGGACGTCCCCGACCCCCCCCCATTTGAAAAAGGAACAAAATGGCAGAACAATCTGAAACGAAGAGCTGTTTCCACCTTGAGGAATGTAGAGATGGGACCTTGTGTTCTGTTAGGTGGCTTCGATGTCCCTCTCTGTGAAAATTGGAGTTTGATTTGAGGTTGGGGCAGAGCAATCGCTCTTCCTCGCCTTGACTGCGTTAATGCAATCATCTCATTCAGACCTTATAAGTCCACTTATTATTTCCTCTGCGTGTGGTTTTTCTGGTTTAGCGGATTAGCAGCAACCGTCTCTTCAAAGGCTATCCAATCAAGAAGGGGTTATTAAAACCAGGATGCTTTATGACTGAGAATTAATTAGAGCAGCATTTTCATGCAAAACATCCAATTTTTTGATTAGCAATGGAGCAGGGTCACAATTAACACTCTAGGAAGCTTAAATTTCCGGTATTTTGATTTTCAGGAAATGAGATTATCAAGCAGAGGTCAGATAACTTGACAGCAAAGAAAAGGGGCTGGGGGGTTAGGAAGGGAAAATCTATGTGTAAGAAAATAACTTGTTTATCCTTGTGCTTTAGACACTGCTGGTATGTTTGCAGAGAATACTGCCTCCGTGAAGGAGGACATCTATGGATGGCGTAGCTCCTCCTTTCCACATCTGGAGGCGGAGCTTTGCAGACTCGAAGCCTAACACAGGCATCTTCTGGTGGAAGGAACCCCACACAGTTTCTGTTCTGCCTTCACCAGTAGGACTAGGCTTTCTGTTCGGCTCCAGCTTGGAGACTTGTCTTTCCTATATCTTTCTCGCTGCCTTCCATTTCTTAGCTAAAGGCTGGAAAGCAAGTAGGCAAGAAAGCTAAGAACATAGGAACATAATATGAATATGTTCATATTATGAATATGAGCCAACAGTGCGATATGGCTGCAAGAAAGGCAAATACTATTTTCGGCTGCATTAATAGAAGTATAGCTTCCAAATCACGCGAGGTACTGGTTCCTCTCTATTCGGCCCAGGTTAGGCCTCATCTAGAGTATTGCACCCAGTCCTGGGCTCCACAATTCAAGAAGGATGCAGACAAGCTGGAGTGTGTTCAGAGGAGGGCAACCAGGATGATCAGGGGTCTGGAAACAAAGCCCTATGAAGAGAGACTGAAAGAACTGGGCATGTTTAGCCTGGAGAAGAGAAGATTGAAGGGAGACATGATAGCACTCTTCAAATACTGGAAAGGTTGTCAAACAGAGGAGGGCCAGGATCTCTTCTCGATCCTCCCAGAGTGCAGGACACGGAATAACGGGCTCAAGTTAAAGGAAGCCAGATTCTGGCTGGACATCAGGAAAAACTTCCTAACTGTTAGAGCAGTGCGACGGTGGAATCAGTTCCCTAGGGAGGCTGTGGGCTCTCCCACACTAGAGGCCTTCAAGAGGCAGCTGGACAACTATCTGTCGGGGATGCTTTAGGGTGGATTTCTGCCTTGAGCAGGGGGTTGGACTCGATGGCCTTGGAGGCCCCTTCCAACTCTGCTATTCTATGATTCTATGAATGGGACCCACCATTGCCACAATGAATCTTTGTCAGGAGGTGTTTTCTTCCCTTTCAGCCCTTGCTGAGCTAAGATATGGGAAGCAGTGCTAAATACCATGCCCCACTCTCCCTCTTGGTCAGTGGACACAAGTGCAACGACCATTCTGAATCTTTTAATTGATTGATTGATTGCATTTCTATACCGCCCAATAGCCAAAGCACGTGGGCTTCTCCCTGGGTGATTGCGTTTCGCCACTACTCTGAAGCCAGAGAGTTAGCTGAGCCCAGGATGTGAGGGAGTGAATCACTCCCAAAATCCTCCTCTGAAAGCATTGAATGGGGCTTTCGGTAGACATTTCTGGAGCAGTGCCAAGTAGGAGGAGATTGCAGACCAGAAGGTGGGTTTGCCATGTGCAGGGGAGGTTGTCAGAGCCTCCAAAATAAAATCACAACATCCATTGTACAGATCATTGCTACCTGAGCGGCACTGAGTATTTATCCACCATAACAAGACATTTGTACAGCTGCTGCCTGTAGGTTACCCTTCATCTTCAGGTGCAGGTACAAGGTGGGTGAATGTGCATTTGTAGAAACAGTTGTTTGTAGCTGGTTCCCACAACACGTTATGGAGAACGTGTTGTCCAGGGAGCAAATGGCACGGCCATTGCACATCCCACCCAAGGATGTAAGAGAGAAATGTTGGAAAAAGAAAAACTTTTCTTTCTTTTCTAAAGCTTTTAAATCTTGATTTTGATCTGACTTTTATACTGTTAGTTTTACTCCACCCTGTGCCTGTTTGGTGCATTCTCTTCCCCTTCTTATTGTTTTATTATGATTCTATTAGAATGTAAGCCTATGCAGCAGGCTTTTGCTATTTTATTGTTTTACTCTGTACAGCACCATGTACACTGATGGTGCTATATAAATTATTATTATTATTATTATTATTATTAATAATAATAATAATAATAATAATAATAATAATGTGTTTACCTTTAGCGGATTGAGGATACCCTGTCACTCACAGAGTTATTTGCTTCTTGTGAAAGGTTGACTAACTGATTTCTTCAGGACCCAAGAGAACCCCGGTTCCTATTTGTGTTCTTGGGGCAGGTCAGCTGTGGATTCTCTTTCCTATCTGCTTTCCTTCCTTGCTGCATTTTTCTCTTCTTCGTTTGGGCTCCACAGTTGTTTCCCAATAGTTCGATTTTTTAGAGTATCGGTCTTCAAAATGTAGCCAGAGGGGAACTAGCTTTTCTGTTTTGCATACCTGCTCCACCCCAAGGTGTGGGTGGGAAGAGCTCATCCATCCAAAGTTATGCACCGTGCAGAATGAATGTTCACCATCAGTCATTCCTTTCTCAGTATAAATTGCGTCGGGAGGGCACCTGCTTTCAGAATGGCTACAGAGCAGTCACCCCTTGCTTCATTAGTGTCCTGCTTGATAAGCAAAGCATCTTCTGCATTTTTAGCATTTAAATTACAGCAGCGCCTTATTAGTCTGCAGTGGCTGTTCTGCATTTTCCAGTAGACACCTTTGATCATGATTCCTCCTCCTAAAAGCTCAAAATATTGGTAACCTATTGGGAACAAGGAGCTTTTCTGTCAACGCACAGCTTATTCTCTGCCGCGCAAAGTGTGTCTATACTGTGTCTCTTCTTTTGTATCGTCAACCGTTTTTTTGATCTGCACTTGCTGTGTGGAACTGTTGCTCATTAAAAACAAACACAAGCGAACTCTTTCTTGGGCTTACGTGGCCCTGATAAGAAGCAGGTCATCATTATCTCTGCTGTGTAAAATAGTGAGCTGGCTTCATCGTTGTCATCAGGTGCAAGGACTAGAAAATCTGGCTTTGAGGGCTTCACAATATTTTGGGGGAGTTCTGCTGGTGTCTCACCCTCAGAAAGTACTGTATAGGGCAGATACCAATTCCATATGGGGCTACTAAGAAGTGCTGTCAATAAGGCCTCCCCCCCCCCCCTCCATATTGCCAGAAATGTGATGTCTGAGATGGGAAGGTACACTGTTTTAATTTGGAAAAGCCAGTGGAGTGGCTAAGAGACTGAGCTGTGAATCACAAATTTCTTGGTTCAAGTCTAGTCTCTGCCATGAACCTCACATAAGCCACTTGGAGGATGCCGCGCGTGGATGGTGGTGGTGAGTTCCTAAACAAGAGATCTTGGGGTTGTGGTGGGCAGCTGGATGAAAATGTCGACCCAATGTGCAGCTGCTGTAAAGAAGACAAACTCCATTTTAGGCGTTGTTAGGATTGAGAATAAAACTGCCAGGTCATACTGTCTTTACACAAATCTATGGTGCGACCACACTTAGAATACTGTGGACAGTTCTGGCCACCACACCTACAAAAAATATTGTAGAGCTGGAAAAAGTGCAGAAAGGGCTGGATCATCTTTACTATGAAGAAAGGTTACAACAGCTGGGACTGTTTAGCTTGAAAAAAGGGAGGCTAAGGGGACACCTGATACAGGTGTATAAAATGATGATTGGTGTGAAGAATGTGGAGAGGGAGATATTTTTCTCCCTCTCCCATAATACTAGAACTCACTGGGGTCATCCCATGAAGCTGATTGGTGGGAGATTCAGAACAGGTAAAGCGAAGGACTTCTTCACACAGCGCATAGAATTCACTACCACAAGATGTAGTGGTGGCCACCAATTTGGACGGTTTTAAAAGGGGGTTGGATCAATTCCTGGAGAACGCTATCAGTGGCTAACTAGTCCTGTGGCTATGTGCTACTCCCAGGATCAGAGGCAGTAAGCCTATATACACCACTTGCTAGGGAACATGGGTAGGGAACATGGGTGGGAGGGTGTTGTTGCACCATGTCCTGCTTGTAGGTCCCTGGTCAACAGCTGGTTGGACTAGATGGTATGAACCAGCAAGGTTCTTCATATGTGCTTATTAAGACCAAGTATCGTGTAGCCTCTGGTCTGCGCAAATGTAACAAGGGTTGGAAGGGGTTTTACACAGGAAGAGTCTCTGTGAGACGGTTCTTTTTTTTTAAAAAAAAAAGGCCCTCTCCTCTGAGTTGCAAGTTCTTTGTCCCAGTTTTAGCACCTGGTCCATCTGCATATAAGACACCCACTTTACAAATAGCTGTGTTTGTGGGTGACTTATATAAGACCATCATCATACATGATGCTTTCCAAAGTAACGTAGACAGGAAGGACAGGCCCAGGGCCCTGCCCCGAGGAACTTAAAAATCTAAATTTAGACAAGGGGGGAGGGGGGGAAAGGAAAGGAGAGATTGGGGACAGGTGAGGAGAAGCAAGGGATGAATGTGAGCAAATGAAGTTCTCCGTTTGTATCCATTGGGAATGAGGACTGAGGGACTGAGTTTTCATAAGAGAGTTGGGTTTTGAGGAGGGATTTGGATGGCTTGATGGAGGTGGGACTTGAGATTCTTTTGGGGCAGGCGATTTCAATTTCATTTCCCCTATGCCTGTAGAAAGCATATATGTTAAATAATGTTGAATAATCACATTTGCAAGATGTGACAGTGGTATTTTGAGGTTCTTGGAAACAGCACACTTCCTTTCTTCATCCCATCTCTGCTTAAATTGTGGGCCCCTGATATGAATCGATGGATCTAGAAGTGTGCTGTATTTAACCATAAACATCTTTGTCAAAGTTCTCTTTTCAAACATGTACCTTCCTGTCATGCTGTGCAGGAATCTCTGGCTGCAATCTGCTCCTCTTTGAAATACTCACCATCCATTTGATTTGTCGTTTTTAAAATGCTTTCTGATTATTTTCAGGTGTGTATAGCAATTTATCCAGAGTAGAATATTAGACCTTCTGCCTCGCTCAAGTGCAGAAAAATGAAGATATTTCCCTCTGTGCAGCGTGCCTTTCTTATCTCTGCCATGCCTCGTGTTGCAATTTGAAACACGTCCTTGGCCTTCTGGCCTCGTGGGATTTAATTTTTCTTAATTAACCTCAAGGACTTGCCATGCACCACCTCTGGAGTTTATCCATGTGCCTGTCTCCTTACGTGTTTGGGTGAACCGTTTTGCATTATCCTGACTAAGAAAAACATCAATGATTAGTCAACCCAGGGTGCTTTTTCATTCCCATTGACAACATGCACAATGCATGAATTACCCTTTTCTCTATCTTTACAAATCTCTTGTTTCATGGATGAAAAGTGACCATGGCCTATCTGATTTCATTAGCTGACGTGACCAGCCCATTTTCTGGCTGATGTTTCAAGTCCAACTTGTATGTGTAATAAGCAATTTCTAGTTGCATTTTCCTGTTTCCAACACCGGCCATTAAGTTTGTCTTCCTGCTTCTGCCCTCTCTCTCTCTCTCTCTCTCCCTCTCCCTCTCTCTCTCTCTCTTAGTTGCCTTTCCAGTGAAAGTTGTCCATGTTATTATAGAAAATGAGAGAGCTAGAGAAAGAGACCAAGTCTAAACGTTCACTTATGCCAAACTTATAAAAAGTAAAATAATCTGCATAACTCATTTCCACAAAATATAAATAATTATTATGCAGCTTTCAGAACCTAAATTATTAGAAACAATTTTAAAAAACCCACAAGAGCATAACAAAACAAACCACAAGATCATAATATAAGGGTTATATCCAATGTTATTCTAGCTTGTCCCATTCATTTCAATGGATCTACTCTAAGTAGGACTAATATTGGATATTATTAATTTAGTTCATTTCTATCCTGCCTGATAGCCGAAACTCTCTGAGTGGTTTACAGAAATATAACCCATTAAGTTCATGGTAATAACATAAAAGAATATATAAAAATGGGTATACAAATTATAGCATCAAAGGTCGGTGGAGCACCGTCTTCCATTGTTTGTGGCTGCCACAGAGAAAGATGCTACTGTACTTCTGATTTCAGTGTTGCCTAAAATAAAGGCAATTTTTGAAGGAATACACATGCTACTGAGATGATTTAAGGTTGACAAAAATAGTTTAGACCTGCCCTCACATTTTGATACTTGCCTGTTTTGACATCGTACATTTGCACTGATCTGTATCTTATAAAAGTGAGTGGCCCGTTACAGCGCCATCATGGTTACCACATGTTCTGGGTAACATGTGCATGGTCTTTGGAACGTGTACCCTGGTCATGCATAAAGGTTCTTTTAATACTGGGTGCTACTAGAAATAGGCACCTGGGTGTTAGAGGAATCAGGAAAGGGGAGAAAAGGATTGCAAAGGATTTATTTATTTATTTATTACATTTTTATACCACCCAATAGCCGAAGCTCTCTGGGCGGTTCACAAAATTGCTTATTGAAATTTAAAACATAGAAAAATTTAGGCAGATTATTTGAAAGCATTTAAATGAGAGCCGGCATTTACCAAGTTAACTACAGCTCTCCATAGCCTATTGAGCAGGTATAAATGATGGTGAAAAAGAAGTATAACGGGCACTCTACAATTTCCTAATGAGTGGAGGGAGAGACTATTTTCTTGCAGCATGCAATGAGGTTTCTTTCTGGAATAAAACATTCTTAAGGTTCAGTGGCCCCTCCTAGCTCCACCTTTTATCCCTAGGCCTGAGATTAATAATTAAGACAAAGGCAATGAGGATATCTCCACTCCTACTGTCTCATTGGATCTGAGCATAGAATGTTAAAAGGGTTAAGATGTGGGTGGGTAAAACTGACTCAGTGACTTTTTCAATTAAATTTTGATGAGGCTGGGGAGAGAAGTCCCGATTAACATACAAGTGAATTCATTCCTTGTGGATCACTTCTCCTGGAGGGCACCTGGAGCACCTTGCAACTTTTTAGAGGTGATAGGGAGAGAAGAAGAACAGGATCTCGTAGATTAAGTCGAGATGACAACCAAAGACTGAGCCAGAGGTTATGACACCCCTTGAAATGATGTGTTGTGTCTGGACCTCTGCTATGGTGGACTAATTTTTAGCTCTCTTCCTGAGCTTGAAAATGAGCCTTCTATCCCAGGTCTGTTCTGACATATCATTGGGGTTTAGGCATTTCGCAACATTACTTTCACCTTTCCCATCCATTTTAAAATCCAGAAGGTGCATGCATGACTACAGTGTAGTTACGATAAATATGGCAACCAGGACTGGATAGCAGGCAGAAGCAAGAACATAGATCAGCATGGATGGGGATAATGGGGCATGTTTAGCCTGGAGAAGATTGAGAGGAGACATGATAGCACTCTTCAAATACTTGAAAGGTTGTCACACAGAGGAGGACCGGGATCTCTTATCGATCATTTCAGAGTTCAAGACACGGAATAATGGGCTCAAGTTACAGGAAGCCAGATTCCGGCTGAACATCAGGAAAAACTTCCTGACTGTTATAGCAGTACGACAATGGAACCAGTTACCTAGGGAGATTGTGGGCTCTCCCACACTAGAGGCCTTCAAGAGGCAGCTGGACAGCCATCTGCCAGGGATGCTTTAAGGTGGATTCCTGCGTTGAGTAGGGGGTTAAACTCGATGGCCTTGTAGGCCTCTTCCAACTCTACAATTTTATGATTCTATGTTTCTATGATTCTAAGGATGGAAAACTATGTAAATCTGCTCGGCAGCCAATCACATTGGACTTAGTGGAACTAATATCTGCATAAGCATGCATTGGCTGTCTTGCTTGCTAGGCTAAAATAAAGACATCATGCTTGTACAAGCCTTACATGAGGCAGGCAGTCTCCTTGGGCATCTCGTTTTAATGTTGTATTGCATATTGTGCTCTTGTTTGTACTTTGCATTCCATTGTTGATCTTGGTGAACTTGGCTTGCATTAGAAGTAATCTAAACACTCAAGAGATGCCCTTTGCCAGGGTTGGATCGTACTTCTTTGTCGAGTTTCTCCGCACCAACCACCACTTCTGTAGCTATTCAGTGACCCCGTGAAGAGTGTGTTTTTCCTACTTGGTGAAGCTCAAGAAACGTTGAGAAATGTTTTTCTACATTGGCTGTTTGCATTTGTTGTGAGTGTTCCTTGGAGAGTTCAGGCAGAGGGTGTTTTTTTTTTTTACTTTGTTTTATTTTAATATAGCACATTTTAGTTTACAAATTGCTTCACAAGGACGGTCTCATTTAGCTACACAATAAACCTGTGAGGAAGGATGTTACTTACTTCCATTGCAAAATGGGGGAACTGAGGTTAGAAGATTTGTGTCACTAATTGGCAGACATCACGTGGTTAGCATTCTGCAGATGTGGGTGACAAGAAAGCCTGGGCAGGAGAAACAATGTGGTAGTGGGGTCTTTCAGTACTGTCTTTGTCAGCTCTTGAGGTTCAACCAGCTCAGAGCAGTTGGAGCAGTGCTGAGAGAAGCCACAAGTCCTTTCATGGCTACTGCTCCTACCAGTAGCTCCTCCAGCTTTCTTCCAGCTTCAACTTACTGAAAGTCTTCTGTTCTCTTCTTTGGCTCCACTCATTCTCCATATGTATAGAACTACCACTCTGAATATGTACATCAGAGGTGTGGAATCTCAGGCCTGGAGAACAAATCTGGACCATGCCTGTTCCCCCAGTCACCAATCGTTTGGTCATTTCCCAGCTTTTAGGCTGATTCTCTCCCTCCCACCCCATTCTAAAAGAATGAAATGGCCTCTCTTCAGCCTTAGTTACTGGCAGTAAGAGCTTTAAGCTACAATATGCTAGCATTTTTTACTCTATCCTATTTGGTTTTGGCCCCATCCAACGCTGGAATGCAGCCTCTCCCAGAGCTTCTCCAAACCAACCCACGGACCAAAAGATGCACATTGTGGCACTTTTCTTCTTTCCTTTAAATTCCTCCTCCAAACCCGCCATCCCTGCATGGCCTTCGGCTTGTCAACTTGAACCTCATTCGAAACCATAACCAAACCTTAAGTATGTGTAATGTCCAAAACATTGGCTTAACCTCAGTCAATTACTGGCATAAATGTCCATTTTCTTTCCCTTTCCGCCTTGATTTCATTCACTTATTACATTTCTATACCGCCCAATAACCAAAAGCTTTCTGGGTGGTTTTCAAAGATTAAAACCTTAAAAATACAATATGGTCACATGATATATAAAAAAGAACATGTTATTCTATATACATATAGAATTTTAACAACCATAAGAAATCCCAGGACCTGTTAAAAACCCTATCATATGTCTGAGAATATAGGAAGGTCTTTGTCGTGACTAGGCCTGTTCCCCTTAGGTGGGGGTGTTAGAAGGAGTTTCAGGCGATCAATTGGAATCAGATTCTGAAGCAGAAGAGACCGTGCCAAAAATGTACCTGCCTACAAGGGAAGTGGGGGAGGTGATTCTCACTGGCTCTTCACCAGCTGGGGATGAACCTTCGCCAGACCTTATCACTGAAAACATTAACAACACACAGTCTGTGGGAAATCAGTATTTTTCAGAGGGGGAGGGCACTTCAGGGCTAGCTGGTCCCAAAGTCCACCGCAGACTTAAATTGGCAGAGCTAAAGGAAGACGAGGGAAGGTCTGCCCGGCTAGCTTCTCGCCAACGGCTTCTTCAGAACCAGCCTCCTTGAAGTTAAAGCATTCTGGGAAAAGGCTTTCGCTTAGTTCTCATAGTTTTGCCTAGAGAAAAGTTCCTAGAGTTTAGACTCCCTTCAGGTGGGAAGAGATGTTTATGGCCTGAATAAAGCTTTGTGGATTACGTGACAGTCCTTCTTTATTGTTTGGGAAACACGACCGTCTTCACCCTGCTGAACTTCGCCTCTCCTGTCCTATTCCTTTGCCTTCCCTGCTCATCTGTTTGCTGTTGCGTGGAACCCTTAGTCGACAACAGAGTTTTGCTACTGTTCAGCATGGAAACTTGTGAAACAATAAATAAGTATAGCTAATGCCATTTGTGCGCCATCTTCCCTCCCATAAGAACATAAGAAGAGCCCTGCTGGATCAGACCGAGGGTCCATCTAGTCCAGCACTCTGTTCACACAGGGGCCAACTAGCTGTCGACCAGGGACCCACAAAGCAGGTCATGGTGCAACAGCACCCTCCCTCCCATGTTCCTCAGCAACTGGTGCACACAAGCTTACTGCCTCGGATGCTGGAGGTAGCGCATAACCATCAGGGCTAGGAGCCATTGATAGCCTTCTCCTCTCTCTGTTGTTTTCCCCTTTAATTGAGATTTAAGCTCCTTGGAATCGGGGACTTATCTGACTTGCCTATGAAACTGTGTAAAGGCGTCAGCGTATGCTGATGGTGTGGTATGTATAGATCAACCCATGCCACCTACAGCCTGCTCCCAATGCCCCATTGCTGTACCTTCCCTTGTCTGTTCTTCAGCCAGTCTTGAAAGCTGAAAGGCTTATCAGGGTAACAGGGTCTTTCATAATCCAGCCTTTTTGGTTTCACTGCTGGAGTCAAAGCCAGCAAGGGCTCTGAGCAAGTAGCATCTTTGTGAGCCCTTCTTAGGGCTAGTGACAGGGACCATTATGATAAGCTCCCAGTAAGTGATGTCACAATTGTCCAGTCAGTAAGATACAGCTATCGGTGAACATGCTGTTGAGCTTGTCCTAGACCCTGGGTAATGTAATCTGGAAGGTGGTTTAAAAATCCTCCTCCTCCTTATTCTTAAACGTCCATCACCTCTACTGCTCAGTCGCTCCAATTTCTGGTCTTGCTGGCTGATTAATGAGTCCCCTGCTCTTTGCCTCCAGTCCTTGATTCTCATTAATACATTTGTTACCAATGTATCACTTCACTCTAACCTTTTCTACTGCTTTCCTTTCTCCTTCTTAGTCTCCCTCTTCGCTTGTGGCGCTCACACTATGAGTTTGTCAGTTGAAATTTTCTCAGGAGCACATGATCTCCGCTAGTCGTGATGTAAATGAGACAAAACAGGGTAGATAATGTGCAGAGGTGTGAGATTCCCACCCTATCCTCCCTTGCTGTCTTCGCAAGGGAGATTAGGGGAATGGGATCACTAGGATGAGGAAGTTTAAAGCATCCCCCCAACACACACACACACACACACACACACACACACACACACATGCACTCCTAATACAGAGTCTAAAATATAGGCTGGAAGCCAATTATCCTGTGTATTCTTTCTATTTTCCATATGACTGTTGAACTCTAATCAACAATGCCTTGCAGCACACTGTTTTGCTAAATAAATGTTTAGCAGTGAGAGCGAGTCCCCATGGGCATAACAGTAGAACATGTAAGAGACACGGCAGAGGAGGGCAGCCTTTTTGCCCCCGAGGTCTTGTTGCCGCAGTGTGTAGGGTCTGGACTCCTCCTCCCCTTTCTCGCACACATACTGTCACTCCCTCCTCCCTCCATGCCTGCACATGGGGGTTTAAACCTCCAAACTCCCTTGTGTGCCTCCCCCTCTCTGTGCTGCCTAGCTGATTTTAACGTGGTTTCTTAAAACGCACCCACCCAACATTCTGCCTGCTGTCCTGTGCAGACTGCAGATGTGTGAGACATTCATTCTGTTGAATTTTGTTTTGTACAAATCTACCCAATTCACATTTCTCATATATTTCTGGCTGGCAATGTGTTGTGCAAAACAAAACACACAAAAAAGTACAACAACATGCATACATTTGAAAAATGCGCAAACACACTTTTGTTAGTGGCATGTGTGTGTGTGTGTGTATTTTTGTGCACGCAAAAATGAGCACGCAAAAAATGTATATTTGGGTGGGCAATGGGCCCATGGATTTCTGTGCTAGGGTGTGTGCTTGTGGGGTTGGTGAGGACATTGTACGGAGCAAGCTTGGCGGTAGAAAAATGAGAACTTTGACAGGATAGGGAATTGCAGATCTGTCCATCCCTGGAGCAGACCCCCAGTTGCTCCACTTTACGTTATTGACAGTATTTTTTGGAAGTGATGGGCTTTTGGGAGCTCCTAGTTGGCCACAGCTACCTGGCATTTGTGTAAGACTTGCAAGTGTGTGAAAGGGTGGGTTGCATGGTGTCTGCTTGTCCAGCTTTTGGCAGATCTACTCTTAACGCGTTAGCATGTGACAAAGTGGACCTTGGGTGTGCGTTCCTTCTATGTTGGGCTATTTTCATTTTGATTGGTTTGCCCTCTCTGCGTATAAGCTTAACAGCCATCAACAAATGACTTATTCATATGCCTATTTCTCCCTTCTTGGGTGCATAGGACCAGTACAGGCTTCAAGACCAATATTAGTTTGTCTTAGGGGCTGACTGTTCACATTAATTGTCCAGTGCGACTGCATTTCGGGCTAGATCAAGAGCAAGACTCAAGCTCACACACTCCCGCTATCGTTCCCTGTTTCCTTCAGTGCACTTAGAAGTTGCCAAGTGAACCTCGTCTCTCTGTGTGTATTTGAATGTAGGATCAAATACTTCCTGACTGGTTGCCCTCCTCTGAATAACCAGTTAACTAGGGAGGTTGTGGGCTCCCACACTAGAGGCCTTCAAGAGGCAGCTGGACAGCCATCTGTCAGGGATGCTGTAGGGTGGATTCCTGCATTGAGCAGGGGGTTGGACTCGATGGCCTTATGGGCCCCTTCCAACTCTACAATTCTATGATTCTATGATCTCCTGGTTCTGTTGAAAACTTTTGCCTGCTTTGCACAGGAGTATGTAAGTCCATGGCCCCCTTTGTTTTCATCCACAACACAACCCCATGATGAGTAAACAGGCCCTTAGTGGCTATTGTGTAATCTCCAGCAGTGTGTTTTGTTGCAGTTTCCTTGTTTTAAAAAATGCTTCCTAAACCCGGGAGTGCTCCAGCTTCCTGCAAACCCTCCATAACTCTCCTACACGAGGGCCACTGGAGAGCGTTGACTCTGTGTGTCTACTGTCACGAGTCAACTAGAAAACGCTCTGTCTCATTTCCTCTCCACTGAGCCATCCAGCCATTTTTGCCTTTCGAAAAATTTGTCGTGGGATGGCACCAGATGTTTCTGCATCATTTTTTTAGTAAAAATGCCTTCCGCCAGCTCATCTTATGTCCATTTATCCTGAGGGATTTGCAAGGGCCTTTGCTAGTTAGGTTGTGTAATGGGAAGAGCTTAAGTACTTTCTGCAGTACTCATTAATGTTTTTGGATTCTGGGGTAATTACTTGACAATGTTATAATAAAGACTTGATGGTCTGAAGCTTGGAATTTCAAGAATAATATCAAAAGTATTGTAAACGATTAGGAGCTTGGATTACTTCCCATCTTCATCTCTGGGAGTTTTAATTGCTGTGAATCAGGCAGTTGTGTTTGGCTTAATTGTCATCTTCAGCTACTGCTGAGTGTCCCCAATGTAAAAGCTGCATATTTGTTGCAACCAATACCTGTCAGCCAGTGTAACTGAATGATACTTTAATGAATATATAAAGGCTTTTGCAAGGCCCTGTTTCCTAGGCTTACAACTACCTTTTTCCTGTGATGGGAGAGTAGTTAATATATTAAAGTAAAATCCACGGGTAGGCAAAATGCCTTTTTATATCAAAAAGAGTACCCCCTTATTGATGAGGCTCCATCGCCTCATTAGTATACAGTTACCCCAAAATTCTGTTGGTTCTTTGTTCAGAATATGCTATGTAGCAGAACTACCATTTTCTTCTTCTGCTGCTGCTGCTAATTACATTTATTCAACATGTTGGTCTGGAAAAAAAAACACCTTAAAGCATCTTACAACAATAATTAAAGGATATAGCAATTCAAAACAATTTTAAGTAGCTGAAAACAATTAATAAAATGCCCAAACTGGATAAAATAACTAAATTAAAAAGTCTCATCGTATGCCTGGGACTAGAGGAGAATCTTAACATGGCATCAAAAAGATGACAGTGTTTGGGCCAGGTGGATGCTTTGAAATGGCATAATAATGCAGTTAAGCTTTTATCGCTGGAATACTCCTAGCTTAGTTTCATAAAATCATAGAATAGTAAAGTTGGAAGGGGCCTATAAAGCCATCGAGTCCAGCCCCCTGCTCAATGCAGGAATCCACCCTAAAGCATACCTAACAGATGGTTGTCCAGCTGCCTCTTGAATGACTCTAGTGTGGGAGAGCCCACCATCTACCTAGGTAACTGATACCATTGTCGTACTGCTCTAACAGTCAGGAAGTTTTCCCCGATGTCCAGCCAGAATCTGGCTTCCTGTAACTTGAGCCCATTATTCTGTGTTCTGCACTCTGGGAGGATCAAGAAGAGATCCTGGCCCTCCTCTGTGTGACAACTTTTCAAGTATTTGAAGAGTGCTATCATGTCTCTGCTCAAGTCAGTGGGCAATAGAAAGATTGGCTATCATTATAATTGGAGGCCTGGGTGGGTATGCAGGATTGGGGCCAGGAAGGGAAATATTGGTCAGGTGAATCTTGAATCTTCATCCTTCATCATCAAGGCTAAGGTGTGAAACCTCTTGTGGGACAAACAAGTCTGGAAGCTTCTGACTGATTTAACATCTTCCGGATGCACGACTGCGGACCACTCTCTCTGTATTCCCTTCCCGGTGGGACTCACCATCTTCTCCCATCATATAATAATGCCTTGCTGAGACATACTGCACATCCAGAAACATATTGCTTTACCCCACCCCAGCACACACACACACACACACTCATTCTGAAGGCCCTGTCAGTATAGTTCAGGCCTCTGGCTGTAAGGGCAGGTTTTCCCCTCAGTGTGATGTTTATTTTATTCCCCCCTGTAAGGATAATTGTTTGTTAATCGTCTACACTGGGAAAAGTTAAAGTCTGCACTTGGTGACACCATTGAGGCAGCTCCAAGCGTGTAAGTTTTTGCCCCCTTTCAACTGTCTCCTTGATTGCACCCTGTTTATTCTATCCCATAAAATTTAATGGCGCCATGAAAAAATGAGCCCCTTCCAGGCAGTATAGCACCACTCCTTCATTTGCAGTTTCCTGGGTAGGTTCTCTTGCTCAAATGCAAAGCGAGAAATGATTTCTGCTGAGATTTATTTAATGCTGTCTCTCAGAAAGTTGCATCCCATATGGGATAATCTCTGATCCTTGCTCATTTTATGCTTGTCGCAAAGCAACATGGGACTTTTGAGGTTATGATTCAGGGCAGAACGACAGGTTGCCCAAAAATATGGGGTGGCAATCCAGAACCTGCAGTTTCTGAACATTTTTTTCCAAAGTCAGCCCCGTGTGGGGCTGCCTTTGAAAAACATTGTCATAAAATGTGGACGCGGTTCTGAGGATACTTCTTTGACAGGTAGACTGAACCCATAGGATCAGACTGCAAGTTAAAGCACCTCATTTTTTAAACTGCCAATTACCCTTCAGGTATATAGGTAGGTAGGCAGGTAGGTAGGTAGGTAGGTGGGGTGTTCCTGTTCTTTCAGTTGCCCTCTTTCTTTGCTGCGTGTCTCCTGAATTAACAACAGTGCTGATGCACCTCCATGCAGACGCACCGTGGAGCTTCATTATGGTGAAGTAATGCCACATGATTGAATTACACGCAGAGAGACTATTCTGGGCCCTTTCCCCTTCTCCCTCGTAATAAGAAGTCGGATGCAAATGGTAGCGGCTAAGCAAATTCTAATACATTTTAATGAAAGTGTGTGGAGTTGGAATGATGGGGTTTGATTGTCTGTATTGGGAGTTAATGACGCAGTTGCAGAAAGTCAATGTGGTGGAGAGTGGAGCGGCAGTCGGAATGCCGGTGAAATTAAACTGGCTAATTTTCAGGCCTGGACTCAAGGTTTTATTTATTTTTAGCTATGGAGTTCTGCAAAAGAGTTATATTACAGGCTTAACTCTTTGGGCATAACAGAGAATTAAATAGCTTGTGGATATGTGCTCACCTACGGCAAGTAAAAATAACCTCCAGGTGAGCAGGCAGCGGAAGCTTTTACAAGCTAGAAGTCACTTTTTCTTTCCTTTCAAACTGTCTGATGTGCCACAAATGACCCACAGAGGGTATATTTCTGGGCTACCAACCTATATCAATAGGAATGAAATCCACAGGCATCTGGTGTCTGGTGCATTATGAACCAAGTTGTCCCTTCCTTCAGCAATTCTAAGGCTACTTGAGGGAGCTCTTTTCTTTCTTTCCCTTCTAATACCTTAAATAAGGGAAGAAGAATAACTAGTTCTTCATAAAGTGACTGTGGAATACATTGGGTTTTTTGAGACTTTGGGGTCTTACCCCTCGCCATACTGTTGCAGTTTGCCAGAAGAGAGGCCCACTGGTGCCTAAAAACATAGGAAGAACCCTGCTGCATCAGACCAAAGGCCTATCTAGTCCAGCATTCTGCTCGCATAGTGGTCAGCCAGATCATAGAATCATAGAATAGCAGAGTTGGAAGGGGCCTACAAGGCCATCGAGTCCAACCCCCTGCTCAATGCAGGAATCCACCCTAAAGCATCCCTGACAGATGGTTGTCCAGCTGCCTCTTGAAGGCCTCTAGTGTGGGAGAGCCCACAACCACCCTAGGTCACAGGTTCCATTGTCGTACTGCTCTAACAGTCAGGAAGTTTTTCCTGATGTCCAGCCTGAATGTCCGGGAAAGCTGCCAGATGGCTTGACAAAGACAAACGAGCACAGTTGGTATCTTAGCAACCAGGAATTTATTGCAGTTACAGACTTGGGAAGCAAGTGCAGGGAAAAAGGGCTTGAAAGGCAAAAGCCAAAAGACAGACGTCGTCAGACAAGGTGCAGGCTTACAGAGAGGTCAATGTCCGGTCCGAGGTTCAAGGAGCGTGGCAAAGCAGAGGTACCGTGATTCCGTCCGAAGTCAAGCACAGCCGACAGTCAGCAAGGTCCAGAGAGGCAGTCCAAAGGTCACAGGAGTAGGCACGGGCAAAACGTAGTCAAAAGGCAGTCCAAGGTCACAATAGGATTCCAGAAGTCGTCAGGCGTGGTCACGGGGTCCGGGAGTCAAGGCTGGGTTCAGGAACTCGGTATCTGGAGCAAGGTGCGTGGTCAAGAGGTCTGAGAGCCAAAGCTTCCGCCGAAGAACTCAGATAATCTCTGACAATTTGGCAGGGCTCCCGGCTGCTCTTTTATCCTCAGTCAGAGTGCTGAGTCAGCGTTCTGCAGCTGATCTCTGATTGCTTGGCGTTTCTGTTGGAGACGGCTAGACCGGCGTCGGGTGGCCTTCTCCGCCCGTAACTGGCTGAAACCGGGCTTGTCTGTCTCCTCCTCAGATCCCTGCGGCTCTTCCAGAGTCTTTGCCGGCATCAGGCCCTCAGAGCTGGCAGAGGTTCCTGCTGGCCTTGGCTCCTCTCCCTGAGGCTCTGCCACAGCCTCTGCCAGTCCATTCTCCTCTCCTGAGCCAGGCCCCTCTGCACTGGGTCCAGCCTCTGCCAACTCCCCCTCATCTCCCGACTCCGGTTCCATGCAGGGCATGACACTGAATCTGGCTTCCCATGGGAAGCCCACAAGCAGGAGATGAGGGCAATGGTCTTCTTCTACTTATGTTCCCCAGCAACTGGTGAGCAGAGGCATGCTGCCTCTCATACTGGAGGCAATATATAGCCATCATGTCTAATAGCCTTATCCTCTACAAATTTGTTAATGCGCCGCTTAAAGCTGTCTCAGTTGGCAGCCACCAGCACACCTTGTGGTGCTGGATGCCATAGTTTGAATATGTGCTTAAGCCAGCTCTTGAGCACTGCTGGTGCAGTTGGCCAGAAGGATGGCAGAGTCACCACTAGGTCTGCAGAACTTTCCTCTGACCAGGAAGGTCAAGATCCAGGGTCACGATGCAGTCTCCGGGCAGACTCTGCATTTGGTCAGGTGACTCAAGTGGCCAATGGCTTTCACCTTCTGCCCTTTAAATATCCCAAAATTTGTTTGTTTATTTATTTATTTATTTATTACATTTTTATACCGCCCAATAGCCGAAGCTCTCTGGGCGGTTCACAAAAATTAAAACCATGAAGAGCATAAAAACAACCAACAAATTTAAAACACAAATACAAAATACAATATAAAAAGCACAACCAGAACAAAACCACACAGCAAAAATTAATATAGGTTAAAATATGAGATCAAAACAGCAAAGTTTAAATTTAAGTTAAATTAGGTGTAAAAAATACTGAGAAAATAAAAAGGTCTTCAGCTGGCGACGAAAAGAAAACAATGTAGGTGCCAAGCGAACCTCTCTGGGGAGCTCGTTCCACAACCGGGGTGCCACAGCAGAGAAGGCCCTCCTCCTAGTAGCCACCTGCCTCACTTCTTTTGGCAGGGGCTCACGGAGAAGAGCCCCTGTGGATGATCTTAAGGTCTGGGCAGAAAGAAGGAAGGAGCTGCTGCCTGATTGATGTTATCTCCTCTATGCTGATGTATTGGCCTGCCCTATACCTTGCCTTGCTTGCCATCTGGAAACTCTGATTGGCTACGACCTGCTGGCTGTCTCTCGGATGACACCTTGCCTCTGGCTTCACCTTGCCGTTCTGAGAACAGAACCATCTGTTGCCCAGAACTCCATAAAAGTATAGTTTTATGCAAAAAAAAAAAAAAAAAACTTACGTGTTTTTAAACAGATGATTTCTACTCCTCAGGAAGGCAGAGATGAGTTTGAAGACATGCCACTGTTAGACGCTGCCCACAGGCTCTGCGCAGCAGTGCCAGTACCTTTCATGTATCAACTTGGCATTGGTATACATTCATTGTGGACGTATCCTGGTGGCACACAAAGAGACTCAAGTGCATTTCAAGTGGTGAAAATGCTGGCATTTCCCCACTGCACTCTGCTGTGCTTTAAAATACACAACGTTCACTGCTGCCCTGTTTCCCGGTGTGCCCCAGCAGCTCCACTGGGAGACGCCTAAGGCGCAGGGGGCAATTTGAGCCTGGAGTAAGACTGAAGCGTTGGGCTGTAATAGCCTCCCTGCGTTCTTGATGTTGCTCAGCGTTACCCTAATAGCGCTTGCCTGTTTGCTTTCTAATGTTACCAAGGGAACGGATCAGAATCATCCCTGGTTAAATTTGTGCAGCGTTGTTAGCTGCAAATAAACAAGGTTCTGTGTTAAGGCGATAGAGTGTAAAGACTGGGGAGTGTATGGGGTAGGGGTGGGGTGTAGTGGGGAGGGAGTGGACGGTTTCTCCTTCTAGCCCTGTGTTGAGGCAGGCAACTCGGAACAGGTGCTGAGGATGATAGACCTGCAGAACCTAGAGGAGAGAGGCTCCACCCAATACAGGAGTGCAGCCCTTGAGAGCTTCTCTGAAATTGAATTTGTCCTTCAGGCGGAAAGAAAGAGGTTCCCCAGACTCTGCTTACATTGAGTTTGAACATCAGGAAAAATGTCCCTGCTGAAAAATCTCATCGGGAACTAGTGGCCTGGGTATATTGTGGAACCTCATCCTTGAAATATTAGAAGACGCTGCTGTGTGCTTTCTGGTGGGAGGCTGGATGTGGGGAGACCATTTTTGTTTATTCATTCAGTCGCTTCCGACCCTTCGTGACTTCATGGACCAGCCCACGCCAGAGCTTTCTGTTGGCCGTCGCCACCCCCAGCTCCCCCAAGGTCAAGTCTGTCACCTCCAGAATATCATCCATCCATCTTGCCCTTGGTCGGCCCCTCTTCCTTTTGAACTTATCCTCTGTTCCTCCCCAGTAGCATTTTGACTATCTTCCGACCTGGGAGTCCCATCTTCCGATGGTATACCGACAGCTTCGGCTGGGGGGCGGTATATAAATGTAATAAAATAAATAAATAAATAAATAAATATCTCTGGTTGTACTGATCCATTTAGTTTTCACGGCAAGAATACTGGGGTGGGTTGAAAAATTGCAATTTCCCGTCCCATGAGGTTGCACTAAATGTCTTTCTAGTATCCTTCCTTGATCTATGTCTTCGCGATGTAAGCATGATTAATGAGGGTTAAGCTTTGACACATTTTAATTCTCTTCTTTGTCTATACAAACAAGGTGCTCAAGCCAAGTTTTCTCCATGATTAGATCATGGGGGTTGTTGCAGTAGAACCCTGCACACCTTTCCTTAGGGGACTTTAAAATGCATCTAAACGCACAACAAACCAAGAAGCATCCCCTGCAAGAGACCAAAGATTTTAAAACGACAACAACGTACAACCCACAGCAGCAGGCTGCAAGTTCTAGTCCAACCTTCCCCAGTCTGGGTCTCTTTAGATTACAAGGCCCATCAGCCCCAGCCAGCATGACCAATTGTTGGGGATGATGGGAGTTGTAGGGGTTTTTTTTTAAAAAAATTGTATACTTTTAATGTTTACTGTTTTTAACTTTTGTAAACCGCCCAGAGAGCTAATAAATAAATAAACTTGGTCCCTCCCTGCTCTTAACCTTGGTGGGAGACTATGCTGGCATACGGTGAGTTTAGCAATGGTGTAGGGGCACTGTGCTCATAGCCAGTTAGGAATCCATCCGTTATGCTGAATCACTGCTTGGTTTCTGGACAGGGTGCTTGGATGATCTTTTAGTACAAGTGGGCTGAGCCGGGAGAAGAAGAGGAAAGGGGTGCGTGCTTTCCTCACATTGTTTAAAGCCAGTGGAGGCTGGTGGCTCCGATGTCAATGGGGGCAGTGAATCCACTCCGGCTTTCAGTCAGAACTCCCTTTAGAAGAGCTATCCAGGGTTCTGACTGAAATCTGGAATAGATTCTCCGCGCCACTGACATTGGTGCGACCAGCTTCCACTGGCTTTAAGGCAGGGGAGGGCTACCTAATGCCCACCTGATGTCTTGGACTACAACTCCCATTATCCATGACCACTGGCCATGCTGGTTGGGGCCAATGAGAGTTGGAGTCCAAAACATCTGGAGCTCACCCGTTTTCTTACCTTTGCTGTAGGACCATACGCCTTGGCTCCCAAGAAAAGTGAGTTGTATAGAGAAGGGCCAGAGGCAGTGATAGTGGCCAGGAAACAGGGCTGAGGGGTTTTCTACAAGGCTGAAGAAGGACACACACACACACACACACACTGAATGCTGTACCAAACCAAAGCCACCAGTGATAAACCACTGCAATTATACTTGAATATAAAGATAACAGGAATTAAATTGTTAGGATTTTTTTAGCATATAAGGTAAACATGGTTTTGGCTTTGTTGCAGTAATTTGTAAAGCTGGGGGTGATGAATACTGCACACAGTCAGTTAAATGTACAAAGCAGAAAATCCCCCACAATCAATTAAGAATTTTACACAAGTTTGTTTTTTTGGGTTGCCGTTCTTCCCTTTCTTTTTGGGTTGGTATTTCACTGTCACTGAGATGATAAAAAAGAGGGTGAGTATACAGTAGTTGAAGGTGTGGCTGTGTAGGAATGGATTTACTGCTCTATGTAATTCGACTGTGTGGCAAAACCTTTGCGTTGTTATTTACTTCCTCCTGCTGCGTTTGCCGCCCCTCTGCATCACTTCCATCCCATCACCTTAAAAGAGACATAAAACACTGCAACTGATATTAAATGTAGTATAAAATAAGGAGTAGAAGGGACGAAAGCCGTCTTCTTCACTTATCTGTTGATGGGGTTTAATGGTTCCTGGCCTTCCAAAGCAAGACTTGTTTTTGTGTGAACGTCGTAGGAAGCTTACCGGACACACCGTGTGCCGTGGCAATGTCCAAGGCAAATTCAGAGTCAGGAAATACTAGGAAAATAAAACTGGAAAAATACTGTCGTGTCATGATATAAATCTGCTATGCCAGCCTTTCCCAAGCTGGTGCCCTTCATAGCTGTTGAATTACTCACAGACAGGATTGTCCCAACACTGGCTTCTGCTAGGCTAACTGATCGGATGGTTCTGTGTTTGGAGGAAGGGCTGTTTCCCCACCCCCCCTCCAATGGTGGGTGGCCAGCCAGGTTCTCAAGGAAAGCCCCCAAGGAAGGCTGCAGCCTTCCGTTAGAGGAAAAAAATACCCGACTAGGTAGACCTTTTGGTCTTGCACCAGCATGGCAATTCGTACTGTTTAAAAGTTCAGCATTTAAAATGCTTTCCTGAAAAAGCCATTTTATATAATGGCTGATGCTGGTTAAAGCTGTCCTTGAGAAAGAATAATAAGTATCTGTTGCAGCGCTGAGAATACATTGGAGGGTCAAGGCTATGAGATGGATCATTGCTTTAACTTAAATCAAGATATAATTTTGCTTCTTCTGCTGCCAGTTGGGGAAAAAAAAACTAGTCTTGGCTTGCATAGACTTGGGAAGGGATTAAAGGGGCGAAATCCCTCACTGGATCTCTGTGGGCTGTTGAACGTACCCCTGCCCATGTCTATTTATTGGCTGGACTGCTCAGAAATTACAGGGAGGTTTCACAGTCTTACGATGCTGTTACCCACAGCTTAATCCTTGGCTTGTTCAGTTGTGTCAACTTCTGTATGCCATATGTGAGGACATCTGGAGGTTGATCAACAAAGCCAGACGGTGGGGTAGGGAAGTAGGAGTAGATGCAGGAATAAGAAATTCAAGGCTAATAGGTGAAGAAGTTGGAAAAAATGAGCCTCAGAAATTGTAGCTCTGTGAGTAGACGAGGGATCTAATATTTTTATTTATTCATTTATTTATTACATTTATATACTGCCCCGTAGCCGAAGCTCTCTGAGCGGTTTACAAAAGTTAAAAACAGTAAACATTTAAAATATACAAAATTTAAAACCATCAAAAACATAAAAACAACAGTATCCATTTAAAAACAGTTCTTGCAGGTGTCTCTGGCGTAAATTTTAATAGCATCTCTACTTTTGGAACAGATATAATGTGCAAGCAGACTCATAGGAAATGTTCATACAACCAGTTATCCTTTAAACATATGGATAATATATGAAGAATTCATCTGAGGCCTTGCTTCATGTCCCACCACCACCGGAGGTGTAGTTAGTAGGGACAGGGTCCCTTTTGGTGGTGGCCCCTACGTTGTGGAGCTCTTTCCCTGTGGAGACTCATGTGATTGCTATAATGCAAGTTTTGAGGTGAGATGTAAATACCATTTTGTTTCACTAGGCCTTGACCTTGATTTATATTTGTAATACTGTGAAACACTCTCATAGTTTGACAGTTGGTTGTGCTACTGCTTCCATTTGTCATTTTTATTTTACTGTTTTATTATGCTTTTGTATGTCATTGTTTTTTTAGACTGTAACCCACTTTTAAGTCCTTTCGAGGGGGGAGCAGCCTAGAAATATGAATATACATAAGTAAATACACATGAATATATGGAACTTGAGTAAAACCACTGAACCATCTAGCCCAGAGACTAGATTTGAACAGGGCCTTATAAAAAGGACAGGCTATATCCTGTTATCCATGGCAGCATAGGAATTCAGTGTTTTGTCATCAGTTGTCTTATGACATCATGCCTTTACCTCACAGTGGGAGCCTAAGCAAGTTGACTGTCTTCTGCTGCACCAAAGGGGAGATATGATAGCACTCTTCAAATACTTAAAAGGTTGCCACACAGAGGAGGGCCAGGATCTCTTCTCAATCCTTCCAGAGTGCAGGACACAGAATAACAAGCTCAAGTTAAAGGAAGCCAGATTCTGGCTGGACATCAGGAAAAACTTCCTGACTATTAGAGCAGTATGACAATGGAATCAGTTACCTAGGGAGGTTGTGGGCTCTCCCACACTAGAGGCCTTCAAGAGGCAGCTGGTCAACCATCTGTCAGGGATGCTTTAGGGTGGATTCCTGTATTGAGCAGGGGGTTGGACTCGATGGTCTTGTAGGCCCCTTCCAACTCTGCTATTCTATGATTCTATGAAAGTGATTCCTTTTGTGAGCTTTGAATTTGTGAGGTTTGCCAGAGAGAGGATACATGAACACAGCCAGGAGATAAAGCTGGAGAGAAAAGCTTGCCTGTAAGAACTAGCTGCCTCATGGAACAAATTCCCAAAGAAGCTGATGGAATTGATCTTGAGTTAGGTGAGTGTATGTCAGGGATGGCTTAAGTATAATCAGTACGGGGTTAAGTAGCCCAGGGGGATGGAGGAGCTATTAGTAAGCCTTGCCTAATATTCTACGTTTTTGATCTTTTCCCTGAAAAATAATGTAGCCTCTCTTGTTGGGCAGCTAATTTTCATATGTAACTTCTGAAAATTCTCCCTTTATGTACTGTGTAAAGGCTGGGATGCAGTTGAGAATTCAGATAATCATCATCATCGTCATCATCATCATCATTTATTTATTACCCGCCAGAGATAATAAATAAGAGGATCGAGGCAGGGAACAACATAAAATACAAAATATTGTACAATATATAAAACTGATTAAAACATATAAAAACTAATACATTATTAAAATAACAGCAAGACATCTTAAAATTCGACTGGGTAGGCCTGCCTGAAGAGACCAGTCTTTATTGCTTTTTTATATTCAGAAAGACTATTGAGTTGGCGGATATCTCCTGGCAGGTCATTCCACAGCAGCGAAGGTCCTCTGGGTAACAGTTGCTAGATGAAGTAGATTTTTCCCAGAGGACCTGACTGTGGGGGGTGGATTGTACGGGAGAAGGTGATCCCGCAGGTAGCTTGGACCCAAACATGTAGGGCTTTAAAGGTAATAACCAACACTTTATACTTCACCCGGAAACTAATTGGCAACCTTTACACGGACTAAAATTCCTCCAATGTTTCTGTTGAATATTTATTTAAACAGAGGTAGATAGATTCTGGTTCTATGAGCTTCTGTCTTTCATCTTAAGGTCAAAGGAGAGATGTCCCCACCCCTTTCAAGAAGCAAAACACTTTCCACGGTAATTGTATTAGTTTGTCTAGATTTTTGTTGCAAAAACATGAAATTTGGGGAGGTCCGTAACTTGTCCATACTTTCTACGGTTGAAATGGTTCATGTTACTTATTCCGCAGGTAATTTTGAATCTCAATTTTAAGCAATCGTATCATCTCCTTTCTACTTTTTTTAAAACTATTAGTTAATTATTTTGGCACGCTAAGCAAGGTAATCTTTGCTCCCTTCCTCTGTGTGCAATGTGTGGGTTGCTAGGCATGCAAATATTTATTTATTATTTCAGAATTTGTTTATCACACCTTTCCCTTCCAAAGAAGGAGTTGCCCAAAGAAGCTTAAAAATATAAATGCGTAAAATCAATGATAGTGAAAAAGCATTGAGAAGCTCAGGTCCCAGCTTAAGTCTGGGACCCTCTTTGCATTCACATGTGGGAAGCTGGATGAGGAGGAAGACACCACTGTGCATCTGGGGCTGCACGGCTGTCTCATAGACTACACGGAAGTTCTGGGATGCCATACAGAGCTTCTATGAGCAGGGAGTTTTGAAGAAGACAATCAGTGTCGCTGATAGGCAAAATCCTGGGAGGAGGATCGGAGAAAGGACGCCTCTTCTCTGGACCGCTCCCACAGAAGAAAAGGCAAGCGTCTGCATGGCTCCCAGCAGAAGAGACCCACCCTCTCAGAAATGGTTTCACTGCCATTGACTATCAGTTAGGAACCTTGGAAGCTGCCTTATACTGAGACCATGGGTCCATCTAGCCTACTGTTGTTGACACCGGCTAGCAGTGGCTTGCCAGGGTTTCAGGTGGGATTCTTTCCTTGCCTTACCTGGAGAAGCCAGGGATCGAACTTGGGGCTCTATCACACTGGGCTATGGCCACTCCCTGTTAGCTGCTGGTCGACAGGGCTGGGAAGGAATTTTACTAGGGGTGTGCAATCGGCAACTGCACACACACACACACACGGGCAAAGAATCGGTTACCCAGAAGCCTCTGAGTTTGGAGGCTTCCATCTTCCAGGGGCACAACCTCGTAGGCTTGCATGCTCAATAAAATTAAAACGCAGCAGCGTCGACTGCTTTTTCAAAGAGAAATGCAGCCCCTGACAGCTTATGGCCAAGGGAATGAGAACCACGGTCCTGCCAGAGGTCATGTCACATAGACCATTCTGCTTTGAGTGCCAGGCTTTGCTTTTAAGATGGCACACTCCTTCTGTGCTTTCCCAAGCAGGAATGAACTCTCCTTTTCCTTGCCAAAAATAACAGAACATTGGAGTGTCTGGCAAGTAGGATTGGGCAAACGAGTGATGTTTTAGCTCACCAAGATTTACTGCTTGTCTCTCCTCAGTTTGTTCTTGTGTTTGCCATTGCTGTTTGTTTTGCACAACCGGGAAAATTGCACGAAACAAACAGCTATTGAACCTGAAAGCTGCGTAGGCAAATTCCAAGATTTGCACAAATCCCCTCCGTAGATTAAAGTATAGGTGACTTAAAAGTGTTGCTGCATTTTGATAAACCCGCACATTTTCAAGTACATGTTTTGTGAACACTAACACAAGTTCGGGAATTTGCAAACTTTTTCCCCCCAGAGAAAATGCACTCCCATTCACATTCAGGATTCCATACAGGTCAGCTTTGAGTGATTTGCAAACTAAAATGACATTCTCATACATCCTTACTGGCAGCATCACCTTGGGCACCTCCGATATCTTGATCATAGAAATGATGCTGACATCAGCCTTTCCCAGTGATTGGATGGGCAATTCAGGCTTAGTTCTGTGATAGGTGAACAGGCAAATTTGTAATCATTGTCAAGAAGTCGAAATTGCGGGGTAAATAAAATGCCAGGAAATAAAAGGACCATTCCCACTTCACAAAGTAAAAGTAACAAACCATTCTTTTGCCAGAGCTTAGATTTTCGTTATTTATTTATTTACAATATTTATATACCGCTCCTCATTGAAAATTTCGGATTGGTGGACAAGATAAAATGAAAATGAAAACAGAATAAAACACTTAAAACAGATTTTAAAAGAAGCAAATACAGTGACTCATGGCTGGACATTAAGGAAAGGCTTCCTGGAATAAAGATGTTTTCAGGAGGTGCCGAAAGGAGTACAAAGTTGGCACCTGCCTGACCTCCAGAGGCAGGGAATTCCACAGGAGGGGAGCCACCACGCTGAAGACTCTTCTCCTGGTGGACTCCAGTTGGAGGATGGATCTATGTGGGACTGCCAGAAGCAGACCCTTGGATGACCTCAGTGACTGGGCAGGTTGGTAGGGGAGAAGGCGCTCTCTCAGGCCACTGCCAGAGCAAGCTTTCCTTGAGTTCAGTTTTCCCAGATTCTTAACTTATTTATTTATTTATTTATTTATTACATTTTTATACCGCCCAATAGCCAAAGCTCTCTCGTCTTTCTAGGAAGCTGGTTTTGTTAAAACAGCATAACCAAACCCCAGCTCTGCTTAACTCGCATTTTATTACCTCTGACTTGAAGAGAGCTGCTATTTTCCTGCTGCTTAACCCATAGAATTTACCCGGCTGTGCGACAGGGCCTCCTGAAATTACCACCCAGCTGCAAATTAGTTGGAATGGCCTTAAACCATCCAAAGTTGCTTGTTCCTTTTATAAACAAAATATCCCTTTGTTCGTAATATAATTTTCTAGATTAGCCATTATTAACATTCTCTCTCAAAACTGAATTTACATCTGAATTATCTCATTACTTCCCAACCAGCCAATTATTGTCTCTAGTGAACAAAATAATTATACTGGTGCCTACTGCTCTCAGGGTTTTCCTCTGAGATCCTTAAACATTGACAGCTCCCGAATGTTCTGGCTACACAGGTTCCAACACGTGCCTACAACTGTGTGAACGGACATGCCAGTGTACTCGGAAGGGGTGACAGAAGGAATTCCTTTTAGGTAATTCGCACACATAAGCAATTACCGGAACATGATATTGGCTTATTGAAAATAACCTAAGCTGCTTCACCAACCTGCATACCAAGTGAGGGGAATTTGAGTGGTTCTATTCCGCCCTCTTCTCCCTGTCGTAATGCTGTCAGGCAGACTACAGTTTAAACTGGGAACCTTGTGGTATAAGGCTGCAAGCTCAGTGGATCCACTCTTTTTTACTCAAGCCCCAGAAGGGAATCAAAATGTGAAACATCAAAATGTGAGATGAGCAGTCCTTTGGATAGACTAACTGTTAAAAGCCTGGTATCTGGTCCTTCCCTTGTCTGTCTCTTCCCTGATGTGGGTCAGGATTTGGCACAACCCCCCAGCTAAAGCAATTGACTGCAAAGTTGAAGAATACACATCTCCCCACCCGGTTTCGAGTGTGCTTAGTCCCACCAGCATCCAAGCTCTACCAGCCTCGTCTGCGGGCACAGATTACTCTCTCTACCTTGTAAAAAACACATTCTTGTGTTGAGCAGCTAGTGAAGAAGACTCACGTTCGACCATTTGAAGCTTGTGGTCAACCCAAGCCTAGCAAATCTTGCTTCTCCAGATCTCACTTGCTTGTCATTCCTTGTTTGTCCATATGCTGCATGCCTCTGCCATGTGTTTCGAGATGAGGATATATTATGGGGAAATCTGCCAAGCCCAACCTCTCAACCAGTATGCATTAAATTGTTGGTTAGCCCCATCCTCTGTGGTTCCAACAACTACTATTATTATTATAATTCGCATTTTCATACTGCCCAATAGCCGAAGCTCTCTGGGCGGTTCACAAAAACTAAAACAATTCAAAGTGTAAAACAAACAGTATAAAAATATGATATAAAATACGATCTATACATCATCTTATAATTTTTTCCTTTAGTCTTGTACTTAATGTGTAATTTAAACTTTTTGTCCACATATTTTTCCATAATTCATTTGGAATTTTATGCCCCACATTGTTTTCCCATCTGACCATACAGTCCTTCATTTGTTCTTTCTCCCCCTCCAGCTGTAATAACAGTTTATATACTTTACCAATAAGATGTTCATCATTAGTACATAATACTTCTTCAAACAATTGTTTTTAAAGTTGTTATAGTGGTTTTAAATGTATGTGTATTTTGCTTGTTTTTGTGGTTTTTAATCTTTGTATATTGTTTTTAAGTGTTTTATCTTATGTGAACCGCCCAGAGAGCTTCGGCTATGGGGTGGTATACAAATGCAATAAATAATAATAATAATAATAATAATAATAAACAACAACAACAACAACAACAACAATAATAATAATAAGGTCAAGGAGGGCTGGGGTTGCTGTGGACCTCAGAAGTTAGGCCTCATTAGGCTTCTTGTCCATTCATGTGCCAGTCTTGAGTGTTTGTATCTTAAGTTGACTGCCCAGGACAGGTCAGGGGTTCTACTGGTGTACCACCCACCCTACTACCCATCAGTCTCCCTGTCTGGGCTGACAGAGGTGGTCTCAGATTTGGTGTTGAGGATGATGGTTCTGAGGGATCTCCATGTTGTACTCTTTTCGGCACCTTTTTGCTTTCCTAGGCATTTTAGTTTTTCATGTTTTGTTTTGCTACTGTACCTTTAAACTGTTAAATTGTATTTTATCATGTTGTGTTTTATGGTTTTAATTGTTGTGAACCAACCAGAGAGCTTTAGCTATTTGGAGGTACAGAAATGTAATAAATAAATAAATAAATGATGCAATATTCTATGTGCTATTGGAGAACATGCTTCCAGATCCATAAATCTACTGGGTTAACAGGAAGCGTGTTTTTACACAGGAGAGAGAGAGAGAGAGAGAAGCATAAATGAGTAGGGTTATGCACATGGCTTCTCCTGGTGCAACTCATACAACTATGTTTTGGCTTTAGACAGAAAGAGAATAATGTAGAGGTCTTGCAGGGGAGTAATATGCACAAATGCCTTAATTGCCTTCCTTTTCCTATGATGAGTAAATACATATTGCTCTTTTTGCCTAGATTGTAAGGTTGAAGGCTGGGCTCCCATCTCTTCATTTTTGTAGCCCTCCACAGGAAAAAAAGCAGGGGTGTGTGTGCTAATTTTAATCAAGCCTCAGCCTGTCATTTTGGCTTATCATTGTCAAACGGCTGCATCTTTCTTGTTCATCAATGTCCTGTTAGGAGTGAATCTGAACTCTTTGATTATTAAAGTGGATAGAAAATAACAGCTCTGTGTGTGGCCAAATAGCTACTCATCAGCTGGATTTTTTGATGGGTCCTGATGGTTTAATGCAAACCTTAATCAAGGGCTCAAAGTTGTTGTTTTTTCTGCTGCCTTTTAACTTCATGGTTGGAATTACTTTCATTCTCATTCTTATTCTCTCTCTCTCTCTCTCTCTCTCTCTCTCTCTCTCTCTCTCTCACACACACACACACACACACACACACACAGAGAGAGAGAGAGAGAGAGAGAGAGAGATGTACGTAATTTCACTTACACGCACTGGCCAAGCACTGGCATTCAAAAATCACAAAATTCCAGAGCAGTAGCCATGTTGTTCTGTGGCAGTCAAAACAACCAAGTACCTTAAAGCAGCCTACCCAACCTGGTGCCCTATTGATGTGTTGCACTGCAGCTTCCAGTATCCCCTGCCAGCATGGCCCTGCCAGCTTCTGGAGGGCACCAGGTTGGGTAAGGCTGTTCTAGTCAGTGTCGATTTTGCTAATGATTTCGGAGTTGGACAAACTTCAGGTCTGCTTCAGAATATCCTAGAAGAGTAAAGGGCTTTCCCACTGGTTTCTGACAGTTACCATTTTTAATATCTGCCTCCAAAATGATGCTTATATTCATTTTTTGTTTATAGCAGTAATGTTTGTGTGCTAGGAGAAAGAAATCTTTGAATCAAAATCCTATTTGGTAGAGTTGCTGCCAATGACTCCAGACAATGGATTGGATCCAGATTAAATTCCCTTGATTTCAGTAGCTCTACTCTCATTATGACTAAATCTGGATCCAACCGATTGGATGCAGGCAGTTCTTAAGATGAAATTCTGAAATAAATATTGATTTTTTTCTACAGAAAACATATATAGAAATGATAATAAATATTATAACTGTCTTTTCTTTCTCCTGATCCCCTTTTCTATCATGTTTTTTAGATTGCGAGCCTAAGGCAGGAAACGTTTCTATGGAATTTATTTAAGCCACTTTTACTATAGCAGGGTAAAAATGCTTCCAATAAACATCTACAACTACTACTACTTCTTCTACTTCTTCTTCTTCTTCTTCTTCTTCTTCTTCTTCTTCTTCTTCTTCTTCTTCTTCTTCTTCTCCCATTCTTCTCGTGCATCCTAAAACACCTTGAGCTTCATGAGCAAGGTTGTGAAGCATGCATTATGCTGTGAATTACTGTGTCATAACCTATTACATTCAACCATATGGGCTTCCTGTGAGGCCATTCTACTTTGGACCAGTATTCCCCAAATGTTGGTCATTATCATTTTATAGAATAATAGAATAGCAGAGTTGGAAGGAGCCTACAAGGCCATCGAGCCCAACCCCCTGCTCAATGCAGGAATCCACCCTAAAGCATCCCTGACAGATGGTTGTCCAGCTGCTTCTTGAATGCCTCTAGTGTGGGAGAGCCCACGACCTCCCTAGGTAACTGGTTCCATTGTCGTACTGCTCTAACAGTCAGGACGTTTTTCCTGATGTCCAGCTGGAATCTGGCTTCCTTTAACTTGAGTCCGTTATTCTGTGTCCTGCACTCTGGGAGGATCGAGAAGAGATCCTGGCCCTCCTCTGTGTGACAACCTTTTAAGTATTTGAAGAGTATATATTATATAGGAAATATATATATATATTTGCTGCAGTTTGCAGTTTGCAACTTGAAGAGGAGAAGCAACTTAGCTCTCTGAGAAGCCATTGAGCAACATTGACTAACTGCCATTGTTCTGTTTGAATTGCAGCTTCTGCTCCTCCCCCCTCCTTTTCAGGTCCTTCAAGCCTCCAGTTTGCTGGAGGCGCGAGCCGAAGGGCGAGAGCACAAGGGCTCTCGGCCTGTGGCTCTCAGCCGTGGGGCGAAGCCGGTCAAGCGGATCCTCTACTCTGGAGGAAAAACCCCAGCCACGGTCCGGTCGCTGCCTCTTTCTGATTCAGGTCACGATCTTCTCATTGTCTCCTCTCAGTTCTTTTCTCCTCATATCTGTTCCTTATGGCTCGTTCCAATCTCGTCTCTCCTAACTTAGTTCCTATCCGGTGTCTCCCCTCTTCTCAGCTGCCTTTTTCGTGTTCCTTATGGAACTGTCGCTCTCTTGCTTCTAAGGCCCCTGTCATCCAGGACTTGTTTATCTCTAGGTCTCTCCACCTCCTTGCTCTTACTGAAACCTGGCTTCCTGCCCATGATACTGCCATCTCTGCTGCCCTCTCTCTTGGAGGACTCTCTTTCTCTCACACTAGTCGCCCAGAGGGTCGGGGTGGTGGTGTGGGTCTTTTATTATCTAGTTTGTGCCAGTTCCAGCCTCTTTCCATTCCACCTTCACATTGCTTCTCCTCCTTTGAGGTACATGTGGTGAGGCTCTTCGCTCCACTGCGACTGCGGGTTGCAGTTCTGTACCGCCCCCCAGGCTCGTCCTCAAAATTTATCTCTGATTTTGATTCGTGGCTGTCCTTTTTCCTCTCTGACAACTGTCCTACTCTTATCCTGGGTGATTTCAACATTCATGTGGATGACCCTCAAGATGCTGCAGCTCTACGATTTCGCTCATTATCTTCCTCTTATGATCTTAAGCTTTGGTCTGATGCACCCACACATTCCCTTGGACACTGTCTGGATCTTGTTCTCACTCGGAATTGCTCTGTGTTGGACTTTTCTACTGCTCACTTTCCGCTGTCAGATCATCACCTAGTTTCTTTCAATATTACTCATAATCCTCCTCCTTCACGTCCCGCTTCTCGCTCTTGTCGTGACTTGCAATCTATCAATTACGAGGCTTTTTCCCAGTCCCTAGCCTCCTCCCTTCCTTCTGTCTGTTCGGCTGTCTCCTTGGACTCAGCTGTCTCCTTCTTTAATTCCTCCTTATCTTCAACTCTTGATAATCTTGCTCCATCTACAACTCGGATAGTTCGCCCTTCTCAACCCCAACCGTGGCTCACCTCTTCCCTCCGCTACCTTCGCTCTTGTTCCCGGGCAGCTGAACGCCTTTGGCGTAAGACCAGGGACCGGGCAGACTTTGTCCATTACAAATTTGTACTTTCCTCTTTCTCTTCTGCCATCTCACTGGCCAAACAGCAGTACTACTCAACGCTGATCCAGTCAAATGCTAGGCATCCTCAGCGGCTCTTTGCATCCTTCAATTCTCTTCTGAAGCCTAATCCGCCATCTCTCCCCGCCTCTCTGTCTGCTAACAACTTTGCCTCTTTTTTCAATGCTAAAATCCAAACTATCCGCTCTGATCTGGCCAGCTCTGCTCCTCTTCCAGTTCCTGTTCCTCATCTGTCAGCTCCTCTTGCAAATTTCTCTGCGTTTCCTTCGGTCTCTGCGGATGAACTGTCTACAATACTGCGCTCTTCGAAGCCTTCCACTTGTTCTCGTGATCCGATTCCTTCTCGCGTCTTTATTAATCTTATTCCTGCTATCCTCCCTTCCTTGCTACATATTATTAATCTTTCTCTGTCCTCTGGTTCATTTCCTTCTGCTTTTAAACATGCTACAGTCTCTCCCATTCTCAAGAAACCTACTCTTGATAGGCTATCTCTGTCTAACTACCGACCTGTCTCTTTGTTGCCGTTTGTTTCAAAGATCCTGGAGCGTGCGGTCTACTCTCGCTGTCTTGACTTTCTTTCTAGTAACTCTGCTTTGGATCCATTTCAATCTGGATTCCGTCCTCTGCATTCCACCGAAACAGCCCTTACTAAGATCACCAATGATCTCCTTACTGCCAAGTCTAAAGGCCATTATTCCGTTCTTATTCTCCTTGATCTAACTGCAGCCTTTGACACGGTTGATCATGATCTTCTCTTAGATTCCCTTCATGACCTTGGATTTTGTGGCTCTGTCTATAACTGGTTTGCCTCCTATCTAGCGGGTCGCTCTTTCAGCGTGTTGACTAATGGCAGCTCGTCTTCCTCCTTTCCCCTTTCAGTAGGGGTTCCACAAGGCTCGGTGCTTGGCCCGTTGTTGTTTTCCTTATACATGTTGCCCTTGGGCAAGCTTATTCAATCTCATGGTCTCCAATATCATCTGTACGCCGATGATACACAACTATATCTGTCATCTCCGGAACTTTCTCCTGATGTTCACGATCGTATCTCGGCATGTCTTTCAGATATCTCAGCTTGGCTGCTTCATCGTCGCTTGAAGCTTAACATGGCAAAGACTGAATTGCTTGTTTTTCCTCCTAAACCTTCTCCTCATCTCTCATTCTCTCTTACTGTCAATGATGTTACGCTTACTCCGGTCAAGGAAGCTCGTAGCCTTGGCTTTATCTTCGACTCCTCGCTCTCCTTTATTCCTCATATTGAGGCAGTAGCTAAATCTTGTCGATTTTTCCTGTATAATATTGCCAGGATTCGATCATTTTTGTCTGTCTCTTCTGCCAAGACGCTTGTTCATGCACTGGTTATTTCACGGTTGGACTACTGCAACCTTCTTCTCTCTGGCCTTCCTTCTTCTCACATCAGCCCGTTGGTTTCTGTTCACCACTCTGCCGCAAAGATCATCTTCTTAGCACGCCGCTCCGACCATGTTACTCCGCTTCTGAAATCTCTTCATTGGCTTCCAATTCACTTCAGAATCCAATATAAACTTCTCCTGTTAACCTTCAAAGCTTTTCACGGTCTAGCTCCTTCCTATCTCTCCTCTCTCATCTCACACTATTGCCCCGCTCGTGCTCTTCGCTCCTCTGATGCCATGTTTCTCGCCTGCCCAAGGGCCTCTACTTCCCTTGCTCGGCTTCGTCCATTTTCGTCTGCTGCCCCTTACGCCTGGAACGCTCTTCCAGAACATTTGAGAACTACAAGTTCAACCACAGCTTTTAAAGCTCAACTAAAAACTTTTCTTTTTCCTAAAGCTTTTAAAACTTGATGTTGTGCAGACTTCTACTGTTACTTTCTACTGTTAGTTTTTCCCTACCCTGTGCCTGCTTACCCTTCCCTGTACCTGTTGGCATTCTCTTCCCCTCCTTATTGTTTTACTATGATTTTATTAGATTGTAAGCCTATGCGGCAGAGTCTTGCTATTTACTGTTTTACTCTGTACAGCACCATGTACATTGATGGTGCTATATAAATAAATAATAATAATAATAATAATAATAATTATATAGGAAATATAGTTTCCTATATAAGGTGAAGGAAATCCAAATTAGCTGTATTTTTCTCCCCCGCCCCCTATTTTGGCTTTTTGAACTGGTCTTTTGAGTGTTCCAAGATGTGGTCCCTAGATCACAGCTCACCATCTTTGGACAGTGTTCTAAGAGCAGGTTGCACCTGGCCACCATGAGCTACAGTGAGATATTTCTTGCAGGATTCACAATTCTTCAGTGTACAGACATGAACTTGGTATGCCTAAGAACAGTTGTGCAATTCTGCCCTCTATGTCGTTGAACAGGGTAGTTTGGGATGAGTATTGGTATGCTTTTGCTGAAGTAGCTGTTCACCCTGACATCTTTTCTAGCCAATTAATTCCCGTTCTGGTGTTTGAACAACCAACCATTCTTGGGGTTGAGCAAGTATTTTTGTCATATTTTATGGAGCTGTGGTTTCCTGAAATCGTTTTTGCTTTAAAAGGAAAAGTTTATCAGATGTCCTTAAGGCCTGCTTGACAATTGAATTTCCACATCCTGGAACTAAACCAAATTGCCTGCAGGTATATCTGCCCTTGCTGGGTTAGAGGCTCTTTGCATTACATTTGCATGCCTGTTCAAAAGCTTGAGTGGACCAATTTGAGATCAGCCCTTCTAACCTCAGCACTAATCTCTTGTCATCCTCAAGCACTGGGTTTCCCAGGCCGGTGAGAAATCTTAAGGTGGAAACAAAGATCATGTCTTCATTCGGTAATTTCATGAGTGAGCTGGCAATGAGATGGATTTTTGCCCTTTGGGGTGCTTCCAGCAGCAGGGTATTTGAATGCACGTGGTGAGACGAAGGTGATGGGATGAAGGAATTTGATGGGGTTGTGAGGGTGTGAAGAAGTTGATGGGGTGTGAAGGTCTTCACAAGTGGCACGTTATAGCGAAAACTGCTGCTGCAGAGTGTTGATACTTGGACATGGTGCACCCTTCTGCCCTGAAAAACATGCAAATTCCATCTCCCTATTTCAGGAATGGACTAGTGGTAACCAAATGCCAGCTTTGTTAAAGAAATCTCCATAAATGACAAAATTAAGCCATAGTCGCTACAACCAAAGCAGAATGAATTCTTGAGTAGATTGTGAGCTTTAAATTAGAGTGGAATGGCTGGTGATCACGTTTAGCATTTTCCTGCAGTCATTGTGAAAACATTTGCGTCTTTGTTTTCACTGCCCTTACTTACTCTCCCTCAGTGATGTCATAATGTAGTCAAATTTGATTGGTTAAGTAGTACTGTGACATCCCATTCATTTCCTGATTCCTGATTGGATAACTAGTCCTGGGAGGAGGAAAGCACAGTCGGAGGGTGGTGTGGTGCAGAAGAAGAAGTCTCCCGAGGGATTGAGCTCAATTGGAAGGGGTGCATATTTGCACAAGCTAAGTGATTTTCAAGACAACTTAAATCCCAGTGAAATTGTTAGTTTCTACCTGAAAATTCAGTGCAGCTGTACTATTAAGTGGTTACAAACAATATACATAGATACATTAAATAGATTAAGCAATTAAGCAGACTCCCAGGAGAGAGGATGAGGCAGGCAGGCAAAGATAGCTGATGGCACACCTTTCCCAACATGAACCGAACCTGTACACTATACTCAACATCTAAGGTCCTCCTCTAGGTGCCTACTCCAAGGGAGGCTCAGAAGACCGCAACGAGGGAGAGGGGCTTAGCCCTGGTGGCCCCCCAATTATGGAACGATTTCCTGGACGAGGCCTGCGTGGAGCCAACACTGCTGTCTTTTTGGCGCCAGGTCAAGACTTTTCTCTTCTCCCAGCTACACCGATCCCGGATCTAATTTTAGGATTGGCGAACAGCTTAAACTTGTTTATAGGTGTTTTTAGATGTATGTTTTTGTGTATGCTGCATGTTTTTATGGTTTTAAATTTTGTATATCATTTATTATTATTATTATTATTATTATTATTATTATTATTATTTATATAGCACCATCAATGTACATGGTGCTGTACAGAGTAAAACAGTAAATCGCAAGACCCTGCCGCATAGGCTTACAATCTAATAAATCATAGTAAAGCAATAAGGAGGGGAAGAGAATGTAAACAGGCACTGGGTAGGGTAAACAGGCACAGGGTAGGGTAAAACTAACAGTATAAAGTCCAAACAGCATCAAGTTTTAAAAGCTTTAGGAAAAAGAAAAGTTTTTAGCTGAGCTTTAAAAGCTGCAATTGAACTTGTGGATCTCAGATGTTCTGGAAGAGCGTTCCAGGTAAATAATTACATAAGATAACTAAATATAGTTAATAGAACAGAAAAGAAGGCTGGGAGATATGCTAGAGAAAAGAGGATTAGTCATTTATCTATTTATTTATTACATTTTATGCCGCCCAATAGCCGAAGCTCTCTGGGCGGTTCACAAAAATTAAAATCATGAAGAGCATAAAAACAACCAACAATCTAACAACACAAATACAAAATACAATATAAAAAGCACAACCAGGATAAAACCACACAGCAAAAATTAATAAAGGTTAAAATATGGAATTAAAACAGCGAAGTTTAGGTTAAATTAAGTGTTAAAATACTGAGAAAATAAAAAGATCTTCAGCTGGCGACGAAAGGAGTACACTGTAGGAGCCAAGCAAACCTCTCTGGGGAGCTCGTTCCACAGCCGGGGTGCCACAGCGGAGAAGGCCCTTCTCCTCCTAGTAGCCACCGGCCTCACTTCCTTTGGCAGGGGCTCACGGAGAAGGACCCCTGTGGTCATGTGGTCAAATGGTACCAGGTGAAGAGAATGAATAAGCGAAGGGTATCATTGCTCCTTTCCCAAGAGTCCCTACTTTCTCCGAGGCTGGTTTTCACAGGCCTCTAAAATTTCCTCTGACATCTTGAATGATAAATGCCCGCTCATCTTCTTATAAGTGTCAGCTTATGTTCAGATACTGGCATTTTCAAAAAATCCCCCCCAAATGCCATTCATACTACAACCCCTTTTGGCCAACTGAGCCTGCTTCATTTCTTGCATGTAATTTTGCTAACCTAAGCAATACTCACATTTGCAAAAAGTGAGTCAAACAAGTAACTTTTTCAGATTCCTTGTCATGGTCGATAATGCTGACAAATTAATGTTCCCAGTCTTATAGTTAACCTAACGTATGCTGGGTTAAAATTAGAGCACAATACTTCATCCCTCGGTTCTGTTTAATTCTTGCTTTTTGCTAAATATCACAGGTAGAGGGTTTGGGTACTTATAAACTTACATCAGTTGCTGTTGGGATCCTGTAGTTAAAAATGTGCTACATGCCTGGAATGCTGCAGATGGTCAACAGATGATGCTCTAAGAATGATAGCCTTATTGCTCATTAAAATATGCTATGCAAGTTAAAATGTGTATATCACTGACTTCTTGCAGAGAATTTCATTGGCAGACCATAACCAGCCTTCCCCAACCTGATGCCCTCCACAGTAGCATCCTGTATGAAGCACATGAGATACATGAAAGTTGCCTAAATGCTTACAATATAATTATTACCTACTTGCTGTCATAAAGGGACTGGTTTACATCAGGCCTACACAACTTAAGACCTGTCAGGCACTTGACAGTTCTCTTTTTGCCATCCTGGGCAGACAGCAAAAAAGTTCATGAGGTTCATGAAGCCTTTAGCAGTGGGACATTGTACATTGTACATAGTTAAATTATGGAACTCGCTACCACAAGATGTAGTGATGGCCACCAATCTGGATGGCTTTAAAAAGGGGGTTGGATCAATTCCTGGAGGCAAAGGCTATCCATGGCTACTAGCCCTGATGGTTGTGTGCTATCTCCAGTATCCGAGGCAATAAACCTGTGTGCACCAGTTGCTGGGGAACGTGGGCGGGAGGGTGTTGTTGCACCATGTCTTGCTTGTTCATCCCTGGCCGATGGCTGGTTGGCCACTGTGTGAACAGAGTGCAGGACTAGATGGACCCTTCGTCTGATCCAGCATGGCACTTCTGATGTTCTTACAGTAATTTTTGCAGGCCTGCGGAGTGGGGCAGGGTGTTGACATCAACAGAACTGGACCCATGGAAGCAGAGCACCCCCCACAAAATGGCATAAATTGTTTTGAGTTCTGTCCCTCTTCTCCAGCCAGGGCCAGCTCACATATGAGACATGGTGAGACTCCTGTCTCAGGTGGCAGATCTGGGGCGGGGACAATTGACACCTCCTCTGGCCTGCCCACTGTTTGCTGACTCCAGCCAATAGCATTCAGGACCACCAACCAACCAACCAACCCCAGTTTTGCTCTCTGCCGCTGCTCCCCCTGCTGCCCCCTCTGGCTCTAGCCGCTTCCTCTCCACTTCCTCTTCCCCCCTGCAGAGAGCGCTTCACAGACAGGTGCCACCACATCCGTGGCACAAAAGCTCTTTGTGTAAGATCTTAATTCTGAACATTTGCCATTTTGGAAACGTTTATCCTTTATCATTCACAACAATTATTTACCTCCCTTCTTCCTCTCTGCTGTGTTAATTTTGGAATACCGTGTCTTAGCAGTGTTCGGTTTTCAACTTGTTCCAAAATTGTGAAGTGCATAATTTTGCTTTCATTGGGACAATTCTGTAGCATCCAGATAAAATTAGCAAATATGACTGCATTTAAATCTTTTGTCTAGTGCAAGCAAAATTAACATCCCCCTAAAGCAGCCTTTCTCAACCTGGGGCACTCCAGATGTGTTGGACTGCATATCCCAGAATGCCCCAGCCAGCAGAGCTGGCTGGGGCATTCTGGGAGTTGTAGTCCAACACATCTGGAGCGCCCCAGGTTGAGAAAGGCTGCCCTAAAGGATAAGCTAAAGGATACTGAGCAACCGGGTAGTGTAGCTTTTAGGGGGGGGGGAATTATCTTCTGGGTTTATTTTTCTCTCTCTCTGACAGCTTATGCTTTAGTTCTTTGCACTTAACAGTGTGAAAGAAGATGGAGATCTGGTTTGGGTTATTAGGAAGGCAACTTTTGCCCTTCATTCTCTTCGCTGTGATTTCCCCTTATAATACCGATAAAAGCTTTGGGATCTGAGGCTGAGCTTGGCTTGGAAGTTTCCAGCCTCTGAAAAGGTTCTTGTTAAATGTCTATTTTGGATTAAAGTGAGATGCACAAAAAGGAATTTATTTTTTAAAAGTTGAATATGTGCGTATTGCGGCTTCTGTTGGTTTCTCTGGTGCTGAATTAAAGAGAAATAATTTTGGCACAATCCACCTGAAGCTGCTTCTGTGAAATGCACACAAATTGTGAGAGAACGTGCTGATCATCTTGGTGAACATCCATTAATTTCAGTGGGGGTTTGTTTACACAATAGAGGATACAACAACGCTCACATCAACAAGAGGAGAAAGAGGTGTTATTTCTCGCTAAAGTCTGATTGGTGTTTAAGCTGAGAACAAACACAATTATATATCAGTCAAAATGTATTATGACGTTCTATTTATTCGTTCTATAAATTTATATTCTGTCTTTCCACTGGGGAGATCAAGACAGCATATGTGACCATATCCTATTTTAATCCTCATAACCCTGTGAGGTAGGTTAGGCTGAAAGTCAATGGCTGGCCTAAGTTCACCCAGTGGGCTTTATGGTATGCAGAACACATCATGCGACATGCTGGGCTTGACGAATCCAAGGCTGGAGTTAAAATCGCAGGAAGAAACATTAACAATCTCAGATATGCAGATGACACCACTTTGATGGCTGAAAGCGAGGAGGAGCTGAGGAGCCTTATGACAAAGGTGAAAGAAGAAAGTGAAAAAGCTGGGTTGCAGTTAAACCTCAAAAAAACCAAGATTATGGCAACCAGCTTGATTGATAACTGGCAAATAGAGGGAGAAAATGTGGAGGCAGTGACAGACTTTGTATTTCTGGGTGCAAAGATTACTGCAGACGCTGACTGCAGCCAGGAAATCAGAAGACGTTTACTTCTTGGGAGGAGAGCAATGACAAATCTTGATAAAATAGTTAAGAGCAGAGACACCACACTGACAACAAAGGTCCGCATAGTTAAAGCAATGGTATTCCCCGTAGTAACCTATGGCTGCGAGAGCTGGACCATAAGGAAAGCTGAACGAAGGAAGATAGATGCTTTTGAACTGTGGTGTTGGAGGAAAATTCTGAGAGTGCCTTGGACTGCAAGAAGATCAAACCATACTCCAGGAAATAAAGCCAGACTGCTCACTTGAGGGAATGGTATTAAAGGCAAAACTGAAGTACTTTGGCCACATAATGAGAAGACCGGATACCCTAGAGAAGAGGCTGATGCTAGGGAAAGTGGAAGGCAAAAGGAAGAGGGGCCGACCAAGGGCAAGATGGAGGGATGATATTCTGGAGGTGACAGACCTGACCTTGGGGGAGCTAGGGGTGGCAACGGCCGACAGAAAGTTCTGGCGTGGGCTGTTCCATGAAGTCATGAAGAGTCGGAAGCGACTGAACGAATAAACAACAAAGAGGACTTGAACCAGATCTCCAAAGCCTTCGTTTGACACTCTAACCGAGCTTCCCCCCCCCGGATGGGAGGGGCTCGGAGTTGTAGCCCAACACATCTGGAGAACACCAGTTTGGAGAAGGCTGCTCTAACCACTCCACATTTCCAAAAATATTGGAATTTATACATAAATCTTAAGATCAGGTGTTTTTTGGTTTTTTTTTTAAAGATCCTTCCGTCTATCTTGTCAACATATTTTGAAAGTTGATCCTGCCCGAGCATTAACTCATTTTATTTGATCTGTTTATCTGTCTTTCTTTGATTTATACCCTGCCTGCCAACAGGTCCTCAGGGTCACTTACAAAAAAAAAAAAAAAAAAAAAATCAGTATAAAACATTTAATTTTAGTGTATCACCCAGACAATTTTGGCTATTGGGCAGTATGGAAATAAATTAATAGCCAAACAAATGTTAAAATGCCACAATATAAAAGTAGTTTGAAGTTTCAAAGACAACACACACACACACACACCAGTGACATACAATTAATGTACAGAGGATTAAAAAGCCTGGGAAAATTAAAAAAAAATGTCTTGGCTTGCCACTGAAATGACATCAAAACAGAAACCCCCCAGGCAAGCCTTCTGTGGGGAGGGAACATTGCTCTGTCCTGATGCCACCATTGACTAGATCCTTTGCTCTGTAGCCACCCGCCGCATCACAGATGACAAGGACACCCAAAGAAAGGCCTCTGCTGAAGGTCTTAGTATCCAGGCAGGCACATTTGGATCAAAGCGGTCCTCCAGGTATCCTGGTTTCAAGCCAGGAAGGGCTTCAAAGGTCAAAACCAGTACTCTGAACTGGGAGCCAATGAGTGCAGTTGGAATAGCACAGGCACAATATGATCCTAATACCTTGTACTAGTTAAGAGTCTCGCAGCTGTATTTTGGACTAAATTCAGTTTCTGAACTGTCTTCAACTGCAGCCCCAGGTATAATGCAGTACAGTAGTCTAATGTGGAGGTTACCAGGGCATAGCTCATTGATGTCAGCCTAGGGTCATGGCTTATGCACCAGCTGAAGCTGCTGGAAGATGCTTCCAGATCAATCACAAAAACTAAATATCAAGTTTCAGAGATAACTCCTCTGAAATTTAATTTCTGTGTGAAGATTAGAAAGAATGTGGAAACAGTTTCCCCAACCCTTTCTGTTGCTTCCAACAGAATTGAATTTCCCTACCCTGGAGATCTTTTAAAAACCAACCAGCCAACCACTTTTACCAGTTCAGAAAGGGCAACTCTCATGACATACAATTAGGTGCATGAGACGTTGAGTCATCCTCATTCCTGAAGTGTTCCTTCTCACTGTTAAAATGGAAGATAATAACTGGGATGCGTTAAAGCCACTGAATAATAGCTAAATGAACATGAGAAATCAAGGATGGCTTTCCTGAGTAATGTGGTGTACTGGGACTCTGATTTAAGGACCTCAGAGGCATGGCTCCGTGTTGCTTCCATTCGTGAAGCAGAGGCGGGTAGATGGTGGATCTATCTTTGAGTGTTCCCTACATAAAAATCAATAATAATAATAATAATAATAATAATAATAATGCTTCTTCTTCTTCTTCTTCTTCTTCTTCTTCTTCTTCTTCTTCTTCTTCTTCTTCTTCTTCTTCTTCTTCTTCTTCTCCTCCTCCTCCTCCTCCTCCTCCTCCTCCTCCTCCTCCTTATTATTTCTTACCCGCCTCTCTGTTTGGATTGAGTCGTGGAACAACAATAAATATAAAATACATAAAAACATAGTATACATTATAAAAACATTCTAAAATTCCGCTGGATAGTCCTGCCGGAATAGATCAGTCTTTATAGCTTTCTTGAATGCTAGTAGACTGTTAAGTTGATGAATCTCCTCCAGCAGGCCATTCCACAGTCTGGGAGCAGCAGAAGAGAAGGTCCTCTGGGTAATGGTTGTCAGCCTAATTTTGGCAGACTGGAGTAGATTCTTCCCAGAAGACCTGATTGTGTGGGGTGGATTGTACGGGAGAAGGAGTACAAGTTGAGTGCGTTGGAGAAAAACTTAGAGGTGAGCTTCTTCCCTGCATGCTAACTTTATACTTGGCAGGGGCTTTTGTTTTTTCTTTGTGTGTGTGTGTGTGTGTGTGTGTAGAATTAAAATGGTTTCTGCTGGTACAGGTCTATTACAACATTTGATTCTGCAATCTTATTCTACTGCTTATGTCGACCAGGCCTGGCAGATTGCCAAGGGAAAATCTTGTTGCTTGCTAGATACAGCCTAGAATGCCACGCAGTAAAAATGTATAGGAAGTGGGCTGAAACCTGCACATAATAGGTGCATTGCCCATTAGTGAGTAAAAGAAACCTTCCTGTTGCATAGATGTAGTGGCCAGACGGCGGGGGACCAAGGTGTGCCCAGGAGCTGCCAAGAGGACTAACAAGTGCTCAGTGCAGCATTGCATTTAGGACAAGAGGGACTATGACAAGCACACGGAGTAGGTATGAGTGCCACTTGTTACAACTTCTAAAAGCCTAACTGTGGACAAAATCTTAAGATGCTGAAGTTCGTTGAAGTTGGATTTTGTCAACCGTCAGTGAGCTTTGGATGCGTTCATATCCCAGGGTTCTCTCAAATAGGGATTCAGAGCCAAAGCATAAGGATCTACATACGGTGTCCCTTTCTGGATTTATTCTATCCAAAGTTGAGTTTGTTTTATTTAAAAATAAATAAATCACAAAGCCTGCGGAAGGGAGGGGGAGACAGGAGAAAATAAGTATTGTAATGAAAATTAGGCAGCACTGTTCAGCTACTGACAATTTGATGAGAGTTACCTTTATTACAGCCGTTACTACAGAGGGAGAGGAAGTACTTAACCAGCACAGCATTAACACACAACCTATTGCCTCTCCTGGCATCCTGTTAGATACCATTTATCTCTTAGAAGAGCTGGAAATCCATTTGGTTTTGAGTTGAGTTTGGGGTTTACCTTATTTTGAACAGCTTTAAAGGTAACAAAAGGGCTAATGTAGCCTTGGAGACAAGCATACAAAAGGTACAAGTCTGAAAATAATTTTTACAAGTGTTGTGAGGGTTGGCAGAAGAGGAACATAGAGATTTATTTCTCTTCTAGTGACTACTGCATGTCCACACTGGGCATGGGGCAGTGTCCTGGCCTACTGCCCCCCCCTGCCACTGGGCATGGGAGGGTGCTGTTGCACCATGTCCTGCTTGGTCATCTCTGGCCGATGGCTGGTTGGCCACTGTGACAACAGAGTGCTGGACTAGATGGACCCTTGGTCTGATCCAGCATCAGGGCACTTCTTATGTTCTTATGTCCTGCTATGGCTGGGTCACTCTCAGCCTTAGAACAAACTAAGGGCCAAATTCCATGGCAAGTCAGTAAAGGGACAAAAGGTGAATGTCCAGCAACAGGGCAGTTCAAGGCAAGAGCAGTTAGTAAAGAGCTAAGAGTCAAAGATTCAGTAATACCAAGCAAGAAGGCGAATTCCAAGAGAAAGGACTGAGGCATGGCCAAGGTCCAAGCACAGGTAAGCAGTCAAACACATATGCAGTCCAAGAAGTAGAGTCAAGCAGGACTTCAAAGGTCATCAGCACAGAGGTTCAGCTAGAGAAACAGATACTAGAAGCTGAGGTAAGGTGTGGTTCCAGCGGCTAGTAGGTCTCCACTCTAATCTTATACTTTGGAGCTGCAGAGCTCCACCTAGGATTCTGCTGTATTACATCAGATGTTTGTGTGAAGAGGGCCCTACTCATGAGCAGCCCTCTTTGGTGGTGCTCTCCTTTACCTAGCCACTGTCCACGCCTGCATCTTAAAGGTGCCAGGATTCTCCTGGGCTAGGTAGTGGGCTCAGCATTCCCCTCTGCCTCAGAAGCTGAGCTCTCTGTCCCTTGAAGAGGCAGATTTGATGATATCACCCCTGAAGTCTCAGGGCCATCTTGGGTAGTGCCAGTGTCCTCTGAGGCAACCTGTTCCCTGGGGAAATCTGGCTCCAAAGGGTCAAGGCCTTACCTCCCAGGGGAGTCATGACAGGGAGGGACTCTCCTCCTGGAGCAGCCCACTTGATAGCTACACTGGGCGCCCAGGACACACACAATACTCTGTTCCTTCCCTGCTCAGTCTGTTTGCTTGTTTGCATGCAATTCCGTTCACATGTTCAGGCAAGCCTTCATTGCCAATGTCGGCCTCCTCAGTCTCCAACTCAGTCTCCTCCAGATGTCTTGGAGTACAACTCCCAGCATTTCCAGCCAGTCCATCACGTCTGGAAGGCACCAGCTTGGGCTGTGGCTTCCAGGTCATAGAATCGTAGAGTTGGAAGGGGCCTCTAAGGCCATGAGTCCAAACTCCCTGGTCAATGCAGGAACCCACCTTAAAGCATCCCTGACAGGTGGCTGTCCAGCTGCCTCTTGAAGGCCTCTACTGTGGGTTCCATTGTCATACTGCTTAAATACAAACCTGGAATGGATTTAAGCACAATTCCATGGATCAGGAAGAACGTTGTTATCAAAGATAAGCTGCGTTTTGGGGTTTCCTTGTTCCCTCACCCCCACCCTTCTTAAATAAACGATGGCAAGCTGATTTGTTCATCCCTGGCTGCACTCCTGTATGGTTTGCTTTTGTTTATTTTACTAGATCTGTGTTTTTCAAACTTCTTGCTCTCTTTTAAGTCACCCTTTCTGCATGACTTGTGCCGTACACTCTCTCACAGGACGTCTGAGCCCTCCTCCCGGACCGTGGCAGTTCTTTCTGCTAAAACCTCAAATTAAGCATTGCTACAATACAAATGAAAAACTAGAAAATGGTTTGAATCTTATTCGGGGCGGTGGTGGTTGGGGGCTGGCTAGTACTGTGCTTTTAGCATCTCGATAGTGCTTCTATATCCATCTGGCGATCTTGAGTGTTTTAAAGTATATGCTAGTGTTTAATAGGTGGTTTGGAAATGCATAATAGGCAGGCAGTGTTCTGAGGATTTCTTAATAATAGCCAGCAGAAGGCTGTGCTTTTCTATGCTATTAAGAGAGGGATGCATTAATAGAAGTATAGCTTCCAAATCACGTGAGGTACTGGTTCCTCTCTATTCTGCCCTGGTTAGGCCTCATCTAGAGTATTGCATCCAGTTCTGGGCTCCACAATTCAAGAAGGACGCAGACAAGCTGGAGCGTGTTCAGAGGAGGGCAACCAGGATGATCAGGGGTCTGGAAACAAAGCCCTATGAAGAGAGACTGAAAGAACTGGGCATTTTGAGCCTGGAGAAGAGAAGATTGAGAGGAGACATGAGAGCACTCTTCAAGTACTTAAAAGGTTGTCACCCAGAGGAGGGCCAGGGTCTCTTCTCGATCCTCCCAGAGTGCAGGACACGGAATAACAGGCTCAAGTTAAAGGAAGCCAGATTCCAGCTGGACATCAGGAAAAAACTTCCTGACTGTTAGAGCAGTACAACAGTGGAATCAGTTGCCTGGTGAGGTTGTGGGCTCTCCTACACTAGAGGCCTTCAAGAAGCAGCTGGACAACCATCTGTCAGAGATGCTTTAGGTGGATTCCTGCATTGAGCAGGGGGTTGGACTCGATGGCCTTGTAGGCCCCTTCCAACTCTGCTATTCTATGATTCTATGATTCTATGATGCAGAGTGTTAAAAGCATATACGCTAACAGGAGTTTTTTTCCCCTAGAAAGAAAGGTAATGCCTTTATACTATACATGATTGTGTTTACATTTGTGTAAAAGAAACTGTAAATATCAACCACGACTGCTTACATGGTTTTTAACATAGATTTTCTTTCTTACTGTCAGGTATTAATGTTGTCATATACACTTATGAAGGCTTGAGAACACTTACTCAGCCAAGGGATTGGCTGACCATAGTAGACTAGAGACACTGCAGTGATTAGTGAGCTCCAAAGGTTGATTCTAACCCTCCTCCTGAGTTGGTCAGGAAAGATGGGGATCTCTGGAACTGCCTGATGATGTATTTACTCCTTTGATTCCAAGATACAGTCCATTTCTTCTGCAATCTTTAGCACAGCAAAGAACACAGTCAAATCTGTTAATTATTTCTTGGGAATAGTTTTAACCCAGAGTTCTCAAAATGGTGCAATGTAAGTAATCACAATGGGTTCGGTCCAGGCTTTGTCATGCTCAGAATAGCTCCATTGAAGTAAATGGGACTTTAGCTATGGTTATCTTCTCCCACTGATTTCAGTGTGTCTACTCTGAGCGTGGTAAAGCCCGGCCCCAACCCAGTGCAAATAAAACACCTGCCGCAGTTTGATCCATGAAACTCTTTCCAATCATCCTGTGCTTGTTGAGGGATCTTCATATGCTTCTCTTTTCAGCAGTGCTGCTGCCAGTTCAATTTACTTTCTTTTCGATTGCCGTCAGAGAAGCTGTTGTACAGACAGCTACCTTCAGGGTCCTGTAATTTAAGATGACAGTTCTTCTGGCTGAAAGGGGGGAGGGTAAGCCAAAGCAACTGTTGAAGCTCCTGGATGATAGATAGAGCCAGGCTGGTCTCCTTCCTCTCCTCCCCCCCCCCCCCAATCACTGGATCCTCCGTTTTGAATGAGAAAGGGCCATGGCTCAGTGTGAGAACACACGCTTTGCATGCAGAAGGTCTCAAGTTCAATCCCCAGCATCTCCAGTAGAGATGAAAAAACAGCTGCTTGAAACCCTGGAGAGCCACTGCCAGTCGGTGTCAACAATACTGGGCTAGATGGACCAATGGATAATGCAGTTCCTATGAATGTCTTGCCAGTGTTCTGGGCAGCAAGGAAATGGCTGGATCATAACAAACTGTGGCAAGTTCTTGGTGGTATGGGGATACCAAGTCATCTTGTCTGCCTCCTGAGGAATCTATATAACGAACAAGTAGCAACGGTAAGAACAGACCATGGAACAACGGACTGGTTTAAGATTGGGAAAGGATTACGGCAGGGTTGTATACTCTCACCCTACCTATTCAACTTGTACGCAGAACACATCATGCGACGTGCTGGGCTTGACGAATCCAAGGCTGGAGTTAAAATCGCAGGAAGAAACATTAACAATCTCAGATATGCAGATGACACCACTTTGATGGCTGAAAGCGAGGAGGAGCTGAGGAGCCTTATGACAAAGGTGAAAGAAGAAAGTGCAAAAGCTGGGTTGCAGTTAAACCTAAAAAAAAACAAGATTATGGCAACCAGCTTGATTGATAACTGGCAAATGGAGGGAGAAAACGTGGAGGCAGTGACAGACTTTGTATTTCTGGGCGCAAAGATTACTGCAGACGCTGACTGCAGCCAGGAAATCAGAAGACGTTTACTTCTTGGGAGGAGAGCAATGACAAATCTCGATAAAATAGTTAAGAGCAGAGACACTACACTGACAACAAAGGTCCGCATAGTTAAAGCAATGGTATTCCCCGTAGTAGCCTATGGCTGCGAGAGCTGGACCATAAGGAAAGCTGAGCGAAGGAAGAGAGATGCTTTTGAACTGTGGTGTTGGAGGAAAATTCTGAGATTGCCTTGGACTGCAAGAAGATCCAACCAGTCCATATTCCAGGAAATAAAGCCAGACTGCTCACTTGAGGGAATGGTATTAAAGGCAAAACTGAAGTACTTTGGCCACATAATGAGAAGACAGGATACCCTGGAGAAGATGCTGATGCTAGGGAAAGTGGAAGGCAAAAGGAAGAGGGGCCGACCAAGGGCAAGATGGAGGGATGATATTCTGGAGGTGACAGACTTGACCTTGGGGGAGCTGGGGGTGGCAATGGCCGACAGAAAGCTCTGGCGTGGGCTGGTCCATGAAGTCACGAAGAGTCGGAAGCGACTAAACGAATAAACAACAACTAGTTGGCCAACTGGGCGTGTAATACCACAGCTCTTTAGAGCTGCCTCCAGGGCCAAACTCCGTTCCCGATATGTAGGCTTTCAGTATGGCAGGCTTATTCATCCAGGTTAAAAACACACACGCACAATGGATAGGCCCTAATCACTTTGAATTGTGGACAATTATCTGTTGCACCTGACTTATTACACACATCACATTACCTGTATCTTCTTTTTTTTTTCTCTTCCTTCCTGCTGAATCTGTGTTTTATTATATTATGTCTTAAACATCGATGCTATACAAAGCAGGCTGCTCTGTTTGTCAAAGTGAAGACCTCTGCATAACATGGAAGTATGGTTCATTCTGTGAATTTTAGTCACAAAGCTGAACAGGCTGAAATATGCTTCTGGCTGCTAAGCTAAGCAGAAGAGACAGTCCTCTGGAGAACAAAAATAACAAGGCGATTTTGGGTCTCATTATCCAAAAGGCGCTTGCTTCACAATGAGAGATTTTTCACAGTGGGATCCATGTTAGATTGATGTCAAGGCACCTTGGATAGAGAGAAGAATGCAGTCCAGGCCTGGGATCTGAGGTTAAGACAAATATGTGCTACTTTTCTTCTATTTCTGCTGTCATTCACTGTTGATAAGCTTTCAGATCTATTGTGCAAAGTGTGTTTATCTCTCCTGTATTTATTGCATTTACTTATTTAAAATATGTATATGCTATCTTTCTACCAAAATGGTATTCAAAGCAGCAAATGAAATCAAGTAAAAAAATACATTTAAAAAATAACTATTTCAGAACACCATTACAACAGATATAAAACAGGTCAAAATAGTTTGAACTAGAAACTGTTCAGAGTAATTACAGCACTTCAAAACCATTTGAATATGTATTTATTCATTTTAGAATATTTATATAATGTTTCCTATTTTAAAAAAGCCCGAAGCGGTTTACAACAAATTGTAAAACAATACAATATCATAAAAGCACAATAGAGGACAACCACTGCCACAGTTACAACAATACACAAGCGAGTTATACAAAGCCAAGGAAAAGGAAAGGAAACTCTTGTGCAAGCACTGAGTCATTACTGACTCTTGGAGGGACGCCAACTTTCGCTGACGTTTTCTTGGCAGGCCTTATAGTGGGGTGGTTTGCCGTTGCCTTCCCCGGCCGTGATTACCTTTCCCTGGATGCTAACTGGATGCTCATTTTACCGACCTTGGGAGGATGGAAGGCTGAGTCGACCCGAGCTAGCTGCCAGAAACCAGCTTCCGCTGGGATTGAACTCAGGCCGTGGGGAGAGTTTCAGCTACAGAAACTGCTGCTTTACCATTCTGCGCCACACAAGGCTCTTATACAAAGGCAAACCAGATGGATTTTACAGATGGGGGCACTGAGGCTGAGAGAATGGTGTGACTCGGGGCTAGTAAAGAGAAAACAAGACATGGCGAGGCCAGGGATTGGAGAACGAGTGTGCAGTTGTGGCAAACCAAGGATGGAGGAAGGACTTAGGAGGCAGGTGGTGGTGGTCTTGAAATGGATGTGGAGACAGCTTGATGAAGAGAAGGGGCATGACCAATGCTTATAGGAGCGTTTGCTAGGTCACATCCCAAAAGTCCTCTGGTAATGCTTTTCCCAGCTCACGACTGTGCTAGAATAGCCCTGTGAATCAGCCTTGAGGAATTGTCCATAATCTACATGCCAATCTCTCAGGGAAGTTTATTATTATTATTAATATTATTATTATTATTATTATTATTATATAGCGCTTTATTACAAAGCGCTGTACATAAAATAAAGTAAGTCACCAGTTTACAATACAATAAAAACAACAATCCATTCAACTATCTACTAAACGGAAGTTTACAGCAGAAATACCACAAAAACATTCAGCAATACACTACAACAGTATTTAACAATGTACTAAACAATATCACCACCATATTCGAAAATATACTAAATACAAGTTTACAGCAAAACAGAACAGATAAGAAAAAATAACTTGGTTGGAATAGCATCTCTCCTTCTGAAGCAGGGCCTCCGAAACTGCAGGTCTAGCCTTGCTTTTGAAGTCTCCAGGTGGGGTTGGGGCGGGGGAAGCAGATGGAATAGCTCACCTTTGATGGCACAGCACCTCTCCCCCTGAAGCAGCGCCTCTTTGATGTTAAGCAAAGAGAATCCAACTGGACGCCAGATTGTTAGACTAGAGAAGCCTTCCCCTCTCTGGTACCCTTCCAGATGTGTTGGACTGCAACTCCCAGGATTCCCAGCCTACATGGCCATTAAGAACATAAGAAAAGCCCTGATGCTGGATCAGACCAAGGGTCCATCTAGTCCAGCACTCTGTTCACACAGTGGCCAACAAGCCATCGGCCAGGGACCAAGCAAGACATGGTGCGACAGTACCCTCCCATGTTCCCCAGTAACTGGTGCACACAGGCTTACTGCCTCGAATACTGGAGATAGCACACAACCATCAGGGCTAGTACCTATTGATAGCCTTTGCCTCCAGGAATTGATCCAACCCCCTTTTAAAGCCATCCAAATTGGTGGCCATCTCCACATCTTATAGAATCATAGAATCATAGAATAGCAGAGTTGGAAGGGGCCTACAAGGCCATCGAGTCCAACCCCCTGCTCAATGCAGGAATCCACCCTAAAGCATCCCTGACAGATGGTTGTCCAGCTGCCTCTTGAATGCCTCTAGTGTGGGAGAGCCCACAACCTCCCTAGGTAGCTGATTCCATTGTCGCACTGCTCTTACAGTCAGGAAGTTTTTCCTGATGTCCAGCCGGAATCTGGCTTCCTTTAACTTGAGCCCGTTATTCCGTGTCCTGCACTCTGGGAGGATCGAGAAGAGATCCTGGCCCTCCTCTGTGTGACAACCTTTTAAGTATTTGAAGAGTGCTATCATGTCTCCCCTCAATCTTCTCTTCTCCAGGCTAAACATGCCCAGTTCTTTCAGTCTCTCTTCATAGGGCTTTGTTTCTAGACCTCTGATCATCCTGGTTGCCCTCTTCTGAACACGCTCCAGCTTGTCTGCATCCTTCTTGAATTGTGAAGCCCAGAACTGGACGCAATACTCTAGCTGAGGCCTAACCAGGGCCGAATAGAGAGGAACCAGTACCTCACGTGATTTGGAAGCTATACTTCTATTAATGCAGCCCAAAATAGCATTTGCCTTTCTTGCAGCCATATCGCACTGTTGGCTCATATTCAGCTTGTGATCTACAACAATTCCAAGATCTTTCTCGTTTGTAGTATATCTTGTGTATATCTTGTGGTAGTGAGTTCCATATTTTAACTATGCGCTGTGTGAAGATGTCCATGCTGGCTGAGAACCATGAGAGTTGCAGTCAAATGCATCTGGAGGGGTACCAGGTTGGGGAAGGTCGGACAAGAGGGAATACAATTATATTTTGTCTTTCAGAATTGCATCACTCATTGCTTTGCTGCTCCATTTCCCGCAATGTCTCTAGGCCAGTTAGCACTTTCTGTTTTCGCCTATAAGAACAGCATTTTAATGAGCATGAGATGGTTTAAAGAATGACAAGGCTGTTTGTTTAATAAAGGGACTGTAACGAACAATCCAAATTGCTCCTTTGCGGGGGGGGGGGGAACCTAAGTGTGCAAATGAGAGTTGGACCACGTCAGGGCAGAGCACAGACCAGTGTTGTCTTCCTACGACGTGTTTGATGGTGGAGTTTATTTTCTTACAGCTGCACATCATTGAATCATTTAAGACACAGCAGCCTCCCAGTACCTGTGACCAGATACATTGCTAAATGGATCGTTGTACCTTTAATGAAAGCTGCTTTGGCTGAATCACTAAACTTGCCTTTCCCCCCCTGGAATGTTCGTTATTGGGACCTGACGGATCACCTCTGCTTTGCTTCCAGACGGCCCGGCTGTCTAATTCTTCTCCATAACGAGTTTTGTGCTGCATGATAAAATATTCATGTTCAAATAAGTTCTAAACTAATTATCTGCAGCCAGAAGTTGCCTCTGCAGTCATTTGCTGTGAGCTTGGCTCAAGTTAATGGCTTATATTTCAGTTTCAAACAGGCCCTCCTGACTGTTCCCTGCCTCTGATTCTTATCCTAAATGAAATTTCCACACACATCTAGCACTAATTTTTCTGGTTCCAAAAGAGGTTTTACTTCTTTGCAAATTCTGAAGTTTAGTCCGTGCTATGTTGGTTTTCACGCAGTGTCTGTAAAAACATATTGCTCTGAAACAAGTGCTCAAGAGGTCACTGTTTGCCTTCAGTGTGCTATATTTTAAACCGCCATATTCCTGGAACAGACTTTCCACCCAATAGATATCACTGACCTATATACAAAACAAGTCTGACCTTTTCCTTTTTTACATATGCAAGCTCTTTCTCTATCTCTCAGAGATGGGGAGGAGAAAGAAAGAAAGAAAAAAAGAGAAAGAACCTAATTTAGAAAGTTAAGTCAAAGAAATTATCTTTAGTAATTTCAACAGTGGAAGGGTATTTAATTTATTTTTTTAAAAAAACCCATTAGAAAAACCGCTGATGATTTTTTAAAAAAATAGAAACTTAATTGTATAGCATCAAAAAAAAGTTTTAACAACTTTTCTATTGTTCTTGTTAGGCATATTAAAGTACAAGTACTATAGCTATAAAACCTGATGAATATAGGTTTGCATGCTGTTTGTTTGTTCCTTTATTTGGGCTACTGTTAATATAACACGGAACCATATTTAAATAAAGTTACAGCAAAGGTTTGCTGTAACAACTATGAAACATTTCTTTGAAATGTAACAGAGAGCTGTAAAATATAATATGAAAAAGGTAACCTGTAAGATATCCAAAATAAAAATAACCCTGTGGCTGAGCGTTGTATCTGAAGAATAAGATCTTGACAAAATTTCAGGGGGTGCAGAGACACTCCCAATCTGTATCTCCCTCACATGGTAGCACCCAGTAAAAGAAACTCTTATGTGACTTTGCATTTGTGTCCATGGATACCCTTCATTGGTTGATCCTTGCAGGGTTTGGGGAAACGTTGACTGCAATATTGTCATATCACTCTTCTGATGATGATGAACATAAGAAGTGCCATGGTGGATCAGACCAAGGGTCCATCTAGACCAGCACTCTGTTCACACAGTGGACAACCAGCCATCGACCAGGGATGAACAAGCAGGACATGGTGCAACAGCAGCCTCCCACCCATGTTCCCCAGCAACTGGTGCACACAGGCTTGCTGCCTCAAATACTGGAGCTGGCACACAACCATCAGGGCTTGTAGCCATGGATAGCCTTTGCCTCCAGGAATTTATCCAACCTCCTTTTGAAGCCATCCAGATTGGTGGCCATCACTACATCTTGTGGTAGTGAGTTCCATAATTTAACTATGCGCTGTGTGAAGAAATACTTCCTTTTAACTGTCCTGGATCTCTCACCCATCAGTTTCATGGGGTGACCCCGGGTTCTAGTATTTTGAGAGAGGGAGAAAAATGTCTTCCTATCCACATTCCCCATACCGTGCATAATTTTGTACACCTCTATCATGTTGTTGTTGTTGTTGTTGTTGTTGTTGTTGTTATTATTATTTCTTACCAAGGAGTTGTTTGCTGCTATAATGTTTATTTAGATTCTAACATTATTTTTTAAATTGTGGTATTTTTAAAATATATATATATATATATATATATATATACACACACACACACACACACACACACACACACACACACCATTAAATAAATACCCGGAACTGGGGTTACATCCATCAAAAAGCCCTGTACCAAAAGTGGGAAATGTATTTCAGTCTTAGGGCTGAATTCAATTTCAGAGAAGTTCTCGGGGCCGTGTTCCAGTGATGGCCAGGGCTGAAAGCAAAGGGGGTGGAGCCAAAGGCAAAAGGGGTGGGACAAAACACAAACTTATACTAGCATACCTATATCTATAAAACGCTAAAATGATGCCTGGCACGGAACTTTGTATGCTGGAGGTTCTGAGCTATGAGAAGAACTTTGTGTTGCTAAGCAACATAATATATAAACACTGCTGATTCAGCTGGCATTGAAACATATCATTGCTGAACCAGCAGTAGGGTGGGTGTGGGTGGGGGGTGGCTGTCCAATGGACTCCTGGTAGGCCTCCTGGCTTGACGTGCGTGGAGGCCTCAGGGTGGATTCCTGCAATGAGCAGGGGGTTGGACTCGATGGCCTTGTAGGCCCCTTACAACTCTGCTATTCTATGATTCTATGAAGTCAGTGGGTCAGCTGGCGAGTGGTGTTGGGGAGCCCAGAGAGGAGGCCGAGGTGTGTGTGCTACTGAGCAATAAAGTACTAGCACGCAGATGGTTTGCACGAGTCAGGCTAGTTATAGCTTAAAGCTCGGACTTCCAGTGAGGCATTTGAGCCTTTCAGAATGGGGGGAAAGGTGCACAAAAGCTTGAAAACCACCCAGTGATCAGTGGTTGGTTGGGTAGAAAGGGGGTGGGGCCACAGGAAATGAGTGGGGCCATAGATTTGGCCTTTGGGCCCAAGGTTCCCCACTTCTGCCCTACATCTATACCTAGTTCTATTTATTTTTTTCTGACTGTTTTATCTATTCCTTTGCTTGGTTTGGTATGGTATTTTATACCATGTTTGGTATGGTATTGTATTCTTTTGTATTTTTAACTGATCGCATTTGAGTCGTAATTGTTATAGTCTGGCCAGAGAATGTTGCTTATTGGGTGGATTAAAAATACAAGAAATAAATAATTATTCCATATATAATAATATATATAATAATTCTTGATGAACACCTGCTTCATCTGGATTAATGTTATTTTAGTACACCAGGAATGCTCCTCAACTGTCGCAATGTGTAGTGTGTTTGTAGTCCCATATTCTTTTTCTTGTGGCTTATTTTTAATCTTACCAAAGGTTGCCAAGTACTGCTCTAACTTCCTGACTGTTAGAGCAGTACGACAATGGAACCAGTGACCTAGGGAGGTGGTGGACTCTCCCACACTAGAGGCATTCAAGAGGCAGCTGGACAACCATCTGTCAGGGATGCTTTAGGGTGGATTCCTGCATTGAGCAGGGGGTTGGACTCGATGGCCTTGTAGGCCCCTTCCAACTCTGCTATTTATTTATTTATTTATTTATTTATTACATTTCTATACCGCCCAATAGCCGGAGTTCTCTGGGTGGTTCACAAAAATTAAAACCATTCAAAGTATAAAACAACAGTATAAAATCATAATATAAAATACAATATAAAAGCTCAACCAGATAAAAACAGCAGCAATGCAAAATTACAAATTTAAAACCATGTTATTTAAAATTTATAGATTGTTAAAATGTTGGGAGAATAAAAAGGTCTTCACCTGGCGTCTAAAAGCATATAATGTAGGTGCCAAGCGAACCTCCTTAGGGAGCTCATTCCACAGCCGGGGTGCCACAGCAGAGAATCCAAAATGGATTCACCTAAGCACTCGGCCTAAAGCACAAACTAGAGTGACATCCTTCGTGGCTTGGAGTCAGGACTGCATTGTCGATCCAAGTGGCCTGCCGCTTTCCCCTTCCGCTCCTTTGCTTCAAGCTTTGGATTATATCTACTTTTAGTCCTACTTAGAGTAAGAACATAAGAAGAGCCAAGTTGGATTATATTATTATTATTATTATTATTATTATTATTATTATTATTATTATTATTATTTTTATATACCGCCCCATAGCCGAAGCTCTCAGGGCAGTTTACAAAGATTAAAAACAGTGATCACACAAAAACACTGTCTCATCCTGCATTCTGTTCATACACTGTGGGAAAACCTTCAGAAGGGTATAAGCACAATAGCCCCCTATTTATTTATTTATTATTTCATTATATCCCGCCTTTTTTCCTCCAAGGAACCCAAGGCGGCGTACATAATCCTATCCATTTTATCCTCACAACAACAACCCTGTGAGGTAGGTTGGGCTGAGGGTCTGTGACTGGCCCAAAGTCACCCAGTGGGGTTCCATGGCCGAGTGGGGACTAGAACCCGGATCTCCCAATTCCCAGTCCAACGCTCTAACCACTACATCACACAGTCTCTCGTGTTCCCCAGCAACTGGTACACAAAGGCATACTGCCTCTGACACTGGAGGTAACCATCAGAATTGGTAGCCATTGACAACTATCTATCAATTTAGACCCATTGAAATGAATGGGACTTGAGTTAGGCTTGTCTTCCCTAACCTGGTGCCCTCCAGATATGTTGGACTACTAAAATCCCAAAATGGGATTCTGAGAGCCGTAGTCTAGCACATGTGAAGGACGCTAGATTGGAGAAGGCTTTATTTGTTTGTTTGTTTGTTTGTTTGTTTGTTTTAAAGGCGAACATTGTTTGTTTTAAAGGCGAACACTTAATGCTCAATCATTAAGGACATTATTTTTATTCATTTACTCATTAAACATTGTAGACCCTGATGCCTTACTTCACATTTGGCTTGCCTGACCGTTGGAGGCCGTTGCAGGAGGGGTGGGGATGAGGGGACACTCCTTAAACCCCAGCATTGGTGGGGCTTTGTGGTGACACTGGCCGGAGGAGGGGCTTAAGAGGCGATATTAGCCTTTGAGGTCTCTTTGACGTTCGGCTCCCATCAGAGAGGTGCCCAGCAGAGAGATTCCTTTTTACTTCTGCTGCCAGGAGCAACAGCACATTGTTGTGGGTTAGGGTGGCAGCGGAGCAGCCGGAGGGCCATTACTCCCACATGGATGACATTTCATAGAATCATAGAATAGCAGAGTTGGAAGGGGCCTACAAGGCCATTGAGTCCAACCCCCTGCTCAATGCAGGAATCCACCCTAAAGCATCCCTGACAGATGATTGTCCAGCTGCCTCTTGAAGGCCTCTAGTGTGGGAGAGCCCACAACCTCCCTAGGTAACTGATTCCATTGTCGTACTGTTCTAACAGTCAGGAAGTTTTTTCCTGATGTCCAGCTGGAATCTGGCTTCCTTTAACTTGAGCCCGTTATTCCGTGTGCTGCACTCTGGGAGGATCGAGAAGAGATCCTGGCCCTCCTCTGTGTGACAACCTTTTAAGCATTTGAAGAGCGCTATCATCTCTCCCCTCCATCTTCTCTTCTCCAGGCTAAACATGCCCAGTTCTTTCAGTCTCTCTTCATAGGGCTTTGTTTCCAGACCCCTGATCATCCTGATTCAGCATGTCGTGTGCCCGGTATCATTTACACATGCCTCTGTTGGCACAAGGTCAGTCAGCACAGCCGCTCCAGCACAGCCCGAGAAGGCGCAACTGCCAGTTTCTTCTCTCTCCTGCTGTTGGGACCAACAGTGCTCTCTTGGAGGTAGTGGTTCTTCAATGTGGCAGCAGAGCAGCTGGAGGGCAGCTGGAGCTCCCCTCAATTCAGCATTTATTGCTTGAGGCATTAGGGTGTGCCTGGGCACACCTGGCAGACCCCTTGTGCACACCTATGCAAGAAGATAGAGGCTGGAAGTCCTCTGTAGCTCTGTGATTCAGAGCCAGAAGCTGAATGCCCTTCAGCTTTTTAAGTATTGGCATAATACTGCCAATAAGTATTTTAAGTACTGGCATATTTAAGTACTGGCAGAAGTATTGTCGGGAAAGTATTTCTGATTTCCCCACAGCCCCTGTTATTTCGGTGGGGGTGTATTCTGTGACACAAAGAAAAAGTGCTCTTTAATCTTCCTGCCACTTAATACGAGCTTTTAACTTTCATTTCCCAAGTCATCACATTTTTGTTGCTTTGCTAGCCCCCTGTGGCCAAAGCAAATACCTCCCTAATTAATTTTAATAATAGAGAGGCTCATTAGCGACATGTGCCGGTCTGCTGGGAGAGGCCATGATTGATATTGATACAAATGGGTTTTGGTGTTTCACTGGGGCCTCTTCCGGAAAAAAGAGGGCATGGCAGATCAGAAGGCATATTGGGGCGGGGAGGCGTGACGAGACATGTATATGCCATGCTATAGATGCTATGAAAGGGTTAACACTGGCATTAACCAGAGAAAAAAGGCCACTCCTAATTAGATAAATACTCTAAATTCTCTCTCTATATATGGTTTTAAACCTGTCTTTTAAAGCCTGTTGTACGTTAGATGGATTTTTTCATAAAACGGGACTACTATATCCAAGGTGTGAATGCTGCTTCGCCTGTAAACATTAACACCTGATCTCTAGCTGATGTTCGTTTATGGGATTTGGGAGGCATGTTCCTTCCCTCACCTCCCCGCTATTTTTCTGTTTCACTTGGTATTGCATATGCTGCTTCTTGTTCGTGCTGGAACTTTCCTGAAGTAATTAAAACAACCTCTCAATTCCCCTCCAGAAATGTGCTTTAGGTTCCTTCTTCTTTTGCAAACACCTGTTTGAGGCTGCTTTTAATTGGGCTGCAGCTGGTACAGAATCCACACAGGGAGGCCTTTGAAGGGCTGGTTCCTTCAGTCTCCTTTTGCACACGCCTGCTCCCCTCCCGATTATGGACATTAGTTATGGCATTCAGAGTCAATGCTCTGGTCCTTCCCTGAAGAACTAGGAACCCGGGCAATCTTTATGAGATGCTTATCTTATGGATGAATGGATGTGGAGCAAGTGTGGATTTTTCAAGCAGTGTGGGATACAATTAGCAATGTTAATTGTTCCTCTAAGTTGGGACGGGACGATCTGCCAGGTCCATTTTCACAGGTTTCCTCCATTTCCCATCTCCAAGTCTGTTCCATGCAGATTTTTTTTTTAAATGGGAAAATGTATGTTCTTTTTCTGGGCATTTTTTTTATTTTCTGAAGTTTTCTACACACCCATCCCCTGACTTAAGCATATTTGTACACGTTTTTGAAATTTTGCATCTTTCCTTTCATACACTTTTTACAGAAATGTGCACATTTTATCGGAAATGTGTTTCTTGTTCTGTGGAACGCATCGCAAGGCCTGAAATGTACCGATCCACAAATGCACAATGCATCTGTCTCCTGGCGATGCTGATTGGAGAAATCTGCCCCCAACTCTGCCATCTGAGCAGCTGCCTCACACATCTCTTTCTCTAACACCTTTCAGGATTTAAAGAGTTTCCCAGTCCTGAACCTTGCAGCAATCCTCTGGTGTTCTACTTCTAAATCTAGCCAGGGTTTGTCCCCTAAGCTGCCTAAATGAAGGTTCATATGCAAGCTGTTCTGTACTCTGTGGAGGAAGCAATTGCGGCCACGGGGTGTTTCCCCAAATGGAAGAGCCAGTATTGCTCTCCCAAGGGGGTGGGAGAGCAAGGCACCACTGCCTCATGCACTCCCTCCTGCTGTTCCCTCGTGTGTGGGGAACGTACTCTACCGATACCTCCTGCTGCTGGAAAATAAAGGGTTCCATGGCCACAACCTTCTCCTGTCTCAGATAGTAGGCTGCAGGGAGCATTGCCCAGGAGAAGGAGGAAGCAGTGATGGAGTAGCCAACCATGTAGATACAGCTTAGCAGTTTTCCATTTGCTGCAATGCTGTAGCTGTTTTACATTTCTAAATGATCCCAAAGTACGTGCCCGGCCACACTCTGAGACTCTCTTTGGTGTACATAGGTCTTTACCCAGTGTAATAGATAAATTGCCCACAGTCGCAAGTTGAATGGTCAAACACAGCGGTAGCAGGATTTGTTTGCTAACTGAACCCAGACATTTGTCACCCTGGCTGTGGAATTGAGATTGTATTGTGCCAATACCGCGACAGGTTTCAGAACCACTTCAGCATCCCATGGTCAGAGGAGTTGCTTGTGTGCAACTCCCATCACATATCATGCATCCAGACAGAGTTTGATCATCTGAGAATGAGTTCAGGCTTTGTGTGACTCCTTTGAAGAAGGCTTGTTCCATAGATTAGGCCCCTGCTGGCAGGAAGCCGTGGGATTTTTGTGTGTGGCCCAACTGTATAAGGAGAAGATAGCTATCCAGTGTAGTCTCTGGCTTGCCTTTTTATGGTGAAATGTTCTGGGTCTCGGGTTAGGGCCATGGAGCCTTGGATTCAATTCACCATTCAGCCATGAAGCTCTCTGGGACAGTCACATTCTCTCACCTTAACCCACCTCATTGGGTGGTTGTGCAGATAAAATGGGGTAGAGGGAGAATCATGTATTCCTGGGCTTCTCGAAGAAAGGGCAGAATAAAAAGGGATTGTAATCCAACATAATAATGATGTAACAGTTCCCGTGTTCCTCTTGGGTAAAGAGATGATCCATGCACTCCTAAGATTTTCAAAGAATATACAATTATAAACTTTCATTTATGTTGGGTTTGCTCATCCATCAAAGCTTTCCTTATGCCACATGCAGCCTCCTTTCCCCCTCTTCTCTCCCCCCTCTCATTATGGGCATGTCTAGACCAGGGGAGGGAGGGAGGAGGATCTTGCGATATGCTGATCGCGAGATCCTCCCCCTGGATTCACACACAGCGTGCGACATTCAGGGAGGAAGCAGGACGTCGCACCCGCCATTTTGTTTTTTAAAGAAACAGGAGCTGGAGTGCACCTGCGCTCCAGTGAAAAAGGACGTGGTGGTGTTTTTTTTCAAAGCTCCAACCCCGCTCCCCCCAGTCCCCGATGGCCCTGGACTCCCCCCAGCCCGGGTCCTTCCCTCTGATGACCCCCTCCACACCACCCTTGATCCTTGGGATCACCCCAGGACCGCGGGGAAAAACGCAAAAAAAGTGTATGTCGATATCCCAGGGAAATGGAGAGATCATCCCTTCCTGCTCCCGGGATCCCCTGTGCATCATCTGGATGCACAGGGACAATCCCGGAACAATCCCCAGGATAACACCTGGTCTAGACATGCCCCATGACTCCACTGTTTAGACCTCACGGCTTCCAAGACTGTTGAGTGATTATTTGGAGAAGACATATTTAACTCTTTAACAGTATACACATCAGCTCAAGCTTTGCAGAGCAAAGAAGCAATTAGCCAGCTGATTTTAGGGCGGCTGGGGTGGGTGGGGGCAGGATGGCACTCTGTAGAATCAGCACTTGCTCTAAGGAGTCTGCCAATGAAGTAACAGCACCCAAATGAAAAGTGAATGTATTTGCAGCATGTTGCAGTTCCTTCTCCTATTAAATTATTAGTGTGGCTGTTGCCTGGGTCTGCAGTCCTGGCAAAATGCATTCCACCAATCTGTCTGATATAAAACTCCGGAGCTGATGTGCTCACCCTTGATTTGAAGTACTTTTCTCAGTGAAGTACTTGGTTTGCAAGACAAACTTTTTGCAGATGCATTCTTCATCAGCGATGAGCGCTTAGGCACTCCAGTTGGTGCTAATACTTGTTCAGCACCTTTTCATTTGATCAGTGAAGGCCTTGTACAGAATCCTCATCTTGCAAAATCATAGAATCATAGAATAGCAGAGTGGAAGGGGCCTACAAGGCCATCAAGTCCAACCCCCTGCTCAATGCAGGAATCCACCCTAAAGCATCCCTGACAGGTGGTTGTCCAGCTGCCTCTTGAATGCCTCTAGTGTGGGAGAGCTCACAGAGGAACTGCTGTGATGAGCAAAGATTTTAGCTAAATGGATCCTGTTTTCCAAGGTGGCTTCAAAGGAGCCTTTTACATCACTGTTTCAGCCTCTTCCTCTATGGGCTGGGCACATCCCTCACACCAGGGGAGATCCTTTTCAGTAATGTATTTTCCTCTTTATGGGTTCAGAATAGGCTGCAGAAAATGTATTTTTCGTGCCATATGAAATGGGAATTTCAAAGTTAGGTTAAGAGTCAATACAGCAGAAGGTGTGTGTATGTAAAGATATGAAATATTTTTCTGTTCAGTCAGTGCTGTTCTTCTACTGCCAGTTGCACCTCACCATATAGAACAATCAAGAAAAACAAGAATGAGAGGTTCTTTCTTTCTTTCTTTCTTTCTTTCTTTCTTTCTTTCTTTCTTTCTTTCTTTCTCCCTGTTCCTGCTTTTTGATTATAGGTTTCCCAAGGCCTTCACAGTCCCTGCATTCTCCTGAACCTGACAGTCTTCGTACTTGATAAATGGGGGAACTGAATTGTCCAAGTTCCTCTAACAGCTGGGCATGCATTTTCGACGGAAAGTTCATTGGTGCTAGCAGCCTAGTAGTGATACAGATAGACATAATGTTGGCTCCCCTTTAATTGTGGTTAAGCAATTGGAAGTCAGCTGGGGTGGGGGTGGTACATGCACTCCCCGCTCTCCTTGCACAGTCAAATTCTCCTCTCCTGCCTTAACTGTGGTTAAGAGATATGGCAGCACTGAAGTTAGCCTTGCTTTAGATTAACCAGGGTTCCCATTTAACTAGAAATTGAAGTTTAATAGGCATTCAGTGGGGACCTGGTTAGCTTTAACTATGGCTAATGTCATAGAATCATAGAATAGTGGAGTTGGAAGAGGACTATATAAGGCCATTGAGTCCAATGCTAAGGAGCCTTTGTGGCCTCAGGCTTAATGGTAAAGCACATGATTCACATGTGCACCTTCATAGAATCATACAATAGCAGAGTTGGAAGGGGCCTACAAGGCCATCGAGTCCAACCCCCTGCTCAATGCAGGAATCCACCCTAAAGCATCCCTGACAGATGGTTGTCCAGCTGCCTCTTGAAGGCCTCTAGTGTGGGAGAGCCCACCACCTCCCTAGGTAACTGGTTCCATTGTCATACTGCTCTAACAGTCAGGAAGTTTTTCCTGATGTCCAGCCAGAATCTGGCTTCCTTTATCTTGAGCCTGTTATTCTGTGTCCTGCACTCTGGAAGGATTGAGAAGAGATCCTGGCCCTCCTCTGTGTGGCAACCTTTTAAGTATTTGAAGAGTGCTATCATATCTCCCCTTTGGTGCAGCAGAAGACAGTCAACTTGCTTAGGCTCCCACTGTGAGGTAAAGGCATGATGTCATAAGACAACTGATGACAAAACACTGAATTCCTATGCTGCCATGGATAACAGGATATAGCCTGTCCTTTTTATAAGGCCCTGTTCAAATCTAGTCTCTGGGCTAGATGGTTCAGTGGTTTTACTCAAGTTCCATATATTCATGTGTATTTACTTATGTATATTCATATTTCTAGGCTGCTCCCCCCTCGAAAGGACTTAAAAGTGGGTTACAGTCTAAAAACACAATGACATACAAAAGCATAATAAAACAGTAAAATAAAAATGACAAATGGAAGCAGTAGCACAACCAACTGTCAAACTATGAGAGTGTTTCACAGTATTAAAAATATAAATCAAGGTCAAGGCCTAGTGAAACAAAATGGTATTTACATCTCACCTCAAAACTTGCATTATAGCAATCACATGAGTCTCCACAGGGAAAGAGCTCCACAACGTAGGGGCCACCACCAAAAGGGACCCTGTCCCTACTAACTACACCTCCGGTGGTGGTGAGACATGAAGCAAGGCCTCAGATGAATTCTTCATATATTATCCATATGTTTAAAGGATAACTGGTTGTATGAACATTGTATGAAATGCTAAGGAGCCTTTGCGGCCTCAGGCTTAATGGTAAAGCACATGATTCACATGTGCACCTTCATAGAATCATAGAATAGCAGAGTTGGAAGGGGCCTACAAGGGCATGGAGTCCAACCCCCTGCTCAATGCAGAAATCCACCCTAAAGCATCCCCGACAGATGCTTGTCCAGCTGCCTCTTGAAGGCCTCTAGTGTGGGAGAGCCCACAACCTCCCTAGGTTTCTCCAGAAACCACCTTCTCCAGATGGGGCTAGGAAAAAACCCTGCCCCCAACCCTGGAGAGCTGCTGCCAACCATTGTTGACAATAGAGGGCTAGATGGACCAGTGCTCTGACTCAGTATAATCCAATGTTAAAGTGGGGAGGAGGAATTTGCTCCCAGCAGAGAGGAGGTTTCACCTACACCCACAGATGGCTCCTGATCCCTTAACCATGATTTAGAGCAGCCTTCCTCAACCTGGGGCGCTCCAGAAGTGTTGGACTACAACTCCCAGAATGCCCCAGCCCTTCTTTTTACTCCCCTCCAAACCAGGAATTTGGGGAAGGAGACGATGGGGAGCATTCTCCTTCCCCAACAGCCACCAAAAATATAAAACAAAACAATTTGAAAGAGAATTGTATATTTCCTTTTCAATTTTGAGGAACGGAGCGAAGTTACATTTGGAAAATCAAACCTGTCCCATGTCTTAGCAATAGGGAGAGGAGTTGAAGAAAGAACTGGAACCTCCCACCTGTGCCTGCTAAATTTGATGGGCCTTTTGCTAGCAATTAATAGGAAAAAAAAGTGCAAGCCATGTTTCTGCTTACCTGAAATGGTTTGTTGATTCAAGCTTTGCCTTATGTTTCTGCATCCTTCACAGCAGGCATGCTGGTTGATAGCTTCTGACAGTGGTTTTTCTCTCCCCCCCCCACCACCCTTTTTGTGTGTGGTAGTTTTAAAAACATATAAGTCAAAAAACCTTCTTCCTTTTTGTCACCTGCATCACAAAATGACGGACTGCCCCTGGGAGCCAAGGCTGTTTGGGATGACAGTCGCCTGGCAAATCCTCCCCATTCACCTGCTCAGGTGGACTGATCCCTACTCCCAGAAGACCGATCTGCTTTCATATTCTTTGGCCTGATGCCTCTTGGCAACGAGACAGGCTGTGGTTGACGGCTTACGTCTGAAAAGGGCTTCGATAATTGCTCGTTCTGTTCGGCGACTTTGTCAGTGACAGATGGTCACACTGAATGTTTAAAATGTTCAGGACCTCTGGATGCTCCTTATGCTTCGGAGTGCCAAGCTTTGCCAACATTTTTTAGCTGGGCG